>NW_028227261.1:81070000-82270000 GCF_978045245.1 Mus caroli
ATCCACTTATCAGTGAATACATATTGTGTGAGTTCTTTTGTGATTGTGTTACTTCACTCAAGATGATGCCCTCCAGGTCCATCCATTTGGCTAGGAATTTCATAAATTCATTCTTTTTAATAGCTGAGTAGTACTCCATTGTGTAAATGTACCATAATTTCTGTATCCATTCCTCTGTTGAGGGACATCTGGGTTCTTTCCAGCTTCTGGCTATTATAAATAGGGCTGCTATGAACATAGTGGAACATGTGTCCTTTTTACCGGTTGGGACATCTTCTGGATATATGCCCAGGAGAGGTATTGCTGGATCCTCCGGTAGTACTATGTCCAATTTTCTGAGGAACCGCCAGACTGATTTCCAGAGTGGTTGTACAAGCTTGCAATCCCACCAACAATGGAGGAGTGTTCCTCTTTCTCCACATCCTCGCCAGCAACTGCTGTCACCTGAATTTTTGATCTTAGCCATTCTGACTGGTGTGAGGTGGAATCTCAGGGTTGTTTTGATTTGCATTTCCCTGATGATTAAGGATGTTGAACATTTTTTCAGGTGTTTCTCTGCCATTCGGTATTCCTCAGGCGAGAATTCTTTGTTCAGTTCTGAGCCCCATTTTTTAATGGGGTTATTTGACTTTCTGGAGTCCACCTTCTTGAGTTCTTTATATATATTGGATATTAGTCCCTTATCTGATTTAGGATAGGTGAAGATCCTTTCCCAATCTGTTGGTGGTTTTTTTGTCTTATTGATGGTGTCTTTAGCCTTGCAGAAGCTTTGTAGTTTCATGAGGTCCCACTTGTCAATTCTCGATCTTACAGCACAAGCCATTACTGTTCTATTCAGGAATTTTTCCCCTGTGCCCATATCTTCAAGGCTTTTCCCCACTTTCTCCTCTATAAGTTTCAGTGTCTCTGGTTTTATGTGAAGTTCCTTGATCCACTTAGACTTGACCTTAGTACAAGGAGATAGGAATGGATCGATTCGCATTCTTCTACATGTTAACAACCAGTTGTGCCAGCACCATTTGTTGAAAATGCTGTCTTTCTTCCACTGGATGTTTTTAGCTCCCTTGTCGAAGATCAAGTGACCGTAGGTGTGTGGGTTCATTTCTGGGTCTTCAATTCTATTCCATTGGTCTATTTGTCTGTCACTATACCAGTACCATGCAGTTTTTATCACAATTGCTCTGTAGTAGAGCTTTAGGTCCGGCATGGTGATTCCACCAGAGGTTCTTTTATCCTTGAGAAGGGTTTTTGCTATCCTAGGTTTTTTGTTATTCCAGATGAATTTGCAGATTGCACTTTCTAATTCGTTGAAGAATTGAGTTGGAATTTTGATGGGGATTGCATTGAATCTGTAGATTGCTTTTGGCAAGATAGCCATTTTTACAATGTTGATCCTGCCAATCCATGAGCATGGGAGATCTTTCCATCTTCTGAGATCTTCTATAATTTCTTTCTTCAGAGACATGAAGTTTTTATTATACAGATCTTTCACTTCCTTAGTTAGAGTCACGCCAAGATATTTTATATTATTTGTGACTATTGAGAAGGGTGTTGTTTCACTAATTTCTTTCTCAGCCTGTTTATTCTTTGTGTAGAGAAAGGCCATTGATTTGTTTGAGTTAATTTTATATCCAGCTACTTCACCGAAGCTGTTTATCAGGCTTAGGAGTTCTCTGGTGGAATTTTAGGGTCACTTAGATATACTATCATATCATCTGCAAAAAGTGATATTTTGACTTCATCTTTTCCAATTTGTATCCCTTTGATCTCCTTTTGTTGTCGAATTGCTCTGGCTAGGACTTCAAGTACAATGTTGAATAGGTATGGAGAAAGTGGACAGCCTTGTCTAGTCCCTGATTTTAGAGGGATTGCTTCAAGCTTCTCACCATTTACTTTGATGTTGGCTACTGGTTTGCTGTAGATTGCTTTTATCATGTTTAGGTATGGGCCTTGAATTTCTGATCTTTCCAAGACTTTTATCATGAATGGGTGTTGGATCTTGTCAAATGCTTTTTCCTCATCTAACGAGATGACCATGTGGTTTTTGTCTTTGAGTTTGTTTATATACTGGATTACGTTGATGGATTTCCGTATATTGAACCATCCCTGCATCCCTGGGATGAAACCTACTTGGTCAGGATGGATGATTGTTTTGATGTGTTCTTGGATTCGGTTAGCAAGAATTTTATTGAGGATTTTTGCATCAATATTCATAAGGGATATTGGTCTGAAGTTTCCTATCTTTGTTGGGTCTTTTTGTGGTTTAGGTATCAGAGTAATTGTGGCTTCATAGAATGAGTTGGGTAGAGTACCTTCTGTTTCTATTTTGTGGAATAGTTTGTGAAGAACTGGGATTAGATCTTCTTTGAAGGTCTGATAGAACTCTGCACTAAACCCATCTGGTCCTGGGCTTTTTTTGGTTGGGAGACTATTAATGACTGCTTCTATTTCTTTGGGGGATATAGGGCTGTTTAGATCATTAACCTGATCTTGATTCAACTTTGGTACCTGGTATCTGTCTAGGAACTTCTCCATTTCATCCAGGTTCTCCAGTTTTCTTGAGTATAGCCTTTGGTAGAAGGATCTGATGGTGTTTTGGATGTCTTCAGGATCTGTTGTTATGTCTCCTTTTTCATTTCTGATTTTGTTAATTAGGATGCTTTCCCTGTACCCTCTAGTGAGTCTGGCTAAGGGTTTATCTATCTTGTTGATTTTCTCAAAGAACCAGCTCCTTGATTGGTTGATTCTTTGAATAGTTTTTCTTGTTTCCACTTGGTTGATTTCACCCCTGAGTTTGATTATTTCCTGCCGTCTACTCCTCTTGGGTGAATTTGCTTCCTTTTGTTCTAGTGCTTTTAGGTGTGTTGTCAAGCTGCTAATGTGTGCTCTTTCTAGTTTCCTTTTGGAGGCACTCAGAGCTATGAGTTTTCCTCTTAGAAATGCTTTCATTGCGTCCCATAAGTTTGGGTATGTTGTGGCTTCATTTTCATTGAACTCTAAAAAGTCCTTAATTTCTTTCTTTATTCCTTCCTTGACCAAGGTATCATTGAGAAGAGTGTTGTTCAGTTTCCACGTGAAGGTTGGCTTTCTATTATTTATTTTGTTATTGAAGATCAGCCTTAGTCCATGGTGATCTGATAGGATGCATGGGACAATTTCAATGTTTTTGTATCTGTTGAGTCCTGTTTTGTGCCCAATTACGTGGTCAATTTTGGAGAAGGTACCATGAGGTGCTGAGAAGAAGGTGTATCCTTTTGTTTTAGGGTAAAATGTTCTGTAGATATCTGCCAGATCCATTTGATCCATAACTTCTGTTAGTTTCACTGTGTCCCTGTTTAGTTTCTGTTTCCATGATCTGTCCATTGGTGAAAGTGGTGTGTTGAAGTCTCCCACTATTATTGTATGAGGTGCAATGTGTGCTTTGAGATTTACTAAAGTTTCTTTAATGAATGGGGCTGCCTTTGTATTTGGAGCATAGATATTCAGGATTGATAGTTCCTCTTGGAGGATTTTACCTTTGATGAGTATGAAGTGCCCCTCCCTGTCTTTTTTGATGACTTTGGGTTGGAAGTCAATCTTATCTGATATTAGAATGGCTACTCCAGCTTGTTTCTTCAGACCATTTGCTTGGAAAATTGTTTTCCAGCCTTTCATTCTGAGGTAGTGTCTATCTTTTTCTCTGAGATGAGTTTCTTGTAAGCAGCAAAATGTTGGGTCTTGTTTGTGTAGCCAGTTTGTTAGTCTATGTCTTTTTATCGGGGAGTTGAGTCCATTGATATTAAGAGATATTAAGGAAAAGTAATTGTTGTTTCCTGTTATTTTTGTTGTTAAAGTTGGCATTCTGTTCTTGTGGCTGTCTTCTTTTAGGTTTGTTGAGGGATTACCTTCTTGTTGTTTCTAGGGCGTGGTTCCTGTCCTTGTATTGGTTTTTTTCTGTTATTATCCTTTGAAGGGCTGGATTCGTGGAGAGATAATGTGTGAATTTGGCTTTGTCGTGGAATACTTTGGTTTCTCCATCTATGTTAATTGAGAGTTTGGCTGGGTATAGTAGCTTGGGCTGGAATTTGTGTTCTTTTAGTGTCTGTATAACATCTGTCCAGGATCTTCTAGCTTTCATAGTCTCTGGTGAAAAATCTGGTGTAATTCTGATAGGCTTGCCTTTATATGTTACTTGGCCTTTTTCTCTTACTGCTTTTAGTATTCTATCTTTATTTAGTGCATTTGTTGTTCTGATTATTATGTGTCGGGAGGTATTTCTTTTCTGGTCCAGCCTATTTGGAGTTCTGTAGGCTTCTTGTATGTTCATGGGCATCTCTTTCTTTAGATTTGGGAAGTTTTCTTCTATAATTTTGTTGAAGATGTTTGCTGGTCCTTTGAGTTGAAAATCTTCATTCTCATCCACTCCTATTATCCGTAGGTTTGGTCTTCTCATTGTGTCCTGTATTTCCTGGATGTTTTGAGTTAGGATCTTTTTGCATTTTCCATTTTCCTTGATTGTTGTGCCCATGTTCTCTATGGAATCTTCTGCACCTGAGATTCTCTCTTCCATCTCTTGTATTCTGTTGCTGATGCTTGCATCTATGGTTCCAGATTTCTTTCCTAGGGTTTCTATCTCCAGTGTTGCCTCATTTTGGGTTTTCTTTATTGTGTCTACTTCCCTTTTTAGGTCTAGTATGGTTTTGTTCATTTCCATCATCTGATTGGATGTGTTTTCCTGTTTCTCTTTAAGGACTTCTACCAGTTTGGTTGTGTTTTCCTGTTTTTCTTTAAGGACTTGTAACTCTTTAGCCATGTTCTCCTGTAGTTCTTTAAAGTCCTTCTTGATGTCCTCTACCATCATCATGAGATATGCTTTTAAATCCAGGTCTAGTTTTTCAGGTGTGTTGGGGTGCCCTGGACTGGGCGAAGTGGGAGTGCTGGGTCCTGATGATGGTGAGTGGTCTTGGTTTCTGTTAGTAAGATTCTTACCTTTACCTCTCGCCATCTGGTAATCTCTGGAGTTGTTATAGTTGTCTCTGTTCAGAGGTTGTTCTTCTGGGGATTCTGAGTATCCTCTGTCAGCAGACCTGTACAGACTAAGTTCGGTGGAGTCCCGGAGCCAAGATGGCGCTCCCTGCAGGGCAGGTCACTGTTCTCCGGCTGGGAGGGTGTTGGATGTCTGCGGCCCCAAAAGGGTGCTGCCTCAGCGGTTCTGTGGCTCCCGCCTGTCCCAGAAGCTGTCTGCCTCTGTGGTCCTCACTCTGACCTGTACAGACTAAGTTCGGCGGAGTCCCGGAGCCAAGATGGCGCTCCCTGCAGGGCAGGTCACTGTCCTCCGACTGGGAGGGTGCCGGATGTCTGCGGCCCCTAAAGGGTGCTGCCTCAGCAGCTCTGTAGCTCCCGCCTGTCCCAGAAGCCGTCTGCCCCCGTGGTCCCCACTCTGACCTGTAGAGACTAAGCTTTGCGGAGTCCCGGAGCCAAGATGGCGTTCCCTGCAGGGCAGGTCACTGTCCCCCGACTGGGAGGGTGCCGGATGTCTGCGGCCCCAAAAGGGTGCTGCCTCAGCGGCTCTGTGGCTCCCGCCTGTCCCAGAAGCTGTCTGCCTCTGTGGTCCTCACTCTAACCTGTAGACTAAGTTCGGCGGAGTCCCGGAGCCAAGATGGCACTCTCTGCAGGGCAGGTCTCTGTCCTCCGGCTGGGAGGGTGCCGGAAGTCTGCGGCCCCAAAAGGGTGCTGCCTCAGCGGCTCTGTGGCTCCTGCCTGTCCCAGAAGCCGTCTGCCCCCGTGGTCCCCACTCTGACCTGTAGAGACTAAGCTCGGCGGAGTCCCGGAGCCAAGATGGCACTCCCTGCAGGGCAGGTCACTGTCCTCCGACTGGGAGGGTGCCGGATGTCTGTGGCCCCAAAAGGGTGCTGCCTCAGCGGCTCTGTGGCTCCCGCCTGTCCCAGAAGCTGTCTGCCTCTGTGGTCCTCACTCTAACCTGTAGACTAAGTTCGGCGGAGTCCTGGAGCCAAGATCGTTTACCTGATCTTGATTTAGCTTGGTAAGTGTAATTTATCACAAAAATCATCCAATTCATATAGATTTTTCTACTTTGTCAAGAACAGGATTTTGAAGTAAGGCCTAATGATTCGTTAGATTTCCTCAGTGTCTGCTGTTATGGCCCAAATTTTCATTTCTGATTTTGTTAGTTTGCATATGGTCTTTCTTTCTTTAAGGTAGTTAGACTAAGGATTTGTTTATCTTGCTTATTTTTTCAAAGGACCTGCTCTTAGTTTCATTGATTCTTTGATTTCCTGCCATCTACTCCTCCTGGGTGTGTTTGCTTCCTTTTATTGTAGAGTTTTAGGTGTGCTTTTTAGTTGATAGGATGATATGTCTCTAATTTCCCTATGTATGCACTAAGTGTTATGAATTTTTTTTTGCATTGTTTTCATTGTACCACATAAGCTTGGGGATGTTGTGCCTTCATTTTCATTGAATCTAGAAAGTCTTTAATTTCTTTTTTTCATTTTTTCCATGACCCAGTGTTCACTGAGTAGAGAGTTTTCAGTTTCCATGACTTTAAAGGTTTTCTGTTGTTTCTGTTTTGAAAAATAGAAATTCTTTCTTTATTCTATGGTGGTCTGATAAAATACAAATGGTTATTTCAGTTTTCTTGTATTTGGTGAGGCTTGCTTTGTGACTGATTATGTAGTCAATTTTGAAGAAGGTTACATGAGGTGCTGAGAAGAAGGTATATTATTTTGTGTTTGGGTGAAATGTTCTGTTATATCTTTTACAACCATTTGATTCATAACCTCTATTAATTTTAATATTTCTCTGTGTAGTTTCTGTCTAATAACCTGTCTTTTATTGAAAGTGGCATGTTGAAGTCTCCCACTATTAATATGTAGGGTTGGATGTGTGATTTAACCTTGAGCTATCTTTCTTGTATAAAAGTGGTTGCCCTTGCATTTGAGACATAAATATTTAGAATTGTCATCCTAGTGGATTTTTCCTTTGATGCATATGAAGTGTCCCTTACACAGCTCTTTTTTATTATTTCTATTTAAATGACTATTTTACTAGATATTAACATGGCAAAAGTACCTTGTTTCTTGGGTCTGTTTGGAAAACTTTTGTAACCCTTTGCTCTGAGGTAATGTCTATCTTTGTTGCTGAGATATATTGCTTGTATGCATCAGAATCATGGATCCTCTTTTTACACACATTCTTCTAGCCTGTATCTTTTCACTGGAGAATTGAAGCCAATGATATTCAGATACTAATGACCAATAAGTGTTAATTCCTGTTATTGTGATGTTAGGCGTGTGTGTGTGTATGTGTGTGTGTGTGTGTGTTCCTTCTTTTGTTCTTGATAGTGGGATTATTTATTTCCTGTGTTTTTCTTGGTTAGCCTACTTGCGTTGGAATTTTCTTTCTAGTATCTTCTGTAGGGCTAGATTGTGGATAGATATTGTTTAAATTTGGTTTTTATCATGGAATATCTTGTTTTCTCCATCAGTGGTGATAAAAGGGTTTGTCGGATATAGTAATATGGGCTGACATCTATAAACCAGCCTTGACTAGGTCCAGGTTCCTAAGACAATGGGTGTTTGGGAGTGGAAAAAAAAAAAACTTGAAGTCAAAATGTGGGTCCAAGCTGAAAGCCTAGGTTCTGCTGAAATGACTTTCTATAATTCTCTCTCTCTCTCTCTCTCTCTCTCTCTCTCTCTCTCTCTCTCTCTCTCTCTCTCTCTCTCTCGTGTGTGTGTGTGTGTGTGTGTGTGTGTGTGCGAATGTGTGTGCATGTGTGCATGTGCTCTGCTCTACTGTAAATAGATTTTTCTTGCTATTCCAAAAACTCTATGGTTAAGACAGCTAGTTTTCTGCTAGAGACAGCTAATGTAAAAGCTCTTTGCGTAGCTCATGGGTCTCTGACCAAAGTCAGGAAAGCTGCTATAAAAAAATTCTTTTTTTTTTTTTTTTTTTTTCTTTTTTTTTTTTTTTTAATATTTTTATTACATATTTTCCTCAATTACATTTCCAATACTATCCCAAAAGTCCCCCATAGCGCCCCCCACTTCCCTACCCACCCATTCCCATTCTTTTGGCCCTGGCATTCCCCTATATTGGGGCATATAAAGTTTGCAAGTCCAATGGGCCTCTCTTTCCATTGATGGCCGACTAGGCCATCTTTCGATACATATGCAGCTAGAGACAAGAGCTCCAGGGTTCTGGTTAGTACATCATGTTGTTCCAACAATAGGGTTGCAGATCCCTTTAGCTCCTTGGGTACTTTCTCTAGCTTCTCCATTGGGAGCCCTGTGATACATCCAATAGCTGACTGTGAACATCCACTCCTGTGTTTGCTAGGCCCCGGCATCGTCTCACAAGAGACAGCTATATTTGGGTCCTTTCAGCAAGATCTTACTAGTGTATGCAATGGTGTCAGCGTTTAGAAGCTGATTATGGGACGGATCCCTGGATACAGCAGTCTCTAAATGGTCCATCCTTTCATCACAGCTACGAACTTTGTCTCTGTAACTCCTTCCCTGGGTGTTTTGTTCCGAATTCTAAGAAGGTGCACAATGTGCACACTTTGGTCTTCATTCTTCTTGAGTTTCATGCGTTTATCAAATTGTATCTTATATCTTGGGTATCCTAAGTTTTGGGCTAATATCCACTTATCAATGAATACATATTGTGTGAGATCTTTTGTGATTGTGTTACTTCACTCAAGATGATGCCCTCCAGGTCCATCCATTTGGCTAGGAATTTCATAAATTCATTCTTTTTAATAGCTGAGTAGTACTCCATTGTGTAAATGTACCATAATTTCTGTATCCATTCCTCTGTTGAGGGACATCTGGGTTCTTTCCAGCTTCTGGCTATTATAAATAGGGCTGCTATGAACATAGTGGAGCATGTGTCCTTTTTACCGGTTGGGACATCTTCTGGATATATGCCCAGGAGAGGTATTGCTGGATCCTCCGGTAGTACTATGTCCAATTTTCTGAGGAACCGCCAGACTGATTTCCAGAGTGGTTGTACTAGCTTGCAATCCCACCAACAATGGAGGAGTGTTCCACTTTCTCCACATCCTCGCCAGCATCTGCTGTCACCTGAATTTTTGATCTTAGCCATTCTGACTGGTGTGAGGTGGAATCTCAGGGTTGTTTTGATTTGCATTTCCCTGATGATTAAGGATGTTGAACATTTTTTCAGGTGCTTCTCTGCCATTCGGTATTCCTCAGGTGAGAATTCTTTGTTCAGTTCTGAGCCCCATTTTTTAATGGGGTTATTTGACTTTCTGGAGTCCACCTTCTTGAGTTCTTTATATATATTGGATATTAGTCCCTTATCTGATTTAGGATAGGTGAAAATCCTTTCCCAATCTGTTGGTGGTTTTTTTGTCTTATTGATGGTGTCTTTAGCCTTGCAGAAGCTTTGTAGTTTCATGAGGTCCCACTTGTCAATTCTCGATCTTACAGCACAAGCCATTACTGTTCGATTCAGGAATTTTTCCCCTGTGCCCATATCTTCAAGGCTTTTCCCCACTTTCTCCTCTATAAGTTTCAGTGTCTCTGGTTTTATGTGAAGTTCCTTGATCCACTTAGACTTGACCTTAGTACAAGGAGATAGGAATGGATCGATTCGCATTCTTCTACATGTTAACAACCAGTTGTGCCAGCACCATTTGTTGAAAATGCTGTCTTTCTTCCACTGGATGTTTTTAGCTCCCTTGTCGAAGATCAAGTGACCATAGGTGTGTGGATTCATTTCTGGGTCTTCAATTCTATTCCATTGGTCTATTTGTCTGTCACTATACCAGTACCATGCAGTTTTTATCACAATTGCTCTGTAGTAGAGCTTTAGGTCCGGCATGGTGATTCCACCAGAGGTTCTTTTATCCTTGAGGAGGGTTTTTGCTATCCTAGGTTTTTTGTTATTCCAGATGAATTTGCAGATTGCACTTTCTAATTCGTTGAAGAATTGATTTGGAATTTTGATGGGGATTGCATTGAATCTGTAGATTGCTTTTGGCAAGATAGCCATTTTTACAATGTTGATCCTGCCAATCCATGAGCATGGGAGATCTTTCCATCTTCTGAGATCTTCTATAATTTCTTTCTTCAGAGACTTGAAGTTTTTATTATACAGATCTTTCACTTCCTTAGTTAGAGTCACGCCAAGATATTTTATATTATTTGTGACTATTGAGAAGGGTGTTGTTTCCCTAATTTCTTTCTCAGCCTGTTTATTCTTTGTGTAGAGAAAGGCCATTGATTTGTTTGAGTTAATTTTATATCCAGCTACTTCACCGAAGCTGTTTATCAGGCTTAGGAGTTCTCTGGTGGAATTTTTAGGGTCACTTATATATACTATCATATCATCTGCAAAAAGTGATATTTTGACTTCATCTTTTCCAATTTGTATCCCTTTGATCTCCTTTTGTTGTCGAATTGCTCTGGCTAGGACTTCAAGTACAATGTTGAATAGGTATGGAGAAAGTGGACAGCCTTGTCTAGTCCCTGATTTTAGAGGGATTGCTTCAAGCTTCTGACCATTTACTTTGATGTTGGCTACTGGTTTGCTGTAGATTGCTTTTATCATGTTTAGGTATGGGCCTTGAATTCCTGATCTTTCCAAGACTTTTATCATGAATGGGTGTTGGATCTTGTCAAATGCTTTTTCCGCATCTAAGGAGATGACCATGTGGTTTTTGTCTTTGAGTTTGTTTATATACTGGATTACGTTGATGGATTTCTGTATATTGAACCATCCCTGCATCCCTGGGATGAAACCTACTTGGTCAGGATGGATGATTGTTTTGATGTGTTCTTGGATTCGGTTAGCAAGAACTTTATTGAGGATTTTTGCATCAATATTCATAAGGGATATTGGTCTGAAGTTTTCTATCTTTGTTGGGTCTTTTTGTGGTTTAGGTATCAGAGTGATTGTGGCTTCATAGAATGAGTTGGGTAGAGTACCTTCTGTTTCTATTTTGTGGAATAGTTTGTGAAGAACTGGGATTAGATCTTCTTTGAAGGTCTGATAGAACTCTGCACTAAACCCATCTGGTCCTGAGCTTTTTTTAGTTGGGAGACTATTAATGACTGCTTCTATTTCTTTGGGGGATATAGGGCTGTTTAGATCATTAACCTGATCTTGATTCAGCTTTGGTACCTGGTATCTGTCTAGGAACTTGTCCATTTCATCCAGGTTCTCCAGTTTTGTTGAGTATAGCCTTTGGTAGAAGGATCTGATGGTGTTTTGGATGTCTTCAGGATCTGTTGTTATGTCTCCTTTTTCATTTCTGATTTTGTTAATTAGGATGCTTTCCCTGTGCCCTCTAGTGAGTCTGGCTAAGGGTTTATCTATCTTGTTGATTTTCTCAAAGAACCAGCTCCTTGATTGGTTGATTCTTTGAATAGTTTTTCTTGTTTCCACTTGGTTGATTTCACCCCTGAGTTTGATTATTTCCTGCCGTCTACTCCTCTTGGGTGAATTTGCTTCCTTTTGTTCTAGTGCTTTTAGGTGTGTTGTCAAGCTGCTAATGTGTGCTCTCTCTAGTTTCCTTTTGGAGGCACTCAGAGCTATGAGTTTTCCTCTTAAAAATGCTTTCATTGCGTCCCATAAGTTTGGGTATGTTGTGGCTTCATTTTCATTGAACTCTAAAAAGTCCTTAATTTCTTTCTTTATTCCTTCCTTGACCAAGGTATCATTGAGAAGAGTGTTGTTCAGTTTCCACGTGAAGGTTGGCTTTCTATTATTTATTTTGTTATTGAAGATCAGCCTTAGTCCATGGTGATCTGATAGGATGCATGGGACAATTTCAATATTTTTATATCTGTTGAGGCCTGTTTTGTGACCAATTATGTGGTCAATTTTGGAGAAGGTACCATGAGGTGCTGAGAAGAAGGTATATCCTTTTGTTTTAGGATAGAATGTTCTGTAGATATCTGCCAGATCCATTTGATTCATAATTTCTGTTAGTTTCACTGTGTCCCTGTTTAGTTTCTGTTTCCATGATCTGTCCATTGGTGAAAGTGGTGTGTTGAAGTCTCCCACTATTATTGTATGAGGTGCAATGTGTGCTTTGAGCTTTACTAAAGTTTCTTTAATGAATGTGGCTGCCTTTGTATTTGGAGCATAGATATTCAGGATTGATAGTTCCTCTTGGAGGATTTTACCTTTGATGAGTATGAAGTGTCCCTCCCTGTCTTTTTTAATGACTTTGGGTTGGAAGTCAATCTTATCAGATATTAGAATGGCTACTCCAGCTTGTTTCTTCATGCCATTTGCTTGGAAAATTGTTTTCCAGCCTTTCATTCTGAGGTAGTGTCTATCCTTTTCTCTGAGATGAGTTTCCTGTAAGCAGCAAAATGTTGGGTCTTGTTTGTGTAGCCAGTTTGTTAGTCTATGTCTTTTTATCGGGGAGTTGAGTCCATTGATATTAAGAGATATTAAGGAAAAGTAATTGTTGTTTCCTGTTATTTTTGATGTTAAAGTTGGCATTCTGTTCTTGTGGCTGTCTTCTTTTAGGTTTGTTGAGGGATTACCTTCTTGTTGTTTCTAGGGCGTGGTTCCTGTCCTTGTATTGGTTTTTTTCTGTTATTATCCTTTGAAGGGCTGGATTCGTGGAGAGATAATGTGTGAATTTGGTTTTGTCGTGGAATACTTTGGTTTCTCCATCTATGTTAATTGAGAGTTTGGCTGGGTATAGTAGCCTGGGCTGGAATTTGTGTTCTTTTAGTGTCTGTATAACATCCGTCCAGGATCTTCTGGCTTTCATAGTCTCTGGTGAAAAGTCTGGTGTAATTCTGATAGGCTTGCCTTTATATGTTACTTGGCCTTTTTCTCTTACTGCTTTTAGTATTCTATCTTTATTTAGAGCATTTGTTGCTCTGATTATTATGTGTCGGGAGGTATTTCTTTTCTGGTCCAGTCTATTTGGAGTTCTGTAGGCTTCTTGTATGTTCATGGGCATCTCTTTCTTTAGATTTGGGAAGTTTTCTTCTATAATTTTGTTGAAGATGTTTGCTGGTCCTTTGAGTTGAAAATCTTCATTCTCATCCACTCCTATTATCCGTAGGTTTGGTCTTCTCATTATGTCCTGTATTTCTTGGATGTTTTGAGTTAGGATCTTTTTGCATTTTACATTTTCCTTGATTGTTGTGCCGATGTTCTCTATGGAGTCTTCTGCACCTGAGATTCTCTCTTCCATCTCTTGTATTCTGTTGCTGATGCTCGTATCTATGGTTCCAGATTTCTTTCCTAGGGTTTCTATCTCCAGTGTTGCCTCATTTTGGGTTTTTTTTATTGTGTCTACTTCCCTTTTTAGGTCTAGTATGGTTTTGTTCATTTCCATCATCTGTTTGGATGTGTTTTCCTGTTTTTCTGTAAGGACTTCTACCTGTTTGATTATGTTATCCTGTTTTTCTTTAAGGATTTGTAACTCTTTAGCAGTGTTCTCCTGCAATTCTTTAAGGGATTTTTGTGCTTCCTCTTTATTGTCTTCTGCCTTTTTATCAGTGTTCTCCTGCATTTCTTTAAGTGTGTTATTAAAGTCCTTCTTGAAGTCCTCTATCATCATCAGGAGATATGCTTTTAAATCCGTGTCTAGCTTTTCCGGTGTGTTGGGGTGCCCTGGACTGGGCGAAGTGGGGGTGCTGGGTTCTGATGATGGTGAGTTGTCTTGGTTCCTGTTAGTAAGATTATTACGTTTACCTTTCGCCATCTGGTAATCTCTGGGGTTAGTTGTTATCGTTGTCACTATTTAAAGATTGGAGCAGAAGCTGTGTTCCACTCACCAGCAGTCTCTAAATCCTGCGGAGGGGGTCGTGGGTAGCTGACGGTACCCCGGTGCTGGTCCAGCCGGAAGAGGCCTGTGGTCCTACTCAGGCCGTTTTTCTGCTTCCCTAACTAATGCAGTCTCTGGTCCCGCGTGCAATTGGATTGGAGCAGAAGCTGTGTTCCACTCTCCAGAAGTCTTAAGATCCTGTGGTGGGTGTTGTGGGTAGCTGATGAGTGTCAGCTGACCCTGCGCCCCAGCTGCCCCGGTGCTTTTCTGACCGGAAGAGGGTTGTGGCCCTATGTAGGCCGGATTTCTCTCTCGCCAACCAGAGCAGTCTCAGGTCCCGCGTGATTGGACTGGAGCAGAAGCTGTGTTCCACTCACCAGCAGTCCCAAAATCCTGCGGCGGGGGGTCTTGGGTAGCTGGCGGGTGTCAGGCAACCCTGCGCTCCCGCTACCCTGGCGCTGATCCGGCCGGGTGAGGCCTGTGGCCCTACTCAGGCCGGTTTCTGCTTCCCTAACTAATGCAGTCTCAGGTCCCGCGCAATTGGATTGGAGCAGAAGCTGTGTTCCACTCACCAGCAGTCCCAAAATCCTGAGGCGGGGGTCGTGGGTAGCTGGCGGGTGTCAGGCAACCCTGCGCTCCCGCTACCCCGGCGCTGATCCAGCTGGATGAGGCCTGTGGTCCTACTCAGGCCGGTTTCTGCTTCCCTAACTAATGCAGTCTCAGGTCCCGCGCAATTGGATTGGAGCAGAAGCTGTGCTCCACTCACCAGAAGTCTTAAGATCCTGTGGCGGGTGTTGTGGGTAGCTGGCGAGTGTCAGCAGACCCTGCGCCCCAGCTGCCCTGGTGCTTTTCTGACCGGAAGAGGGTTGTGGCCCTATGTAGGCCGGATTTCTCTCTCCCCAACCCGAGCAGTCTCAGGTCCCGCGTGATTGGACTGGAGCAGAAGCTGTGTTCCACTCACCAGCAGTCCCAAAATCCTGCGGCGGGGGTCGTGGGTAGCTGGCGGGTGTCAGGCAACCCTGCGCTCCGCTACCCCGGCGCTGATCCGGCTGGATGAGGCCTGTGGCCCTACTCAGGCCGGTTTCTGCTTCCCTAACTAATGCAGTCTCAGGTCCCGCGCAATTGGATTGGAGCAGAAGCTGTGTTCCACTCACCAGCAGTCCCAAAATCCTGCGGCGGGGGTCGTGGGTAGCTGGCGGGTGTCAGGCAACCCTGCGCTCCCGCTACCCCGGCGCTGATCCGGCCGGATGAGGCCTGTGGTCCTACTCAGGCCGGTTTCTGCTTCCCTAACTAATGCAGTCTCAGGTCCCGCGCAATTGGATTGGAGCAGAAGCTGTGTTCCACTCACCAACAGTCCCAAAATCCTGCGGCGGGGGTCGTGGGTAGCTGGCGGGTGTCGGGCAACCCTGCGCTCCGCTACCCCGGCGCTGATCCGGCCGGATGAGGCCTGTGGCCCTACTCAGGCCGGTTTCTGCTTCCCTAACTAATGCAGTCTCAGGTCCCGCGCAATTGGATTGGAGCAGAAGCTGTGTTCCACTCACCAGCAGTCCCAAAATCCTGCGGCGGGGGTCGTGGGTAGCTGGCGGGTGTCAGGCAACCCTGCGCTCCCGCTACCCTGGCGCTGATCCGGCCGGGTGAGGCCTGTGGCCCTACTCCAAAAAAATTCTTATGTCATCCAAACAAGTCAGAAATCCTGCTAGAAAAATTCTAAAAGTAATTCTTGACTTTTCTGATTAAAATCAGAAGGCCAGAAAAAAATTCTAAAAGAACTGTGTCAGCTCTCTAATTACTACTAGAAAAATTCTAAAAGAGCTGTGTTCTCTCTCCATGAATTTTCTGACCAAAATCAGAAATCCTGTTAGAAAAAATTCATGAAGTGCCATTTTTGTTCTCCAGATAGCTCAGCTCCTGCTAGAGAAAAATTCTAAAGAAAAACTATTACTGTCTGCTAGTGCATCTCATGGAGAACAAAAGCCCATTTTTTTTAACATATCAATTTAGTTATTTATCCCAGGTTCCCTTTTGATTATCCTATAGATCAGCTTCCCATAACCCCAACCCCTTAATTCTTAGGAGACAGCAAGTACTTTTTTTCCCTCCTTTTTAACATTGCAGAAATATTCAGAGATCTCCTGCCTTTGTAAATTTAGCTGGGTGGGACCTTGTTCTGAGATTACCATCTGATCACACCTGGACCTAAATTTGCTAGGAACCTGCCTACATTTGAATCTGACTGTTTTTGTATCTTCCTGAGAAGTTGGATCATAGTGTAGATTTCTCTGTTCCTTTAGATCTGTGAAGCTCCTTGTACAGTTTATATTACATCATTATATTTATGCATAGTTAAGAAATATATATATATATATATATATATATATATATATATATATATATATATTCAAACTCATGTTTTTAGAGTTCTTTTCCATTGTCTTAAGGGGTATCCTGAATGTCTTAGGGTGTACCATTTTGCTGAGACATTAGCCATACCTTTGCCTCCAAGACTCATACTATCTCTGATTATCATGGAGTTATTAATGTTAACAGGGAGAATATTCCTTGGAGGAATGTGAAAATATATACATTATTATACAAATAAGTCTCATGCTCACAGCAGCTATTGACACTAATGGAAACCTATGTCTGCTGGCCCTGTCCCAGGGGCAGGAACCATGTCATTCTGTCCCCATCAAGGCCATGCTGGATTTAGATCTGCAAGATTATCTGGCCAGGACCTTCTGGCTTTTTGAGTCTTTGTTGATTCAGTTGGGTGTAATTTCGGTAAGTCTGATTTTATATTTCACTTGGCCTTTTTCTCTTGCAGCTTTTAATATTCTTTCTTTGTTTTATACATTTAGTGTTGTAGTTATTATGTTTTGGGAGATTTTTCTTTTCTCATCCAATATATTTGATGTTCTGTAAGCTTTTCTTGTGTGTTTATTGGCTTCTCCTTCTTTAGGTTGGGGAATTTTTCTTCTGTGAATTTTTAAAATGTTTTCCGGGCATTGGAGAGAAAGTATTCCGGTTACTTCCATTTCAGGGATGTCTCGGCATAGTTCCTCTTGCCATAGGTACAGCATTCCATCATTGAATAAAATCTAGGGGCAATATTAATAACCTGTATGTATTTTGGATAACCATGGCCAGCAAATCAAAAGAGTACTTCTCATACCTGGTGTTAGAGTTTTTGTTAGACAGTCTTTGGATATTGGAAGAAGCATCGTCACTACAGATGACAAATTTTCATTTAAACAATATTCAAGTATATTTATAGACTCACATGTATTATATGATTTTATTAAATTAATAACTTTTTCAGTTACCTTTACTGTTATTATACACTTCTCCCTCTTTTTGTATTTATCTTCCTCTTCTCTGCTTGTATCACCTCCCCTTTATACCTATTGGTCCAATCAGATCACTTAAATATTACTGCTTGTATCTTCATTGTTCCCCAATTTGCCACAGGATTTTAAAAACACCTACTCATGACATAAGACAGTTAAACTATCAAAGATTTTGTTATATCCTGGGTCCTTTGTAAGCTATAGCATTGAATTTTATCCATACATTTCCCAAGTCCTATATGAAAAACTTCAGGTGACACATTTCAAAAAAAGCTTTTAAAACTTTAAAACTGCAGGTAAGTTCAGTGTCCAGAGAACCATGTCTTTGAAATTGAATTGCAAAGGGTATTTAACAAGGTGTTGGGCTTGAAGAGAATGGGAGATTTAATTTGGTTTAGTTCCTTTGGCATTTGCAGGTGAAAACCACCACAAATTAATTAGCATGTCTTCATTTGCTTGAGGATGATTAATAATACTCAAGCAAAACAGGTTTTACATAATTCATCAGTCTGACATAGCCTAGTACCTCCGGAGTTCTTAGAACTTCCAAATTGAGCTGCTCTGCGACACTTTAAAACTAGATGTGAACAGTGCTATTCTTATAAAAGTTGTTATATTGTTCTTAAGTGAGAGGAGGAAATCTAAGCACAGGCTGCAAGACTACATGCTTTCGGGCTAGGATTCAAAGGCTGTAAACAAACCCTTACTGCATGGAATGCCTTTAACTTGATTTCCAATAATCCATTCATTTCACTAAAATGTTTGTTCTTTTTGTTTTGAGCATGTACCACTGTAGTTGCCCTTTATCTTCCTCTAACCATAAGTTTCTGTGAGCCCCCAAAGAGCAGGTCTGACCATTTAGATACAATCAGAATTTATTTGATTCAAATTTTTTAAACTATACTTTCAATTTTTCTCTGTAGCTATGGCTTCAAGATACAGGGCCTGCTTGGTGCACATGAAGCCCCAGACTCAACTCCCTGAATCACATCCCACCTTCCTCAAAAGAAATGGGGCTTTTCCCAATCTACTCATGATGATCTGTTCATGAACTACAATGCGCATGAATAAATTGAAGAGAAGATACTTTGAAAGCATGACTCACCAATATCCAAAATAAAGAGGGGGCCTCATTTTATTTAATCACTGCAAGGTAAAATTTTGTAATTCCATGTCTCTAAGATAAGAAATTCCATGCCTCCAAAACCCAAATTTGATCATATCAGATTGATCAGCAATAAGATCTTGTTGGCCTAGATTAAAGCATGTACCTAGGTATTATCAGATACATTCCAGACAGGGAGTAAGATTACTGTAAATATGAGACCCATCCCAAAGGAAGAAGGATGACATGAAAAATTGTTTTTGGTTCTCAAAAAATGTAAATAAGAGAGAGAGAGAGAGAGAGAGAGAGAGAGAGAGAGAGAGAGAGAAACATCAGGCCCAGGGTAAAATCTGAAAGGACCCTAAATGTATTCTGCCAAACAATGAAGTATTCAAGAACTTCTTTACTTTTAGTTCCATCTAGTGCATTCTACAGGTTTCTGTGCCTTCTATTGACATCACACTAAAAGAACTATGCCAAACATACAAATAACACCAACTTCTTTTTAAACTGACATTTGAAGCACATTGTCTCTATCGTGATTTAAGACATCAAATGAAAAATAGTCAATATCTTCCCCCAGGACAACCCAAGGCTCTTTTAAAAACCAGAATCCTATAATCTGATGTTTTATAGTTCTAAGAAAAACAAGTTGTCTCTCAAAATATGTAAGGTTGTTTCTTCTCCCATAAAAGGAAACATGGCTAAATTGTCCCATTTCATTGGATTACCTATAGAAACTGGAAAACAAAATGGAAGTAGTTATTTTTACTACTGAAATATACTAAATATTGTATATATGACTTTGGGAGTCATATGACATAAGCCAGTCTAAATATTTATCTCAGGGTCTTTCTGAATGCAGCAGAATTTGAGGAAAAAAAGAGAAAGAGTATAGCTTATTAAGCTTGGAAACCATTTCAACCTAAACAAAACTAACTCAAATATAGCAAAATACCAATTTTCGACCAAATTGATAAGCACTCAAATGGGTAACAGGTGAATAAATTCCTGAAACATAACATAGATATTGCAAATAAAGTCATTAAGGGTAGCATTGTTAGTCTCTATAGATTACTAATGGAAACCTTGATAAAATCAGAAAGGTAAAGCCGGGCGTGGTGGCGCACGCCTTTAATCCCAGCACTCGGGAGGCAGAGGCAGGCGGATTTCTGAGTTCGAGGCCAGCCTGGTCTACAAAGTGAGTGCCAGGACAGCCAGGGCTACACAGAGAAACCCTGTCTCGAAAAACAAAAAACAAAAAACAAAAAAAAAAAAAAAAAAAAAAAAAAAATCAGAAAGGTATTATAGTATTCAAATTAAAATTTTGATAATATTAAATGCTGTCTAAGGTGTGGAACACTGGAAATCTTACCATTCTGTGGTGGAAATAAAAATGTATTACCACTTTCAAACAATTCAGACATTTCTTATCATACAACTCAGCCGTCATTTTAGGTATGGATACAAATGGAATAAACCTATAGTCACGTATGAGCCAGTGTCTAGGTGATTTAATGCATAAACTTTGGTTTCACAAAAAAAAAAAAAATCACAATGTAAATACTCCCAATGAGGCAATGAATGAACTCGAGTGTGTCCTATACCAAAATACTTAGTAATGTAAAGGATCAAAGGACTCAAAGGACTGATATACTTAACCATATGAATTAGCCTCAAAAATAGTCTAAGCGAAAGAAAATTTAAAGACTACATGTGATACTTAGAGGAAGTTCTAGAAAAGGCAAAACTACAAAGGCAGAAAATAGACCAGAGGCCACTAGGGCTTGAGGACTATAAATGAGCACACACAGTCTATGACAACTAAGAGTGTTGTATTTTGTAATTGGGTGTTAGTTATCTCACAATACCTTTGTCAAGACCACACAAGATGTATGTTAGGGTGAATTTAACAGTACATAAGTTACATCTTAGTGAAAATATGAAATTTTACTAAAATTGTTTTAAAATATTCTGCTGTTTCCCTAAGTTTGTAAAATCAAAATAAAAACCTATTTTGCTGCCATTTACATTGTAATTTGTAATAGTTCTTGTTTTATTCTGTCTCATTTAAACAGAACAATTACAAATTGTCAGTGCAAGAACTTGGTAAATGAAAATTTTGAATAACCCCACTCTGTCTAGACTTTGTGGTTTTAATTCCATCAAGGAAGGCGTGACTCAAAACTTATACTTTGCAACTATCGGACATTGTGATTTAAATCAAGAAGAGGGAGAGGGAAGCTCAGAGAGAACTGTCTGCTAAAGTTCAACATGAAAGTATTAATGAAGTAAAACTGATTATCAATTGTCCATCTACATGGTTAAGCAAGTTTCATGATTTCTGCCTGGGTCTGCCTAGCTGTACTAAACTAGCCACAACTCTAATCAAAAGTATGTGCAAGCTTGCTGCCAGCCACAGCATGTCAGACCTGACATCAGAGTCCTTCTGTCCTCTGACCTACAGGGAGGCCATGAGCAGTAATTAACATCCATTAAGTAGCTAGTCATCCTTACTCAGCTGCTTTCTGTCAAGTTCTAAGCAGACAGCTGCATACCCCATGACCCAGGGCACTTTATCAGACCATTTCTGTCTCCAAGCATAACAAGTGACCTCAGTTGCATTTGTACATAGTACAAAGGCCATGACACTGCAGGGTCTCTTGCCACCATAAACAGTGTCTCCGGGCCTTGGTTAAAGATGCCAGGATTGAGCAGACTAGGCAGGAAACAGCAGTTATATCAGGGCAACCTCAGAGTTCAGAATACCTAAACTATGCCAAGCAGATCTGAAGGAAATATTGCCAGGACACTTTTAATGTCAGAGAGTGAATGACCCTATCCTACTTTCTAAACAACTAATACTATTCTCTTACATTGAAGCCCTAAATTCATTAGGCCCTAACTCAAACTAGTAAACACTAACAAACCTAAAAGCATTGGAAAGGAGAAAGGAATACTTGTTCACATCTGTGTAGTGTCAAGTTCTTTAATTGCATCCATTTCCCAGCACCTGAAATGTGATATAAGCCCGAATATGCAAAGCTTAAATAAGACATCAAGTGAATGGGGTAAATGAATTCCCATTTAATTGCTGTGACAATTCCAAGCAATGTTTTCTCCATTTGGAATGAAGCTAAGACCCATTGAAAATGCAGTTTCTTATACTAACAAAGCTAGAGGTGTTTAGTTTGAAAAAGCTTTCTCAACTCTAAAATGCTAATTCCTTCTTTGGAAGTTTAACCTATTAATACATCAGATGCTACTTTAGATAGTGCCACTTGGTGTTAAGGGATCAATGATTGACCTCTTTGTCTAGTTTGGGTCAAAATCCTCAGACTCTGATCTCCCCAGCTTCCTTATAGCAATAAATATTATCTTATTATATTACATGTAATTAGATAAGTAGGAAAAAATGCCTCATAGCCCTTGTTTGGGGGAGATTTATTCTACTTTAATCTCTGTGGGAGCCTTTTCATATGTATCTCTTCAGTGAGTGATAGTAATATTGAATTATTGGGGGGGGGTCTCTGTATAGCCCTGGCTGTCCTGGAACTCACTTTTGTAGACCAGACTGGCCTAGAAATCAGAAATCCACCTGTCTCTGCCTCCTGAGTGCTGGGATTAAAGGCGTGCACCATCATGCCCGGCTTAGTATTGAATTTTTAAACTTATTTTATTTATTTACATTCTAGACAGTGAGTATTTAATTTTTTATGGATTCCTTCTCCTGCTTGAACTCAGATCTTTTCATAGAGCAGCATGTCTCAATCTGTGGGTCACAGTCTCTAAGTCACCTAAGACTATCTGATTCAAATGTGACAATTTATAACAGTAGCAAATTACAGTTATGAAGTGGCAAATGGGTATAATTTTATGGTTGGAGATCATCACAACAAGAGGAACGGTATTAAAAGGTTGTAGATTAGAAAGGATAAGAACGACACTCATAGAGGATTTCTATGTCCAATGCTAAGCCATCTTGAAAATGGTATGGGGAAAATTAAAAATAGACTCATGTCTCTCTCTCTCTCTCTTTTTTTTTTTGACATGATCTTTTTTGTGTAGCATTAGAATGCCCAGAACCCCTTCTTGCTTTAAAAAATAAAAAGTAAAAGATGAGCTCGTAGTCTTAGTCCTGAAAGATCTTCTCTACCTGTCTTTTCTCTATACAGCTCTCTATTCTGTCAGGACTTGACTTTGAATGTCCTTTATTTATTGATCATCAGCTGTCCAGGAGAGCCAGCTGGCCCATGCTGAAAAGCCCTTCTTCATCTCTGCTAGAGCAAGCTGAAGCTTCTGCCTTGGGCATAGGTCTCTGTTGTGTTCTTTGGTCTGCTTTTACTGGCTCTTAGAAACTAAGACCACTCAATTGATACTGTCTTTACTTTGTTCATCCAGTTACCAGTCTCCTCTAAATGTCCTATTCTCTATCAAATGCATGGATAATTTTTACTTTAAAATTGTTTTCATGGATCTTCTCTCTATTTTTGTAGTTTTATGTCATATCAGTTTCAAGTTATTTTAAGGAGGCGTGGAACAGAAATATAATCAGTCACCTATATTGAAAAAAGTCTTCAGGCTTTTAGTCACAGTAGACTAGTACATGATAAGAACACAAGATTCCCTCCATAGAACAGAGCACTGTTACAGCACCTACTTTGTGCATGCCTATCCAACAAGGCATAGACAATCGTAGACCCTCTCATGTCAGGCTGTGCACAAGAATTGCCAATTATCAGACTCAGAACTTTCCAGATTCTCAGGAGTGGAAAATCAAGTAGGGACGTCTGTGAAGGTCCTTGGCCACATTCTGGATCAGGTTCTGTGTCCATTCTATAGGCCCTGGAAAGAGAGGCAAAGATCATTTCAGAAGTCAACAACGTTGCCCAATCATCTGAAGTCAGAGATCAGGTGAGAGTCACCTTCAGTGGATAAAAATAAAGTACAAGCACCTGTCAGCAGTCTCATCTTGTCTCTTGTCAGAACAGGGAATGTATTATATCCACAGAGAGACAACGGGAATCTCTATGGTATATCTCATTCTAATGAACTATAAGAGCAGAGAGTGTAGATATGGAAGTTTTAAGAGAGGGAGGATATTTGAAGATGCTGTTTTCAAGTACATATTGAAGATTATCTCAATCAGATTCCCTTACAGTCCTCTTCCCTCACTTTTCTGACCTTTCCTTCATCTCTCCTTTCTGTCTTCCTATTTTATCCCTTCCAATGTTTTATCCCCTCTGATTTGCTTTTTAAAAACTTGACATGATAAATATCTTTCACACCAAGCTCAAGTCCTTAGAGAATATTTTCAACGCAGCCATTTCTAGGCCCCGAATCTCCAAAGGCAGTGCAGACTTAAGTGCCTTAAGTAGGGCAGCTCTACTCACCTCCAACGTTATTTAATCAGCTTTCCTAAAGCTGGGTACAGAAAACAGGATAAACTCCCTCACCAAGCTTTTTACTCATCTTTAACCCACCTACTTCTCATCAGTCTATTCATAATGAGAAATAAATTAATCCCCTTCACAAAGCCCTGGGTCTGGGTTCTGAATTTTTGTTTTACAAAAGACAGAGATTTCCACATTAATACCTATGGCCTTATGTCATTGACTTCTTGGGAAAAAATGTTTCTTGAGGGAGAAATAGGTCGAAGGGTTTGAGGTAACTAAAATGCAGTTGGCCCTTGCTCTATGCTCTGTGTATTTTACATATATTATCTCACTTAATCCTCATCAGGACTCTAGAAGTAGAGACATACTTATTCCTCAAACAGTAGCAAGTGAACAGTGAATTCCCAGTAAAGGGAGAATCTAAGTTCAAGTTTTATGGGTGGTATTTATGTATTGTTTATTTGTTTGTTGTTTATCTTTTTTTTTTGAGACAGGGTCTCACTGTTTTTTCAAAACTGCCTCAAAACTCATTATATTGACAAGAATTGCATCAAACTTAAAGCAATCCTCCTGCCTCTGTACATGGCTATTTTCCTTTTTGTTTTGTTTTGTTTTTTCCCCTTCTTGGAGTTTCTCCAAATCTGGCTATTTACTTGCTTTCCATACTGACTCTGCGGCAATGATTCTAAAGGTGTGATCTATTGGCTATCTCATTTATTTGGGCCAGGATGGTCAGACACCTAACAAATAATTCATAGTTTTCTTCATATCTTAATGCTTTCAGCATTGTGAATTCAACTGTGACTTTGTTTGTTTGTTTGTTTGCTTGCTTGCCTTTTCTGAGTAAAATTAACAAGATTGTTTTCAAGACAGGTGGGAAATAGTTAGCAATTTAATAGAGATAATTATCCAAAATCAGAGATTAAAAAAAGCCAAAGGCAAACTTCAAGGAGGTAGTTTACAAAGAAAGAGTAAAGTTGTAAAAGTATTCAAAGAAGACCAAGAAGCAATTGTAGAAAAACAAGAACATATTCATAGGTTATGAATAGCATTTAAGACGTTTAGTCTACAGGGACTCTGAAACTAGTGCTTGGTGTCTAGAAGAGCTCAAAAATGATTTGAGTATTCACATAAATTCAGCAGAAAGTAAGGTAAAAAAATTAGAATATGAGCTGAGACCTCATATATGACCCTGGAAGGAGATTTTTTTCAATTAAATGATTGATGGACATAAGATTTTAGAAAATCTAAAATGAAATAAATGAACAGAATACAAAAATTTAAACCACTAAAAATAAGATGGCAGTTTCCTTGTAGAATAAAAAATATGACAAGAGTAAGGAAAATTATTTACAAAATTCCTAAAACAAATAGAATGAATGAAATGAGCTGAGTGACTGGAAAGACCATGACCCAGAGCTAGAATTCCTGAGAAGTCTGAGTAGAGAGTTGCCGCTGGGGAGATGGGCACCATGATAAGACAATAAGGCTGCAGAAAGAATGTTGAAAGTCTGAAATTCTCTGAACTTTACAGAATAATACAAAGAATAAAACCCTTTTCTCCTACATGGGAGAAAAGGATATATCTGTTTGAGTTTCACAGTCTACGATGTTGTTAAGGTTATAAACCAACTTTAGCTTAGTTTAAAAACTTTTTTGTGTGGATTTCTGTACAGTACTTTGACAAGAACATGAAGAGTTGGGAAATGGTTATATCTATCTTGGCTTTGACCAAAAAATAGGCAGAATACCCAGAGCTTCTTGTAAGTCTACAGAAAAAAAATCAACACTAGACATCAGCCAATATTCATAGAGGACCTAGCCCAAGAGAATTGAAAGGACAAAAGGACAAGTATTGAACCACTGCAAGGACAACTGAGCAGAAGATCACAAAGGATCAGGGAACTAATAACATTCACTCTGAACATTTTCCTTCCACATATAGTTCCTGCTTATGGCTCCCAATAAACCCAATGAGGAGAGGTCATGTGTTGCTTTCCAGAAACATTCTGACCCACTGAGCAGAATATAGAAGGATGGAGAAAGGGTGAGGGATGGAAGTAGTATGAATATGAAACATACAGACAATACCTAGCAGAAATAGAGGAACAGATTATAACCCAACATCTATGAAGGGATCACAAATTAGAGAAATATAAAAGAAAGAAAAGTCAGAGATGATGAGTAATAGCTTTAAAAAAATCTCTCAGTTCTTTTGGTCTGCAAAGAGTAATATTTATGTGCATTTATGCACAAACAGCAGGAGAAATTAGAAGCAGCTTGATACAAATCCAATTCATGGTAACATCTAAGTTTGATTTAAAAAATAAATTATGCCAATTCAGATACACCATTTGTTTAATACCAGACATTTCTGGAGTAGCAAGAAAACTCTGATTTTTTTTTTCTGGACTGCCTTGGATATGGAATTTAAATTCCATTCATTAAGCACTTATAAAACAGCTATAGGCACAGTGATAAAAACAGGGACAACAAAGGTGAAGAATGCATGTTTCATTCAACACAAATCTCCTGGGAATGATAACACAATAAAATAGGCTTATATAATTCTTAACGAATTCTCAGCAATATCATGAAATCAGATTCTGGTACAAAATTATATGTGGACCGGACATAGTGCTGGATACCTATCTTAGTTAGGGTTGCTATTTCTGCAATAAAACACCAAGACAAAAAGTAAATTGAGAGGAAAAAAATTAATTTAGCTGACAATTCCATATCCCTGTTCATCAACAGAGAAAGTCAGGACAGGAACTCAAAGAGAATGGGAAACTGGAGGCAGAAGCCATGGAGGACTGCTGCTTACTAGCTCACTGTTCATGGCTTGCTCAGCTTTCTTTCTTTCTTTTTTTTTTTCAAGATTTATTTATTATATATAAGCGCACTGTAGTTGTCTTCAGACACATGAGAAGAAGGCATCAGATCTCATTACAGATGGTTGTGAGCCACCATGTGGTTGGTAGGAATCGAACTCAGGACCTCTGGAAGAGCAGTCAGTGCCCTTAACCGCTGAGCCAGCTCTCCAGTCCCCAGCTTGCTTTCTTATAGAATACAGGACCACTAGCCCAGGGATGATACCACCCATAATGGGGTGGGTACTCCTTTATCAATCTCTAATTAAGTAAATGCTTTACAGGCCTCTCTACAACCTGATCTAGGATATGCTACATATATGTATGTGTATAGGATATGCAATGTATAGGATATATATCCCCAGGCATGTAAACTGCCCTTTTCATAGCTCCTGTATTCAGATGTGTATCTGTCACACTAAACTGTCTCATCTATCCACCCACTCACTCAGGCACCCATCTGCCACTTTCCACTTTCTATTATTCTTTTGCATTGCATCAGCTGAATGTGTTGATCAGAGAAAAAATTGCTGTCATTTGCAAATGTTGTGTCCACAATGTATCATGTGTTCAAGCTTGGATGGTGTTGAGAAGTGGTAGGGCATTTAAGAACCTTCAAGGATGGCATTACTGGCCCCTTAAATATCATTGGCCTCCTATCTTGTCATATGACTTCCTAGTCTCACCTGTATTCCTGCCACTGAGTTCAAATCTACCATGAGGTGCTCACTGGGGTTTAGAAGAAACAAAGCTATGCTTTTAGATCTCCAGAACCATTAGCTAAGTAAACATATTTCTCCGTAAGTTACCAAGACTTAGACATTTTGTTATTTTAACAAAAAATATGAGTACTGTATTCTTTTTTTTTTTAAACTTTCAAAGCCTCTCCCCTTTTTTTCTTACCTTACCATTCTAGACAGCCATACTTTAGGAGTCATGTGTGGCATGTGTACCATAATAATAGCATCACAGGTACTGCCTCTTGTGTGTCCCAGGACATGACTACCTCCTGACTTCCTCCATATACCTAATTCCACTTGAAACACCTGCATTTGAAAGGATTCTTTTTGGTTCACTATTTTGGTTTTCTTTGTGGTTAATTTTTGGCAACAGGGTGATGAGGAGTGAACAAAAAAGAAAGCCAACCTCTGAAACGGTAGAAGAAGAAAAACTCTAGGGAGAGGTATTAAACTCATTGCTATTAATTTCTCATAAGGGCTTGTCAGGCTTGTGCCAAATCTAGGCCAAAAGTAATATAGAAATACTCCAGCATCTAATTTCAACAATACATCAGACTTACGCAGCTTAGCCCGCAATAGAAAATGGAATAAATCCTAGTCAATAACCAAGTAACAATGTTTCTGATCAGGGACCTTAGTAACTGAACATTTATCCTAGCCCACTTTGCTCCCGTGGACTACTCAGTAGTTTGTTTTCACTCCTATTTGGACATTTGTCCAAAACACTTACTCAGATATGCTGCTCTCGCCCATGGTCTGGGATGCAGAGGTCAGTGTCCTTTGTACTAGGGTCATAAAATTAAATTCTCCTACTCTGTCTCTTCTAACTCTGGGAGCTAAGGAAAGTTGCCCCTCTTAAATACAGCCCAAATACCTCATACTCTACTGTGAAATCAATTCTAGTCACCCAAACCTAACCTCCTCACTCCATCTTGAATTCCTATCCAGTTTTGTCCTGAATTTAGGCTTTGTACTGGCTAGTTTTGTGTCAACTTGACACAGCTGGAGTTATCACAGAGAAAGGAGCTTCAGTTGAGGAAATGCCTCCATGAGATCCAACTGTAAGGCATTTTCTCAATTAGTGATCAAGGGGGAAAGGCCCCTTGTGGGTAGGAGCACCTGTGGGCTGGTAGTCCTGGTTCTATAAGAGAGCAGGCTGAGCAAGCCAGGGGAAGCAAGCCAGTAAAGAGCATCCCTCCATGTCCTCTGCATCAGCTCCTGCTCCCTGCCCTGCTTGAGTTCCAGTCCTGATTTCCCTGGTGATGAACAGCAGTATGGAAGTGTAAGCCAAATAAACCCTTTCCTCCCCAAACTGCTTCTTGGTCATGATGTTTGTGCAGGAATACAAACTCTGACTAAGACAGGCTCCATTAGTTCAAATGTACAGGCGTAGGCTCTTCTCAAAAGAAACATTTTGGAACCTTAAATTACTTTAAAAGCTATGCTTATATGTGGTTCCATCATTAACTGTAGCCTGCTAAGACAGTTTTTTTTTTCTTTTGCTGGACCTCCCCCCATCTTTTGCTTCTCATATTCTTTTTTATTCACTTCTCCTTTCTTGTCTTTGATGATTCCCAGTGTATGTTTCTGACACCACAAATATTGCTTCCTTGTCAAAAGAAACACAAAGATAAAAGAATTCTTATCTTCCTTTACAGGATCAGTTCACAGTTGTGTTAAATCACTGAGGGCCAGTTTAAACTACTTTATGCCTATAGCACAGGCATACATAGAAATAAAATGGTGCTTGGGAAAATAGGCACAGCTTCAGCTGAGAAATACATGTAAGAGTGTGATACAGGACACACCCAGAGGAAAACCGAACAAACTTTGAAAGGCATTTCTCTACAGGAAGATTGCTCTTCTGGTCCTCAAAGCAAGAATAGATTGTTTTAAAAAAAATCTAAAATAACTGAGAAAAACTGCACTGTTCTGGATCAAGCAGCAGCTGACAGCAATGTGCTTGATTTTCAGGACTAGCAAGAAATGCAATTATAAATATGAACAGGACAAACTATACCTGGAGGCAGCTAGCTAATTAAAAGTCCTCTGCAAAGGATACACACACACACACACACACACACACACATACATATACACACACAGATATGGATAACTTTTGATTTCAGTCATTGGTAAGTATCTGTGTTTGTCAGCTTCCTTCCACTGTAAAAATTCCTGAGATAATTTATCAAGAGGAATTATTGGTTATGATTCAGAGGGTTCAGTCCAGTCACTATGCCCTGTTGCTTTGGGTCTGTGTATGCTGAAGGAACCTGGTCACCTGATGACAAGCCGAAAGCAAAAGAACATGGAAGGAGACCAGCATCTCACCATCTTGTTTGGGGCATGCACATTTCTAAGGACTAATGATGATCTACAAGACTTGAGTCTCTGAAAGCTTTCCCCAACTCCCAACAGTACTACATAATGGGGATCAAGGCCCTGCCACACAGGCCTTTGATAACAATAGCTAGATTGATTGGACTATGGAGCCCTTGATAGCAATATCTGGATTGATTGGACTAAGGTGATACTTGGAGTCAAGATTCTAGTGCACAGGATTACTAATAACCACTATGGTATAAGAAAAAATATATTTAGCATTTGACAACAGTTTTTGACACATAGCTTCTAGAACTCGTACAATCTTCTGACAAATTTTCTGAGATAGTCTTTTGTTATTCCTGATAACAACCCTTGCCTAAACTTGAGTTTATGTCAGTGAGATGCCTTGTGTAAAAGGAGCATAAGTAGCCTCAAGGTTCAGTCTGATCACAGCAGAACTTACCACCTGATTGACTGAGGAGAACTTTTAGCCCTGTTTGTATAAAGAAACAAAATGGAGTTCAATTAAGTGGCAAATAATTTAATTAAGCAAATCTAATGTCTTAGTTTGCATTGGCTTCCACACCAACACATTAATGACTACTTATTTTAAACAGGTTAAATTTATTTCTCACAGACTTGAGACTGAGAAGTCCAAAACCAACGTCTCAGTCAATTTATTTTCTGGTAAACTTTCTCTTCCTGGCTTGCATATGATTTTTTTACATGACCTTTCCTCGGTGTCTGCATAGAGAAAAATCATTTAAACCACTAAACTCATGAAGAAGAATGCCACTCTCATGACCTAATCTAACATTAATCATCTTCCAAAGGTCTCTTTTCCATGTAACCTCCCTTTAGAGGTTTGATTCATGTGTGTAATTCAAAAGAATGGGGAAGAAAGTTGTTGGGACACAAATTGTATAACACTTATAAAGAAATCCTATTTTAACCCTGTAATAGGTCTAAAGAGATGGCTCAGTGAATAAAACATTTGCCACAAAAATGTGAGGACTAGAGTTTGGATTCCAAAGCCCATATAAAACCTGATGTCATGGTCATTTGCAATTAAAGCATTCAGGAGGCAAAGACAGTAACTCCATTGTGAGCTAGCTAGTTAGAATAGCTGTAAGAACTCTGGGGGTTTTTTGTTTTTTTGTTTTTTTTTAATTAGGTATTTTCTTCATTTACATTTCCAATGCTATCCCAAAAGTCCCCCATGCCCCCCCCATTGCCCTCCCCCTGCCCACTCCCACTTCTTGGCCCTGGAGTTCCCCTGTACTTAGGCATATAAAGTTTGCAAGAGCAATGGGCCTCTCTTTCCACTGATGGCCAACTAGGCCATCTTCTGATACATATGCAGCTAGAGACACAAGCTCCAGGGGGTTACTAGTTAGTTCATATTGTTGTTCCACCTATAGGGTTGCAGATCCCTTTAGCTCCTTGGGTACTTTCTCTAGCTCCTCCATTGGGGGCCCTGTGTTCCATCCAATAGCTGACTGTGAACATCCACTTCTGTGTTTGCTAGGCCCAAGAATAGCCTCACAAGAGAGAGCTATATCAGGGTCCTTTCAGCAAAATATTGCTAGTGTATGCAATGGTGTCAGCATTTGGAGGCTGATTATGGGATGGATCCCCAGGTATGGCAGTTTCCAGATGGTCCATCCTTTTGTCTCAGCTCCAAACTTTGTCTCTGTAACTCCTTCCATGGGTGTTTTGTTCCCAATTCTAAGAAGGGGCAAAGTGTCTACACTTTGGTCTTGATTCTTCTTGAGTTTCATGTGTTTTACAAATTGTATCTTATATCTTAGGTATTCTAAGTTTCTGGGCTAATATCCACATATCAGTGAGTACATATCATGTGAGTTCTTTTGTGATTGGGTCACATCACTCAGGATGATGCCCTCCAGCTCCATCCATTTGAATAGGAATTACATAAATTCATTATTTTTAATAGCTGAGTAGTACTCCAATGTGCAAATGTACCACATTTTCTTTGTCCATTCCTCTGTTGAGGGGCATCTGGGTTCTTTCCAGCTTCTGGCTATTATAAATAAGGCTGCTATGAACATAGTGGAGTATGTGTCCTTATTACATGTTGGAACATCTTCTGGATATATGTCCAGAAGAGGTATTGAGGGATCCTCCGGTAGTACTATGTTCAATTTTCTGAGGAACTGCCAGACTGATTTCCAGAGTGGTTGTACAAGCTTGCAATCCCACCAACAATGGAGGAGTGTTCCTCTTTCTCCACATCCTTGCCAGCATCTACTGTCACCTGAATGTATGATCTTAGCCATTCTGACTGGTGTGAGATAGAATCTCAGGGTTGTTTTGATCTGCATTTCTCTGATGATTAAGGATGCTGAACATTTTTTCAGGTGCTTCTCAGCCATTCGGTATTCCTCAGGTGAGAATTTTTTGTTTAGCTCTGAGCCGAATTTTTTAATAGGGTTATTTGATTTTCTGGAGTCCACCTTCTTGAGTTCTTTATATATATTGGATATTAGTCCCCTATCTGATTTAGGATAGATAAAGATCCTGAACTCTGGGTTTAAATAGAGAACCTTCCTCAAGAAATAAAGTAGAGAAAAAACAAGGCAGAGGTCCAGCATCAAATTCAAGCCTATACATACATACACCTACATATATGGCATCAATGTATTAACACATGCATCCACACCACACATACATGTGAGAGAATTAAAAAGCCATGGCACAAGGTTTAGAGATTAGTGACCACAGTAATATGAGAAGAGGGTGCCATGACTACAAAAGGAAAGGAACACGAAACATCTGGGCTTCATCCCCACCTTATATGACTCTTTGTATCCTTTAAAATAAACCAATAAAATACTGATTTTCTAAGTTATATTAAAAATTCTACTGAATTACTGAATCTGAGGGCACAAAACCCCTCCAATCTGTAGTCCATTGATAGAATATGTCTGATGCTCCTCAGAACTTGCAGATGGCACTAGAAGTAAGGGCAGCTTATTGAGACTGAACTCTGCCTCTTATCTGAAAAAGGTAATGTCATAGTTGTATTAGTTGGTATGAAAGAACTGGTGTTGGAAAAAAAACACTTGAAAGTCATCTTTCTTTGGAGATTTAACTGCCGATTTGTTCCCCATGTGCCAACAGATGTCCTTACTCATGTACATATGGTCAGCACTAACTGAACTCAAAGAGTGTGATGGTTTAAAAGAAAATGAACACCATAGGATTATGAGTGGCACAATTAGGAGCTACTTGTTGTGGTTTAAAAGAAAATGGACCCCATAAAATTATGAGTGGCACAATTAGGAGCTACTTGTTGGAGTGGGTTTGGCATTTTTGGAGGAAGTGTGTCTCAGTCTCTTCCTGTTGCATGCCATTCTGGAAGTAGAACTTTCAGATGCTTTCTCAGTACCATGTCTGCCTGCACACTGCCATGTTTTCTGCCATGACAGTGATGGGCTAAACCTCTGAAACTGTAAGCTGGTCCCAGCTAAATATTTTCTTTTATAAGAGTTGCTATAGCCATGGTATCTCTTCACAGCAATGAAACCTTAACACAAGTGGTTTATTTAAATAATTACAAAAGAGGACTTGAAGTCGGGGGGGGGGGGGGGCATTAGGTGTGGCTTCCTGGGAATATTGTAGGAAGGGAGGTAGTAGGAGGGAGATATGCTCAAAATACATTATATATAGGTATGAAACTCTAAAAGAGTAATAAAAACAAAAGTAAAACAGAAAGATGAAGTTTATCAAAAATTTATGTGCATAAACTGGTACAAGTACAATTTTTGAAATTTACTTACCTGTTATTAAAATTATATTTAGAAGTAATCAGTGAGACTGGGCAAAGACCCAGTAGTTAAAAGCATTGGCAGCTCTTCCAGAGGACCAGAATGTGGTTTCCAGCACCTACATAGTTCACAAACATTTGTAACCCCAGTTCCATGGTATCTTACATCTTACATTTTATATATATATATATATATATATATATATATATATATATATATATATACATATATGATGCAATGACATGTATGTGGGCAAAACACTCATACACGTAAAAGAAAATTGTAAAAAGGTTAATATAGATGGTTCCATATTTGGAGATTGAAAAAGATACATAATTCTATCAATACAATTTCAAAAAGATGTTTTCTTTTACTTTTTAGTTAAAAAAAATTCCTCCAACCCCATCCATCTTATTTTCTTACAAAAGAAAAAAAATGGTTTTTGGACTTCAAATTTGCCAATGTAATAGGTGTAACTCTAAAACAAAAAGTTCTTCTTAGGTAAGGGCTGTTAGTATGCTAAGATTAAATTCCAAATTCATGACCTCTTTTTGCCCTAGTGGATATTGCATACATACATGTACACACACACACACACACACATATATATATATATATATCCTGTTCAAACAATATAATGCTACTTGTATATGTATGCATGTTTACTACTACAGAAAACCACAACCAATCAAAATGCAGAGTTTTAGAGCCCAGTCCCAACAGATACAGCTAAAAAACTCTCCCACACCTGAGGCTCAGGAATCATTTGTAGAAGAGGAGATGAAAAGACTGTAACAGCCAGAGGATCAGGGAGTTTTCTATGAGATTGTTTCTCCTAGGAATGTCAAAAGATTATCCCTATAAAGTCTCACCTGAACATGAGCTGAACATGAACAACGGAACATGCCAATATGAATGGGGGAAAGCTCATGAAACTTCAACCCTATGCAACTGAGGAAAGCTATAAGTGGTAAAGGTCTTCCCCAGGAAAGAGCACACCAACTGGCTTTCCAGGACCAAATATAAGTCTTCCTTGCACGCTCAATTTGAAATAATTGGCTATGTAGCAATAGAAAATACAGTCACATGTATGAACAGTGCTCAGTGAGTCACAGACTTCCTTCATGTTATAGTGCTACCCAAAATGTTTCTTGATGTTTTCTTCAATAGAAAGTATACCCAAAGATTTGGGCAGATGTCTAGCAAAATTTTTATATATAATGTGTGACTAATAATCTCACTACTGGATTTGTATTAGACTATCATAGTTTACAAGAGAGTATTAGCAAAATGTTACTATGTTTACTGGGTCATTTAGCATATTCTACTCCTAAATGGTATTCTTCGTTATATGATAACAATATGGTTTTACCACTCCATTAAAGTATCATTTTCAAAGCAGAAAATAAATTGTATATTTATATCTTCAAATCTCACACTTTGAATTATTTCCACTTTTCAGGGTAAGCGCTTTTTTTAATCTTATCATTAGGTAACAAAACACAGTTATGACTTTAATAAAAATGTTCACCCAAATTTCAACTCTCACATTTTGTTGAAGAGTGAAGCCAATAGCTTTTGTATAGTTTCCTCACTGAATAGATAGTTCAGTGGAACTAAGCATAAGCCAGAATCAGAACAATACTGGAAAAGTCTAACCATTTTCTAATTTATCCTTTACTTTGCCATTCCTTTCTCCCAAGGTTTCCAACACAAATGCCCTAAGGCTGGAGCTCTGGACTAATTTGTGCTGGTTGGTTAGGGTCCAGGCTGTCATATATCTTCTACACATTTGTTCTGTGTCCATCGTTTTCCTAATAATAATAAGGAAGATTCACATCTCTCACAGTTTGCTAAATTCAAATAAGGTAAAAAAAAATGGGAATTTTTTTCATGAAAAAAATTTCCATTAATTTTACAAATGTTTTTTAAATTATTTAAATTTATTCGTAGACAATTTTGTATGTGTGTGCATGCTTACTGACCTCTTTCACCTCCCACCTCCCTATCATTCCTTCCCATCCCTCTTACACCCCATAAATAATTCACACATTCACATGAATATAAAACAAAGCCATTTTAGCAACAATTTTATAATCATATCATTGAAGTTCAGTGTTAAGAATATTTGAATCTCTTTTCTGCTACCCTAATTCATTCATTATATGTATAAAATATGTATAAAATATTTACCAAGGTTTTTGTGATATGGAAGTCCCCTCAAAATGGCCTCTTGTCATGCTCTTCCATAATAGGAGCTCCCAGAGTTTAGAAACCTCATTCCACCTGAGATAGTTATAATTGTTAGAAACTTCTCCATTGTCGCAAAAGCCTCAGAACCCTCAGGGAAAAAAACAGCCAGGTGTTAGGTGATAGTTGGCAGCAGACTTAGAAATACCACCTAACACCTTAAGTGACAGTGAACAAAGCCAGGAGGTGTCAATGTGATGTGGACACTGATCACATGTTCCTAAAATAACTGAGAGAAACAATGAAGTCTTTAAAAAGGGATTGGAACATAAATGGAGCCTTAAATGTCAGCCAGAACCTGAGTGGGAAGCAATTTTATATGTGATGAACAAAAGGGAATAAAGGCATGGAATGCTCTCCTGGGAAAGGTGTTTGTTTGGCTGTAGCTGGGCATCCTGAAAGCTTGACAAAGAAGTTCTAAATTGATACGATGGGAACCAGGAAACTTCCCGAGGTGATTAAAGTATTATTGGTTTCTTTTTTTTACAAGAGCAGTGTATATTTGAGCAGCAAGTGTTTTCTGTCAACCAGAAGAGGAAGGCAGAAACTGAATAGTTGTCCAAGTCAGGGTTTAGGCAAAAGCCCAGCTCCAGAGAAATTTGAAGCATGACCATGCTCCGTGGTAGTTAAATCAACTATTACTTGTTTTATAAAGTTGTCTATGAAAGTTGCCAGAAGCAAATGACCTTATGTTCACCTGTTTGATCATGCAGTGTGGCTTCTGAAATTTTTATAAATTTATTTGTTTCTATATTTTTCTAAAAGTGATGAAGTATTTTTATTAGATTCACAATCAGACACCATAAATAAATAAACCTTTTAATTAGTATTTTGAGCTAATCTATAACTTTCTTCTAGAGAGTGCTCTACAGAGGGACAGACTTGTCATGAGGACCATTTTTCTGCTGTGTATCCTAGGCACCTGGATTCATGTAAGTTGCAAAGAAGGAAAATGATTGATACTATTGGAGCAATATTCTCTGTTATGATAGCTAGATCAGGGAGGTACCATAGGCTGCCACAATATTCTTTCACACTCTATTTAATCTTGGTGAGATGGTATTCCAGATTCGGGGTGTTACAATTGTTTTATTACCTAAAGAATACATAAACAATCCTCAGAAATTGTCTGGTTTCTCCCTCTTTGTTTAGTGTAGACTGACCAAATAATTCAAACATTGAGGATAGCTAAAAGAATGGTTTATGCAGGATCTATTGAATAGCACCACATCAGCATTGTAGAATAAAATATATAAATTCTGTACCTCCCTGGTTTAATTATTTCTTCTAAATAAAGATTAATATTTAGTATACCCAATCATATTTCTTTCCTGCCATCTCTATCCATCTTCATTACTCTTGTATTTTATTTGAATCATGTCTTGTAAACAATGGACACAGAAGGGCATTGTTGGTTTGTGTGTGTGTGTGTGTGTGTGTGTGTGTGTGTGTGTGTGTGTATGTGTGTGTGTTGGGAACTGAAAAGGGGGACCCTGGGGAAGTGGGGAAAGGGGAAGACCCATGCCCCACCAGAGTTCCACCTATTCTCTGGTCAGTCAGGTGTGGGAGGGCTGCTACCTACCCTTTCCACTCATCCCTGGGTGGGCATTCCTCTATCCCACTCTACAGGGTGTGGCCAAGGGACAGCCTTGCCTGGGGACCCTGGAGCCCCTTTGCTAAAGCCACCAGGGTTGTGGGAGAAAGGAATAAGGGAAGAGGTTTCCAACACCTGCAAGAGTGTGGAGAGAGACAGAGAGAGAGAGACAGAGAGAGAGAGAGAGAGAGAGAGAGAGAGAGAGCACCTAGAGAAGTAGCAGAACAAAGCCAGAGTAGTAAGGAGAACTAAGAGTAAGAGTTGAGAAGGCAAGAGATTGTACACTCAATCGTTCCATGGGTAGTATAATTTGAGGGTAATAACATCTATTTTTGAACAGCAATTAATTAATCTAGATAGATATTATGCTTTCCTCACTATCATATAACTTTCCCCAAAGTTCATCAGCCATTTAGCTTTAGCAAAAGAGTCCATCTGTAGCTGGAAGGTCTCATGTCTGTCTTCTGTGGTTCAGCACTTGTCTCGGGAGCCCTCAGTCAGATGAGATTTTTGGAGAAAGGCAGCTTTTGTCTGTAGATCCCAGGAGATGATGTTGTCTCAGATGGATCTGTGGCAGCAGGCCCCGTGTGGAGATACACTTGTAGAGTAATTATAACAAAGGAGCAGTACACCAGCAGAGGATATCTGCATAGGGTGAATAGCAAAAGTTAGGCCTGCAATGGTTTGCTTAGGAGCACATCACAGTCCCTTTGGATGACTAAGGAAGAAAATATCATGTTAATTGTGTGACTGGGTAGGCAGTTAACAGTTCTTCTCTAAAAGAAAACCGGTTATTGATTAAGGATTGGATGATTTTGAACCTTAAAGGAAATTTTAAACAAGTTGAAAGAATTTTTGGACATATATCATGAATACTAGAGAGAGAAAAAGGTATTTAGAAAAAGAAGCAAGAAAATTTCTGGTTAAAAAGCATGATTCAAGTATTCCTGTAAGGGATGCAGCTTCAATGTAGTTTTCGTGGGCTTATCTGGATGGGAAGGGAGGGGTATGTTGTACCCTGCAACCTTTCTTTTCTTCCCCCTGTTTTTTTCTAGGAACTGAAGCATAAAGGATTAAGTGAAAGGCTTTAAGCTGAGGTGCTGTTCAGCCCAGCCACCACGGGACCCACCCATGTAGCTGTCAATCACTCTGTGTGTGTGTGTGTGTGTGTGTGTGTGTGTGTGTGTGTGTGTGTGCTCTATTGCTGTGAAGAGACACCATGAATATGACAACTCCTACAAAAGAATCATTTAGTTGGGGCTTGCTTACACCTTCAGAGCTTGAGTCCATTATCTTTAGGGCAGAAAGCATGGCAGCACACAGGCAGACATGGGAGCTGAGAGTTCTACATCCAGATCCTCAGGCAGCAGTAGGAAAAGAGAGACTCTGAGCTTGGCCTGGGCTTCTAAAACCTCAAAGAACATCTCCAGTGACATACTTCCTCCAACAAGGCCACATCTCCTAAAATTCAAAAGTTCAACATCTCTTCTGAGACTGAAGGCAATATCTTAACGGTATTCCTTGTAAAACAAAAATCAAACAAACAAAAAAGCAGATCATATACTTCCAATATACAACAACACAGAATTTATATGACCACTCTAAAAGAACAGAAAGGAAGCACAGTAAGGAAATACTGGACCAAAGAAAAACAAAGACCAGATCCTGAATCTCCATGTCTGATGGCAAAGCACTCTTCAGATCTCCAAATTCCTTCAGCTTTTATGACTGGAACATACTCCTCTCTCGTAGATTGCTTCCAGGCTAGTCTGCAGCTCTACTTGGCAGGCATTCCACCACTCTGGTGTCTTCAACATGTTGTGGTGTGATGACTGTTCCTGGTTGTCACCTTGACTACATCTGAAATGAACTACAATCCAGAAGTGAAGGGCATGCCTGTGTTCCAGATATTGAGGCCAGAAGACAAAGGCTTCTGACCTGTATCTTGACATGGAGATCTTGAGGCAGAGTCCATGAAAACCTTAGGCCCAGGCAAGGTAGTATACACCTTTAACCCCAGGAGACTAAGGCAAGCAGATCTCTGAGTTCAAGGCCAGTCTGAGATAAAGCAAGTTGCAGATCCAGGTATGGTGGTGCACACTGTACATTGGGGCCAAATCTTCTGTCAGAGGTTCAACCAAAAAAAAAAAAAAAAAAAGGAAGATTATTCTTCTTTATCTGCTTTTACTTACTTGCCAGCAAATCAGAAAGCACCCATATGCATAATATCATAAAATAAAGTAAACAAACATTGTTGACCATTTCCTATATGTAGAGCACTAAAGGTGAAAGAGCACAAAATGGAATGTGTAATCCCTGTGGTCAAATGCTCAAGAGGAGTGTCTTGGTCCATTTTGGGCTTCTTTAGCAGGCTCCCACATTTATAAAGAACATATATTATCCGGGCATGGTGGTGCACGCCTTTAATCCCAGCACTCGGGAGGCAGAGGCAGGCGGATTTCTGAGTTCGAGACCAGCCTGGTCTACAAAGTGAGTTCCAGGACAACCAGGGCTATACAGAGAAACCCTGAGAACATATATCATTACTTCATAGTTCTGAAGAATGAATATGTTACATGTATTTAGTGTCTGGGACAGATATTTCCAGGTTCTTGACTTCTTATTTTGGGGGATTATAACATTTCTCTCTTCCCTTTCCTCATTCCAAATCCTCCCATATACCCCTCCCACTCTCCTTCAAATTACAGCCTCTCTTTTCACTAATTGTCATTTCATGCATATATGAATATGTATATGTACATACATACATATTCCTAAATACAACCTGTTCAGTACACATAATGTTACGTGCATGTATGGTTCTTTGCTTCTTGATAAAGGACTTGAAATAAAGGCCAACACATATTTCAAGGAACCTATTCAAAGCAGGTCAGAAAGAAATACATTGTCAAAAGTGACAGGGAGCCACAGGAATAACAGTATTCAAGGGCTCTGATTATTGTTTGTGGCTTTTTTTTAATGGGGCTCAAGAGGAAGAGTTTGGTTTCTAATGGCAATCCATTTTGATTGACAGATTTAAGTTAAGTATTTTTCTATTATGCATGTCCTTTTCCATAATTCACATTGTTTTAATCATATGCACATCCAACTATGCCTATGCATAAAATAGAAAATAAAATATTCCTCCTAAAAATTCACCTAGAGGACACATTTTGTCTTACTGCAAATGAACCCAAAACTAGTTCATGCTGACCCATTTTCTGTAGTCTTGGATATGTTCCAGGAAGTGTTTGAATAGAAACACTGTTTGAGGAGCTGCTAAAAGGAGTAATTAATTTTCTTGTTTTAAAAAAGTATGCATGCAGCCTAGGTTGACAACAGGTTGCTAAGTGCATTATTAAGAAAGGTATGTTGGCACAGTTCAATCTAAATGGAGTCCCATGTTTGTCTGTCTCAAAAGATATACTAGGATCAAACACCCACATATCAAGAGTAGGTGCTCTTCTGGCAGCCTCACAGCATAGGCAGAAGGACAAGCACACATAACTCTGTTTTCCTGTGGCAGAGAAGTAAGGGTGAGAACTTCCCTTGTTATACAGATAGTGCCTTTGTGACCCCAAACAATTCCTAAAGGCCCACCTCCTCAAACTGCTCTGCTGGGAACCAAACTTCTACCATGTCATTAGGAAGGCAGGTTTCCACAATAGGGAAAGGAGGAAGCTCTTTGCCTCTTCTGAAAGTTCTGTGATCATTAGCACTGAGAGGAGTGGAGCAGAGATATCATCAGAAGTAATGAGTAATACTCATTACTAGCTTTGAAACAGCTTCTGATTCTGGCATCTCCTAACTGCCAAAGCAGAAGCAACTTTGCCTCTACATTTTAAACGTGAGACTGTAGAGGATTGTTGCAGTATAGACCTTGATTTAAAGTGAAGAACAATAATTTAAACATAAGAATTCACCTCCAGATATTATATCTCTGATCTCAAGGTATCACAAATTAAATATGTCACAAATATTTCCTAGTACATTACTATGCAGAGAAATATGTGAATCATGCAATCATTAATTGTCATAACAACCCCATTTAAAAGTGAACGTAAGGCCAGAAGACCAGGAAGGATTGCAACAGACTTTCTCCACTCTCTATTCTTCAGACCAGATGTTCAGGGTTTCTCTTACTGCTACAACAGAACACCAGTTGCATCTTTCCTGACCCCTGTTTATACCTATAATGGATCCCACAGATTCACCTCCCCATTGCCTCCTTTCCTTTCCCCCTTTTGTCTCTGTCTTCCAGAGTCCAACTCAGCCAGACACCCCCTGCTCATCTGTAGGCCACATCTACCAGATGGCCAGATAGGTTGTCCAAGAACCTTTTGCACTCTTTCTTTTCCCTTGAATACAATTCTAAGGCCCTACCCTAATGCTGCAACAAAACACCAGCTACAACCCTTGTCTTCACTTTCTATTCCTATGTTCCTCCTTGCCTCTCTTCCTGCTTTGTCTCTCTGTCTCAACCCCCAACTCGACAGACAACCCATGCTCCACCACAGGCCACACCTGCCAGAAGACCAGGTAGGGAATCCTCAAAACTCCAATTTCTCTGTTCCTCCATACCCAATCCTCAGGGTCACCCAAGAGCTGCAACAGAACACCAGCTGAGGCCTCCACTCCCCCTGTCTGTGCTTCCTGTGGAATCTACTGATCATTTCCCCCCAGCTTCAGCTTCTTCTGTCTTCTTTTGTCTCTGTATCACAGCCTCCAACCCAAGAAGACACCGCTACTCAACCACAAGCTAGGTATGCCAGACAACCCTAGAAGGTTGCCACTGGAGCTTCTCTCTCTCTCTCTCTCTCTCTCTCTCTCTCTCTCTCTCTCTCTCTCTGTCTGTCTGTCTCTCTCTCTCTCTCTGTGTGTGTGTGTGTGTGTGTGTGTGTATGTGTGTGTGTGTCTGTCTGTCTGTCTGTCTCTCCTTCCAGATCTAAAATTTTGCATCATTCCTAGCACTAAAACATACCATCTCCCCCAGGTATCCCCTTCTCCCAGCACCCAACACCATCAAGCTTTCCCATGAACACACCAACCAAGCAGGTCAGTAAAACAGCCAACATACTCCTGATAATCCAGGTCAAAAAGAAACAAAACACCCATTCAGAGAACATAAGCCCAGAAATCAGAACCCAGACCAAAAACCACCTTAAACCCAGGCACCTAAATGACAACACAAGAGTACAATCAATAGCAGCCAGGGCAACATGTTTCTATCAGAGCCCTGCTATCTTACCACAGCAGGCCCTGAATATTTCAACATAGATAAAGCAGAAGAAAAAGACCTCAAAACCCAACTATATAAAGAAGATAGAGTTTCTTAATGAGGAAATGAAACCCTTAAAGAAACTAAGGAAAACACAAACAACTGTAGAAATGAGTAAATCACCATCAAAGAAAGACAGGAAAAAATTGAAAATGATAGCAGCAGATAGAAAAATGCCCCCATGATTGTGGATGGGAATGATTAACATAGTAAAAATGGCCATCTTACCAAAAATGATCTACAGATTCAATGCAATTCCCATTAAAATTCCAACACAAATCTTCTGAAAGAGCAATACTCAACCTTATATGAAAAAAAAAAAAACCCAAGATAGCTAAAACAATCCTGTACAACAAAAGAACTTCTGGATGTATCACCATCCCTGATTTCAAGAACAGAGCAATTTTAATTAAAATGACATTGGATTGGCATAAACACAGACAGGTTGATCAGTGGGGTTAAATCAGAGATGCAGAAGTAAACCCACACACCTACAGATACCTAATTTTTTACAGAATTCAAAACTATACAATGGAGGGGGGCGGAAAAGCATCTTCAACAAATGTTTCTGGTCTAACTGGACACTTACATGGAGAAGAATGCAAGTAGATCCATATCTATCACTCTGCACAATCCTGAAGTCCACATGGATCAAAGATACAAGTCCACATGGATACAACATAAAACTAGATACATTAAACCTGACAGAAAAAAAATGGTGAAGAGCCTTGGATACATTGGCATAAGGAGGGGAAATGGCAGTTAGATGTATTATGTGAAAAAGAACCTATTTTAATAAAAAATAGACTATAGGTAGGTAGGTAGGTAGGTAGGTAAGTAGATGATAGATAATAAAGATACAAGAAAAAAACTCAGCAACTTCTCAGTATCAGAGTTCCTATGTAAAACAGTGAGTAGCATCTACCAAGACATATACTCACTTAGACGTAAAGAGGAAGACTGCTTTTTATTCTTCATGAAGTAAAATATTTCTGCTTATGGGGGGAAAAAAGTAAAGCAAAGGGCAAAAATTAACCTTATATATAACTTGTTATCTATAATTTATTTTATATATGTTGTATGATATGTTTTATATAAAACTGAAATATTTTCTCCCAGAATTAATTAATATTTTAAAAATAAGTTGACATGATGAGATATTTTATATTCACTTCTTCATAAGTAGTCTTTCAAATCTGCTGTTTGATAGTTACCTTCCAATTCAGACTAGCTACATGTCAAATGCTCAATAAGCCACATCTAGCTGAACTATTATCTCATCTTGCTTTCATACTGCCCATAACAGCAATTTACTCTTTGGTCACATTCATTTAAAGAAAAATTTTTTTAAAAGACAAATAGACATTAAGTTGCAGTTTCCTATTTTTAGTTCTCACTCAGGATAAAGTTATTCTGCTACCTTGCAAAGCCATTGTCTTAAGTCTTGTTATGAAAGACTCTGAGAGGAGCCCCTCACTCAGGCCTCAGGACAATAGTGCACCCCCAAGAACTCACGAGAGACCAAGCTTGATGCAAACCACATGAGACTTTATTCAGGGAAAGCCAGAGCTCTGGGGATGACTCATATCCCATGCAGGGGTAGAGGAGTCAACCTCGAGGGGAAAGGGGTTCCAGTTTTTATAGGCCCTCAGTGGGGAGAGGAGAAGGGGGGAGTAGGGGATTTCCAGATCTAAACAATGTCTATTCTCAAGAAATGGGTATGGGAGGGGTACAAAGAAAGAGTCTGGTGCAGGTGTAGCAACTCTGGATTGGCCTGCCTGTGGTTGCTGGGGAGATTTTCCGACTCTTTCCCAGCAACCAATATCACAAACACCTGGCAATGGGCTTCATCAGTGGGCACACACATTCAAGGAATGGTCAAAACATTGGCAGACACACAGGTTCAAGGAGTGGCCAGAGCATTGTGCCCCTCTATTTTTCTAAATCAGTGAAGCTAGTTCTGCTAACAATGAAATCAATTTTGCCAATTTCAGGGCTTCTGTGACCTTTGTCATTCTGTCAGGATCTTTCAGTTGACAGTAAATAATAAGTAAACTCTCCACAATATAGCTCTTGGTTCTCAACTATGACGAAGTAGCAGCATCCTTTTGAATTAATGTGTCCTTAGAATGCCCTAAACAGCTATCATATAAAAATTAAAAATAGCTTTCTGTTAAATCCAATGCCCTCTTAGATTCTAGTGTATAAAACTGCTACATCCACTCCAGTAGTGACAAGCACGACAGGCCCTGAAAACCTGGGTGCTGTCCCAAGACGAAAAGTTCACGGAAACTTACTCTCCTGGAATCGTGGCATCCTGTATAAAGAATGCTTTAGTTGGTAAACGGATCTGTGTGCTTTCCCTTAATATTGCTTTATTACAAGTGCTCCTAAGGATTGATATTTTGACATATAGCTAAGTTAGATTCTAGGCAGTCCTTGATCCGACCCTGGGCATGGATAGCTAAGTTACTGCCCTACACAGAAATTTACCATTATCTAGGAATAAGGAAGTTTGTGACCTAAAAAGGAACCAGAGTAGATACTTAGAACTATAGATCCTGAGTTGCACACATATACAAGTATTTACAATGGCCTAGGGGGAAGGTCGACTATACAATAGACTAGAGTAGGAACTATGGCAAGGGTATGAAGCCCTTGCCTCTGACTTCTAAGTTTAAGTGGACCTTAGATGGAGCTGTTTTTGATCCCAGTTGTTAACATTGAATTTTATTCCAGCTGGTTCTTGCCAGTCCTTCCGTGTTTGCATTCCTCTGTTTTATGTAAGAAACCTCTTTGTACCTTGCTGGTATGTCACCCAACCTCCCTATTTTCTTCTGAATAAAAAGTTTGATGCTCAATTTAACAAATTACATTCAGATCCAGCACACTCTCTCATGTCTGTGTCTGTCTGCCAATTCCTGCCCACTCTATGCCCATCTGCTGGAACCCCTGATTCCCATGGATTGAGGGGGGCCGACTAGGCCCGATCCGTGGCATAAAACAGCATCCAACAAGACTGTGGAGAACAGTCTATTCAAGATGGATTCAGTCTACATAATCATGGGTCCATGGAACTCTGAGGAGGTTGAGAAAACCATGGAGTCTTTGAGGGGAGACTCATTGATGGAAGGTGATCCTGCAGAGTGCACAGTATCTATCTCTAGAACAACTAAAAAACAGTAGGTCTTATAATAAGATACTAGATCCAGCAATTCCTCTGCTGGGCATATACCCAGATGATGTTCCAACTGATAATAAGGGCACATGCTCCTCTATGTTCATTGCAGCCTTTTTTATAATAGCTAGAAGCTGGAAAGAATCTAGATGTCCCTCAACAGAGGAATGGATACAGAAAATATGGAACATTTACACAATGGAGTACTACTCAGCAATTAAAAACAATGAATTTATGAAATTCTTAGGCAAATGGATGGATCTGGAAGATATCATCCTGAGTGTAACCCAATCACAAAGGAACACACATGGTGTGCACTCACTGATAAGTGTATATTAGCCCAAAAACTTAGAAGATCCAAGATACAAATGCAAAAACACATGAAACTCAAGAAGAAGGAAGACCAAAGTGTGGATACTTCGTTCCTTCTTAGAATGGGGGAAAAAGTACCCATGGAAGTAGTTACAGAGACAAAGTTCAGAACTAAGATGGAAGGAAAGACTATCCAGAGGCTGCCCCACCCAGGGATCCATCTCATATACAACCACCACACCCAGACACTATTGCATATGCCAGAAAGATTTTGCTGACAAGACTCTGATATAGCTCTTTTGTGTGAGTCTATGCCAATGCCTGGGAAATATAGAAGTGGATGCCCAGAGTCATCTATTGGATGGATCACAGGGCCCCTAATGAAGGAGCTAGAGAAAGTACCCAAAGAGCTAAAGGGGTCTGCAACCCTATAGGAGGAACAACCATATGAACTAACCAGCACCCTCAGAGCTGTGTTTCTGGTTGTATATGTAGCAGAAGATGGCCTAGTCGGCAATCAATGGAAGGAGAGGCCCTTGGTAATTCGAAGATCATATGCCCCAGTACAGGGAAATGCCAGGGCCAGGAAGGGGGAGTGGGTGGGTTGGGGAGCAGGGAGGGGGGAGGGTATAGGGGACTTCGGGGATAGTATTTGAAATATAAATGAAGAAAATATCTAATAAAAAATAAAAAATAATTTAAAAAAAAAAAGAAAACTAACGATGAAAAGACTAGAGACTCAATCCTGGCAGAGAGAAGAAATAGAGACATGCCATCCGTTTGGTACAGGGCCATGGCTGTATTAGACAAAGGAGCATGTCAGTGCTGAATAGGGGTGCTTCTTTCCCCACCAGTTGGTTCAGACTACCACCCTGCCCACTGCTGCAACTCACATTGCTTTCCCTTTTGGTAAGCACAGGGCCACAACACTGTCCCGGTACTACAAGCACAGTGGTCATGCCTGGGAAGCCAATGAGACAACTAGCACAGAGGACACAGAGGTTTGCAGCAACCTGGAACTTATGAGAATCTTGCCCCTAGACATGCTGCCCAGCTATAAAACCACCCTAACTCTGGACTACAGGATATCTGAGATGGGTCACAGGAATAGTCCAGTACTGATGGTGCTTCAGAAACCAGAAACCAGAAACCTTGAACCAGACCAATTACTCATTACAATAGACACTTGCATCTGATCCTGTTTGGGATATATATATATATATATATATATATATATTGTGTGTGTGTGTGTGTGTGTATGACACACACAGCAGCTTGCAAAGCCAATTTAATAAATGAATGTGCAATGGGGAGAAGAAAATGATGGCAGAATAGAGAAGTGGAACTAGAGCCATGGAGCATGGCCACAGTAGACAAAGAAGCATGTCATTGCAGAACAGACATGTCAGGGTAGTTTACAGTGAAAGAACCTAGTGAGGAAACCCCCACTCAATTCCTGATGCACCCAAGAATCATGAACAAACAGACTGTCTTGATGTAAAAACATGAGGTAGTTTAATGGCGGAGCTACGTGTCGAAACATATCTCATGCAGGAGACAGTGAATTCGACCACGAGGCTGGGAAGCTAGGGGTTTTTATAGAAAAGGTGCTGGGGCTGGGGCTGGGGCTGGGGCTGGGGCTGGGGCTGGGGCTGGGGCTGGGGCTGGGGCTGGGGCTGGGGGAGGAATTGGTGCGGTTTCACATGATTGGTTCATTTAAACATCAGCAGAACATTTAACTTAGATCAGAAGGGCGGGAGATAGGGAGGTGCCGGGCCAGTCATTCTCTTTATCTTTATGACCAAGCAGCCTCAGGAATGGCTTAATGATGGGCCTGCCCGGGCATGTCCTGGCCTGTTCTGCTATGTTCTCAACCCCAGGTTTCAAAGCTCACAAACAACTCTTTGGGCTATTTGACATAAATTACATGAATCACAGGTCTCAAGTTTTATTTTCTTTCAACAGCAGCCTGGAACTTACACAAGTTCTACCCCAAAGATATTGCCCAACAGCATGATGGACCTGATTTGAGTAACCACAGGATACCCAGGATGAGAAATGGTTCATTTTCCAGAAAGACCTCAAAAGAACTCTATAGTCTATGCTACTGCCAGAGGCCATGATGATGTCTATGGTTCATGCTACCACCAGAAAGCCAGGCTGATGTCCATGGAGACCAAGTTGGTGACTGTGATAAGGGCTGTTACAGGAAACCATGTCCATGACTTTGGTTCTTACTGCTCCCAAAAGCTATGTAGAGGTCCATGGTCAGTGCTGCCATCAGAGCCAGGCAGATGTTGTTGGTCCATGCTGCCACTGGAAACCACGTGTTCATGATCTATGGTGTTACCAGCTGTTATGAGCAAGGAAGCTTTCTTTTCAATGGTATTGATGACTAAAGACTCAAAATTGGGAATTGAAAACTTCTGTGACAACCCCCAACAGAGCAAAGAAATAATGCAGACAAAAAGCTATTGAAAAGAGGCTTTATGTCAGGGTTCTTTCAGCAAAATCTTTCTGGCATATGCAATAGTGTCTGGTTTGGTGGTTGTATATGGGATGGATCCCCAGATGGGGCATTCTCTGGATGGTCTTTCTTTCTCTTGTGAGTCTATACCAATGTCTGGCAAATACAGAAGTGGATGCTCACAGTCATCTATATGATGGAACACAGGACCCCCTAATGAAGGACCCCCTAATGAAAGTACCCAAGGAGCTAAAGGGGTCTGCAACCCTATAGGAGGAACAACGATATGAACTAACCAGTACCCCGCACTCCCAGAGCTGTGTCTCTAGTTGCATATGTAGCAGAGGATGTCCTAGTCAGCAATCAATGGGAGGAGAGGCCCTTGGTAATTCGAAGATCATATGCCCCAGTATAGGGGACTGCCAGGGCCAGGAAGCGGGAGTGGATGGGTTAGGGAGCAAGGCAGGGGGAGGGTATAGGGGGCTTTGGGGATAGCATTTGAAATATAAATGAAGAAAATATCTAATAAAAAAGAAAGAAAAGAAAAAAAGAAAAGAGGCTTTAATAGCTGTGATAAAAATGCTGAAGTTTAGCTCTTCACAGTTGATGGTTTATGTTGTGGTAAGAAGGACTAAGGTTCCTTTAAGGGACTGTCGTCCAGGATTTTGACAATGCTACAGTGAATATATAGACAACACAAATTGGACTTGGTGTTTTTTTTTTTTTTTTATGTTTCTGTTTTTTGGAGGTATAAGCAAGGCTGGGAGGGTCCATCATGGAGGAATAGGAAGCCAGTGTTATCAGGATAAATTCTTTGAAATTCCAAAGTAATTAATAAAAAGATTATGTTGGTGGAAAATAGACTATGGAGATGTTAGACAGAGGAAATTCTGTAGTCGATTTCTTTATATTGTCCAAGAGTAGATGAAAATAAACCATAAAAATATTTCTACGTAAGCCACCATTCTTGTGTAAGTCACTTTTTCCTTTTTGGCAGCCTTTTCCCAATCTATTGCATTTGCAAACAAACACACAGCCCTACTTCCATATGTGTGACCTTTAAATTTTTTATTAGACATTTTCTTTATTTACATTTCAAATGTTATCTCCTTTCCTTCTTTTCCCTCCAACACCCCCTATCCAATCCCCCTCCTCCTGTTCATTAACCCACCCACTCCTGCTTCCTTGTGCAGGCATCCCCTTACACTGGGGCATCAAGCCTTCACAAGACCAAGGGTCTCCACTCTCATTGATATCCCACAAGGCCATTCTCTCCTATATATGCAGCTGGAGCCATGGGTTCCTCGATGTGTACTCTTTGGTTGGTGAAGCTCTGAGGGTACTGGTTGGTTCATATTGTTGTTCCTCCTATGAGGCTGCAAACCCCTTCAGCCCCTTGGATCCTTTCTCTAGCTCCTCCATTGGGGAACCTTTAACCCTCTTCATTTGTGAATACCCATTGTCTGGCCAAGCTCTAGATCAGTGATTTGAGAATCATCCTTCCCTGGTCCAATAAACATCCTAACTATCAGATTTCTCCTGAGAGGTCAGTTGATTCTTTTCTTTACAAACATTTTATTATAAACAGTACTGAACACAACAAAAAGAACGTAAAAGTGAGTGCCCATTCAACATCACTTAACTTCACTAATTACTAGTTCATGGTTAGGCTTTTCAGTCTGTAGTCTTACTCTCTACTCCCATATATGGACTGCATTATATTAAAACAAGGTTCAGATTCTATGTGACTTGTGATTTAAATATATCATTTTATATCTATAAAACCTTGAAGCCTTTAAAATCAATGTTATTACTCTGTCTGAAAAGTTAACAATAATTCCTCAATATCATCAAATTTTGTTAAAATTTCTTCTGTTGTTTCATATATTTTTAAAAAATAATTAGAATATTCTCCAAATATGCTTTGTTTGTATGAATCATAATTCCTGTGAACTATGAGAGTAAATTATATTTAAGTTTTGTAGTTAGAAGACTTCATAAAATTGCATCATATCCTTTCTATTATAGTATATCTGGAGATATATACTACCTGCTGTTAATATTGATCAAGTAGTTCAGGTGTTGCCTTTCTGAGCATCCATATGAAGTTCCCTATCAGCTTTTCAACTAACTGTCTTAGCAGGCATTGAAGTTAATTGCTTAGATCAATTATCTCATTAAGTGTTGAGACATTGATTTTTCTAAATCTATCATTTTCTCTTCATTTATCAGCTGGAATTTTTCTATAAAGAAAAAATTTTGGTCAAATTCTTAGTTATCTTTCCTGCATGAATACTAACTTAGAACAAGTAAAAGACTGGGTTTTTGCTTTTATTTATCCACTTAGAATAATTAACCAGTTTTCTAGTAAACCATTGAGTTTGTCAGTATAAATTCATGAATATTAGTGTATCATATGGACTTCAATTATTTTGTAGTTAAGTTTTTTATTATTGTTCCATTTTTGATGCGGGAGAACTTTCAAGTTTGCTTTTGAGTCTTTTTTTTTTCATTAAAAATTTCCCTTTTTATGTTTTTATTTCAATAAAATATTTTTGTGTGCTTCCCACTGTCTTGATGATTGACTTGTTTTCTACAATGACAAACCTGTCCTGCTGTGCTAGTTACATTGACATTTCTATGGTAAAATCACCATGGCCAAAAGCAAGTTACAGAAGCAAGGGCTTATTTTGTCTTATGGTTCCAGAGGAAGAGTCCATGTAGTAAGGGAGACATGGCAGCAGACAACAGGAGAAGAAAACTGAGAGATCACATCCCCAGTCACACACAGGACACTGAGGACTGGATATAGGTGAGGATATAAACCCCAAAGCCCACTCCCAATGATGTTCTTCCTCAAACAAAGCTAATGACCACTAATTACATAATTACTATAACAATAGTCACAGGTCAGAGATTCCTCTCCTCATTCCTCATCAGAAAAGCATCTTCTTGCAGTAGATAGTAATTAAAAAAGAGATTTCCAGGTGGATAATGTGCAGAGAGTGATCTACTTTAAATAATTCAGCCCGAAATGAGATGATTTTATCAAATCCCTTTCCTCAAGGCTCAGGGATCTATGTTGAAGAGAAGTCAGAAATTCCATAAGAGACACAGAGATGATGGATGACTCCAAAAAAAAAAAAATGTGTTCCAGACCCAATAACACAGACACACAAATGAACTCACAGAAACTATGGCATGCACAAGACCTGTGCAAATTTAAATCAGACAGAATATTAACACTGAGAATGGGAAGTAGACACAAAGTCTCACTTCTATGCTAGAGGCTCTTGCTGTCTGATAACTGCTGAGAAAATGCAAATCAATATTCTTCAAATGAGCATCACTTCTTTTTATTTTTATTAGATGTTTTCTTTATTTACATTTCAAATGCTATCCCGAAATTTCCCTGTACCCTCCCCCGCCCTGCTCCCCTACCCACCCACTCCTGCTTCTTGGCCCTGGCGTTCCCCTGTACTGGGGCAGATAAAGTTTGCAAAACCAAGGAGCTTCTCTCCCCAATGATGGCCTACTAGTCCATCTTCTGTGACCAATAGTTATCCCACACAAAGCAAATTCTTTCTTTTGTTTGGTTTGATTTAGTTTTTAGGAATTTTTTTGTTTGGGTTTGATATTTTTTGTCTTATTGGTTTTCTTGGGGTTTTGTTTGTTTGTTTATTTGTTTTAGGTTTTTGAATGAGAGAAAGCAAATGAAGTTTGGTGATAGGGAGTTGGGAAACATCTAGAAGGAATTATGGGAGTGCTGAAAATATGACCAAAATATCTTTTTTAAAAACAATTTTTAGTATATATTTTCTGTATTTACAATTCAAATGCTATCCCAAAAGTCCCTTATACCCTCCCCCTGCCCTGCTCTGCAACCCACCCACTCTCACTTCCTGGCCCTGGCTTTTCCCTGTACTGGGGCATATAATCTTTATAAGACCAAGGGCCTCTCCTCCCAATGATGGCCAACTAGGCCATCTTCTGATACATATGCAGCTAGAGACACGAACTCCTGGGGTACTGGTTAGTTCATATTGTTGTTCCACCTATAGGATTGCAGATCCCTTTAGCTCCTTAGGTACTTTCTCTAGCTCGGGGGCCCTGTGTTCCATCCTATAGATGACTATGAGCATCCACCTCTGTATTTGCCAGGCACTGGCATAGCCTCACAAGAGACAGCTATATCAGGGTCCTTTCAGCAAAATCTTGCTGGCATATGCAATAGTGTCTGCGTTTGGTGGTTGATTATGGTATGGATCCCCAGATGGTGCAGTCTCTGCATGGTTCTTCCTTCTGTCTCAGCTCCAAACTTTGTTTCTGTAACTCCTTACATGGATATTTTGCTCCCCATTCTAAAGAGGGACGAAGTATCCACACTTTGGTCTTCCTTCTTCTTGAGTTTCATGTGTTTTGCAAATTGTAACTTGGCAAAATATCTTGTATAAAATACTTTTTGAATAACTATTTTAAAAATGAAAATTTGTATTTTTTATTTTTAATATCTTAATATAATTACACGACTTTTTTTCCATTTCCCTCCACCAAACCCTCTCACGCACACCAGATTGTTCTCTTTCAAATTCATGACATCTTTTCTCATTAAATAATTATATAAGAAACATAATCTGCCCATTCTGTACAATATTTTTGCATGTATGTTGTCTGTATTGACCATTTGATAATGGATAAGCAATTGGTATACTCTTCCTTGGAGAAGATTATTTCTCCCATTCTCAACATTCCTAGCAGTCTATAGTTCTTTGACTAAGGTTGAGACCACATGGGCTTTCCTCCATCCACTTCAGCATGTCTATTGTGGTTGTTCATCTCATGTTAAGCAGTCATATTGGTGAGACTTTATAGGTTCTGCTAGATACAATGACAAAGTAAACTTCCTGTTCATCTGGCTCTTACACCCTTTCAGTTCCCTCTTCAACAATGCTCTCTGCACCTTACACACAAGACTTTAAAAACAGGAATTCTAGTTTCTCATAACATTAACAATTTAAAATATCTTTGCTGATCAGTTCAATACTGACAATATACATGCAAAAATATTATACAGAATGGGCAGAATATGTTTCTTATATAATTATTTAATGAGAAAAGATGTCATGAATTTGAAAAGAGAATAATCAGGAGTATTTGAGGGGGTTTGGTGGGAAGAAATGGAAGAAATCATGTAATTATATTATATTATATTATATTATATTATATTATATTATATTACATATCCTGAAACATATGTCCAGGTTACTGAATTTTAAATGTCATTTGAAATAATTTTAGGCTGAATTTTTTTGATGCTGTTAACCACTTTCATGATGCACAAATTGATCTTATATCTTCTTTCTTTCAAATTGGAAAGATTAATCCCTTTTTGACTCACATATTTCAAAATTCAAGTCTAAGGAACAATGCATAATAATAAGGATATTTCATATATCTGTGGTTTATATCTACAAATGTATTTCTGCCTTTCATATATGCATCTCTCTATAACATGCTTTTTGCAGTAAATAATACTTTCTGAAACTTGTATTTGATCCATGCTCAGGTAAGGCAAACTCTCATTTATTTATTAGTCGCACAACATTTCATTGTTTTATTGTTTTATTTGTGTAAGACCAAATGTATAAATAGATGATGATGATGAAAATAGATAGATAAATAGATAGATAGATAGATAGATAGAGAGATAGATAGACGGAAGGATGTGTAAACAAACTAGCAAACAAAACAGAATGATACAACTTCGTTTGTAGGGTTAGACATACAACAGTACCTTTTGTTAGACCTTCAATTATTTCTTGGTCCTGCTAGTGTACACCAGTGCCAGGAAGAATACAGCTTCAATTTTCTGTGTACCAACCCAAATCCCATCTGTTCTAAGATCTCTGCATGAACAATTCAGTCACATGACTCAGCAGAAGCTGAACTAACCCTAGCTCTGAGAATGCAAACACATTTTTCATTGTTTACAAATAACCATGTTTTGATCAATGAGGTTTGATTTTTTAAAATGCCTACTGAGAAATTCTCTTTAAAGTTGCCTTACTACTAGGACATGGACTAGAAGAGAAAAGATTTTTTTCATATTCCTGCATATAACTCTTGGGGATTCTGTAATCATCTTGCTTTTCCACTGGGAATTACTCTAACCCTAAAGGTAGCAAAAAGTATAAAAGGTTTTACATGCTTAAAATAGCATGCCTTTGTCAGTGAGCCACTAACCAAACAACCACAAAGGATATGCTTCCTAGACTACCTAGCTATGACTTATGTGAGTTAGTACATCTGCTTGTTTAGTGCCAACTGAGACAATACTTACTCTGTTGCTCAGGGATGAACATCTTCAAAATTAGAAAGTAGTAATTCCACAAGCCACCCTCTCTTGCTATTCTTTCTTACCTGATTCTTGAGCACACTAGAAAAGAAAGTTTGGGGGACACACATCAATTTCCAGATAAATAAAAACTTCTGCTCATTCATTTGCTGCCACCAAATGTAGATAGCCTCCTAGCTGTTGATCAACTTTCTGATACTTTCAGTAACAGTGCCTGCCTGAAAAACCCTGATCCCATTTCCTCCCCAACCCCATTCCTGCAGGGCAGTACCTCTAGGCTCTAAATATCAAACTTTATTAACAGTTTGGGGTTAACCACAACATAAAGAAATAAACATGCCATTAGGGGGAGAAGGAATTAATTCATTATTCTCTCCACAGGGAAGTTGTAAGTCTTCAATGCCTTAAGGATACTAACCACCCTCCATGTCACTGAACACCTAACCCATTTCCTCATTCCTAATTCTTCTCTTCTAGTTCCTCCTACCATCTCAATGTAGATGATTCCAAAACTCCAATCCAGAGCAGTTGTTCTATCTTTAGTTAAACTTTTATTCCAGCTATGCATTCATACCTTTCCTTCAACACTCAAAAGGCTTATTAAGACGTTTATTTAAACCAAAGAATAATTCTGTTTCTGAAAAATAAAGAATGTGTTTCTATCAAATCAGTATGCTTAAATCAGCTGTCTCTTAAAATACTGATTTTCCTTCTATAAACACTTAAAATAAGAATAGCATTAATAGCATTAGTTATTTTATAGCATCGATAGAATGCTTTATCAGTAAAATTGAAAATACAATTAAAATCTACATCTCCATGAATAGTGTTAGTTTCATAGTAAGTGTTTGGTTGGTAGTAGATGCTTCTACTGCTATTCTTCACCAGGTATCTTTGATCTAAAAAGGTTTCTTAGACCTGCTGCCACAAGGAAATAAGAGTTCTGATAATATACACTGTGAGGACCTCAGTTAGCCCCTTGCATGTAGTGACATGCTCAGACACAGTGTCTCAACACTAAAGAGATTAGAAAGAATGCATTATAAATGCTAGTGAATGGGAAAGGATCAATAATGTGAGGCCCTAATATTTTACTTCTCAGGATGTGAATATTGACTAAAGCAAAACTAAGACATCTGGTATTTTTTAAAATCCTAGAAAGAGGGCCGCTTTGGTTCCCATGGAAGACACTCCAACTGTTGTCACCCAGTTTGAAACTGTTGGGAGAGTAGTAGCACTGTCAGGTAATGGCTCTATAATTGCCACTGCCATGTGCCATATTTGTAGTCTGTGAGAAACTACATACGTAGAATGAATATTTTGCTTTCAATATACAAGGGAAGGAGAAAGGAGAGTTCTCACTGTCCTATCCCAATCCCCAGTGTCACTACCTTATCCCTGTTAACCTCTGGGATAGGTATTTCATTCAGGCAACTGCTCTACAGCTACACTGAGAATCAGTAGCTTTACAAGATCATCTCGAAGCCCTTTGACCCTGAACAGAACATTCTCCTGATGCTCCAGGGGCAACACAGAAACATGAACAGCCTTTCCCCTGCTCCTTTTCCAGTTTTTCCTAGATCCAAATGAAATGATGAGCAATAGCAGCTGCCCCAGGAATTCAAAATGATCACAGCTGAGGGCAGAGCCTAGATACCAGGCATTACACAGAAGAGAAACAGTCCTTGGAGGATTTACAGAACAGCAGAAAACTAGTTTCAGAAAAATATAATTCTCCTACACATGTCCTATACATAGAAGTGCCAAGACAATGGTGATGATGTTTTCATTCACTGCTCTCAATTGCTAAGATCAATATGGCACAGAATTTGAGCACATTAATAAACCCAAACAGAAAGAGAAAACAGCTATGTATCAACAGGTTACATCCCCATATGGTAAATCAGAAGCAAACTAGGTCCTGGATTCATGGATTGTGTGTGTAAGGTCCTCGTTAGTACAATTTACAGTGAAGAATGATTCTGACCCAGTGTGTTGGTTTGAATAGAAATAGTCCCCATAGTGTTGTGTGTTGAAGGCTTGGTCACCAGGTAATGTCACTATTAGCAGGTATGGTCTTGTTGGAGTAGGTTTGGATTTGTTGGAGGAAGTGTGTCACTGGAGGCTGTGCTTTTGAGGTTTCAGAAGCTCAAGTCAGGCCTACTCTCTTCCTGCAGCCTGAGGGTTCAAATGGAGACTTCTCTCAGGCCTTCTCCAGCACTGTCTGCCTCAACTCCACCATGCTTTCCACCATGATGATAACAAACTAAACCTTGAACTGTATGCCAGACCCCAGATACAAGATTTCATTTACAAATTGTCATGGCCATCGTGTCCCTTCACAGGAAAAACAAAGCCTAAGACAACCAAGGAAGCCTCCAAGCAAGGATTGGGTTCTCTAAAAAAAAAAAAAAAAAAAAAAAAAAAAAACAAAACAAGACATCAGGAACTTGGGTCAACTGAACATTGAAAATCAGAAAAAAAAAAATCCTTGACCTGTATTTCCAAAATCCCAGAGTTCCAGCTCTTAAAAATTAAAGGCTTAAGGAGAAAGTTTGCTTCAAGAATTTCTCAGCATTCCACCAAAAGCAGAATCACAGGGTCTGAAGAAAACCTGGTATAGGGATCCTGGCAACTGAGAGGACTGATCATTATTATTTAATAGAAGTTTCTTAAGAAAGGAACTAATTAAATGCACCTGCAATAAAATGATGGCATGGCTATTATCTGCCCACACAGACAAACTGAGAACCATAAAGTCTGAAATGCAGCAATCAGCAGGCCTAATTGTCTCCTGTAAGGAATGGCTTTTGTTTTACTTAGTACTCCATCAAAAACACTAAGTGTTAATGTGCCCCATATAATCTATCTGGCCAGCTAACTAGTTTAATTCATCACACACCATGAGAAAGAATAAAAGCAGGGGCTTAGTGACAAGTTAATAGTAGAGGCAGGAAACAAAATGGAGAAACATACTTTGATTGATGGTGCAGAACTATTAAGTACTACTATAGATGGACTCTGTCTAGCTTTATATAGTGACCAATCAAAGCAAAATAGATCCAGTAATTTAAACCTATAAACATGTTCTTTCCATTAAAAAAAAAATTTAAAGGCTAGTGGGTGTATTGCATCCCTATGGAACAGTAAAACTTCAATTCAGGCCAGTTCTCAAATATCTAGAAGTATATTTAGTTTAACAAATCTTCATTCCAGCCCCTCTTTGGTCTGATTAACTCTTCTGTAAAGATCATCCCCTTTGTTATAAAGCTCTGCTTTGCCTTTCTTCACACCAAATGTAGCTAAATGAAAGGGTAGCCACATTTGGCATCTACTGAGCCAATGTAAAAATTTCTACATTGTATTAGAATGAAGAGATGTAATCTGTTTGGCAGAATAGTTTAGTTTAAGACACTAAGGACAAAAGGAGATTGAGATGGGTGGGAAAAGTTTTCACAGCCAGCTACTGGGTAACTGTGCTAATAATATCCACTTCTAATTTGACACCATCCTCTATGAAAGCTGAAAGAGTTTAGTACTCATTTTACAGTCTGTCAAAATTGGTGGAGTCCAGCACATTTCTATGACAAAAGATACTGTAAATCAGATGTCTGCTAGCATGGTATTAGAGATGGAAAGCAGATGGAAATGCATGCTTCCTCTTCCTCTTCCCCTCCCTCTTCCCCTCCCCCTTCTTTCCTTCCTGACCTTAATATTGACAACCAGAAAAGCTCAAAAGCATTACCTTGATCTCACTAACCCATGAAATGAGCCCCCAAAGCTGCCTGCTTCTAGGCTTCATTTTTTAAAATATTCATTGTATTTAAAGTCAGATTTAAAAAAAAAAAATATGTGAACACGTATGTGTACATGTTTAGGAGTAGGTATGTGCATGGGAGTAAAGGTCCCTGCAGAAGTACCAGATCCACCTGGAGCTGGAGTGGTGGGGAACTGCCTGATATGGGTGCTGGGAACCAAACTTGGTTCCTCTGTAAAAGCAGTACATGTTTTTAGTTGCTAAGCCATCATTAATGCCAAAAGTTATTAAACATTAAATTTCCAAGTATATGACCTAATAAGAGTTTGGTATGTTATTTTTGAAAGCATTTTTGTTAAATACCGCATGATTATGACAAAACTGCATGCTGTCCTTCTTTTTACATGAATTGAATAGACTTTGGGAAACTACCCTTACTGGATTTTTCCATGCTTCTATGGAATTAAGATTTAAATAAAAAGTTTAGACTACATAGCATATTTTGCACAGTGTATCAGCAGAATACTTACAGTATTTTCGTGGTCTATTTTGTGATATGCTTGCTATTAACATAATCTTTGAAATGTAAGCACATCATTTTCAGTGATTTACTGAGTAATCCTTTGAACAATGGCAAACACTTATAGGAGTTTCATAGTCTAAAATATTCCCACTAGGTTTGCATCTAAACCTGGCAAGGTATTCCCCAGCAGTGTCCTCAATAGTTGCCGAGATAGCAGAGCTTAGGAGACTGTGTACTATCATGTGAAGTGCACTGTGTTATCTTCAAAAACTTAAAGTTCTAGCTCAGAAAATTGCCAGCCACCCAACTTCCAGTGTACTGTTACCAATAGCCTCTTTGAACTGGGTGTCTACAGGTTCTTGGCATCTTGTTTAGAGAATTAAAGAAGAACTAATAGATTATGCAGCAGTAATGGATTTTTACTCAGCATCAAAGACACAGTAAAGGTCTCATGCTGCATGAGATAAGCAAACTTTAGGTGAAATTGACTTATGAACACTAGGCTACTCTATAGGACTCTGTTTTATGGGTCTATGAGGAAGGAGAGTTGGGTTCTAAGGAGTAAAGTGTGGGTGGCTTCTTGTTTTGATGGACAAGTTCAGGAATAATTTTGTATTCCTAAAATGGTAAACAGGAGACTTTCTATAAAAGTTCATTCTGTGGACACAGATTGTCTTATTCCATATGTACCCAAAACCAGTTCAGGCTCAGTCAACCCATTACTCTTAGTTTGAGGATGTACTTCAGCATACGCTTACCAGTTACTAGAGGTTGGTAGTAGGGAAGAGTGGCTCACTGCATTGTTTGGAGCACTGTATGCATGGCTACGTGCAGGAGGAGTTCCAGGTTGTTCTAAGCTATCTTTGCTACCTACCTTTGCTTGCCTACCTTGGTATCACTTAATATTTCTGCATACCAATTTTTTCATTTGGTACTAAAAATGGTAACTATCATATAATTTCAGTAAAAGGAACAAATAAAAGGTTACAGCCATCCCGTCTCGTGTTTAAATTATAAAGTAATTTTTAATTACGTTACCACAGGGGTAGGGTCTGAATTTTGGTTTCACAATTGATTTGACACAATCTTAAGATATATGAAAGGTTTTCTGTGATTCCATTTACCTAAAAACTACAAGAATATAGTGTTTTTCAGGAACCAAACTTCTTTCTTTATTTAATTTTATGTTTTTACTTATTTACTTTACATCCCACTCACTTCCCCTCTCCTGGTCAGCCCCTCCCTCAATCCTTCTCCCATCTCCCACCCCCATTCTCTTCTGAGCATGTGCCACCACCACCCCACCCCACCCCACATGCATCCTCCTACCCTGGCACTTGAAAAGTTTCTGAGGCTAGGCACTTCCTCTCCCACTGCAGCCCGACAAGACAGACCAGCTAGGAGAACATAATTCACATATAGGTAAAACATTTTGGAATAGCTCCCTGGCCCCTACAGTTGTTCAGGACCCACAGGACAACCAAGATACACATCTGCTACATATATGGAGGCCTAGATCCAGATCATGTATGTTCTTTGGTTGGTGGTTTAGTCCCTGAGAACCCTAAGGGACCAGGTTAATTGATTCTGTTGTTCTTCCTGTGGAGTTCTTATCCCGTTAGGGGCTGCAATCCTTCCTCCTATTCTTCTTCCATAGGAGTCCTTAAGTTCCATTACAGTTTAGCTGTGGGTGTCTGTATCTGTCTGAGTTAACTGCTGGGTGGAGCCTCTCAGAGGATAGCCATGCTACACTCCTGTTTGCAAGCATCACAGAGTATATAGATATAGACACCCACAGCCAAACAGATGACGCTTTGGGGACTCTTACAGAAGAATGGGAGGAAGGCCTGCAACCTCTAAGGGGATAGGAACTCCACAGGGAGACCAACAAAATCAACTAACCTGGACCCTTAGGGCTCTCAGAGACTAAACCACCAACCAAAGAACATACATGGGTTGGACCTAGGCCTCCCTGAACATATGTGAGCAGATGTGCAATTTGGTCTTTCTATGGGTCCTGAACAAATAGAGTGGGGTTGGTGGGGGCTGTCCTAAAAGATGTTACCCATATGTGGGATATGTTCTTCTCTCTGGGCTGCCTTCTCTGGCCTCAATGGGAGAGGATGCACCTAGCCTCACAGAGACTTGATGAGCCAGGGTGAAGGGATTCTGTAGGTTTGGGGGAAGTGTCCTTGATCTCTCTGTCTCCTTCCATCCTTCCTCATCCTCTTCCACATTACCCAAGCTCCACTTAATGTTTGACTGTGGGTCTCTATATCAGTTTCCATCAATTGCTGGGTGAAGCCTCTCACATGACAGTTATGCCAGGCTCCTGTCTGCCAGTATAGTAGAATATCATTTCTAGTGTCAAGGGTGGTCTCCTTCTCATGGCAAGGGTCTCAAGTTGTGTCAGTCACTGGTTGATCATTCCCTCAAATTTTGTTTCATCTTTTAGCTCTGAGCATGTTGTAGGCAGCACAAATTGTGGGACTAAGGTTTTGTGGATGGTTAGTGTCCTAATCTCTCCATTCGAAGTCTAGCCTGGTTCCAGAAGATGGCTGTTTCAGGCTCCATATATCAATCACTGCTAGAAGTCTTAGCTAGGGTCACCCTTTTAGATTCCTGAATTGTTTCTTTTTTAATGACAACTAATTAGTGTTCTCTTTCATGGGGAAGACCACCTCTCTCACTTCCAGGTCTTCTCAGTTGCCTATAGTTCTTTGTACCAGATTGAGGCCTTGTGGGCTTTTCCCCATTCACATTGGCGTGTTTGTTGCTGTTGTTTTACAATCGTGTTGGTGAAACTTTATGCATTAGCTTCTAACATTACATGAAAACAGAACCTCACACCAAAATTTCTGATCCCCTGGCCTTACAATATTTCTACTCTCTCTTCCATAATGCTCCCTGAGCCATAGGTGCATGGTGTTTGTTTGTCGATGTACTCATTGGGTCAGTGTCACAAAATTCTGCATTTTGGTTGGTTGTTGAGTTTTTATTATATATTTTGTATATAAATACTTTCTAATATATAGCTGGCAAAGATTCTTTCTACCTCTGTGGGTTTACTTTTTTTTATTATTTTTAGCTTTACAAAGATTTTTTTTCTTTTACAGGATTCACATGTTTATTGCTGGATTTAATTTCTTGGCAAATGAAGTCCTATTCAGGAAATTTCTTTCCTATAACAATATCTTGTAAGGTATCACTTACTTTTTTTTTTCTATCAGTTTTAGTGCTTCCGGCTATACCTTGAAGTCTTTGATCCATCTCAAATTAATGGTTTTTGACAATGGACAGAAACAGCTCTAATTTCATATAGCTCTAAGAGTTGAAGATGCTATATTTTCTCTGGTGTATGCTTTTTGTTATCTTTGTCAAGTACCAGATGGCTGTAGTTAAGTACACTTCTGTTTGGATTTTCTATTTTGTTCCATTGGTCAACATATCTGTGTTTGTTCCAGCATCAGGTTGTTTTTAGAATTATTGCTCTGTAATATGTCTTGAAGTCTCAAATGCCTCTCCAGCACTGTTTTCTGGTGCTGTTGTTGGGAGAAAATATTTCTTTGGCTATACTTTCTCTTTTGGACTTTTCAGGACTTTTTTCTATTCCTGTGAAGAATGTGGTAAGTATTATTATAAAAGTTCCATTAAAATCTCTAAATTGCGTCTTATATGACAGTCATTTTCACAATATTAATTCTAACAATCCATGAGCAGGGGAGGTGTTTTCATTTTCTAGTATTTTTCTCAATCTATTTCTTCAAAGAATTGAAGCCTACATTGTAGATGTCATTTGCCTTTGGGAGTAAGGTTTGTTCCTAGATATTTTATTTTCTTTGAGAGTATTGTGAATAAGAGTATGTCTAGGATATCATTCTCAGAATGTTTGTGCTGTTCATATGCAGAAAGTTGGTTTATAGAAAGGCTACTTTTTTATATTGATCTTGCCTCTTTGCTACAGATGTTAATCAATCCTGCAACCTTTCTAATGTAATTTTTAGGTTCTCTTATGTATAAAAACACATCATCTACAAATAAAGAGAATTTGACTTTCTTTTCCTATAGTTAGCCCTATAATTCCCTTCTCTTGCCTTATTGCTCCACCTAGTGGTTTAGCACTTTATTGAAGAAAAGTGGGCCTAGTGGACAAGACAGCTTCTTCATTTTAGTGCGATTGTTTGGAGGTCTTTTCTGTTTAGGATAATGCTGACTGTGGGCTTGTCATAGTATCTTTTGTTATATTGGAGTTTTTCCCTCCAGTTCTTCTCTCCCTAGAACTCCTATTATGAAGGCATGTTGAATTTTTGTTCAAAGGAGTTTTCTGCTATGTTCAGAAGACCACGTGATTTTTATCTCTAAGTGCATTTATATTATTAATTTATATGTATTGGCCTAAATATGTTGAATTGTTCCTGTATCTCTGAATAAAGACACTGATCATGGTGAACATTTTCATGTATCTAATTGAGGATATTTGTATCACTCTTTAACAGGGATATTGGCCTATAGTTTTCTACTGTTGTTGTTGTTGTTGTTGTTTTAGTAGTATCTTCACCTGATTTGAGTATTGAAGCAAAGTGATTCTGGATTCATAGAACTCTGGGAGCTCGACTTGTGACCAAATTGTTTGTTTGCTTTGTAAGGATTAGCCATAGGTCTTCCTTAAAAATATAGTAGAATTTTGCCATGAATCCATCTTGGCTTGGCGATTATACCAAAAGTCTTTTTTATTACTGTCTTTACCTTCTTTGTTATGGGTCTGTTCAAGTTGTTGATCCCTTCCCTGGATATCACCCCTTCCCCTTGCACATCAAGTCACTGCAAGACTAGGCACATCCTCTCCCACTGATAAGGGGAACATATTTCATAGGTAGGCAACAGAGTCAAGGAGATTTTCTGCTCCAGTTTGTTGGGGGAACGCATGAAGGCTAAGATGCACACCTACTACATATGTGTGGGATGGGGTAGGTGAGTTGGTCACACCAATGTTTGCTTTTAAGTTGGAGGTTCAGTCTCTAGGAACCCCACGGGTCCATGTTAGTTAACTGTTGATCTTGTGCAGTCCTTATTCCTTCCTCAATCATTCTCCCCAATTCTTCCACAAGACTCTGTGAGCTTCATCTAATGTTTGGATCTGTTTCTCTGCATCTCTTTCCACTGGCTTCTAGGTGGAGCCTCTCAGAGGACAGTTAGGATCCTTTCTGCAAGCATAACAGAATATCACTAAGTGTCAGGGATTGGCTCTTCCCCAAGGGATGGGTCTCAATTTGGCCCAGTCATTGGTTGGTCATTCCCTCCAGGGCACATTTGGGTTGAAGGTTTTATGAGTAGATTAGTATCCTTATCCATTTACTTGGAGCCCTGCCCAACTACAAGGAAGTGGCACTTCAAACTTCATATTCCCCACTGCTAAGAGTCTCAGCTAGAGTCACCATCATAGACTCCCTGCCCCCACTCCATTCCCACCCCTAGGTCTCTGAAACTTCCTAGAGATTCGACCCCGCTCTCCCTACACCAAGCACACACCCGATGATACCCTCCCCATACCCTCTCCCATCTAATTCCTACCCTGCATCCATATCTAATCTCTATTTTATTTACCCTTCTGAAAAAGATTCAAGCATCCTTCCTGGGGCCCTCCTTGTTATTTGGCTTCTTTGGGTCTGTGGATTGTAAAATGGTTATTCTGGACTTTATAACTAACATCCACTTGTAAGTAAATACATACCATGCATGTACTTTTAGATTTGAGTAAAGAGGAAAGTTGTTAAGGTTGTAAATAGTCTGTATTTCTCTTTGTCATTTTTTTTCCATTTCATTAATATCTGTCCTGATTTTCATTATTTCTTGATGTCTACATGATTTAGGTTTGATTTCATAGATCCAACATCTTAAGTTACATCAAGTCTTTTATTTTTTCCACTTTCTGATTTTTTTAAATGCAAGCACTTAAGAGCTGTTTCTACAGCCATCTCTTGTAACCAAGCAAGACTTCCAATGGAGGTATGGGGACACCAACCCAGCCAGAAAACCTTAGACCCACAATTTGTTCTGCTGGGCTAAAGATGGAGTATAAATGGAGGGAATGGCCAACCAATGACTGGCCCAACTTGAGACCCATGCCATGAGAGAGAGCTCACCTCTGACACTATTAAAGATATTCTGCTCTAATTACAGACTGGAGCTTAGCATAACTGTCATCTGAGAGGCTTTATCCAGCCACTGATGAAAACAGATACAGACACCCATAGCCAAACCTTGGGCAGAATTGGAGGAATCCTGTGGAAGAGGTAAAGCAAAGAACAAAGGAGCCAGAGTGGTCAAGGTCACCATGAAAAGCTGTAAAATTGACTATTCTGGGCCTATAGGAGCTCGGAGACATTGACCCACCCACCAGAAAGCATACATGGGATGGTCCTAGGCCCTCTGAACATATGTGACAGATGTGAAGCTTGGTCTTCATGTAGGAAGGACCCGCTAACATCAGGAAAAAGAACTATCTCTGACCCTGTTGCCTAATTTTGAATCACTTTCCCCTAACAAGGCTGCCTTGTCTAAACTCAATAGAAAATGAACCTAGTCCTACTGCAACTTGATGTGCCCCGGCAGGTTGTTATCCATGGGAGGGCTCCCCTTTTCTGAGGAGATGGGGGGGGATGAGATATCCATGGGAGGGCTCCCCTTTTCTGAGGAGATGGGGGGGGGATGAGAGGAGTACTGGTAAGAGGGAGGGACTGAGATGAAAAAAGAGAGAGGGAGCCATGATTGGGATGTAAAGTACACTAATGAATGAATGAATGCATGAAAAAAGGATAGATAGGTTTCTCCATGAACAACAAGATAGCTAAACATCCTTTATCTACAATGATGTAATACCTGCAAGAATGCTACCATAATGGTGGCACAGAGCTTTGTGGGAGTAACCAACCAATAATTGATCTGACTTAAGGGCCACTGCAACAAATGGGCTCTTACCTACCACTGCTTGGGTGAACACACACCTGAGACTAGGTAGCCTAGAGACCTAGGGTAAGACCCCCTCCAAAAAAAAGGGGAATGATAAAATTCCTCCTAATTATATTCTGCTATAGTCATAGAACAATGCCTTATTCTGTCATCATCAGAGGGGCTTCCTTCTGCATCAGGTGGGAACAAAAAAAAAAAAAAAGAGAGACCCAAAGCCAAAGTGAAAGACCTTGGAACACTCAGACCTAAACAATATATCCATCAACATCCTCCCCTCAGAACTTAGGAAACCCCTTGGAAAGGGATAATGAAAGGGTATAATAGCCAAAAGTGATAGAGGACACCAAGAACACAAGGTCATCTAAATCATCATGAACACCAGACCCTCTGTATATATTATAGCTTCCAATTTAGTGCTTATATGGGATTCCTGAGTATATAAAGAAGTGAATCTCAGATTCTTGTGCCTTCTGTTGGGCTCTTTTCCTTCTATTGGTTTGTCTTTTCCAACTTCAGTATAATAGTTTCACTTTATCTAATCATATTTGAGTTTGTTATATTTTTAAATGAGTTAATGAATTAATAAAATCCTAGCAGTTAGGATAAAAATTAACAACTTAACTGTCATTCATACCTGCTGGAAGAGATAAAATCAGTTTTCTTTAATAAAGTGACAATCACTCCAGGACAGGCCTCATGTTCAGGAGTAGTTAACCAGCATATAATGGACTCCACAGTTTTTTGTGTGGTTGTATTGGGTTACATTTTGGTGTTTTGTTTTTTAAAGTTTTTTTCTTTGGAGGTATGGTTTTATTTTATTGGCTTGTGGAAGGTTGCTGTATCATTTTTCTGGGGTTTTTTTTGTTTGTTTGTTTTTTTGGTTTGTTTTGTTTTGTTTTTTGTTTTTTTAGAAAAAATTAAAGTTGGATGGGTAGGGAGGGAAAGAGGACCACGAAGGACTTGGGAGAGAGTAAGAATATGATCAAAATACATTTAAATCTAAAATTTTTCTAAATAATACAAAATAATAAAAATTAGAAAAGAGTTAAATTGGATTGTTTATAATGTGTCTCAGAGGTATTGTGATGATATGTTTTATTTTTGTTTAGTTTTTGAAATCTTTTATTTCTTTCTTAGTTTCTTCTTTGTTACATTCATCTTCCATAATGAATTGTTTAGCCTCCAAGAACTTGTGCACAAGTTCTGATTTTAGGTAGAATATTCTCTTTTGTCTCTAGATTTATTTTTTGCCCATATGATCTCTCTATTGGAAAACATGGACTACTGAAATTACCTCCTATTATTGAGTTGACATTAATCTGCATCTTTAATTATAATAGTATGCTTTTATGAAACTTGTTGAAAATTGAATATATATGATTGTAATGTTTTCTTGGTAAACTGCTCCCTTGATTAGAGTAATCTGTCTCTATCTCTACTGATTAGTTTCAGTTTATAGTCTATTTTGACAGATACTAGGATAGGAATACCTAGTTGCTTCCTGGTTGGTCATTTTATTGGAATACTTTTTTTCTATTCTTTCACTCTAGAAGGGTTTCTATTTTTAATGCTGGGTTACTGTAGTCTAAATAAAGATGAATTTTGCTTGCTAATCCACTTAGCCAACCAGTATTGTTTCATTGTCAAGTTGGGGCCATTAATATTTAAAGTTATTTTTAATAGGTTTATTAGTTGCAGTTATTGCTGGGTCTTTGCTTTTCTGTTTCTGTCCTTAATTGTACTTTTATTTCAGCAATTGGAGCTTCATTTGTTTTCTCTCTATAGTCGCATGCTTATGCCTGTTCCTCTCTTCAAACTAAGGTAATCCTTTCAGTATTCTCTTTAGAGATGGTTTGTTGAACATGAAGTCTTTTAACCTGTGTATATTATGAAAAGATTTGTTTTTCTTTTTCCTTCACATATGGTAGATAGTTTTGTTGGATATAGTAGTCTAAGTTGTCATCCTGATTCTCTTAGGACTTAAATGACATGGCTCCAGGTTCTTCTGTCTTTCAAAGTTTCGATTGAGCAAGACCCGATTATTCTGAACTATTTTGTGCATATGACCTGCATTTTTTCTCTTGGTGTTTTCCATCTTTATTCTATATGTTTACTGTTCTATTTTTTTCTATTTGTTTGCTTTTTATGACAAGGTCACAATATGTCACTCTGGCTCAATTGGAACTCTCTATATAGACCAGCCTGGCCTCAAATGCACAGAGAAATGCATGCTTCTGCCTGCTGCATAGTTAGTGCTTTAACTATGATATTCCATGGGGAGTTTCTTTTCTGACTTTGTCTAATCGGTGGTCTTTATACATATTATATATGTATGATTTTATAGTTCCTTAGTTAGGGGAATTTTTTTATTCTACAAAATTTTGAAGATCTAGTATGTGCTATTGACCTTTTCTCCATTATCTGTGTCTATAGTTCAAAGATGTGCTCTTTTCATGGTGTCCCATAGTTCCTGTATATTCCTTTCTTGTGCATGCAGTGTGTGTGTGTGTATGTGTGTGTGTGTGCGCGCGCACACACACACGCACGCGCATGCGTGCTCATATTCTTTTCTTATGAGGTCTAATTTCTCTATATTATTTGAGATATTCCATATTCTGCTTGATCTGGTAAGCCTTTCCTCTAAGTTGTCCAATTAGACTTTTGAGTTCTCAATTAATCTTCATTTCAATTTGACCTCTGTTCAATATTTCTAGATCTTTAGTGAACTTGGTTTTCAAATCCAGAATTGTCTCTGTAACTTCATTCAGCCTTATGTTTATGCTTTATTGACCATCAAGTAGATGTTTGTTTCGTTTAATAACACTGAGCTGGCTGCTTGTTTTTTTTGTTTTTTGTTTTTTTTAAAGTTCTTTGAATTCTTTAGTGACATTTATGTTTATAGTTTTTAGGTTCTGTCTACTAATGTTAATCTACATAATTATCATTAGAGAACAATTCTGGACTGGTATATGGGGGTTGCTGTCTTGTTCTTTCATATTGTTTATATTTTGTGATGTAACTTGGACATGTGAACTTTTTTTTAACTCTGTGTCTGACATAGACAAAATCTTATGTGTGGCTTTAGTGGGTATGAAATCTGGCTATTGTATGATTGGGATGAAGTAGGGCAAACACAGGGGAAGCTGAGCTGGTGATCATGATGTGGTCCCTGACCCAACTTTGAGGTTGTTGGACTCAAGGGAAAGGAGAACCATACTAGGCCTAGACACCGGATGAGGGACATGAGCTAGATATGAGAATTGAAGTGGGTTTGTGGAAGACAGAATCATATAGACCCATAAGGTTTGGCTCCAGCACAAGTTATATGGGCACAGGCAGGTCCTAGTGATTGGAGGCAGTTCATGAGAGATGAGCCAGGTTTTCACAATGAGCTCTTAGCTGGCACAAATGATATGTGCCCTATATAGTGCCTGGTGTAAAGGACACTACAGGAAAAGGTCATCAGACTAGGTAGGGGCACTGAGTGTGGGAATTGGGCTAGATTTGAAAATTGGGAGGATTTAGAGATATAGTATTTCTCAGGCTGGGTTCCAGCAGGCCCAGGCTAGACCTGGAAGTATTTGGGGGCATGGAAGAGATGAAGTCACATGGTCATGTTGGTAGTGGAGTAGCTAGGAAGCATTGAAGCATCACAAAATTTCTTTTCTGTTTACTTTGAATACGCTGTGATGATTCATTTACTATGTGTATGACTAACCTCATACTTTGCAGTAAAGTCTATTGCACATCCTCAATGATTCAGAAATACTTATAAATATTTTGTAAAATAGTGAAACAGACATCAGGGGTTGAAATAGAAACTTAAAAATGAAATGTTAAAATCCAGTTGTAGCTTGGAGTATAATAAATACGTACAGCAATCTTTCCCCTCTCACTTGTACAGGCACCCTGCTAAGATATTATCTCTGAGTCTCTTGCTAATAGACTCCAAGGTACCAGGTGTCTCCACTAGAAAGAGAGTTTACAACAAAAATAATATGGTTGATCACACATTTCAATCCCACGAACCCTTCCTGCCTCTTGTTCCCTAAGAATCAGAAAGCCTGGTTCCAGCTTTGGGCTATCAAACCCCTCCCATCTTCAGAAAAACATAAAAAGAAACTTCTATTTCTGCCTTATGGGCTCTGATTCTTTTCTCTCTAGACCCTACAATGTTTTCTGTCTCCATTGTTGGGACTTGAACTCTCCTGGAGGTCAGTACCATACTATTGACTGTCTGACCATGGCATTAATAACTCTTCTAATAAACTCCTCATCCCCAACAATCTATTTCAATGTCTCTCCTGAACTGCCCACTCCCACACAAGACCTTTAAAATCCCTAGTCAGCATCCATTGAAAAATCCAATGTCCCTTTCATCTTTCTTCATTGTAATGTCTAGAACTCATGTCTGATGGCTGAGACGGGTGTCTTTTAACCTTAGGATAAAAGGCCTGCTGTGGAGATGGTAGATGATAAGCTAGAAGCTTAGCCTCTGATAACATCCAGGAGTCACCAAACTGGACTGTACAATTCCAAACTCCTTTCAACTGTAAGAAAAATTGTAAGAATTCACCTTAGTCTTTTATACTAAGTATAAAAACAACTATTTACAGCTGTAAAAAAAAAACAAAAACAAAAACAAAACAAAACAAAAACAAAAAACAAAACAAAAAACCAGTAAGAAATGCAACAGCAGAAAAACAAAAAGGCCTGGTTTTCTAAAGCTATAACAAAGCTATCTACCTAAAACTTAGCACACTGCAGTTTAACTTTACTTGAAAACAAAGGTTCTAATTTGGAGCTCAAAAGATAAATCCATGGGTAAGAGCACTTGCTATACAAGCACAAAGATCAGAGGGTGAATTCCAAATCCCACATAAAAGAACTGAGCATGACTGTGTTCCTATTATTGGGGGAAAGGGAGGGGAACAGAAGGATCCTGGTTGCTCACTAGTCCTCCAGCCTAACAGAAACAGTTAGCTTCTGGGTCAGTGAGAAACTCGTTCTCAGGGTAATAAGTGGAAAGATCTAGGGGAATAATCCAGAGTCATCTTCCTTTGACCTCTGCATGTATGCATATCTACAGACACATACACACACACACACACACACACACACACACACACACACACGTGGGGCAGGAGTAGAATGTAATTTCTTTTCTGGTCCATGAAGATGGTCCATTTGAGAGAAGTTTTTTTTCCTCTTAGTTTGCTCCTGTCAAATCTGGGAAATCCCTTTCAGTTTTCTGAGGTTCTAGCTGCAATGGTCAAATTTCTCTAAGACTCCAAAGCATACCCAATTCAAAAAACGGCTCTAGTTGGTTGAGGTGTTATTCCACCATGGCTGCCTCAACAATCCCAGGGAAGTGCCTACAACTCAAGGTTCAAGACAGGTTGATACAGCAGCTTCTCTAGGTCATCTCCATGAGAGAAAAAGAAATGAAGTCATATAATAAGCAGAAATACCTGTACTAACCCCATAATTTATTGTAAAACAATCTTCAACTAATCAAAAAAAGGGATAATTTAGGATTCCATTCTGTCAATTTCTCATCAGTTTTGGGCCTTTACAATGCTTACTGGGCAACCAATTGTGAGTATGTTTGTGAAACTAGTTAAAGGCTTTTATGAGGCTAAATTTTTAGCTATGTGAGTACTACCACCTACCAACAACCCAACACATGACTTTGATTTGTGTAAACAAAGCTCGGACTTAGGTCTGTGTTACAATTGGGACTGTTAAATGGCTTGTTGAACAGGAGGTGCCCGCAGACTTTTAGCTTCCCATCTCTGGGTGTGCTTGCAGCCCATAAAATGGTCTCTTTATATGTCACTTGGTGAGAAAAGCTTAGTGACAAAGAAACATCATCAAAACATAGGTCATGACCTTTAGTTCTCAAACAAGATTATCTTTGAGAGACATTTAAATACCCATGCAGCTCACTGGCTGCAAACATTAGCAACCCTGTGTGCTTTTCCGAAGGCCAAGGCCAGATGAGCCTGGTTTGCCTTTCCTGTGAGTGTTTGTTTGGCCAAGTACTGTTCCTATAATGAGCCTCTGTTGTGACATCCAAGGATAAACACCATATGATATCCAGCTGGACTCTGCCAACTTGAACAATTACTTCCCAAGCACCTGCTAACCAAGCTGATCTTGTATTTAACTGTACCCATGCCCTCAAATGAGTAACATAAACACCAGGTCCCTAGCATGTGGCCTTGTAGCCCTGTAGTCCATCTGGTTGAGCTTTGACTGACAGGTGTGAACATGTGAACTAAGGGCTACATTGTGAAGTGAGTGAAATGAATATGTTCATCCTTATTCCACCAAGGTTTCTCCTTCCCTCTGCATCCCATGATTATTTTGTTGCCCTTCTAAGTGGCTTTCAGGTATCCACACTTGGGCCTTCATTTTTGCTAAGCTTCTTACATCGTGAAAGTTATAAACTTCTAAACGTTTTAGCTACTATTTACTTATCAGTGTGTACATACCATGTATGTCCTCTTGGGTCTGAGTTACCTTAGGATAATATTTTCTAGTTCCATCCATTTGCCTGCAAAAATTCATGATGTCCTCATTTTTAATAACTGAATAGTATTCCATTGTGTAAATGAACCATATTTTCAGTACTTATTCTTCAGTTGGAGATATCTGGGTTGTTTCCATCTTCAGTCTATAACTAATAAGGCTGCTATGAACATAACACAGCAAATGTTCTTGTGGTTTTACAGAGCATCTTTTGGGTATGTTCCCAGGAGTGGTATAGCAGGACCTTTAGGTAGATCTATTTCCAATTTTCTGAGGAACCGCCAGATTGATTTCCAGAGAGGTAATAACATTTTGCAAACCCAGCAGCAATGGAGGAGTGTTCATCTTTCTCCACATCCTCACCAGCATGTGCTTTCACTTGAGTTTTTAATCTTAGCCATTTGGAGGTTATTAATAACTACTTCTATTTCTTTAGGGTTTATGGGACCGTTTAGATAGTATACTTGCTTGATTTAACTTTAGTATATGATATCTACCTAGAACATGATCCATTTCATCTTGGGTCCCAGAATCCTCACTGACTAGTCTGCAAAGGTGAGATTTCAGACTACAGAAGCGACACAGCTTCTGGGACAGACCCCGTTTCAGGCTCCAGATATCCGGGCACCTTCCTCACCAGAAGAGAGGTGTCCGCCCCGCCCAGGAGGGCTCTGCCACGGATCACCTGGGGGAGCCATTTTGGGTCCCAGATCCCTCAGTGACTGGTCTGCACAGGTGAGTGTGCAGACTAGAGAAGCTACACAGCTTCTGGGATAGGGCCTACATATTCAGCCAGGAGGAAGGTCAGAACTCCAGATATCTGTGCACCTTCCCTGCAAGAGAAAAGTCTGCCTGTAAGAGTACTCTGATGACTGAAACTCAGCACAGAGCTACACTCCCAGATCTGCTGACAGAGACATACAGAATCACAGGAGGAACAAGTTCCAACCAGAGACACCTATAGCAACTAACTCCACAGATTACTAGATGGTGAAAGGCAAATGTAAGAATATTACTAACAGAAACCAAGAACACTCACCATATCAGAACCCAGGAGTACCACATCAGCGAGTCCTGGACACCCAAACACACCCAAACTGCAAGACTCGGATTTAAAATCGCATCTCTTGATGCTGGTAGAGGACATCAAGAAGAACTTTAGGCGCGGGACCTGAGACTGCTTTGGTTGGGGAGGCAGAAAACCGGCCTGAGTAGGGCCACAAGCCTCTTCCGGTTGACCAGCACAGGAGTAGCTAGGGCACAGGGTCGGCTGACATTCGCCAGCTACCCACAATACCCGCCACAGGATCTTAAGACTTCTGGTGAGTGGAACACAGCTTCTGCTCCAATCCAATTGCATGCGGGACCTGAGACTCCATTAGTTAGGGAAGCAGAAACCGGCCTGAGTAGGGCCACAGGCCTCATCCGGCCGGACCAGCACCGGCGTAGCTAGAGCGCAGGGTCGGCTGACACCCGCCAGCTACCCACGACCCCCGCCACAGGATTTTGAGACTGCTGGTGAGTGGAACACAGCTTCTGCTCCAGTCCAATCACGGGGGACCTGAGACTGCTCTGGTCGGGGAGGCAGAAATCCGGCCTACGTAGGGCCACAAGCCTTTTCCGGTCAGAAAAAGCACCGGGGTACCTAGGGCGCAGGGTCGGCTGACACCCGCCAGCTACCCACGACACCCGCCACAGGATCTTAAGACTTCTGGTGAGTGGAACACAGCGTCTGCTCCAATCTTTAAACAGTGACAACGATAACAACTAACCCCAGAGATTACCAGATGGCGAAAGGTAAACGTAATAATCTTACTAACAGAAACCAAGACCAATCACCAACATCAGAACCCAGCACTCCCACTTCGCCCAGTCCACGGCACCCCAACGCACCGGAGAAGCTAGACCCGGATCTAAAAGCGTATCTCATGATGATGGTAGAGGACATCAAGAAGGACTTTAATAACACACTTAAAGAAATACAGGAGAACACTGCTAAACAGGTAGAAGACATTAAAGAGGAAGCACAAAAATCCCTTAAAGAATTGCAGGAGAGAGTGACCTGCCCTGCAGGGAGCGCCATCTTGGCTCCGGGACTCCGCCGAACTTAGTCTGTACAGGTTAGACTGGGGACCACAGAGGCAGACAGCTTCTGGGACAGGCGGGAGCCACAGAGCCGCTGAGGCAGCACCCTTTTGGGGCCGCAGACATCCGGCACCCTCCCAGCTGGAGGACAGTGACCTGCCCTGCAGGGAGCGCCATCCGCCGAACTTAGTCTGTACAGGTCAGAGTGAGGACCACAGAGGCAGACAGCTTCTGGGACAGGCGGGAGCCACAGAGCCGCTGAGGCAGCACCCTTTTGGGGCCACAGACATCCGGCACCCTCCTAGCTGGAAGACAGTGGTCTGCCCTACACAGGAGCCCTCTGCCTCAGGAGCAGGGAGCACATCTTGGATCCAGGACTCCACTGAACTTAGGAACTTAGTCTGCACAGCTGAGAGTGTGCACCACAGAAGCCTACAGCTTCTGTGACCTGCCAAAGCAACACAGCATCTGGGAAAGGTCCTGTTTTCCGCCTTCTTCTTCGGCCAGGAGGAGGTCCAAACGCCAGATATCTGTACACCTTCCCTTTAAGAGGAAAGCTTGTCAGCAGGGAGTGCTCTAACCACTGAAACTCAGAGGAGAGAGCCTGTCTCCCAGGTCTGCTGACAGAGGATACTCAGAATCACCAGAAGAACAACCTCTGAACAGAGACAACTATAACAACTCCAGAGATTACCAGATGGCGAGAGGTAAAGGTAAGAATCTTACTAACAGAAACCAAGACCACTCACCATCATCAGGACCCAGCACTCCCACTTCGCCCAGTCCAGGGCACCCCAACACACCTGAAAAACTAGACCTAGATTTAAAAGCATATCTCATGATGATGGTAGAGGACATCAAGAAGGACTTTAAAGAACTACAGGAGAACATGGCTAAAGAGTTACAAGTCCTTAAAGAAAAACAGGAAAACACAACCAAACTGGTAGAAGTCCTTAAAGAGAAACAGGAAAACACATCCAATCAGATGATGGAAATGAACAAAACCATACTAGACCTAAAAAGGGAAGTAGACACAATAAAGAAAACCCAAAATGAGGCAACACTGGAGATAGAAACCCTAGGAAAGAAATCTGGAACCATAGATGCAGGCATCAGCAACAGAATACAAGAGATGGAAGAGAGAATCTCAGGTGCAGAAGATTCCATAGAGAACATCGGCACAACAATCAAGGAAAATGGAAAATGCAAAAAGATCCTAACTCAAAACATCCAAGAAATACAGGACACAATGAGAAGACCAAACCTACGGATAATAGGAGTGGATGAAAATGAAGATTTTTCAACTCAAAGGACCAGCAAACATCTTCAACAAAATTATAGAAGAAAACTTACCAAATCTAAAGAAAGAGATGCCCATGAACATACAAGAAGCCTACAGAACTCCAAATAGGCTGGACCAGAAAAGAAATACCTCCCGACACATAATAATCAGAACAACAAATGCACTAAATAAAGATAGAATACTAAAAGCAGTAAGAGAAAAAGGCCAAGTAACATATAAAGGCAAGCCTATCAGAATTACACCAGATTTTTCACCAGAGACTATGAAAGCCAGAAGATCCTGGACAGATGTTATACAGACATTAAAAGAACACAAATTCCAGCCCAGGCTACTATACCCAGCCAAACTCTCAATTAACATAGATGGAGAAACCAAAGTATTCCATGACAAAACCAAATTCACACATTATCTCTCCACGAATCCAGCCCTTCAAAGGATAATAACAGAAAAAAACCAATACAAGGACAGGAACCAGGCCCTAGAAACAACAAGAAGGTAATCCCTCAACAAACCGAAAAGAAGACAGCCACAAGAACAGAATGCCAACTTTAACAACAAAAATAACAGGAAACAACAATTACTTTTCCTTAATATCTCTTAATATCAATGGACTCAACTCCCCGATAAAAAGACATAGACTAACAAACTGGCTACACAATCAAGACCCAACATTTTGCTGCTTACAAGAAACTCATCTCAGAGAAAAAGATAGACACTGCCTCAGAATGAAAGGCTGGAAAACAATTTTCCAAGCAAATGGTCTGAAGAAACAAGCTGGACTAGCCATTCTAATATCAGATAAGATTGACTTCCAACCCAAAGTCATCAAAAAAGACAGGGAGGGGCACTTCATACTCATCAAAGGTAAAATCCTCCAAGAGGAACTATCAATCCTGAATATCTATGCTCCAAATACAAAGGCAGCCTCATTCATTAAAGAAACTTTAGTAAATCTCAAAGCACACATTGCACCTCATACAATAATAGTGGGAGACTTCAACACACCACTTTCACCAATGGACAGATCATGGAAACAGAAACTAAACAGGGACACAGTGAAACTAACAGAAGTTATGGATCAAATGGATCTGGCAGATATCTACAGAACATTTTACCCTAAAACAAAAGGATACACCTTCTTCTCAGCACCTCATGGTACCTTCTCCAAAATTGACCACGTAATTGGGCCAAAACAGGACTCAACAGATACAAAAACATTGAAATTGTCCCATGCATCCTATCAGATCACCATGGACTAAGGCTGATCATCAATAACAAAATAAATAATAGAAAGCCAACATTCACGTGGAAACTGAACAACACTCTTCTCAATGATACCTTGGTCAAGGAAGGAATAAAGAAAGAAATCAAGGACTTTTTAGAGTTCAATGAAAATGAAGCCACAACATACCCAAACTTATGGGACGCAATGAAAGCATTTCTAACAGGAAAACTCATACCTCTGAGTGCCTCCAAAAAGAAACTAGAAAGAGCACACATTAGCAGCTTGACAACACACCTAAAAGCACTAGAACAATAGGAAGCAAATTCACGCAAGAGGAGTAGACAGCAGGAAATAATCAAACTCAGGGGCAAAATCAATCAAGTGGAAACAAGAAGAACTATTCAAAGAATCAACCAATCAAGGAGCTGGTTCTTTGAGAAAATCAACAAGATAGATAAACCCTTAGACAGACTAACTAGAGGGCACAGGGAAAGTATTCTAATTAACAAAATCAGAAATGAAAAAGGAGACATAACAACAAATCCTGAAGACATCCAAAACACCATCAGATCCTTCTACCAAAGGCTATACTCAACAAAACTGGAGAACCTGGATGAAATGGAGAAGTTCCTAGACAGATACCAGGTACCAAAGTTGAACCAAGATCAGGTTAATGATCTAAACAACCCTATATCCCCCAAAGAAATAGAAGCAGTCATTAATAGTCTCCCAACCAAAAAAAGCCCAGGACCAGATGGGTTTAGTGCAGAGTTCTATCAGACCTTCAAAGAAGATCTAATCCCAGTTCTTCACAAACTATTCCACAAAATAGAAACAGAAGGTACTCTACCCAACTCATTCTATGAAGCCACAATTACTCTGATACCTAAACCACAAAAAGACCCAACAAAGATAGAAAACTTCAGACCAATATCCCTTATGAATATTGATGCAAAAATCCTCAATAAAGTTCTTGCTAACCGAATCCAAGAACACATCAAAACAATCATCCATCCTGACCAAGTAGGTTTCATCCCAGGGATGCAGGGATGGTTCAATATACGGAAATCCATCAACGTAATCCAGTATATAAACAAACTCAAAGACAAAAACCACATGGTCATCTCCTTAGATGCGGAAAAAGCATTTGACAAGATCCAACACCCATTCATGATAAAAGTCTTGGAAAGATCAGGAATTCAAGGCCCATACCTAAACATGATAAAAGCAATCTACAGCAAACCAGTAGCCAACATCAAAGTAAATGGTGAGAAGCTTGAAGCAATCCCTCTAAAATCAGGGACTAGACAAGGCTGTCCACTTTCTCCATACATATTCAACATTGTACTTGAAGTCCTAGCCAGAGCAATTCGACAACAAAAGGAGATCAAAGGGATACAAATTGGAAAAGATGAAGTCAAAATATCACTCTTTGCAGATGATATGATAGTATATATAAGTGACCCTAAAAATTCCACCAGAGAACTCCTAAGCCTGATAAACAGCTTCGGTGAAGTAGCTGGATATAAAATTAACTCAAACAAATCAATGGCCTTTCTCTACACAAAGAATAAACAGGCTGAGAAAGAAATTAGGGAAACAACACCCTTCTCAATAGTCACAAATAATATAAAATATCTTGGCGTGACTCTAACTAAGGAAGTGAAAGATCTGTATAATAAAAACTTCAAGTCTCTGAAGAAAGAAATTATAGAAGATCTCAGAAGATGGAAAGATCTCCCATGCTCATGGATTGGCAGGATCAACATTGTAAAAATGGCTATCTTGCCAAAAGCAATCTACAGATTCAATGCAATCCCCATCAAAATTCCAAATCAATTCTTCAACGAATTAGAAAGTGCAATCTGCAAATTCATCTGGAATAACAAAAAACCTAGGATAGCAAAAACTCTTCTCAAGGATAAAAGAACCTCTGGTGGAATCACCATGCCGGACCTAAAGCTCTACTACAGAGAAATTGTGATAAAAACTGCATGGTACTGGTATAGTGACAGACAAATAGACCAATGGAATAGAATTGAAGACCCAGAAATGAACCCACACACCTACGGTCACTTGATCTTCGACAAGGGAGCTAAAAACATCCAGTGGAAGAAAGACAGCATTTTCAACAAATGGTGCTGGCACAACTGGTTGTTAACATGTAGAAGAATGCGAATCGATCCATTCCTAACGCCTTGTACTAAGGTCAAGTCTAAGTGGATCAAGGAACTTCACATAAAACCAGAGACACTGAAACTTATAGAGGAGAAAGTGGGGAAAAGCCTTGAAGATATGGGCACAGGGGAAAAATTCCTGAATAGAACAGTAATGGCTTGTGCTGTAAGATCGAGAATTGACAAATGGGACCTCTTGAAACTACAAAGCTTCTGCAAGGCTAAAGACACCATCAATAAGACAAAAAAAAACACCAACAGATTGGGAAAGGATCTTCACCTATCCTAAATCAGACAAGGGACTAATATCCAATATATATAAAGAACTCAAGAAGGTGGACTCCAGAAAGTCAAATAACCCCATTAAAAAATGGGGCTCAGAATTGAACAAAGAATTCTCACCTGAGGAATACCGAATGGCAGAGAAGCACCTGAAAAAATGTTCAACATCCTTAATCATCAGGGAAATGCAAATCAAAACAACCCTGAGATTCCACCTCACACCAGTCAGAATGGCTAAGATCAAAAATTCAGGTGACAGCAGATGCTGGCGAGGATGTGGAGAAAGAGGACACTCCTCCATTGTTGGTGGGATTGCAAGCTTGTACAACCACTCTGGAAATCAGTCTGGCGGTTCCTCAGAAAATTGGACATAGTACTACCGGAGGATCCAGCAATACCTCTCCTGGGCATATATCCAGAAGATGTCCCAACCGGTAAAAAGGACACATGTTCCACTATGTTCATAGCAGCCCTATTTATAATAGCCAGAAGCTGGAAAGAACCCAGATGTCCCTCAACAGAGGAATGGATACAGAAATTATGGTACATTTACACAATGGAGTACTACTCAGCTATTAAAAAGAATGAATTTATGAAATTCCTAGCCCAATGGATGGACCTGGAGGGCATCATCTTGAGTGAAGTAACACAATCACAAAAGAACTCACACAATATGTATTCACTGATAAGTGGATATTAGCCCAAAACTTAGGATACCCAAGATTTAAGATACAATTTGCTAAACGCATGAAACTCAAGAAGAATGAAGACCAAAGTGTGGACACTGTGCACCTTCTCAGAATTGGGAACAAAACACCCAGGGAAGGAGTTACAGAGACAAAGTTCGTAGCGGTGATGAAAGGATGGACCATTTAGAGACAGCCGTACCCAGGGATCCATCCCATAATCAACTTCTAAACGCTGACACCATTGCATACACTAGCAAGATTTTGCTGAAAGGACCCAAATATAGCTGTCTCTTGTGAGACGATGCTGGGGCCTAGCAAACACAGGAGTGGATGTTCACAGTCAGCTATTGGATGTATCACAGGGCTCCCAATGGAGAAGCTAGAGTAAGTACCCAAGGAGCTAAAGGGATCTGCAACCCTATTGTTGGAACAACATGATGTACTAACTAGAACCCCGGAGCTCTTGTCTCTAGCTGCATATGTATCGAAAGATGGCCTACTCAGCCATCAATGGAAAGAGAGGCCCATTGGACTTGCAAACTTTATATGCCCCAATATAGGGGAATGCCAGGGCCAAAAGAATGGGAATGGGTGGATAGGGAAGTGGGGGGGCGCTATGGGGGACTTTTGGGATAGCATTGGAAACGTAATTGAGGAAAATATGTAATAAAAATATTAAAAAAAAAAAAAAAAGAACCAGGGGAATGCCAGGACCAAGAAGTGGGAGTGGGTGGGTAGGGGAGTGGGAGGGGGGTCTGGGGGACTTTGGGGATAGCATTTGAAATGTAAATGAAGAAAATACCTAATTAAAAAAAATAAATTGGAAAAAAAAATAAAGTTCTATTCAGCATTAAAAAAAAAAAAAAATGGGGCTCAGAACTGAACAAAGAATTCTCACCTGAGGAATACCGAATGGCAGAGAAGCACCTGAAAAAATGTTCAACATCCTTAATCATCAGGGAAATGCAAATCAAAACAACCCTGAGATTCCACCTCACACCAGTCAGAATGGCTAAGATTAAAAATTCAGGTGACAGCAGATGCTGGCAAGGATGTGGAGAAAGAGGAACACTTCTCCATTGTTGGTGGGATTGCAAGCTTGTACAACCACTCTGGAAATCAGTCTGGCGGTTCCTCAGAAAATTGGACATAGTACTACCGGAGGATCCAGCAATACCTCTTCTGGGCATATATCCAGAAGATGTCCCAACCGGTAAGACGGACACATGCTCCACTATGTTCATAGCAGCCCTATTTATAATAGCCAGAAGCTGGAAAGAACCCAGATGTCCTTCAACAGAGGAATGGATACAGAAATTATGGTACATTTACACAATGGAGTACTACTCAGCTATTAAAAAGAATGAATTTATGAAATTCCTAGCCAAATGGATGGACCTGGAGGGCATCATCTTGAGTGAGGTAACACAATCACAAAGGAACTCACACAATATGTATTCACTGATAAGTGGATATTAGCCCAAAACTTAGGATACCCAAGATATAAGATACAATTTGCTAAACGCATGAAACTCAAGAAGAATGAAGACCAAAATGTGGACACACTGCCCCTTCTTAGAATTGGGAACAAAACACCCAGGGAAGGAGTTACAGAGACAAAGTTCGGAGCTGTGATGAAAGGATGGACCATCTAGAGACTGCCGTATCCAGGGATCCATCCCATAATCAGCTTCTAAACGCTGACACCATTGCATACACTAGCAAGATTTTGCTGAAAGGACCCAAAGATAGCTGTCTCTTGTGAGACTATGCAGGGGCCTAGCAAACACAGGAGTGGATACTCACAGTCAGCTATTGGATGGATCACAGGGCTCCCAATGGAGAAGCTAGAGAAAGTACCCAAGGAGCTAAAGGGATCTGCAACCCTATAGTTGGAACAACATGATGAACTAACCAGTACCCCGGAGCTCTTGTCTCTAGCTGCATATGTATCGAAAGATGGCCTAGTCGGCCATCACTGGAAAGAGAGGCCCATTGGACTTGCAAACTTTATATGCCCCAATATAGGGGAATGCCAGGGCCAAAAGAATGGGAATGGGAGGGTAGGGAAGTGGGGGGCGGTATGGGGGACTTTTGGGATAGCATTGGAAATATAATTGAGGAAAATATGTAATAAAAAAAAACAGTGGGAAAAAAAAAAAGAGAGAACAAGAATTAGTTTTCTCCAGACCCTGAGCCCTCTGGGAGAGTATACAAACATTATTAAATAAAACTTCAAAAGTTAGCATTTAAAAAAAAAAAAAAGAAGAATTGCAGGAGAACACTGCTAAACAGGTAGAAGACATTAAAGAGGAAGCACAAAAATCCCTTAAAGAATTGCAGGAAAACCAGACCAAACAGGTGATGGAATTGAATAAAACAATCCAAGACCTAAAAAGGGAAGTAGAGGCAATGAAGAAAACCCAAATTGAGGCAACGCTGGAAATAGAAACCCTAGGAAAGAAATCTGGAACCATAGATGCGATCATCAGCAACAGAACACAAGAGATGGAAGAGAGAATCTCAGGTGCAGAAGACTCCATAAAGAACATCGGCATGACAATCAAAGAATATACAAAATCCAAAAAGATCCTAACTCAAAACATCCAGGAAATCCAGGACAAAATGAGAAGACCAAACCTACGGATAATAGGAGTAGATGAGAATGAAGATTTTCAACTCAAAGGACCAGCAAATATCTTCAACAAAATTATAGAAGAAAACTTGCCAAACCTAAAGAAAGAGATGCCCATGAACATACAAGAAGCTTACAGAACTCCAAATAGACTGGACCAGAAAAGAAATTCCTTCCGACACATAATAATCAGAACAACAAATGCACTAAATAAAGATAGAATACTAAAAGCAGTAAGGAAAAAAGGTCAAGTAACATATAAAGGCAAGCCTATCAGAATTACACCGGATTTTTCATCAGAGACTATGAAAGCCAGAAGGGCCTGGACAGATGTTATACAGAAACTAAGAGAACACAATTTCCAGCCCAGGCTACTATACCAAGCCAAACTCTCAATTACCATAGATGGAGAAACCAAAGTATTTCACAACAAAACCAAATTCACACATTATCTTTCCATGAATCCAGCCATTCAAAGGATAATAACAAAAAAAAACCAATAAAAGGACGGAAACCAAGTCCTAGAAAAAGCAAGAAGGTAATCCCTCAACAAGCCTAAAGAAGACAGCCACAAGAACAGAACACCAACTCTAAAAACAAAAATAAAAGGAAGCAACAATTACTTCTCCCTAATATCTCTTAATATCAATGGACTCAACTCCCCAATAAAAAGACATAGACCAACAGGCTGGCTACAGAAACAGGAACCAACATTTTGCTGCTTACGGGAAACTCATATCAGAGAAAAAGATAGACACTACCTCAGAATGAAAGGCTGGAAAACAATTTTTTAAGCAAATGGTAGGAAGAAACAAGCTGGAATAGCTATTATAATATCTGATCAGATTGATTTCCAACCCAAAGTCATTAAAAAAGACAGGGAGGGGCACTTCATTCTCATCAAAGGTAAAATCCTCTAAGAGGAACTATCAATTCTGAATATCTATGCTCCAAATACAAGGGCAGCCTCATTCATTAAAGATACTTTAGTAAAGCTCAAAGCACACATTGCACCTCACACAATAATAGTGGAAGACTTCAACACACAACTTTCACCAATGGACAGATCATGGATGCAGAAACTAAACAGGGACACAGTGAAACTAACAGAGGTTTTGAAACAAATGGATCTGACAGATATCTACAGAACATTTTATCCTAAAACAAAAGGATATACCTTCTTCTCAGCAACTCACGGTACCTTCTCCAAAATTGACCACATAATTGGTCACAAAACAAGCCTCAATATATACAAAAATATTGAAATTGTCCCATGCACCCTATCAGATCACCATGGACTAAGACTGATCTTCAATAACAAAATAAATAATAGAAAGCCAACACACACGTGGAAACTAAACAACACTCTTCTCAATGATACCTTGGTCAAGGAAGGAATAAAGAAAGAAATTAAGGAATTCTGGAGTTTAATGAAAATGAAGCCACAACATACCCAAACTTATGGGACACATTGAAAGCATTTCTAAGAGGAAAACTCATAGCTCTGGGTGCCTCCAAAAAGAAACTAGAGAGAGCACACATTAGCAGCTTGACAACACACCTAAAAGCTCTAGAACGAAAGGAAGCAAATTCACCAAAGAGGAGTAGATGGCAAGAAATAATCAAACTCAGGGGTGAAATCAACCAAGTGGAAACAAGAAGAACAATTCAAAGAATCAACCAATCGAGGAGCTGGTTCTTTGAGAAAATCAACAAGATAGTAAACCTTTAGCCAGACTCACTAGAGGGCATAGGGAAAGTATTCTAATTAACAAAATCAGAAATGAAAAGGGAGACATAACAACAGACCCTGAAGAAATCCAAAACACCATCAGATCCTTCTACAAAAGGCTATACACAACAAAACTGGAGAACCTGGATGAAATGGACAAGTTTCTAGACAGATACCAGGTACCAAAGTTAAATCATATCAGGTTAATGATCTAAACAGTCCCATATCCCCTAAAGAAATAGAAGCAGTCATTAATAGTCTCCTAACCAAGAAAAGCCCAGGACCAGATGGGTTTAGTGCAGAGTTCTATCAAACCTTCAAAGAAGATGTAATCCCAGTTCTTCACAAACTATTCCACAAAATAGAATCAGAAGGTACTCTACCCAACTCATTCTATGAAGCCACAATTACTCTGATACCTAAACCACATAAAGACCCAACAAAAATAGAGAACTTCAGACCAATTTCCCTTATGAATATTGATGCAAAAATCCTCAATAAAGTTCTCGCTAACCGAATTCAAGAACACATCAAAACAATCATCCATCCTGACCAAGTAGGTTTCGTCCCAGGGATGCAAGGATGGTTCAATATACGAAAATCCATCAATGTAATCCATTATATAAACAAACTCAAAGACAAAAACCACATGATCATCTCGTTAGATGCTGAAAAAGCATTTGACAAAATCCAACACCCATTCATGATAAAAGTCTTGCAAAGATCAGGAATCCAAGGCCCAAACCTAACCATGATAAAAAGCAATATACAGCAAACCAGTAGCCAACATCAAAGTAAATGGTGAGAAGCTAGAAGCAATCCCACTAAAATCAGGGACTAGAGAAGGCTTCCCAATTTCTCTCTACCTATTCAACATTGTACTCGAAGTCCTAGCCAGAGCAATTAGAAAACAAAAGGAGATCAAGGGGATACAAATCAGAAAAGAAGAAGTCAAAATATCGCTTTTTGCAGATGATATGATAGTATATATAAGTGACCCTAAAAATTCCACCAGAGAACTCCTAAGCCTGATAAATAGTTTCGGTGAAGTAGCTGGATATAAAATTAACTCAAGCAAGTCAATGGCCTTTCTGTACACAAAGGATAAATAGGCAGAGAAGGAAATTAGGGAAACAACACCCTTCTCAATAGTCACAAACAATATAAAATACCTTGGCGTGACTCTAACTAAGGAAGTAAAAGATCTGTATGACAAGAACTTCAAGTCTCTGAAGAAAGAAATTAAAGAAGATCTCAGAAGATCGAAAGACCTCCCATGCTCATGGATTGGCAGGATCAACATTGTGAAAATGGCTATCTTACCAAAAGCAATCTACAGATTCAATGCTTTCCCCATCAAAATTCCAACTCAATTCTTCAACGAATTAAAAAGGGCAATATGCAAATTCATCTGGAACAACAAAAAACATAGGATAGCAAAAACTCTTCTCAAGGATAAAAGAACCTCTGGTGGAATCACCATGACTGACCTAAAGCTTTACTTCAGAGCAATTGTGATAAAAAAAAAAACTGCATGGTACTGGTATAACAACAGACAAGTAGACCAATGGAACAGAATTGAAGACCCTGAGATCAACCCACATACCTATGGTCACTTGATCTTTGACAAGGGATCAAAAACCATCCAGTGGAAAAAAGACAGCATTTTCAACAAATGGTGCTGGCAAAACTGGCGGTTATCATGTAGAAGAATGCGAATTGATCCATTCCTATCTCCTTGTACCAAGGTCAAATCTAAGTGGATTAAGGAACTCCACATAAAACCAGAGACACTGAAACTTATAGAGGAGAAAGTAGGGAAAAGCCTCGAAGATATGGGTACAGGGGAAAAATTCCTGAATAGAACAGCAAAGGCTTGTGCTGTAAGATCGAGAATAGATAAATGGGACCTCATAAAGTTGCAAAGCTTCTGCAAGTCAAAAGACACCGTCAATAAGACAAAAAGAACACCAACAGATTGGGAAAGGATCTTTACCTATCCTAAATCAGATAGGGGACTAATATCCAATACATATAAAGAACTCAAAAAGGTGGACTCCAGAAAATCATATAACCTGGTTAAAAAATGGGGCTCAGAACTGAACAAAGAATTCTCACCTGAGGAATACCGAATGGCAGAGAAGCACCTGAAAAAATGTTCAACATCCTTAATCATCAGGGAAATGCAAATCAAAACAAACTTGAGATTCCACCTCACACCAGTCAGAATGGCTAAGATCAAAAATTCAGGTGACAGCAGATGCTGGCGAGCATGTGGAGAAAGAGGAACACTCCTTCATTGTTGGTGGGATTGCAAGCTTGTACAACCACTCTGGAAATCAGTCTGGCGGTTCCTCAGAAAATTGGACATAATACTACCAGAGGATCCAGCAATACCCCTCCTGGGCATATATCCAGATGATGTTCCAACCGGTAAAAAGGACACATGCTCCACTATGTTCATAGCAGCCTTATTAATAATAGCCAGAAGCTGGAAAGAACCCAGATGCCCCTCAACAGAGGAATGGATACAGAAAATATGGTTCATTTACACAATGGAGTACTACTCAGCTATTAAAAGGAATGAATTTACGAAATTCCTAGGCAAATGGATGGATCGGGAGGGCATCCTCCTGAGTGAGGTAACATATTCACAAAGGAACTCACACAATATGTACTCACTGATAAGTGGATATTAGCCCAAAAACTTAGGATACACAAAATATAAGATACAATTTGTTAAACGCATGAAACTCAAGAAGAACGAAGACCAAAGTGTGGACACTGTGCCCCTTCTTGGAATTGGGAACAAAACACCCATGGAAAGAGTTACAGAGATAAAGTTTGGAGCTGTGAAGAAAGGATGGACCATCTAAAGACTGCCATATCCAGGGATCCATCCCATAATCAGCTTCCAAACGCTGACACCATTACATACACTAGCAAGATTTTGCTGAAAGGACCCAGATATATCTGTCTCTTGTGAGACAATGCTGGGGCCTAGCAAACACAGAAGTGGATGCTCACAGTCAGCTATTGGATGGATCACAGGGCTCCCAATGGAGGAGCTAGAGAAAGTACCCAAGGAGCTAAAGGGAACTGCAACCCCATAGGTGGATCATTATTATGAACTAACCAGTACCCCAGAGCTCTTGACTCTAGCTGCATTTGTATCAAAAGATGGCCTTGTCGGCCATCACTGGAAAGAGAGGCCCATTGGACTTGCCAACTTTATATGCCCCAGTACAGGGGAATGCCAGGGCCAAGGGGTGTGGGTGGGTGGGTGGGGTACTGGGGGGGGATTGTATTGGGGACTTTTTGGATAGCATTGGAAATGTAATTGAGGAAAACACCTAATTTAAAAAAAAAGAAGAAGAACTTTAATAACTCACTTAAAGTAATACAGGAGAACACTGCTAACCAGGTAGAAGTCCTTAAAGAAATACAGGAAAACATAATCAAACAGGTGATGGATTTGAAAAAAAAAAATACAAGACCTAAAAAGGGAAGTAGACACAATAAAAAAAAACCCAAAAGTGATACAATGCTGGAGGTAGAAACCCTAGGAAAGAATTCTTGAACCATAGATGCGAGCATCAGCAACAGAACATAAGAGATGGAAGAGAGACTCTCAGGTGCAGAAGATTCCATACAGAACAGCGGCACAATAATCAAAAAAAAAAATGCAAAATGTAAAAAGTTCCTAACTCAAAACATCCAGGAAATCCAGGACACAATGAGAAAACCAAACCTACGGATATTAGGAGTAGAGGAGAATGAAAATTTTCAACTTAAAGGGCCAGCAAATATCTTCAACGAAGTTATAAAAGAAAACTTCCCAAACCTAAAGAAAGAGATGCCCATGAACATACAAGAAGCCTACAGAACTCCAAATAGACTGGGCCAGAAAAGAAATTCCTCCTGACACATAATAATCAGAACAACAAATGCACTAAATAAAGATAGAATATTAAAAGCAGTAAGGAAAAAAGGTCAAGTAACATATAAAGGCAAGCCTATTAGAACTACGCCAGACTTTTCACCAGAGACTATGAAAACCAGAAGATCCTGGACAGATGTTATGCAGACTATAAGAGAACACAAATGCCAGCCCAGGCTACTATACCCAGCAAAACTCTCAATTACCATAGATGGAGAAACCAAAGTATTCCATGATAAAACCAAATTCACACAATATCTTTCCATGAATCCAGCCCTTCAAAGGATAATAAAGGGAAAACACCAACACAAGGATGGGAACTACACCCTAGAAAAAGCAAGAAAGTAATCACTCAAAAAAACTAAAAGAAGACAGCCCCGAGAACAGAATCCCAAATTTAACAACAAAAATAACAGGAATCAAGAATTTCTTTAATTTCTGTTAACATCAATGGACTCAATTCCCCCCAAAAAAAGACATAGACTAACAGACTGGCTCCACAAACAGAACCCAACATTTTGTTGCCTATAAGAAAACCCACTTCAGGAAAAAGACAAACACTACCTCAGAGTGAAAGGCTAGAAAACAATTTTCCAAGCAAATGGTCTGAAGAAACAGGCTGGAGTAGCCATTCTAATATCAAATAAAATTGACTTCCAACCCAAAGTTATCAAAAGAGACAAGGAGGGGCACTTCATACTCATCAAAGGTAAAATCTACCAAGATGAACTCTCAATTCTGAATATCTATGCTCCAAATACAAGGGCAGTCACATTCATTAAAGAAACTTTAGTAAAGCTCAAAGCACACACTGCACCTCACACAATAATAGTGGGAGACTTCAACACCCGACTCTCATCAATGAACAGATCCTGGAAACAGAAACTAAACAGAGACACAAGGACACTAACAGAAGTTATGAAACAAATGGATTTAATTGATATCTAGAGAACATTTTATCCTAATACAAAATGATATACCTTCTTCTCAGCACCACATGGTACCTCCTCCAAAACTAACCATATAAACAGTCCTCACCAGATACAAGAATATTGAAATCATCCCATGCATCCTATCTGATCATGACGGACTAAGGCTGATCTTCAATAACAAAATAAATAATAGAAAGCTAACATTCACGTGGAAACTGAACAACACTCTACTCAATGACTCCTTTGTCAAGGATGAAATAAAGGAAGAAATTGAACCCTTTTTAGAGTTTAATGAAAATGAAGCCACAACCTACCCAAACTTACGGGACACAATGGAGGCAATCCTAAGAGGAAAACTCATAGCCCCGAGTGCCTCCAAAAAAACTAGAGAGAGCATACACTAGCAGACTGACAGCACACCTAGAAGCTCTAGAACTAAAGGAAGCAAATTCACCCAAGAGGAGTAGATGGCAGGAAATAATCAAACTCAGGGCTGAAATCAACCAAGTGGAAACAGAAAGAAAATATTCAAAGAATCAACCAAACCAGGAGCTGGTTCTTTTAGATAATCAACAATATAGATAACCCCTTAGACGGACTAACTAGAGAGCACAGGGACAGTATCCTAATTAACAAAATAAAAAATGAAAAAGAAGACATTCAACAGAACTTGAGGAAATCCAAAACATCATCAGATCCTACTACAAAAGGCTATACTCAACAAAACTAGAAAACCTGGACGAAATGGACAACTTCTTAGACAAATACCAGTTACCAAATGTTAAATCAGCATCAGATTAACGATCTAAACAGTCCCATTTCCCTTAAAGAAATAGAAGCAGTAATCAATAGTCTCCCAACGAAAAAAAAAGCCCATGACCAGATGGGTTTAGTGCAGAGTTCTATCAGACCTTCAAAGAAGACCTAATTCCAACTCTTCTCAAACTATTCCACAAAATAGAAACAGAAGGTACAGTATACAATTCATTCTATGAAGCCACAATTACTCTGATACCTAAACCACACAAAGACCCAACAAAGAAAGAGAACTTCAGACCAATGTCCCTTATGAATATCGATGGAAAAATATTCCATAAAATCCTCGCAAACTGAATCCAAGAACACATCAAAACGATCATCCATCCTGACCAAGTAGACTTCATCCCAGGGATGCAGGGATGGTTTAATATACAAAAATCCATCAAGGTAATCCACTATATAAACAAACTCAAAGACAAAAACCATATGATCATCTCGTTAGATGCTGAGAAAGCATTTGACAAAATCCAACACCCATTCATGATAAAAGTTTGGAAAGATCAGGAATTCAAGGCCCATACCTAAACATAATAAAAGCAACATACAGTAAACCAATAGCCAATATCAAACGAAATGGAGAGAAACTCAAAGCAATCCCACTAAAATCAGGGACTAGACAAGGATGCCCACTTTCTCCCTACCTATTCAACATAGTACTTGAAGTTTTAGCCAGAGCAATTCGACAACGAAAGGACATCAAGGGGATACAAATTGGAAAAGATGAAGTCAAAATATCACTCTTTGGAGATGATATGATAGTATATATAAGTGACCCCAAAAATTCCACCAGAGAACTCCTAAACCTGATTAACAGCTTCAGTGCAGTAGCTGGATATAAAATTAACTCAAATAAATCAATGGCCTTTCTCTACACAAAGGATAAACTGACTGAGAAAGAAATTAGGGAAACAACACCCTTCACGATAGTCACAAATAATATAAAATATCTTGGTGTGACTTTAATTAAGGAAGTAAAAGATCTGTAGGATAAGAACTTCAAATCTCTAAAGAAAGAAATAGAAGAAGATCTCAGAAGATGGTAAGATCTCTCATGCTCATGGATCCGCAGGATTAATATAGTAAAAATGGCTATCTTGCCAAAAGCAATCTACAGATTCAATGCAATCACCATCAAAGTTCCAACCCAATTCTTCAATGAATTAGAAAGGGCAATTTGCAAATTAATCTGGAAAAAAAAACCTAGGATACCAAAAACTATTCTCAACAATAAAAGATCCTCTGGGGGAGTCACCATGCCTGACTGTACTACAGAGCAATTCTGATAAAAACTGCATGGTACTAGTAGAGTGACAGAAAGGTAGATCAATGGAATACAATTGAAGACCCAGAAATGAATCCCTACAGCTATGGTCACGTGATCTTTGACAAGGGAGCTAAAACCTTCCAGTGGAAAAAAGACTGCATTTTCAACAAATGGTGTTGGCACAACTGACGGTTATCATGTAGAAGAATGAGAATTGATTCATTCTTATCTTCTTATAGAAAGCTCAAGTCTAAGTGGATCATAGACCTCCACATAAGACCAGGGACACTGAAATTAATAGAGGAGGGAATAGTGAAAAGCTGCGAAGATATGGGCACAGGGGAAAAATTCCTAAACAGAACAGCAATGGTCTGTGCTGTGAGATCAAGATTCATCAAATGCACCTCATAAAATTGCAAAGCTTCTGTAGGGCAAAAGATACTGTCAGTAAGACAAAAAGGCCACCAACAGATTGGGAAAGATATACCTTCTTTTCAGCACCTCACTGGACCTTCTCCAAAATTGACCATATAATTGGTCACAAAACAGGCCTCAACAGATACAAAAATATTGAAATTGTCCCATGCATCCTATCAGACCACCATGGACTAAGGCTGATCTTCAATAACAACATAAATAATAGAAAGCCAACATTCACGTGGAAAATGAACAACACTCTTCTCAATGATACCTTGGTCAAGGAAGGAATAAAGAAAGAAATTAAAGACTTTTTAGAGTTTAATGAAAATGAAGCCACAACATACCCAAACCTATGGGACACAATGAAAGCATTTCTAAGAGGGAAACTCATAGTTCTGAGTGCCCCCAAAAAGAAACCGGAGAGAGCACACACTAGAAGCTTGATAACACATCTAAAAGCTCTAGAAAAAAAAAAAAAAGGAAGCAAATTCACCCAAAATAATCAAACTCAGGGGTGAAATCAACCAAGTGGAAACAAGAAGAACTATTCAAAGAATTAACCAAACACGGAGTTGGTTCTTTGAGAAAATCAACAACATAGATAAACCCTTAGCTAGACTCACAAGAGGGCACATGGACAACACCCTAATTAACAAAATCAGAAATGAAAAGAGAAACATAACAACAGATCCTGAAGAAATCCAAAACACCATCAGATCCTTCTACAAAAGACTATACTCAACAAAACTGGATAACCTGGACGAAATGGACAAATTTCTAGACAGATACCAGGTACCAAAGTTAAATCAGGATCAAGTTAACGATCTAAACAGTCCCATATCCCCTAAAGAAATAGAAGCAGTCATAAATAGTCTCCCAGCCAAAAAAAGCCCAGGACCAGATGGGTTTAGTGCAGAGTTCTATCAGACCTTCAAAGAAGATCTAATTCCAGTTCTGCATAAACTATTCCACAAAATAGAAGTAGAAGGTACTCTACCTAACTCATTCTATGAAGCCACAATTACTCTGATACCTAAACCACAGAAAGATCCAACAAAGACAGAGAACTTCAGACCAATTTCCCTTATGAATATCGATGCAAAAATACTCAATAAAATTCTCTTTTGGGATAGCATTGGAAATGTAATTGAGGAAAATATGTAATAAAAAAAAAACAGTGAAAAAAAAATTCTCGCTAACCGAATCCAAGAACACATTAAAGCATCGATCCATTCCTACCCCCTTGTACTAAGGTCAAATCTAAGTGGATCCAGGAACTTCACATAAAACCAGAGACACTGAAACTTATAGAAGAGAAAGTGGGGAAAAGCCTTGAAGATATGGGCAAATGGGAAAAATTCCTGAATAGAACAGCAATGGCTTGTGCTGTAAGATCAAGAATTGAAAAATGGGACCTCATGAAACTGCAAAGCTTCTGCAACACAAAAGACACCGTCAATAAGAGAAACAGACCACCAACAGACTGGAAGAGGATCTTTACCTATTCTAAATCAGATAGGGGACTAATATCCAATATATATATAAAGAACTCAAGAAGGTGGACTCCAGAAAATCAAATAACCCCATTAAAAAATGCAGCTCAGAACTGAACAAAGAATTCTCACCTAAGGAATACCGAATGGCACAGAAGCACCTGAAAAAATGCTCAACACCCTTAATCATCAGGGAAATGCAACTCAAAACAACCCTGTGATTCCACCTCACACCAGTCAGAATGGCTAAGATCAAAAACTCAGGTGACAGCAGATGCTGGCAAGGATGTGGAGAAACAGGAACACTCCTCCATTGTTGGTGGGATTGCAAGCTTGTACAACCACTTTGGAAATCAGTCTGGTGGTTCCTTAGAAAATTGGACATAGAACTACCAGAGGATCCAGCAATACCTCTCGTGGGCATATATCCAGAAGATGTCCCAACCGATAAGAAGGACACATGCTCCACTATGTTCATAGCAGAATTATTTATAATAGCCAAAAGCTGGAAAGAACCCAGATGCCCCTCAACAGAGGAATGGATACAGAAAATGTGGTACATTTACACAATGGAGTACTACTCAGCTATTAAAAAGAATGAATTTATGAAATTCCTAGCCTAATGGATGGACCTGGAGGGCATCATCCTGAGTGAGGTAACACAATCACAAAGGAACTCACACAATATGTGTTCATTCACTGATAAGTGGATATTAGCCCAAAACTTAGGATACCCAAGATATAAGATACAATTTGCTAAACACATGAAACTCCAGAAGAATGAAGACTGAAGTGTGGACACTATACCTCTCCTTAGAACTGGGAACAAAACACCCATGGAAGGAGTTACAGAGACAAAGTTTGGAGCTGTGACAAAAGGATGGACCACCTAGAGACTGCCATACCCAGGGATCCATCCCATAATTAGCCCCTAAATGATGACACCATTGCATACACTAGCAAGAATTTGCTGAAAGAACCCAGATATAGCTGTCTCTTGTGAGACTAGGCCGGGGCCTAGCAAACACAGAAGTGGATGCTCACAGTCAGCAGTGGATGGATCACAGGACTCCCAATGGAGGAGCTAGAGAAAGTACCCAAGGAGCTAAAGGGATCTGAAACCCTATTGGTGGAACAACATTATGAACTAACCAGTACCCCGGAGCTCTTGACTCTAGCTGCATTTGTATCAAAAGATGGCCTAGTCGGGCCATCACTGGAAAGAGAGGCCCATTGGACACACAAACTTTATATGCCCCAGTACAGGGGAACGTCAGGGCCAAAAAATCGGAATAGATGGGTAGGGAAGTAGAGGGGAGGGTATGGGGGACTTTTGGGATAGCATTGGAAATGTAATTGAAGAAAATATGTAATAATAATAAAAAAGAGATAGTGGGGAAAAAAAGCAATCATCCATCCTGACCAAATAGGTTTTATTCCAGGGATGCAGGGATGGTTTAATATATGGAAATTAATCAACGTAATCCATTGTATAAACAAACTCAAAGACAAAAACCACATGATCATCTCATTAGATGCGGAGAAAGCATTTGACAAGATCCAACACCCATTCATGATAAAAGTCTTGGAAAGATCAGGAATTCAAGGCCCATACCTAAATATGTTAAAAGCAATCTACAGCAAACCAGTAGCCCACATCAAAGTAAATGGTGAGAAGCTGGAAACAATCCCACTAAAATCAGGGACTAGACAAGGCTGCCCACTTTCTCCCTCCCTTTTCAACATAGTACTTGAAGTCCTAGCCAGAGCAGTTCAACAACAAAAGGAGATCAAGGGGATACAAATTGGAAAAGATGAAGTCAAAATATCACTCTTTGGAGATGATATGATAGTATATATAAGTGACCCTAAAAATTCCACCAGAGAACTCCTAAACCTGATAAACAGCTTCGATGAAGTAGCTGGATATAAAATTAACTCAAACAAGTCAATGGCCTTTCTCTACACAAAGAATAAACAGGCTGAGAAAGAAATTAGGGAAACAACACCCTTCTCAATAGTCACAAATAATATAAAATATCTTGGCGTGACTCTAACTAAGGAAGTGAAAGATCTGTATGATAAGAACTTCAAGTTTCTGAAGAAAGAAATTAAAGAAGATCTCAGAAGATGGAAATATCTCCCATGCTCATGGATTGACAGGATCAACATTGTAAAAATGGCTATCTTGCCAAAAGCAATCTACAGATTCAATGCAATCCCCATCAAAATTCCAACTCAATTCTTCAACGAATTAGAAAGAGCAATCTGCAAATTCATCTGGAATAACAAAAAACCTAGGATAGCAAAAACTCTTCTCAAGGATAAAAGAACCTCTGGTGGAATCACCATGCCTGACCTAAAGCTGTACTACAGTGCAATTGTGATAAAATTTGCATGGTACTGGTATAGTGACAGACAAATAGACCAATGGAATAGAATTGAAGACCCAGAAATGAACCCACACACCTAAGGTCACTTGATCTTCGACAAGGGAGCTAAAACCATCCAGTGGAAAAAAGACAGCATTTTCAACAAATGGTGCTGGCACAACTGGCGGTTATCATGTAGAAGAATGTGAATTGATCCATTCCTATCTCCTTATACTAAGGTCAAATCTAAGTGGATCAAGGAACTTCACATAAAACCAGAGACACTGAAACGTATATAAGAGAAAGTAGGGGAAAGCCTTGAAGATATGGGCACAGGGGAAAAATTCCTGAATAGAACAGCAATGGCTTGTGCTGTAAGATCAAGAATTGACAAATGGGACCTCATGAAACTGCAAAGCTGCTGCAAGGCAAAAGACACCTTCAATAAGACAAAAAGGCCACCAACAGATTGGGAAAGGATCTTTACCTATCCTAAATCAGATAGGGGACTAATATCCAATATATAAGAGACAATTTGTAAAACACATGAAACTGAAGAAATACAAGGACCAAAGTGGGGACACTTTGCCCCTTCTTAGAATTGGAAACAATCACCCATGGAAGGAGTTACAGAGACAAAGTTTGGAGCTGAGGCAAAAGGATGGACCATCTAGAGACTGCCATATCCAGGGATCCATCCCATAATTAGCCCCCAAACGATGACACCATTGCATACACTAGCAAGAATTTTCTGAAAGAACCCAGATATAGTTGTCTCTTGTGAGACTAGGCCGGGGCCTAGCAAACACAGAAGTGGATGCTCACAGTCAGCTATTGGATGGATCACAGGGCCCCCAATGGAGGAGCTAGAGAAAGTATCCAAGGAGCTAAAGAGATCTGCAACCCTGTAGGTGCAACAACATTATGAACTAACCAGTACCCCGGAGCTCTTGACTCTAGCTGCATATGTATCAAAAGATGGCCTAGTTGGCCATCACTGGAATGAGAGGCCCATTGGACACACAAACTTTATATGCCCCAGTATAGGGGAACGCCAGGGCCAAAAAAATGAGAATGGGTGGGTAGGGAAGTGTGGGGGAGGGTATGGGGGACTTTTGGGATAGCATTGGAAATGTAATTGAGGAAAATATGTAATAAAAAATTATTTTTAAAAATCACTCTAGGAAAATGACTCATGTTTATCCCACAACCTTGCCCCTTCTCTTTTATTTTGGGGTTGTCTATTTTCTGCTTTGTCACAGGGCACTGACACAGGGAGCTTGACTGCACTTATCCCTCGCAGTTACTGAGTGTGTACTAGGCTTCAATGAAGCCTAGCACCACTCCAGGGTTGGGAAAAGGCAGTCTGAGATTCAAGAAAGCCAAAAATAGTATCCCCTATGTTCCATGCCCCCAGTTGCTGCTAAAGAATTGCACAGAGAAGTCAGGAATTAAATGTTGGGGGTCGGTGGGCCTGAAATAAGGCCAGAACCTGGTGCTCTCAAACTCCTGGACATTCAGGCTCCACTGAGTTTCCAGGAGTGGAGAGCAGCATCAAGGGCCTGCCAGCTGATGATGGGGGGCGGGGGGGAATCAGCAAAGGAGGTTATAACACAGATGGGCTCTGTAGGCAAAGGCCTGCTCCATGCTCCCTATGGTGGTCCTTGGTTCCAAACTGTTAATTGGCTGTTTATCATGAAAAATGGATGTGTATGGTATATTATACCAACTTCTCAGGGTGGATCCAAGATTAAATTCCTTTTGTTGGGAGGAATGGCCAGGAAATGGAACTTATTGGCTAAACCCTCATGGCTTCTAGGTACCTCATTAGCATGGGTAACTCTCTTCTGGGCCTATATGACCACAGGTCACATTTCTATGTTTCTTCATGTGGGAAGTGTGGCATGTGTTCTAGGCCATGAATTTGGTAGAGAGCAGGGAGGCATTTATCATCTTAGGTGTGTACACACCAAGTTTCCCAGGATCTCAGACATGTTCTACCCACCAAGCTTCCTGACATGGTTTACCAACCCAAGGGGAGGGGAGTGTTACTGTTCTTTTTTTGTGTGTTTGTTTTGGAGACTGTGATTCTCTGTTTGTCCTAGAATTGACTCTGTAGACCAGACTGGCCTTGAACTCACACAGATCTGCCTGCCTTTGTAGCCTAAGTCCTGGGATTTAAAGAGTGCATCATCCTGCTTCCATCTCCATATACTTTCAAGAGCATACACAGCCCAACATGTGCAAATGACATTAAACTGGCTGCTTGACAAAAAGGTAATAAGGAGGACACAGTGAAGCCAGAAGACAGGCTGTTCTAGGAACCATAATTCTGTGTGTGAGCTCCAATGCAGAGAAGAAAAAAAAAGTCACACATAGGATATGGTGAGCTTGGGCCTCAATGACTACAATTCTTTTTAGTAACAGAACAGTTTTTTATTTAATTTTATTTGTAATTTATTTTTTACACTCCATATTCCATTCTCCCCTCCCCATCCACCCGCTGATTGCTCCACATCCCACACTTCCTCCCCATCCCACCCCATCACCACGTAGATGCCCTGACTTCTCACCCACCTGACCTTTAAACACCCTAGGGACTCCAGTCTCTTGAGGGTTAGGTGCATCATCTCTGAATGAATGTTGGAGGCTTCATATCAGCTGGTATATGCTGTCTGTTTGGTAGCCCAGTATTTGAGAGATCTCAGGGGTCCAGATTAACTGAAACTACTGGTCCTCCTACAAGATTGCCCTTCTCAGCTTCTTTCAGCCTTCCCTCATTCAACAACAGGGATAGCTACTTCTGTCCATTAGTTAGGTGCAAATAACTGCATCTGACTATTCCAACTGCTTGTTGGGTCTTTCAGAGGGCAGTCATGATAGATCCATTTTGTGAGCATTCCATAGCCTCAGTAATAGTGTCAAGCCTTGGGATCTCCCCTTGAGCTGGATCCCACTTTGGACCTCAGGCTTCTCTCAGTTTCCATCTCCGTACTTCTTTCAGACAGAAACAATTATGGGTCAGAGGTGTGACTGTGGGATGGCAACCCATACCTACCTTGATGTCCTGTCTTCCTGCTGGAGGTGGGCTGTTTAAGTTCCCTCTCCCTACTGTCGGGTATTTCATCAAAGGTCCTTCCCTATGAGTCCTGGGAGTCTCTCACCTCCCAGATCTCTGGTGTATTCTGAGGGGGGGGGGGGTTCCCACCAACCTCCTATTTCCTAAGGTTGCCTGTTTACATTCTTTCTGCTGGCCCTCAGGGCTTCAGTCTTTTTCCTCACCCAATAACAGATCAGATTCCTCTCTACCCCCCACTGTCCCCTTACCTTGTCCACCTACCATCCCAGGTCCCTCCCTCCCTCCCCACTTGTGATTGCATTCTTCTCTCTCCCAAGTGGAACTGAAGCATCCTCACTTGGGTACTTCAGCTTGTTGAGCGTTTTGAATTCTGTGGACTGTATCTTGTGTATTCTTTTGGGGTCTGAGTTACCTCACTCAGGATGATATTTTCTAATTTCATCCATTTACCTGCAAAAGTCAGGATGTCCTCATTCTTAATAGCTAAGTAGTATTCCATTGTGTAAATGAACCACATTTTCTGTATCCATTCTTCTGTTGTGGGACATCTATGTTGTTTCCAGCTTCTGAATATCACAAATAAGCCCTCTATAAACATAGTGGAACACCTGCCCCTATCTCATGGTGGGGCACCTATTGGGTATATTCCCCAGGGTGGTATAGCTGGGTCTTCGGGTAGATCTATTTCCAATTTTTCTCCAGATTGATTTCCAGAGTGGTTGTACCTTTTGCAATCCCACCAGCAATGGAGGAGTGTTCTCCTCTTTCTCCACATCCTCTCCAACATGTGTCTTCACCTGAGGTTTTGATCTTAGCCATTCTGACTGGTGTAAGGTAGAATCTCAGAGTTGTTTTGATTTACATTTCTCTGATCACTAAGGAATTTGAACATTTCTTTAGGTGCTTCTAAGCCATTCAAGATTCTTCAGTTGTGAATTCTCTGTTTAGTTCTATACCCAATTTTTTGATTGGGTTGTTTGGATTTTTGGTGATTAACTTCTTGAGTTCTTCATATATTTTGGATATTAGCCCTCTATTGGATATGGGGTTAATGAAGATTTTTTTTCCTGATCAGTAGGTTGCCAATTTGCCTTATTGACTATGTCCTTTGCTTCACAGAAGCTTTCCAGTTTCATGAGGGCCCATTTGTCAATTCTTGACCTTAGTGCATGAGCCATTGGAGTTCTTCTGTTTAGGAAATTTCCCCCTGTGCCAATGAATTCAAACTCTTTTGCACTTTCTCCTCTATTAGATTCAGTGTATCTGGTTTTATGTTGAGGTCCTTGATCCACTTGGACTTGAGATTTGTACAAGGTAGCAAATATGGTTCTATTTTTATTCTTCTACTTACAGACAGCCAGTTAGACCAGCACCATTTATTGAAGATGCTTTCTTTTATCCATTGTATATTTTAGGCATCTTTGTCAAAGATCAAATGACTGTAACTGTGTGGTTTTATTTCTGGGTCTTCAAATCTATTCCATTGATTAGCATGTCTATCTCTGTGCCAATACCATGCACTTTTTAACCACTATTGCTTTGTAGTAAAGCTTGAGGTCAGGGGATGGTGATTCCCCCAGCTGCTATTTTATTGTTAAGAATTGTTTTCACTATTCTAGGTTTTTTTTGCCTTTTCAGATGAATTTGAGAATTGCTCTTTCCATGCCTTTGTAGAATTATATTGGGATTTTAATGGTGATTGCAATGAATCTATAGATTGCCTTTTGTAGGATGGCCATTTTTACTATATTTATTCTGCCAATCCATGAGGATGGGAGATCTCTCTATTTTCTGAGATCTTCTTCAATTTCTTTCTTGAAAGTCTTGAAATTATTGTCATACAGGTCTTTTACTTTTTTGGCTAGAGTTACCTCAAGATATTTTATATTATTTGTGGCTATTGTGAAGGTAATTGATTCCCTAATTTCTTTCTCAGCCTGTTTATCCTTTGTATAAAGGAAGACTACTAATTTATTTGAGTTAATTTTACATCCAGCCACTTTGCTGAAGATGTTTATCAGCTGCAGAAGTTCTCTGGTAGAATTTTGGGGGTTGCTTATATCTACTATCATATCACCTGTAAATAGTGATACCTTTATTTCTTCCTTACAAATTTGTATCCCCTTGATCTCTTTTTGTTGTCTTATTGTTCTAGCTAACACTTAGAGTACTATATTGAATAGATATGGAGAGAGTGGGCATCCTTGCCTTGTCCCTAATTTCAGTGGGATTACTTCAAGTATGTCTCCACTTAATTTTATATTGGCTATTGGTTTGCAGTAAACTGCTTTTATTATGTTTAGATATGGGCCTTGAATTCCTGATCTCTCCAATACTTTTAACATGAAGGGGTGTTGTATTTTGTCAAATGCTTTGTCAGCATCTAAGGAGATGATCATGTGATTTTTATCTTGGAGTTTGTTTATATAGTGGATTATATTAATGGATTTTCATATATTGAACCAACCTTGCATCCCTGGGATGAAGCCTACTTGATTGTGGCAAATGATGGGCTTGATGTGTTCTTGGATTCAGTTTGCAAGAATTTTATTGAGTATTTTTGCACCAATTTTCATAAGGTTGGTCTGAAATTCTCTTTTTTTTTTTTTTTTTTTTTGGTTGGGTCCTTGTGTGGTTTAGATATCAGAGCAATTGTGGCTTCATAGAACAAGTTAAGTAGTATTTCTTCTGTTTCTATTTTATGGAATAGTTTGAAGAGAATTGGTATCACCTCTTCTTTGAAGGTCTGGTAGAATTCTGAACTAAATCCATCTGGCCCTGGGCTTTTTTGGCTGGGAGGTTTTTAACGTCTTATTCTATTTTCTTGTGTGATATGGGCCTGTTTAGATAGTTTACCTGCTCTTGATTTAACTTTGGTATGTAGCATCTGTCTAGAAAACCATACATTTCATCTAGATTTTCCAGTTTTATAGTAGGATCTGATGATTTTTTTTATTTCTTCTGGTTCTGTTGTTACATCTCCCTTTTCACTTCGATTTTATTAATTTGGATAATGCCTCTTTGCCCTTTAGTTAGTTTGGCTAGGGGCTTATCTATCTTGTGGATTATTTCAAAGAACCAGCTTTTGGTTTTGCTAATTCTTTGTATTGTTTTCTTTGTTTCTATTTGGTTGATTTCTGCCCTGAGTTTAACTATTTCCTGCTTTCTACTCCTCTTGGGTGAGTTTGCTTCTTTTTGTTCTAGGGCTTTTAGGTGTGCTCTTAAGTTGTTAGTGTAAGATCTCTCCCATTTCTTTACCAGGGCACTTAGTGCTATGAACTTTCTTCTTAGCACTGCTTTCATTGTATCCCATAGGTTTGGGTATGATGTGTCAACATTTTCATTAAATTCCAGGACGTCTATGATTTTGTTCTTTATTTCATCCCTGACCAAGTTATCACTGAGTAAAGTGTTGTTCAGTTTCCACATGTATGCGGGCTTTCTGTAGTTTTTGCTGTTATTGAAGACCAGCCTTAGGCCATGGTGGTCTGATAGGATACATGGTATTATTTCAATCAGCTTGTATCTGTTGAGGGTTGTTTTGTGAATTTTGGAGAAGGTATCATGAGGTGCTGAGAAGAAGGCGTATTCTTCTCTTTTAAGATGAAATGTTCTGTAGATCCACCAAATGCAGACACTATTGCATATGCCAACAAGATTTTGCTAAAAGGACCCTGATATAACTGTCTCCTGTGAGGCTTTGCCAGTTTCTAGCAAATACAGAAGTGGATGCTCACAGTCATCTATAGGATGGAACACAGGGCCCCCAATGGAGGAGCTAGAGAAAGTACCCAAGGAGCTGAAGTGGTCTGCAACCCTATAGGTGGAACAACAGTATAAACTAATCAGTACCCCCAGAGCTCATGTCTCTAGCTGGATATATAGCAGAAAATGGCCTAATTGACCATCATTGGGAAGAGAGACCCCTTGGTTTAGCAAACGCTATATGCCCCAGTACAGGGGTGTGCCAGGGCCAAGAAGTGGAAGTGACTGGATAGAGTAGTAGGGCTGGAGGGAGGGTATAGGGGACTTTTGGGATAGCATTTGAAATGTAAATGAAGAAAATATCTAATAAAAATTTTAAAAAAAAGAAATGTTCTGTAGAGATCTGCTAAATCCATTTGATGCATAACCTCTCTTAGTTTCACTGTCTCTCTTTAGTTTCTGTTTCAATGACCTGTCCAATGGTGAGAGTGGGGTGATAAAATCTCCCACTATTATTGTGTGAGGTTCAATGTGTGTTTTGAGTTTTAGTAAAGTTTCTTTTATAAATTTGGGTGCTTTTGTATTTGGGGCATAGATGTTCAGAATTGAGACTTTCTCTTGGTAGATTTTCTCCTTGATGGATATTAAGTGTCCTTCTTCATCCTGCTTGATAACTTTTGGTTGAAAGTCTATTTTATTGGATATTAGGATGGCAACCACTGATTGTTTCCTTAGACAGTTTGCTTGGAAGACCTTTTTCTATCCTTTTACTCTGAGATAGTACCTGTCTTTGTTGCTGATATGTGTTTCTTGTATACAACAAACTCCTGGATCTTGTTCAGGCATCCAGTCTGTTACCTTATGTCTTTTTATGGGTGAATTGGGTCCATTAATATTGAGAAATATTAAAAAGAGATATGACTGTTGGCTCCTGACATGTTTGGTTTTGTAGGTGGTTTTATGTGCATGTGGCTCTCTGCTTTTGACTTTATTGTCAGATGCTTAATATTTTGTCCTTTCTTTGCTTCCTTGTGTTGGAGTTTTTCTTCCAGGATCCTCTGTAAGGCTGGGTTGGTAGATAGATACTGTTTGAATTTGGTTTTGTCCTGGAATATTTTGTTTTCTGCTTCTATGTTGATTGAGAGTTTTGCTGGGTATAGTAGCCTGGGCTGGCATTTGTGTTCTCTTAGAGTCTGCATGACCTCTGACAAGGCTCTTCTGGCTTTCATAGTCTCTGTTAAAAAGTCTGGTGTAATTCTGAAAGGTCTACCTTTGTATGTTACTTGGCCTTTTTCCCTTGCAGCTTTTAATATTCTTTCTTTGCTCTGTGCATTTAGTGTTTTGATAATTATGTGATGAGAAGGTTTTCTTTTGTGGTCCCATTTATTTGGTGTTCTATGTGCTTCTTGTACCTTTATGTCTATCTCTTTCTTTAGGTTGGGGGAGTTTTCTTCTATGATTTTCTTCACATTTTCAGGTCCTTTGAGCTGGGAATCTTTGTTCTCCTCTATTCTGATTATTCTTAGATTTGGTCTTTTCATTGTGACCTGAATTTCCTGGATGTTTTGGGTTAGAAGTTTTTTATGTTTTTAAACATAAAAACTAAAAACATTTGTGTCAATCTCTTCTACCATATCTTCTACACTTGAAATTCTCTCTTCCATCTCTTGCATTCTGTTTGTAATACTTATGTTTGTGATTCCTGATCCTTTCCTAGGTTTTCCATTTCCAGGTTTGCATCTACTTGTGTTTTCTTTATTTTTTTTCTATTTCTACTTTTAGGTCTTGGATCACTTTATTGAATTCCTTCACCTGTTTACCTGTGTTTTCCTATATTTCTTTCCATGAGTTATTGATAACCTCCTTAAAGGACTGTTTTATCTTCATGAGATAAGATTTTAGGACAGATTACTGATTTTCATGTGTGTTAGTGTATTCAGGGCTTGCTCTGGTGGGAGAACTGGGTTCTGATGATGCCCACATATTTTGGCTTCTGTTGCTTATGGTCTTGCACTTGCCTTTTGCCATCTGGATATCCCTGGTGTTTGTTGATTTTGGTTAATGTATAGAGTCTGCCTCTTTTGTTCCTGGGTTGCTTCACATCTCTTGGTAGGCCTGCAGCCTTGGCTGTATCAAACCACCTGTGGGACCTTCCTCCTGGGGCCTCTTCACAGGGGCAGAGAAGCTGCTGGTCTGTTGCCCTAGCTGCAGTAGATCTCCTGGGAGGCCTTCAGACTGTTGGGTCTTCCATGGAGCAGACAAGCTGTTGACCAACTGCACTGAGTTCAGAGGATCTTCAACTTCTCTGAGAGCAGTGGATCCTCAGCTTCTCTGAGTACAGAGGGTCCTCAACTGTCTGAGTGCAGGAGATCTTTTGGGATGTATCACAATATGGAGTCTTCAAGGGAGCAAACCAACTAGGGGTCTGTCCCAGCAGTAAGGACCAGGTGGAAGGGGTGGGAAGGATGGAAGGCAGGACAGTGGTATTCAGGAGGGTGGGGTTTTAGTGGGTGATGGGTTCTGAGTCCACCAGGCTCTCAGCAGCAGCTAGGAGACTCGAGGCAGGGGTACAGGGGCATTCTTAGCAACTGCTCTGAATGCAGCGAGTCTTCTGGGACATATTGGGATATGGAGTCTTCAGGGGAGCAGACCAACTTGGTGTCTGCCCCAGCAGCAAGGACCAGGTGGAAGGGGTCAACAGAGCCACTTTAAGAATCTAATAAAAAGCTATTAGCTTTCAAAAATAACTCAACCATGTAATGTTTCTTTTAAGTGGTTTGTGAATCTCCTAATTCTTATACTTCATATTAAGCAACCTTAGACCATGGATATCAACCCTTTTAGGGTTAAATGACTGTTTCACAGGGGTCACTTAAGATCATCAGAAAACACAGAAGTTTACATTATAATTCATAACTAGCAAAATTACAATTGAAGTAGTAATAAAAATAATTTTATGATTGGAGGTCACTACAATATGAGGAATTGTATTAAAGGGGTCATAGCATTAGGAAGGTTAGGAACCACTACCTTAGACTATAGTGCTTTAGACATTAGGATTTGTGAAAAACTGAAAGATAACTCCTGCGATCCTATCTTGTGCTTTTCATTAAAATGTCAGCCTTTAGAACTGTTCTTTTTCTGTGCCCACAGATGTATTTGTCAGCTAGTATGACAAACAAATTCAAGCTTGTATGATAACGAGTTTCTGTGTTTCTTCTGTCCTCCCTAAGCGATATTTTGTTTTTCTTCTTTTGGGGGCGGGGATATTACAACCTTGGCCATTTGTGGAGATAAGAGTTACAATTTATTTAAAAATTGTGTAAATTGAAAAGCTACTTACCTTATTAATGACATTAGACTCCTTGTCCAGTTAAGGCTTATTCTGATTAGGAAGCTCAGTAAAGCATGACACTAAATGGTACCAGAACCTGCTTTCTTTACAAGAATCTGGCTACATTGATGTTTCTGATTTTAAATATAGACTTGGGCCCATTAAAGAAGGATATTCCATTTGCTTCAAAAAGTGAAATGATCACTGAAGTAAAACTAAAAGTATGTTTTCCTTCACTGTCCCTGACAAAGCTTCTTAAATAGGACAAAGCAATCTTCTTTCATAAGACTCACTTATCTGTATCTATTTTTCTACTCCTATCCAGAATGTAGTCTATATGAGACAAGCATATTCAGTCAGGAACATGACAGAAATCAAACTCAGAAGAGCTGAGTAAGAAATGACTATGCTGTCTATGCTACTAAGATAATGAAAGGGAAAATAAGCTTTAGAAATGAATCCAGAAGTGCTTTGTGGGAGATCCCTAAGAAATAACCTTCCAGACAGAGAATAAACAAGGGAAGAAGGAGCATTCACTGTAATGAAGATCATTGGGAAAAGATGTTTTTTATCCTAATAAAAGTTATTCACAGCAAGGACAATCACCAGAAAATAATTCAGCTGTGTTTCATAAGAAGGAAACTGGCTGCTGCCTGCTCATATACAGATAAAGATGGACATGTTGACACACATAATGAAAAAGACATTGGGCTACAGACATGGTTTATCAGATAAAGATGCTTACTGCTCTTTCCGAGGACTTGAATTTAATTCTCAGTGCTGTCAGGTAGATCACAACCCTCTGTAATTCCAGCTCCACAGGGACTGGATGCCTCTGACCTCTGCCAGCAACTGCATGTACATGTACATGCCCACACAGAAACATACACATAATTAAAATTTTAAAATGAACTCTATAGGTGATACAACAATATGAACTAACCAGTAACCCCCGGAGCTCGTGTCTCTAGCTGCATATGTGTCAGAAGATGACCTAGTCGGCCATCATTGGAAAGAGAGGCCCCTTGGTCTTGCAAACGTTATATGCCTCAGAGCAGGGGAACACCCGGGCCAAGAAGTGGGAGTGGGTAGGTAGGGGAGGGGGGAGGATATGGGGGACTTTTGGGATAGCATTGGAAATGTAAATGAAGAAAATACCTAATAAATAAAAGAAAAAAGAAAAAAATTTAAATGAACATTTTTTTTAAATATATAAAACAGGATGATGGAATGAATCAAGAAAGCAATGATTTTAATTGAGACCATCATGGTCATAGAAAGACTGACCCACAAGCAGCAACAGTGAAAATCAAATGCTCTGGAAGAGTTGTTAAATGATAACTCAGAAAAAAACCACTGTAAATTATAATAGCTAGTGTTTCTGTGGTTTTCAAAAAACTGTGAGGAAGGTGTTGAAAATTATCTTGCAGAAGGTCAATCAAGACTGTTAAATAAGGTCAAAAAATGTGATTGGGGAATAATTACAAATTTTGTTTCTTTTTAACTTATTTGAACTATTCAAAGAAATTGAATCAGTGGTGAGAGGCAATGTTGGTTGCCCCGAATCTTTATTATTAGTAAAATCTGAAACCATTCCACGACCTCATGAAAAACAACTAAGCATCAAGGGTCTAATACAACTGTAATTCTATTTCTGTCGGGCATGTGGCCCAATCCTGGCTACTAGTATTGGAAGAGGTCTTGGAAAAGGATTTTCACTGATCATAAAAACAGGATCAATAAAGGAGGCTTCATCATCTGGAAATTGTGTCTACACAAAATGCTTGGAATGAAGCAGCCAAACATCTTGTACACAAGAGAGCACAGACACTAAAAACAAGGGTTCTCAAATATGTTTAATGTCAGTACTAGGAAGATAGAGGAAGATCTCTATGAGTTCAAGGTTTCATTGTCTACAAAGTAAGTTTCAAGCAGAATAAGACCACACACACACACACACACACACACACATACACACACACACACACACACACACACCAAAAACAAACAATAAAAGAAACAATAAAAGAATGCTATCCCAAAAGTCCCCCATACCCTCCCCCCTCCCCTACCTACCCACTCCCACTTCTTGGCCCGGGTGTTCCCCTGTTCTGAGGCATATAACGTTTGCAAGACCAAGGGGCCTCTCTTTCCAATGATGGCCGACTAGGTCATCTTCTGACACATATGCAGCTAGAGACACGAGCTCCGGGGGTTACTGGTTAGTTCATATTGTTGTATCACCTATAGGGTTCATTTTAAAATTTTAACTTTAAAATGCTTGGAAATGGCTTTGGTTCTGAATAACTATGTTTGTAGCATCTTTATTCATAGTAGCTAGAAAGTGGAAACAACATTGCTGCTCCTTGAATAAAGATTGCATAAAGAAAATATGATACATTTATACAATGTAACATAGCTGTCTTTGGCTACTTTCTGGGTTCTTCTTTATTTCACCCTTCTCCATTTTTTCCTCTACCTTTTCAACCCCCTACTATTATATAAGAGAGCAAAAAGGGTAGAGAGGAATGGAAAGAGATTCTTAAATTAAAGTCAGGGTTTGAAAAGGGAGAAACATCATTAGACTACTTCCTGCTGATGGGCTTCTTCAATTTTCTTGAGGCAAGTTTGATGTTCCAAGTTAGGATATCTAATTTCTTCTTTTTCTTGTTTCTTCTTTGCACATGACTACTTAACAAAGTATAACCAACAACAACCAATAGGAAGCAACCAACATCCCATCCTGCCTTTCAGGGTCCTAGCATTTATATACACTTTGAAATTTTTTCCAGAGTTCCAAATATCACACAATCGCAGAAACTATCTGTAGCTAGTTAAACCATGTTTCTACTAGAGCACGAGGCAAATCATAGGCACCTGCTATGGGCAATCTGAAGCAGCCCCATTTCCCACACCTTGGATTAAAACAAAAACTTATTACAATATTTCTATGTTTTTTGGAGAGGAAAGAGTTTATTTCATCTTATATCTTACAGTTACATTATGAATGGAAGTCAAGACAGAAAGTCAAAGGTGAACTTGGAGGCCAGACACTGAAGAATAAGTCAAGAAGGAATAAAATTACTATCTTGTGCAGACTGATTTCTTATTCCTGCTATTCAGGGATGGCAATTGCAATAGTAAATCATCAGTCAAGAAAATACTAAATGATCTTTTGCCTACTAGATAATCTGATGGAGACATTTTCTCAACTGAAGTTTACTTTTTCAGTTTGACTCCTGTTAGAATATATTTGATTATAAAAAAAAGAGAGAGAGCAAGAGAGAGAGAAAGAGGGAGGGAGAGAGAGAGAGAAAAAGAAAGAGAGAGAGGGAGAGAGAGAGGGAGAGAGGGAGAGAGAGAGAGAGAGAGAGAGAGAGAGAGAGAGAGAGAGAGAGAGAGAGAGAGAGAGAGAGAGAGAACCAGCTCGTGGTTTTGTTGATTCTTTGTATAATTCTTTTTGTTTCTACTTGGTTGATTTCAGTCCTAAGTTTGATTATTTCCTGTCTTTTACTCCTCTTGGGTCTATTTGTTTCTTTTTGTTCTAGAGCTTTCAGGTGTGCTGTCAAGCTGCTAGTGTATGCTTTCTCCAGTTTCTCTGGTGGTACTTAGAGCTATGAATTTTCCTCTTAGCACTGCTTTCATTGTGTCCCATCAATTTGGGTTTGTTGTGTCTTCATTTTCATAAAATTCTAAACAGTCTTTTTTTCTTTAAATTTCTTCCTTGACCAAGTTTTCATTAAATAGGGTGTTGTTCAGCTTCCATTTGTGTATGGTAGTCTGACAGGATGCATGGGATTATTTAAATCCACTTATATCAGCTTAGGATGGTTTTCTGACTTATTATATGGTCAGTTCTGGAGAAGGTACCATAAGGTGCTAAGAAGAAGGTATATTCTTTTGTTTTAGGATGAAATGTTCTATGGATATCTTTTAAAACAATTTGGTCCATAACTTCTGTTAGTTCTACCGTGTCTCTGTTTAGTTTGTGTTTCTATGATCTGTCCATTGATGAAAGTGGGGTGTTGAAGTCTCCCACTATTATTGTTTGAGGTGCAATGTGTGCTTTGAGCTTTAGTAAAGTTTCTTTTATGAATGTGGGTGCCTTTGCATTTGGAGCATAGATGTTCAGAACTAAAAATTCTTCTTGGTAGATTTTTCCTTTGACAAGTATGAAATGTCTTTTTTTTTTTTTTTCAGGCACTACCCTCACTCAAGGAGCCATTTTACAAAGCCCAAATAAATAATCTTTTAGGATACAGTGTTCCAACCCTTCTCTCTCTAATTCAAAGTCTACTTCATTGTACAAAATTTATATCCAACTTAAGATTATCCAGAGTTTCCAGCAATCCCAAGATGTTTCAAATATTCAGACTCTGGTCTTCAGGACAGCTTTTTTTTTTAATTTTTAATATTTTTATTACATATTTTCCTCAATTACATTTCCAATGCTATCCCAAAAGTCCCCCATAGCGTCCCCCACTTCCCTACCCACCCATTCCCACTCTTTTGGCCCTGGCATTCCCCTATATTGGGGCATATAAAGTTTGCAAGTCCAATGGGCCTCTCATTCCATTGATGGCCGACTAGGTCATCTTTCGATACATATGCAGCTAGAGACAAGAGTTCCGGGGTTCTGGTTAGTACATCATGTTGTTCCAACAATAGGGTTGCAGATGCCTTTAGCTCCTTGGGTACTTTCTCTAGCTTCTCCATTGGGAGCCCTGTGATACATCCAATAGCTGAATGTGAACATTCACTCCTGTGTTTGCTAGGCCCCGGCATCATCTCACAAGAGACAGCTATATTTGGGTCCTTTCAGCAAAATCTTGCTAGTGTATGCAATGGTGTCAGCGTTTAGAAGCTGATTATGGGATGGATCCCTGGATACAGCAGTCTCTAAATGGTCCATCCTTTCATCACAGCTACGAACTTTGTCTCTGTAACTCCTTCCCTGGGTGTTTTGTTCCCAATTCTAAGAAGGTGCACAGTGTCCACACTTTGGTCTTCATTCTTCTTGAGTTTCATGCATTTAGCAAATTGTATCTTATATCTTGGGTATCCTAAGTTTTGGGCTAATATCCACTTATCAGTGAATACATATTGTGTGAGTTCTTTTGTGATTGTGTTACTTCACTCAAGATGATGCCCTCCAGGTCCATCCATTGGGCTAGGAATTTCATAAATTCATTCTTTTTAATAGCTGAGTAGTACTCCATTGTGTAAATGTACCACATTTTCTGTATCCATTCCTCTGTTGAGGGACATCTGGGTTCTTTCCAGCTTCTGGCTATTATAAATAGGGCTGCTATGAACATAGTGGAGCATGTGTCCTTTTTACCGGTTGGGACATCTTCTGGATATATGCCCAGGAGAGGTATTGCTGGATCTTCCGGTAGTACTATGTCCAATTTTCTGAGGAACCGCCAGACTGATTTCCAGAGTGGTTGTACAAGCTTGCAATCCCACTAACAATGGTGGAGCATTCCTCTTTCTCCACATGCTCGCCAGCATCTGCTGTCACCTGAATTTTTAATCTTAGCCATTCTGACTGGTGTGAGGTGGAATCTCAGGGTTGTTTTGATTTGCATGTCCCTGATGATTAAGGATGTTGAACATTTTTTCAGGTGCTTCTCTGCCATTCGGTATTCCTCAGGTGAGAATTCTTTGTTCAGTTCTGAGCCCCATTTTTTAATGGGGTTATTTGACTTTCTGGAGTCCACCTTCTTGAGTTCTTTATATATATTGGATATTAGTCCCTTATCTGATTTAGGATAGGTGAAGATCCTTTCCCAATCTGTTGGTGGTTTTTTTGTCTTATTGATGGTGTCTTTAGCCTTGCAGAAGCTTTGTAGTTTCATGAGGTCCCACTTATCAATTCTCGATCTTACAGCACAAGCCATTACTGTTCTATTCAGGAATTTTTCCCCTGTGCCCATATCTTCAAGGCTTTTCCCCACTTTCTCCTCTATAAGTTTCAGTGTCTCTGGTTTTATGTGAAGTTCCTTGATCCACTTAGACTTGACCTTAGTACAAGGATATAGGAATGGATCGATTCGCATTCTTCTACATGTTAACAACCAGTTGTGCCAGCACCATTTGTTGAAAATGCTGTCTTTCTTCCACTGGATGTTTTTAGCTCCCTTGTCGAAGATCAAGTGACCGTAGGTGTGTGGGTTCATTTCTGGGTCTTCAATTCTATTCCATTGGTCTATTTGTCTGTCACTATACCAGTACCATGCAGTTTTTATCACAATTTCTCTGTAGTAGAGCTTTAGGTCCGGCATGGTGATTCCACCAGAGGTTCTTTTATCCTTGAGAAGAGTTTTTGCTATCCTAGGTTTTTTGTTATTCCAGATGAATTTGCAGATTGCACTTTCTAATTCGTTGAAGAATTGATTTGGAATTTTGATGGGGATTGCATTGAATCTGTAGATTGCTTTTGGCAAGATAGCCATTTTTACAATGTTGATCCTGCCAATCCATGAGCATGGGAGATTTTTCCATCTTCTGAGATCTTCTATAATTTCTTTCTTCAGAGACTTGAAGTTTTTATTATACAGATCTTTCACTTCCTTAGTTAGAGTCACGCCAAGATATTTTATATTATTTGTGACTATTGAGAAGGGTGTTGTTTCCCTAATTTCTTTCTCAGCCTGTTTATTCTTTGTGTAGAGAAAGGCCATTGATTTGTTTGAGTTAATTTTATATCCAGCTACTTCACCGAAGCTGTTTATCAGGCTTAGGAGTTCTCTGGTGGAATTTTTAGGGTCACTTATATATACTATCATATCATCTGCAAAAAGTGATATTTTGACTTCATCTTTTCCAATTTGTATCCCTTTGATCTCCTTTTGTTGTCGAATTGCTCTGGCTAGGACTTCAAATACAATGTTGAATAGGTATGGAGAAAGTGGACAGCCTTGTCTAGTCCCTGATTTTAGAGGGATTGCTTCAAGCTTCTGACCATTTACTTTGATGTTGGCTACTGGTTTGCTGTAGATTGCTTTTATCATGTTTAGGTATGGGCCTTGAATTCCTGATCTTTCCAAGACTTTTATCATGAATGGGTGTTGGATCTTGTCAAATGCTTTTTCCGCATCTAACGAGATGACCATGTGGTTTTTGTCTTTGAGTTTGTTTATATACTGGATTACGTTGATGGATTTCCGTATATTGAACCATCCCTGCATCCCTGGGATGAAACCTACTTGGTCAGGATGGATGATTGTTTTGATGTGTTCTTGGATTCGGTTAGCAAGAACTTTATTGAGTATTTTTGCATCAATATTCATAAGGGATATTAGTCTGAAGTTTTCTATCTTTGTTGGGTCTTTTTATGGTTTAGGTATCAGAGTAATTTTGGCTTCATAGAAGGAGTTGGGTAGAGTACCTTCTGTTTCTATTTTGTGGAATAGTTTGTGAAGAACTGGGATTAGATCTTCTTTGAAGTCTGATAGAACTCTGCACTAAACCCATCTGGTCCTGGGCTTTTTTTAGTTGGGAGACTATTAATGACTGCTTCTAATTCTTTGGGGGATATAGGGCTGTTTAGATCATTAACCTGATCTTGATTCAACTTTGGTACCTGGTATCTGTCTAGGAACTTCTCCATTTCATCCAGGTTCTCCAGTTTTGTTGAGTATAGCCTTTGGTAGAAGGATCTGATGGTGTTTTTGGATGTCTTCAGGATCTGTTGTTATGTCTCCTTTTTCATTTCTGATTTTGTTAATTAGGATGCTTTCCCTGTGCCCTCTAGTGAGTCTGGCTAAGGGTTTATCTATCTTGTTGATTTTCTCAAAGAACCAGCTCCTTGATTGGTTGATTCTTTGAATAGTTTTTCTTGTTTCCACTTGGTTGATTTCACCCCTGAGTTTGATTATTTCCTGCCGTCTACTCCTCTTGGGTGAATTTGCTTCCTTTTGTTCTAGTGCTTTTAGGTGTGTTGTCAAGCTGCTAATGTGTGCTCTCTCTAGTTTCCTTTTGGAGGCACTCAGAGCTATGAGTTTTCCTCTTAGAAATGCTTTCATTGCGTCCCATAAGTTTGGGTATGTTGTGGCTTCATTTTCATTGAACTCTAAAAAGTCCTTAATTTCTTTCTTTATTCCTTCCTTGACCAAGGTATCATTGAGAAGAGTGTTGTTCAGTTTCCACGTGAAGGTTGGCTTTCTATTATTTATTTTGTTATTGAAGATCAGCCTTAGTCCATGGTGATCTGATAGGATGCATGGGACAATTTCAATATTTTTGTATCTGTTGAGGCCTGTTTTTGACCAATTATGTGGTCAATTTTGGAGAAGGTACCATGAGGTGCTGAGAAGAAGGTATATCCTTTTGTTTTAGAATAGAATGTTCTGTAGATATCTGCCAGATCCATTTGATTCATAATTTCTCTTAGTTTCTCTGTGTCCCTGTTTAGTTTCTGTTTCCATGATCTGTCCATTGGCGAAAGTGGTGTGTTGAAGTCTCCCACTATTATTGTATGAGGTGCAATGTGTGCTTCGAGATTTACTAAAGTTTCTTTAATGAATGTGGCTGCCTTTGTATTTGGAGCATAGATATTCAGGATTGATACTTCCTCTTGGAGGATTTTACCTTTGATGAGTATGAAGTGTCACTCCCTGTCTTTTTTAATGACTTTGGGTTGGAAGTCAATCTTATCAGATATTAGAATGGCTACTCCAGCTTGTTTCTTCATACCATTTGCTTGGAAAATTGTTTTCCAGCCTTTCATTCTGAGGTAGTGTCTATCTTTTTCTCTGAGATGAGTTTCCTGTAAGCAGCAAAATGTTGGGTCTTGTTTGTGTAGCCAGTTTGTTAGTCTATGTCTTTTTATTGGGGAGTTGAGTCCATTGATATTAAGAGATATTAAGGAAAAGTAATTGTTGTTTCCTGTTATTTTTGTTGTTAAAGTTGGCATTCTGTTCTTGTGGCTGTCTTCTTTTAGGTTTGTTGAGGGATTACCTTCTTGTTGTTTCTAGGGCGTGGTTCCTGTCCTTGTATTGGTTTTTTTCTGTTATTATCCTTTGAAGGGCTGGATTCGTGGAGAGATAATGTGTGAATTTGGTTTTGTCGTGGAATACTTTGGTTTCTCCATCTATGTTAATTGAGAGTTTGGCTGGGTATAGTAGCCTGGGCTGGAATTTGTGTTCTTTTAGTGTCTGTATAACATCCGTCCAGGATCTTCTGGCTTTCATAGTCTCTGGTGAAAAATCTGGTGTAATTCTGATAGGCTTACCTTTATATGTTACTTGGCCTTTTTCTCTTACTGCTTTTAGTATTCTATCTTTATTTAGAGCATTTATTGTTCTGATTATTATGTGTCGGGAGGTATTTCTTTTCTGGTCCAGTCTATTTGGAGTTCTATAGGCTTCTTGTATGTTCATGGGCATCTCTTTCTTTAGATTTGGGAAGTTTTCTTCTATAATTTTGTTGAAGATGTTTGCTGGTCCTTTGAGTTGAAAATCTTCATTCTCATCCACTCCTATTATCCGTAGGTTTGGTCTTCTCATTGTGTCCTGTATTTCTTGGATGTTTTGAGTTAGGATCTTTTTGCATTTTACATTTTCCTTGATTGTTGTGCTGATGTTCTCTATGGAATCTTCTGCACCTGAGATTCTCTCTTCCATCTCTTGTATTCTGTTGCTGATGCTCGTATCTATGGTTCCAGATTTCTTTCCTAGGGTTTCTATCTCCAGTGTTGCCTCATTTTGGGTTTTCTTTATTGTGTCTACTTCCCTTTTTAGGTCTAGTATGGTTTTGTTCATTTCCATCATCTGTTTGGATGTGTTTTCCTGTTTTTCATTAAGGACTACTACCTGTTTGATTATGTTATCCTGTTTTTCTTTAAGGATTTGTAACTCTTTAGCAGTGTTCTCCTGCAATTCTTTAAAAAATTTTTGTGCTTCCTCTTTATTGTCTTCTACCTGTTTACCAGTGTTCCTTTGTATTTCTTTAAGTGTGTTATTAAAGTCCTTCTTGAAGTCCTCTACCATGATCAGGAGATATGCTTTTAGATCCGTGACTATCTTTTCAGGTGTGTTGGGGTGCCCTGGACTGGGCGATGTGGGAGTGCTGGGTTCTGATGATGGTGAGTGGTCTTGGTTTCTGTTAGTAAGATTATTGCGTTTACCTTTCGCCATCTGGTAATCTCTGGGGTTAGTTGTTGTCGTTGTCACTGTTTAAAGATTGGAGCAGAAGCTGTGTTCCACTCACCAGAAGTCTCAAAATCCTGTGGCGGGGGTCGTGGGTCGCTGGCAGTACCCTGGTGCTGGTCCAGCCGGAAGAGGCCTGTGGTCCTACTCAGGCCGGTTTCTGCTTCCCTAACTAATGCAGTCTCAGGTCCCGCACGCAACTGGATTGGAGCAGAAGCTGTGTTCCACTCTCCAGAAGTCTTAAGATCCTGTGGCGGGTGTTGTGGGTAGCTGGCGAGTGTCAGCTGACCCTGCGCCCTCGCTTCCCAGGTGCTTTTCTGACCGGAAGAGGCTTGTGGCCCTATGTAGGCCGGATTTCTCTCTCCCCAACCAGAGCAGTCTCAGGTCCCGCGTGATTGGACTGGAGCAGAAGCTGTGTTCCACTCACCAGCAGTCTCAAAATCCTGTGGCGGGGGTCGTGGGTAGCTGGAGGTTGTCAGCCGACCCTGCGCTCCAGCTGCCCAGGTGCTGATCCGGCCGGATGAGGCCTGTGGCCCTACCCAGGCCGGTTTCTGCTTCCCTAACTAGTGCAGTCTCAGGTCCCGTGCACAATTGGATTGGAGCAGAAGCTGTGTTCCACACAACAGAAGTCTTAAGATCCTGTGGCGGATGTTGAGGGTAGCTGGCGAGTGTCAGCCGACCCTGCGCCCTCGCTACCCAGGTGCTTTTCTGACTGGAAGAGGCTTGTGGCCCTATGTAGGCCGGATTTCTCTCTCCCCAACCAGAGCAGTCTCAGGTCCCGCGTGACTGGACTGGAGCAGAAGTTGTGTTCCACTCACCAGCAGTCTCAAAATCCTGTGGCGGGGGTTGTGGGTAGCTGGCGGGTGTCAGCCGACCCTGCGCTCTAGCTACCCAGGTGTTGATCCGGCCGGATGAGGCCTGTGGCCCTACTCAGGCCGGTTTCTGCTTCCCTAACTAGTGCAGTCTCAGGTCCCGCGCACAATTGGATTGGAGCAGAAGCTGTGTTCCACACACCAGAAGTCTTAAGATCCTGTGGCGGGTGTTGTGGGTAGCTGGCGAGTGTCAGCTGACCCTGCGCCCTCGCTTCCCAGGTGCTTTTCTGACCGGAAGAGGCTTGTGGCCCTATGTAGGCCGGATTTCTCTCTCCCCAACCAGAGCAGTCTCAGGTCCCGCGTGATTGGACTGGAGCAGAAGCTGTGTTCCACTCACCAGCAGTCTCAAAATCCTGTGGCGGGGGTCGTGGGTAGCTGGAGGTTGTCAGCCGACCCTGTGCTCCAGCTGCCCAGGTGCTGATCTGGCAGGATGAGGCCTGTGGCCCTCTGAAATGTCTTTCCTTATCTTTTTTGATATCTTTTGGTTGAAAATCGATTTTATTCAATATTAGAATGGATACTCCACCTTGTTTCTTGGGGCCATTTGCTTGGAAAACTGTTTCCCAGGCTTTTACTCTGAGGGAGCGTCTGTCTTTGACACTGAGGTGCTTTTCTGTATGCAGCAAAATTCTAGGTCCTGTTTATGTTATGTCTGTTAGTCTGTCTTGTTATTGGGACATTGAGTCTACTGATATTAGATATTAAGGAATAGTGATTGTTGCTTCCTGTTATTTTTGTTGTTAGAGATGGAATTATATTTCAGTGGCTACCTTCTTTTAAGTTTGTTGAAAGAAGATTACTTTTTTTGCTTTTTCTAGGGTATAGTTTTCCTCCTTGTGTTGGAGTTTTCCACCTATTATTCTTTGCAGGGCTGAGTTTGAGGAAAGATATTGTGTAAATTTTGTCTTGTCAGGGAATATCTTGGTTTCTCCATCTATGATCATTGAGAGTTTTGCTGGGTATAGTAGCCTGGGCTAGTGTTTAACACAAACACTTATTTGTGTATGTCTTATTGTCTGTATGACATCTGTCCAGGATCTTATAGCTTTCATAGTCTCTGGTGAGAAGTCTGGTGTAATTCTGATAGGTCTGCCTTTATATATTACTTGACCTTTCCCCTTACTGCTTTTAATATTCTTTCTTTATTTTGTGCATTTGGTGTTTTGACTATTATGTGAGGGATGAATTTCTCCTCTGATTCAGTCTATTTGGACCAGACTATTTGGAGTTCTGTAGGCTTCTTGTATGTTGATAGGTATCTCTTTCTGTAGGTTAGGGAAGTTTTCTTCTATAATTTTGTTGAAGATATTTACTGTCTCTTTCAGTTGGGAATCATCATCATTCTCTTCTGTACCTATTATCCATAGGTTTGGTCTTCTCATTATGTCCTGGATTTGCTCTATGCTTTAGGTTAGGAGTTTTTTGCATTTTGCATTATCTTTGACTGTTGTGTCAATGTTTTCTACGGTATCTTCTGTACCTGAGATTTTTCTCTTCTATCTCTTGTATTCTGTTGGTGATGCTTGTGTATATGAGTCCTGATCGCTCTCCTAGGTTTTCTATCCCCAGGGTTATCTCCCTTTGTGATTAATTTCTATTTCCATTTTTAGATGTTGGATGTTTTTGTTCATTTCCTTTGCCTGTTTTTGTTTTCCTGTAATTCTTAAGTGATTTTTGTGTTTTCTCTTTAAGGGCTTCTACCTGTTTACCTGTGTTTTCCTGTATTACTTTAAGGGAATAGTTTACATCCTTTTTAAAGTCCTCCATCATTACCATGAGATATGACTTTAAGTAAGAGTTTTGCTTTTCTGGTGTGTTGGGGTATCTAGGAATTGTTGTGGTGGAAGGATTTGGTTCTGATGATGCCAAGCAGCCTTGATTTCTGATGCTTATGTTCTTGCCCTTGCCTCTTGCCATCTGGATATCTCTGGTGTTAGCTGGTCTTTCTGTCTCTGCCTGTGGCTTGTCCCTCCTGCAAGCCTGTCTCAGTACTCCTGGAAGACCAGATGTCCCTAGGAGGAATTTGACTATGGAGAGCTGTGGCACATGGTCAGCTCCTGAATGCAGACAGAAACCTGAAGGATCCTGTCCCCAGCTGTTCCTTGGTTCCTGTGACCTGATGAGTCTGGGCTGGTCCCTCTTGGGCCAGGAATTTGAGCAGAAGTGGTAGTGTTACCTGTGATTACAGGTGTGACAGCACTCCTGGGAAACCAGCTCTCTCTCCAGAGTATTTGGGTATGGAGCACTCTGGCACAGGATCAGCTCTGGGCGCAGACACAAACCAGAAGGCTACACATACTTTTTTTTTTTTGAGCCGGCAGGTTTTCTCTCAGGTCAGGAAGAATCCAGCCATCTTAAAAGCTTGCCTCCTTTATTACCTAGCCATGGCCTCTCTCCATGTCTGGCTCCCGTTAATCCTTCTCTTTATAAGGAGTTTTACTCCACCTGTTCCTTCTTTGGTCTTCTTGCCCATAAGATCTATACAGAGCAAATCTGGCTAATACTTTGGGATCCTCTCGCTAGTTTCTTCCTCAAAGTGTTTCCTGATGATTCCATCCTCCTCTGCCTGAGTTAGGTTTTATCGCATACCCATCTGGTGTCTCCATGGCACCACTATTTACAGCTATTGCAATTTGTTTACATATTAACTTGCTATCATATTTTCTCCCTGATATGTAAATTCCAAAAGAACATACTGTTGGTTTTACAGTTCTACATACCTTACAGAACTATCTCAAGGACTAAATCTTCAGTAGTGATTTTAATAAAGGAGAAAAAGATGATGAAAAGACTTAAATCAAGGGTTCAATTATTGTCTTACTTTGCTCAGCTTAGCATATCAAAGATTTGAAGGAAAAAATAATCAATGATAGCAGCAGCTCTGGACTCACTTCCTCTTAGCTTTTCTTCTGTAGCAGAAAGTTGTTCTCTTTGAATAGCACTTCTGGTAATGAGTTATGACAGATTATGCAGTATCATGGCTGTTACTATGGGTAAGCATCAGGCCTAGAGAAATAGGATATTATAATTGACAGGGTAAAGGTATAGCCTATAATGACCAAGTGTTGTGAAAAACAGCTTTAAGAGCTCCAGAGTGAATGGGATATGGGTAGTTCAGTCAGAGGAGGAAGAAGAAAGGAATAGGGAGGACAGAAGGGGAAATGGGAACTTACAAAAAAAAAATCCAGAGGGCTGAATGTACCAAAACAATAAAAGTTCTCTAAAACTGTTTCATTCCAACCTTGACAAAGTGTTTTCCCGATTCTGTAATTTAGTATTTCAATACATGGACTTGTCTGTTGCCATGTGGTCCCAATAGGGCCTTCTCCTCACATCTCCTGGCCTGGGCTGCTCTGGTCTAGCAGAAACCACGAGGACCTTGATATAGCTGTGATGTGTGGTCCCTCCTTACTGACAGAATCTGGGCATTTCCCCCAGGGAGCATTCAGCAGAAGAAGCATTCAGACAGAATTCATCCAGTCTCTGGGTCAAAGCGCTCAGTCCCACCAGGAACTATATTGGACTTTCAAGGTCTTAGCCATTCTGTCTCTCCAATGCTCTAACAAAGGCAAAATATGGAACCAGGGCTCAAGCTTGATCAGGACATAGATAAGGTCACCTGCCCATCATTGGAGTATCTCCTTCCTTTGGTGGACACAGGCCACCATGTACAGGGCAAGGGGTGCTGGGGTAATAAAGGGAGTGAGAGGAAAACCTGCATCCTGCCAGAGTTCCAGTGCTCTGGGTAGGAAGACATGGAAGGACTGCCACATGCTTTCCACATGGCCCCGGGTGGGTATCTGGCTGTGTAAAGCCACGGAATCCCAGCTCACCAGGGGGTGGAGGGGTGGACAAGTGGCAGTCCTAGATAACAAGTTCTCAGTCTTCTGCATCCCATGCTGGATACCGAGGAAGAGCTGAGAACAAATGGGGGTCTCAGAAGTGGCTCAGAAGGCACAGTCAGCCCCAGGGATGAAGGGAGGAGAGGGCAGGGAGAGAGGGGGTCACTGTGTGGTTCCCACATGGGCAAGAGTCCTTGGTCTGGTCTGTGGCTGGAATGCAGGAAGGCCTTTTGGAGGGAGGTTACTCGGCTTTTTAGGAGGAAGCCTATCTTATAGTTCAAGCATGGTGAGCCTTGATGAGTAGAGACAGTCTATGATTTTAGAGCTTTATTGCAGAAAGGCAATGAGTAAGAGAAAAGGTAGAAAGAGGGAGAGAGGCCGGCCATGGCCACGTGGAGAGATGGGGAAGAGAGAGAGAGAAGGAGGGCTAGAGATGAGAGTAAGAAAGGGTGAGAGCACCAGGCAGTGGTGGCACAAGCCTTTAATCCTAGCACTTGGGAGGCAGAGGCAGATGGATTTCTGAGTTCGAGGCTAGCCTGGTCTACAATGTGAGTTCCAGAACAGCCAGGGCTATACAGAGAAACCCTGTCTCAAAAAAGAGAGAAAGAGAGAAAGAAAGAAAGAAAGAAAGAAAGAAAGAGAGAGAGAGAGAGAGAGAGAGAGAGAGAGAGAGAGAGAGAAAGAAAGAAAGAAAGAAAGAAAGAAAGAAAGAAAGAAAGAAAGAAAGAAAGAAAGAAAGAAAGAAGGGGAGGGTATGGGGGACTTTTGGGATAGCATTGGAAATGTAATTGAGGAAAATATGTAATAAAAAATTGAAAAAAAAAGAAGGAAAGGGTGAGAACTTAAAGAGAGCAAGGAGGGGCCAAGCAGCACCTTTTATAGTGGGCTGGGCTGGCATGTAACTGTGGGGAGGAGCATACCTGGCTATAGTCTGGTAACTGTGGGGATAGATTCTAGCCAGAATGTCAGGAGCTTGGGACATTGTCTGCATGACTGATAGTCACACACCTCTCCTGCGGGGGCTTTGGGGACAGTAATGAGCCAGGGGGTCCAGGAGACGAAATCGAACACCTTCCATCCCATGTAGGTGGAAATAACCACCCATCAGGTCTCCCGGGGTTCAAGGCCTATGCTTGACTGGAAACCAGGCTGTCTGTGTGCAGCCCACTGCCCTACAACTGTGAGCCTTTCCTCAGGTTAATGTAGCGCCCATGGAGGCAGTGGAGTGCAACTGATACCCCCATTCTCTCTTTTCATTCTTCCTCTGAGGTCCCGAGGGGATAAGGCCTGTACAGGTCCCCTCACCCCTCAGCCTGTGGCATTACCCCACTTCCTCCCTTGGCACAGACTGATCCAAGCTGGCTCAAGTCTGACCTGTCTCAGTCGCAGCCCCGCTGCCCTGTCCTGAGAATCCCTGGATCATGTTTCAGGTGGCACATATTTCCTCTTGTCCTTCAGTGGCATATTTCAGTTGGGTAGGTTAGATGTCACACACTCACACACACACACATCTGTCTGCACCCTCCATACACCTGTAGGCATGGGTTGCCCTACCCTTTTTGTTGGTCCTGCCTTCCTTGCCCACCCCCTCCTAGACATGACATTTTACTAGGAATGTGATGGAGGACACAGAGTAACCTGTTCTCCCACCATTCTGGAAGCTGGGGGCATAGATCAGGGTGTTTGTGCCCCAATTTCTTCTGGCTTCCTGGGCTCCAGATCTCCTGGACTCTGTGTCCTGTCTTCATATGGCTTGCTTTTCCCCTACCTGTCTCTTGCAAGGACACCAGCCCTGAATACAAGACTCTCCCTAAATCTGGGATGACCACATTGAAAGAGCCTTTATTGCATCTCTGAAGACCCTTTTTCTAAATGGGGATACGCAGGTCGTGGGACTAAGACATAGGGTTTTTGTATGGGCCTTGAATTCCTAATCTTTCCAAGACTTTTATCATGAATGGGTGTTATATTTTGTCAAATGCTTTCTCAGCATCTAACGAGATGATCATGTGGTTTTTGTCTTTGAGTTTGTTTATATAGTGGATTATGTTGATGGATTTTCGTATATTAAACCATCCCTGCATCCCTGGAATGAAACCTACTTGGTCAGGATGGATGATTGTTTTGATGTGTTCTTGGATTCAGTTAGCAAGAATTTTATTGAGGATTTTTGCATCGATATTCATAAGGGATATTGGTCTGAAGTTCTCTATCTTTGTTGGGTCTTTCTGATTTAGGTATCAGATTAATTTGTTTCATAACTTCTGTTAGTGTCCTTGTGTCTCTGTTTAGTTTCTCTTTCCAGGATCTGTCCATTGGTGAGAGTTGGGTTTGAAGTCTCCCACTATTATTGTGGGAAGTGCAATGTGTGTTTTGAGCTTTACTAAAGTTTCTTTAATGAATGTGGCTGCCCTTGTATTTGGAGCATAGATATTCAGAATTGAGAGTTCATCTTGGTAGATTTTACCTTTGATGAGTATGAAGTGCCCCTCCTTGTCTCTTTTGCCGAGGCCTAGCAAACACAGAAGTGGAAGCTCACAGTCAGCTATTGGATGGATCACAGGGCCCCCAATGGAAGAGCTAGAGAAAGTACCCAAGGAGCTAAAGGGGTCTGCAACCCTATAGGTTGAACAACAATATGAACTAAACAATACCCATCCAGAGCTCGTGTTTCTAGCTGCATATGTATCACGAGATGGCCTAGTCGGCCATCATTGGAAAGAGAGGCCCATCGGTCCTGCAAAGTTTATATGCCTCAGTACAGGGGAACTCCAGGGCCAAGAAGTGGGAGGGGGGAGGGGAGGGGGTAAGGGTATGGGGGGACTTTTGGGATAGCATTGGAAATGTAAATGAAGAAAATACCTAAAAAAAAAAAAAAAAAGACATAGGGTTTTCTTTTGAAGGCCCTCTATTCAGCTTGTTGCCTTCTGCCACTCTAAGAAGATACAAGGACCCTGCCATGCAGTTTAGCCACTTGGCAAACTACCCATGGCTTCTGGGCTTGTGTTTACCACTACAGATCCAGAAGTATTGTGGGTGTAGCAGTCACTGTCATGGCTGTCCTGTTCCTGCTGGAAGGAGCCTCAGAATAAGGAGGCCTCCTAAGGATATATGAGAGACATAATTAATATGGACCTCCAGTATTCATTAACAATAGGCATGATGGAACACACCTGGAATTCCAGCACTCAGAGGCTGAGGCAAGAATTAGCCTGGGTCCCATTGTGAGTTCCAGGACAGCCTGCTGAACCAGGACAACCTGACTAGCAGCTTGGTGTAAGGGTAGAGAAAAGGAAGTCCCACTGTAGTGTGGACAGGTCTGTCATTTATAATTAAGTCATAAGAATACTAATTTATAGAAAGAAAATATGGGGGAATGATCAACTTGTGAAATGTCTTTGTGATGAAGCCCAAAGCAAATGTCAAATACCATATTGTAGGGAAACATCATTATGTGGGAAATGGTAAGTGGTCTAGTAAGTAAAAAATAATTATAAAATACTATGTAGAACATGGGGCTAATATTATAATGTACAAGATATATGCTAATGAGAAAAATGTACATTCACTTAAATTGCTCTTTTGGAAGTATATCTTAAAGGATAATTATACTGCAGAGATTCCTTCCCCTAACATATTTGTTTATACAAATACTGAGTATGCATTACAAATCAACATAAATAATCCCCCTATCTTTTTTTCCTAAATTTCGCAGTTAATTAAACTAATTTGTCTATTTTTGTTGGGTGGAAACTTGCTGTCATCCTTTCCAGTCACTACTTATTTAAATTTCATCCTTCGCCAGTTTCATGATAATGTTTATCTGCTCCAAAGGATTTGAAATGAGAGTAACACAGAGAGATGTCATTTAAATGCACTCTTAAAAAGTAGGAAAAAAAAAAAAACCTTAGAATCAACTGGTCACTTAGATAACACAATTTTCCTTATAGAAATATTTGCTTAAGATAGCTGTGGGCTAATTAATTACAAAGTTGTTTATTTACAGGCTTCTGTAAGAGACTGCTGCAGTTATCACAGACTCTATACAAAAATTCTGAAGAATTTTTTAACCCATTATTAAAAGCAGGTTAAATAGATTATTTTTTTAAAAAGTAAAAATCTCTCTGCTTTTTTTTAATTAACATTTGACATTGCCTACTTCCCAACTAAAAAGGCTTTTAAAAGCATTCACATTCATGGTTTTGTGTTTCATTAATTCATTTCATGATGAAAATAAATAATCAGTAGTTAGGCTGGTTAGGAGTAGGGAAAGAAGTAGAAACATAGATCTGAAGGGATAAAAAGAAAAAGAGAAAGGTATAGTGTAGCAGATGGTTGAAACACTATGGATGCAAGTAGTCTAGAAAGTGTTTAAAAACAACAACAAAGAAGATGAATAGGTGTAGTGGTTTCTCCTCCTACTCCTAATCAAACTGATCATTCTTTCCCTTTTTACAATGACATATACCCTTTTTGTTTATATTATATTTATACTAGTTAAAATATAATCACATCATATCCCCTCTTTTCTTTCTTCCCTTGAACCTACTGCATGTACTACCCTACTCACTATTTCTCAAATTAATGGCCTTTTTCCCTTTAATTGTTATTGTAAATATGTATAAATGCAGATACATAAATATAACCTTCTGGGTTAATTTACTATTGTATATATATGCATACATACATTTGAGACTTCAGGGATGATTACTTGGAATGGACTAACCAATTACTAATTCTTCCTCTCTTAGAAATTGTTTCTTGCCCACAGATCTTTGTCAAGAGGTGGGGGCCCCATGAGATTCCATGATGCTGCATCTATTGGCTGTTTCATTGTTGAGGATCTGTTTAGGCAGCCACACTGTTGAGGTATTATGGACATATCACCCCTCTCATTTCTAAGAAACAGTCTTCCAGCAGACTGCCTCATCCTCTGATTCTTACAATCATTCTACTCCCTCGTCAATGTTACCTGAGCCTTAGGTGCAGAGGATATGACTTAGGTACTTCCCTTGAGGCCAGGCACCCCAAAATCAGTAGTTCATTGTATTCTGTATAACTGTGGTATTTCATAATGGTTTCTGTCTACTGCAAAGAGAAACGTCTTTGTTGACAAGTGAGAGTTACCCTTTTCTGGTGATAGAAGGATAAATATTTTAGAATGCAGTCAATAAATCCATCTGGAGCTGGGGCTTTCTCATTTTGAAGGGTAATTAGCTATTAATTTAGTTTATTTAGTAGATATATGCCTGCTAAAATTGTCTATCCCTGTATGAATTTAGGTTGAGTATGTTTTGTAAGGAATTAGTCCATTATCTTACTTGTCATACTTGTGAGCATTCATTGATAGTATTCCTTTTTCATCCTTCACTGTACTTGGGATTTGTAGGTATGTCTTTCTGTATCACCAGTTTTCACTTTTTGTTTGCTGTCTGAATTTACTTTCTATTCATCTGCTTATGCCTCCAATCATGTCTATCGTTTGGCCTGTGTCCTTGTCCAGAGTAGTTGATTTTTCACTCTGCTAAACTTTTACTTATGTTAAGATGAAGTTGTGATGTCAGTATTAGCTTGGTAATACCATCCACCAAAGATGTTATGAGACTGAACCATCAGCCAAAGAGTGAGTATGGACTAGACCAAGACCCACTGTACATATGTAGCAGGTGAGCAGCTTGGTCTTCATGTGGGTCCCCCTAACGACCAGATCAGGGGCTGTCTCTGAGCCTGTTGCCTGCCTGTATACCTATGAATTCCATTCCCCTAAATGAACAGCCTGTGTAGCTTCAGTGGGAGAGAATGTGTCTAGTCTCTTAGCGATTTGTTGTGTGTGTGGTGGGGGGGGGATCTCCTCCTCCTTTTTTGAGAAGGGGAAGGTGGATGGGAGAGGACTTGTATGAGGGGGTACTGGGAGAAAAGGAAGAGCTGATATTGGGTTGTAAAGTGAATAAACAAATTTAATTTAAAAATTTTAAAGAAAACTATATATTAACACTTTTAGTAACTGAACAAACAATACATGACAAATTATATATGATAACCACTTGTGATTGAAACCATATATATGTAGGAAAATTTAATTAATGTATTTGGATATAAAATGAATAAATTAATTAATGAATGAAAAATGTAACTAATGTAATTCTATCATAACAATAAGCTAAGTAAGAAGAAATAACATTATTGTATCAATGGGTATTGAAAAAGTATTTGACAAAATAAAACAATAATTTTTTGGTTCTTTTTAAATTTTTTATTTATGTTTTTTTTTTCATTTTTTTATTATTTTCTTCATTTACATTTCAAATGCTATCCCGAAAGTCCCCTATACCCTCCCCCCATCCTGCTCCCCTACCAACCCACTCCCACTTCTTGGCCCTGGTGTTCCCCTGTACTGGGGCATATAAAGTTTGCTAGACCAAGGGGCCTCTCTTCCCAATGATGGCTGGCTAGGTCATCTTCTGCTACATATGCAGCTAGAGACATGAGCTCTGGGGGTACTGGTTAGTTCATATTGTTGTTCCACCTATAGGGTTGCAGACCCCTTCAGCTCCTTGGATACTTTCTCTAGCTCCTCCATTGGGGGACCTGTAAAACAACAATTTATGATTTACTATCAAAAGACTAAAAACAGCATCCAAATTCTCTACAAAGATAGGACTCCCACCACTTTCTCCAGGGTCTCTCTGACCTCCCTATCCATGTATTATTCATAATCTTTCAAATCTAGCCATAGTTCCATATCCAGTTCTCAGGCATAATCTGGTCACCCACCTGCAACAAGCAGTAAGGATGCTGCCAGGAGCTGTCGAACTTACCATAGTTCCTTTCTGCAACATAGCCAACACCTTCACACAGCCAGACTCCCACTCTCCTCTCTTGCACCTAGCCATCAGTCGTCCTACCAAGTCTAGCCTAGATCGCACACCTAATACCCATACCTAGCCTGATATCCTCATCCTCCACTGTGAATGATCTCTGGCTTTCTGCCAAGACCCTCTCTATTTAATGCCCAATACACAGACTCTTCCCACATTACAATCATCTCTTTCACTCAGTTAGATCTACCCCAACACTCCAGACTTATAGAAGGAAGCACATATAATTCATAAGTCCATGTCCCTCTCTCCATCTGAATTCATTTCTCCAAAATAATTTTAAACCTATACTCCCAAGATACCTAAACATCATCTCTTCTGACCCAACCTACACTGTTAATATCACATTTAGAACTAAAAAAGAAGACCAAATCTCATCACAAAATACCAAAAATATGAAAGCTCAACCCAGTAATTTCCCTAGAAAACCTACCAGGCCTATAGAAATATTTGAAAATAGGAATTACATGTATGAACTCAAAGACATATAATTTAAAAGATAATTCATAGACTTCATCAAAGAATTTTGAAAAACACAAAGAATCAATAAAGTTAAGGAGAAAAAAATCTTAAAGAGAATAAATGCCTGAGTGACATCTAAGAAAGCATAAGTATGATAAAAAAAAGATAAAAGCAACTGAAGATATGAAAATGGAATTCAATAAGAAGATAGAAACATTGAGAAATACTCAAACTTTAATGAAGATAGAACTAAAAAAATCTAATAACTCGACTAGAAAATTCAAATAAAATCTTTAAAAGTAGAATCAAGCAAAAGGTAAAAACATCAGGACTCAAAGATAAAATAGAAGATCTAGACCAACAAGATCAAGAAAATTGAAAATTCAAGAGAGAGAGAGAGAGGAGGGAAGGGGAGGTGAGGGGAGAGGAGAGGAGAGGAGAGGAGAGGAGAGGAGAGGAGAGGGGAGTGGAGGGGAGGGGAGGGGAGGGAAGGGAAGGGGAGGGGAGAGGAAAGGAAAGGAAAGGAAAAGAAAAACATACAGGAAATATAGGAGACCATGAAAGACCCAAGCCTTACATTCATAGGCATAAGATGAGAGAGAAGAATTCCAAGTTAATGGTATAGGCCAGATATTCAACAAGATTGTAAAAGAAAACTTCCCCAAACTAAAAATATATACAAAGTCATATACAAAGGAAAACCTGTCAGAATTACAGCTCATTTCTCAATGTAAGCTTTGAACATGAGAATAGAGTGTGGCAAACTATTTGAAGTCCTAAAAAATGATGACAAGTTAGACTAAAGTTATATACTAAGCAAAACTATCCACCACAGCTGGAGGAGAAAGAAAAACTTACAACAATAAAAACAGCCTAAAGTTTATTTCTGCCCAAAAACGAAACCTAAAGAAAATACTGAAGCAATATTTTACACTGAAGGGAGAAATAAGCATAGCAAAGAAACTTTGGATTCTATATAATTATTGTATATATATATAATATTATAAATTTACATTATATAATTTAAATTATATATAAATATAATATATAAATTATATTTTAAAGCTAAAATTGTTAAAGCAAAAAGTACTATTGAGAACATGAACAGCAACACCAAATATCAACAACATGCTAATCATAATTAATATACACCTTTTAGTAATAACACTAAATACGAATGGCCTCATCTCTTCAATCAAAAGACACAGGCTGTCTTAATAAATCAATAACCAAAATCCATCTATCTGCTATCTACAAGAAATACATCTTGCTTTAAATATAGGTATCTCCTTAGAATGAAAGGATGAACAAAAGAAATCCAATCAAATGGGACCAGGAAGCACATAGGTATTGATTGCTACCATAATATCTGACAAAATTGACTTCAAACAAAAACTAATCAGAAAACATAATGAAGGACAGATAATTCCAATCAAGGGAACAGAAAACGCAAAAGATATTACTGTTCTAAATATGCACCAAACTCCTAAGCCCAATATTACATTTTAAAAATCTGCAACTAGATATAAAGTCACAGATTAAGTATGTTCTTTATTTTTTATTTAACGTTTTATTGATTCTGTGTGAATTTTGCATCATGTACTCCAATACCACTTATTTCCTCATCACTTTATATCTGCCTTCCACACTTTCAACCTCCCCTCAAAAAGAAAATCTCATTGTGGAAGCTGTCATATGTCACAGCATGCCTCACAGTGTACCCTTTTGTCTACATTGGTTGCAAATATTCATTGCAATAAACTATTTGTCTGATTTAAGGACTATGGCTTCTGCTATCAATACTGGATTCTTGTTGGGACTTTTCAACCAAATGTCAAAGAAAAAAGTTCACTCAACATGGTAACTTTTCTAAAAGGGATCACATTCTGCAACATAAAATAAGCCTTTATAAATTCAAAAGGATTAAAATAACTCCTTGTAGCCTATCTGGGCATTAAGCAATAAAAATTAAAATTGACAGCAAATAATTTTCTCATAAATACATAACTCATAAAGATTAATATAACTTATTGCTGAATGATGAATTGGTCAAAAAATCAAAAAAGAAAGAAAACATTTCTTGGAGCTAAGAGAGCATAAAAACGCAGCATAGCAAAACCTCTGAGACAAACTGAAAGCAATCCTACAAAGGAAATTTATAGATCTAAGTGTCTGTATTAAAAAAAAAAAAACAGAAAGAGCACAAATAAGACTTAAAGTATAACTCAAACCATTGAGAAAATAAGAAAAAAATCAATTCAAATCCAATTGGCATAAGGAAATAATTCAAATCAAAGCATAAATACGAAATTGCGCGGGACCTGAGACTGCATTAGTTAGGGAAGCAGAAACCGGCCTGAGTAGGGCCACAGGCCTCATCAGGCCGGATCAGCGCTGGGGTAGCTGGAGCGCAGGGTTGCCTGACACCCGCCAGCTACCCACGACCCCCGCCGCAGGATTTTGGGACTGCTGGTGAGTGGAACACAGCTTCTGCTCCAGTCCAATCACGCGGGACCTGAGACTGCTCTGGTTGGGGAGAGAGAAATCTGGCCTACATAGGGCCACAAGCCTCTTCCGGTCAGAAAAGCACCCGGGCAGCTGGGGCGCAGGGTCGGCTGACACTCGCCAGCTACCCACAACACCCGCCACAGGATCTTAAGACTTCTGGTGAGTGGAGCACAGCTTCTGCTCCAATCCAATTGCGCGCGGGAAACAGAGACTGCATTAGTTAGGGAAGCAGAAAACCGGCCTGAGTAGGACCACAGGCCTCTTCCGGCTGGACCAGCACCGGGGTACCGCCAGCTACCCACGACCCCCGCCGCAGGATTTAGAGACTGCTGGTGAGTGGAACACAGCTTCTGCTCCAATCTTTAAACAGTGACAACGATAACAACTAACCCCAGAGATTACCAGATGGCAAAAGGTAAACGTAATAATCTTACTAACAGAAACCAAGACCACTCACCATCATCAGAACCCAGCACACCCACTTCGCCCAGTCCAGGGCACCCCAACACACCGGAAAAGCTAGACATGGATCTAAAAGCATATCTCCTGATGATGGTAGAGGACTTCAAGAAGGACTTTAATAACATACTTAAAGAAATACAGGAGAACACTGCTAAACAGGCAGAAGACACTAAAGAGGAAGCACAAAAATCCCTTAAAGAATTGCAGGAGAACACTGCTAAAGAGTTACAAATCCTTAAAGAAAAACAGGATAACCTAATCAAACAGGTAGAAGTCCTTAATGAAAAACAGGAAAACACATCCAAACAGATGATGGAAATGAACAAAACCATACTAGACCTAAAAAGGGAAGTAGACACAATAAAGAAAACCCAAAATGAGGCAACACTGGAGATAGAAACCCTAGGAAAGAAATCTGGAACCATAGATACGAGCATCAGCAACAGAATACAAGAGATGGAAGAGAGAATCTCAGGTGCAGAAGATTCCATAGAGAACATCAGCACAACAATCAAGGAAAATGTAAAATGCAAAAAGATCCTAACTCAAAACATCCAAGAAATACAGGACGCAATGAGAAGACCAAACCTACGGATAATAGGAGTGGATGAGAATGAAGATTTTCAACTCAAAGGACCAGAAAACATCTTCAACAAAATTATAGAAGAAAACTTCCCAAATCTAAAGAAAGAGATGCCCATGAACATACAAGAAGCCTACAGAACTCCAAATAGACTGGACCAGAAAAGAAATACCTCCCGACACATAATAATCAGAGCAACAAATGCTCTAAATAAAGATAGAATACTAAAAGCAGTAAGAGAAAAAGGCCAAGTAACATATAAAGGCAAGCTTATCAGAATTACACCAGATTTTTCACCAGAGACTATGAAAGCCAGAAGATCCTGGACGGATGTTATACAGACACTAAAAGAACACAAATTCCAGCCCAGGCTACTATACCCAGCCAAACTCTCAATTAACATAGATGGAGAAACCAAAGTATTCCACGACAAAACCAAATTCACACATTATCTCTCCACGAATCCAGCCCTTCAAAGGATAATAACAGAAAAAAACCAATACAAGGACAGGAACCACGCCCTAGAAACAACAAGAAGGGAATCCCTCAACAAACCTAAAAGAAGACAGCCACAAGAACAAAATGCCAACTTTAACAACAAAAATAACAGGAAACAACAATTACTTTTCCTTAATATCTCTTAATATCAATGGACTCAACTCCCCGATAAAAAGACATAGACTAACAAACTGGCTACACAAACAAGACCCAACATTTTGCTGCTTACAGGAAACTCATCTCAGAGAAAAGGATAGACACTACCTCAGAATGAAAGGCTGGAAAACAATTTTCCAAGCAAATGGCATGAAGAAACAAGCTGGAGTAGCCATTCTAATATCTGATAAGATTGACTTCCAACCCAAAGTCATTAAAAAAGACAGGGAGGGACACTTCATACTCATCAAAGGTAAAATCCTCCAAGAGGAACTATCAATCCTGAATATCTATGCTCCAAATACAAAGGCAGCCACATTCATTAAAGAAACTTTAGTAAAGCTCAAAGCACACATTGCACCTCATACAATAATAGTGGGAGACTTCAACATACCACTTTCACCAATGGACAGATCATGGAAACAGAAACTAAACAGGGACACAGTGAAACTAAGAGAAATTATGAATCAAATGGATCTGGCAGATATCTACAGAACATTCTATCCTAAAATAAAAGGATATACCTTCTTCTCAGCACCTCATGGTACCTTCTCCAAAATTGACCACATAATTGGTCACAAAGCAGGCCTCAACAGATATAAAAATATTGAAATTGTCCCATGCATCCTATCAGATCACCATGGACTAAGGCTGATCTTCAATAACAAAATAAATAATAGAAAGCCGACCTTCACGTGGAAACTGAACAACACTCTTCTCAATGATACCTTGGTAAAGGAAGGAATAAAGAAAGAAATTAAGGACTTTTTAGAGTTCAATGAAAATGAAGCCACAACATACCCAAATTTATGGGACGCAATGAAAGCATTTCTAAGAGGAAAACTCATAGCTATGAGTGCCTCCAAAAGGAAACTAGAGAGAGCACACATTAGCAGCTTGACAACACACCTAAAAGCACTAGAACAAAAGGAAGCAAATTCACCCAAGAGGAGTAGACGGCAGGAAATAATCAAACTCAGGGGTGAAATCAACCAAGTGGAAACAAGAAAAACTATTCAAAGAATCAACCAATCAAGGAGCTGGTTCTTTGAGAAAATCAACAAGATAGATAAACCCTTAGCCAGACTCACTAGAGGGCACAGGGAAAGCATCCTAATTAACAAAATCAGAAATGAAAAAGGAGACATAACAACAGATCCTGAAGACATCCAAAACACCATCAGATCCTTCTACCAAAGGCTATACTCAACAAAACTGGAGAACCTGGATGAAATGGAGAAGTTCCTAGACAGATACCAGGTACCAAAGTTGAATCAAGATCAGGTTAATGATCTAAACAGCCCTATATCCCCCAAAGAAATAGAAGCAGTCATTAATAGTCTCCCAACTAAAAAAAGCCCAGGATCAGATGGGTTTAGTGCAGAGTTCTATCAGACCTTCAAAGAAGATCTAATCCCAGTTCTTCACAAACTATTCCACAAAATAGAAACAGAAGGTACTCTACCCAACTCATTCTATGAAGCCACAATTACTCTGATACCTAAACCACAAAAAGACCCAACAAAGATAGAAAACTTCAGACCAATATCCCTTATGAATATTGATGCAAAAATCCTCAATAAAGTTCTTGCTAACCGAATCCAAGAACACATCAAAACAATCATCCATCCTGACCAAGTAGGTTTCATCCCAGGGATGCAGGGATGGTTCAATATACGGAAATCCATCAACGTAATCCAGTATATAAACAAACTCAAAGACAAAAACCACATGGTCATCTCGTTAGATGCGGAAAAAGCATTTGACAAGATCCAACACCCATTCATGATAAAAGTCTTGGAAAGATCAGGAATTCAAGGCCCATACCTAAACATGATAAAAGCAATCTACAGCAAACCAGTAGCCAACATCAAAGTAAATGGTCAGAAGCTTGAAGCAATCCCTCTAAAATCAGGGACTAGACAAGGCTGTCCACTTTCTCCATACCTATTCAACATTGTACTTGAAGTCCTAGCCAGAGCAATTCGACAACAAAAGGAGATCAAAGGGATACAAATTGGAAAAGATGAAGTCAAAATATCACTTTTTGCAGATGATATGATAGTATATATAAGTGACCCTAAAAATTCCACCAGAGAACTCCTAAGCCTGATAAATAGCTTCGGTGAAGTAGCTGGATATAAAATTAACTCAAACAAATCAATGGCCTTTCTCTACACAAAGAATAAACAGGTTGAGAAAGAAATTAGGGAAACAACACCCTTCTCAATAGTCACAAATAATATAAAATATCTTGGCGTGACTCTAACTAAGGAAGTGAAAGATCTGTATAATAAAAACTTCAAGTCTCTGAAGAAAGAAATTCTAGAAGATCTCAGAAGATGGAAAGATCTCCCATGCTCATGGATTGGCAGGATCAACATTGTAAAAATGGCTATCTTGCCAAAAGCAATCTACAGATTCAATGCAATCCCCATCAAAATTCCAAATCAATCTTCAACGAATTAGAAAGTGCAATCTGCAAATTCATCTGGAATAACAAAAAACCTAGGATAGCAAAAACTCTTCTCAAGGATAAAAGAACCTCTGGTGGAATCACCATGCCAGACCTAAAGCTCTACTACAGAGCAATTGTGATAAAAACTGCATGGTACTGGTATAGTGACAGACAAATAGACCAATGGAATAGAATTGAAGACCCAGAAATGAACCCACACACCTATGGTCACTTGATCTTCGACAAGGGAGCTAAAAACATCCAGTGGAAGAAAGACAGCATTTTCAACAAATGGTGCTGGCACAACTGGTTGTTAACATGTAGAAGAATGCGAATCGATCCATTCCTATCTCCTTGTACTAAGGTCAAGTCTAAGTGGATCAAGGAACTTCACATAAAACCAGAGACACTGAAACTTATAGAGGAGAAAGTGGGGAAAAGCCTTGAAGATATGGGCACAGGGGAAAAATTCCTGAATAGAACAGTAATGGCTTGTGCTGTAAGATCGAGAATTGACAAGTGGGACCTCATGAAACTACAAAGCTTCTGCAAGGCTAAAGACACCATCAATAAGACAAAAAATCCACCAACAGATTGGGAAAGGATCTTCACCTATCCTAAATCAGATAAGGGACTAATATCCAATATATATAAGGAACTCAAGAAGGTGGACTCCAGAAAGTCAAATAACCCCATTAAAAAATGGGGCTCAGAACTGAACAAAGAATTCTCACCTGAGGAATACCGAATGGCAGAGAAGCACCTGAAAAAATGTTCAACATCCTTAATCATCAGGGAAATGCAAATCAAAACAACCCTGAGATTCCACCTCACACCAGTCAGAATGGCTAAGATCAAAAATTCAGGTGACAGCAGATGCTGGCGAGGATGTGGAGAAAGAGGAACACTCCTCCATTGTTGGTGGGATTGCAAGCTTGTACAACCACTCTGGAAATCAGTCTGGCGGTTCCTCAGAAAATTGGACATAGTACTACCGGAGGATCCAGCAATACCTCTCCTGGGCATATATCCAGAAGATGTCCCAACCGGTAAAAAGGACACATGCTCCACTATGTTCATAGCAGCCCTATTTATAATAGCCAGAAGCTGGAAAGAACCCAGATGTCCCTCAACAGAGGAATGGATACAGAAATTATGGTACATTTACACAATGGAGTACTACTCAGCTATTAAAAAGAATGAATTTATGAAATTCCTAGCCAAATGGATGGACCTGGAGGGCATCATCTTGAGTGAAGTAACACAATCACAAAAGAACTCACACAATATGTATTCATTGATAAGTGGATATTAGCCCAAAACTTAGGATACCCAAGATATAAGATACAATTTGATAAACGCATGAAACTCAAGAAGAATGAAGACCAAAGTGTGGACACTGTGCACCTTCTTAGAATTGGGAACAAATCACCCAGGGAAGGAGTTACAGAGACAAAGTTCGTAGCTGTGATGAAAGGATGGACCATTTAGAGACTGCTGTATCCAGGGATCCGTCCCATAATCAGCTTCTAAACGCTGACACCATTGCAAACACTAGCAAGATTTTGCTGAAAGGACCCAAATATAGCTGTCTCTTGTGAGACGATGCCGGGGCCTAGCAAACACAGGAGTGGATGTTCACAGTCAGCTATTGGATGTATCACAGGGCTCCCAATGGAGAAGCTAGAGAAAGTACCCAAGGAGCTAAAGGGATCTGCAACCCTATTGTTGGAACAACATGATGTACTAACCAGAACCCGGAGCTCTTGTCTCTAGCTGCATATGTATCGAAAGATGGCCTAGTCGGCCATCAATGGAAAGAGAGGCCCATTGGACTTGCAAACTTTATATGCCCCAATATAGGGGAATGCCAGGGCCAAAAGAATGGGAATGGGTGGGTAGGGAAGTGGGGGGCGCTATGGGGGACTTTTGGGATAGTATTGGAAATGTAATTGAGGAAAATATGTAATAAAAATATAAAAAAAAAGCATAAATACAGGAAATAAGAATAAAGACAACGTGACAAAGAATCAAGGATATTGAGAGCTGGTTCTTTCTGAAGGTAGATGAGATTGACAGATCCTTGAACTAACTGACTACAAAAAGGAAGAGAGGACTAAAATTAACACAATCTGAAATGAACAGGGAAACATTACAATAGACAACAAAGAACTTCAAATTATTAGAAGAGAATATATTAAAAACCTGTGCTCCATTAAGTTGGAAAATCTAAAATTAATGGATGATTTTCTAGATTAGGTCAAACTACCAAAACCAAATTAAGAAACCAATAATCTAAGCATCCCCATAGCAAATGAGAAGACTGAAATAGTAATAGATGGCTTCAGCTTAAGAAAGTCCAGAACCAGATGGATTCAAAACAGAATTCCAACATCTTTTCAAGGAGAATCTACAACCAATCCTTCTTAAACTATTCAAAGAAAGAAAGAGAAATTCGGCTTACATAGGGCCACAAGCGTCTTCCAGTCAGAAAAGCACCAGGGTAGCTAGGGCGCAGGGACGGCTGACACTCGCCAGCTACCCACAACACCCGCCACAGGATCTTAAGACTTCTGGTGAGTGGAACACAGCTTCTGCTCCAATCCAATTGCACGCGGGACCTGAGACTCCATTAGTTAGGGAAGCAGGAACCAGCTGAAGTAGGGCCACAGGCCTCATCCGGCCGGACCAGCACAGGCGTAGCTAGAGCGCAGGGTCGGCTAACACCCGCCAGCTACCCACGACCCCTGCCACAGGATTTTGAGACTGATGGTGAGTGGAACACAGTTTCTGCTCCAGTCCAATCACGCGGGACCTGAGACTGCTCTGGTCTGGGAGGCAGAAATCCGGCCTATGTAGGGCCACAAGCCTCTTCCGGTCAGAAAAGCACCTGGGAAGCTAGGGCGCAGGGTCGGCTGACACTCGCCAGCTACCCACAACACCCGCCACAGGATCTTAAGACTTCTGGTGAGTGGAACACAGCTTCTGCTCCAATCCAATTGTGCACGGGACCTGAGACTGCATTAGTTAGGGAAGCAGAAACCTGCCTGAGTAGGGCCACAGGCCTCATCCGGCCAGAACAGCACCGGGGTAGCTAGAGCGCAGGGTCAGCTGACACCCGCCAGCTACCCACGACCCCCGCCACAGGATTTTGAGACTGCTGGTGAGTGGAACACAGCTTCTGCTCCAATCTTTAAACAGTGACAACGACAACAACTAACCCCAGAGATTACCAGATGGCGAAAGGTAAACGTAATAATCTTACTAACAGAAACCAAGACCACTCACCATCATCAGAACCCAGCACTCCCACTTCGCCCAGTCCAGGGCACCCCAACACACCGGAAAGGCTAGACACGGATCTAAAAGCATATCTCCTGATGATGGTAGAGGACTTCAAGAAGGACATTAATAACACACTTAAAGAAATTCAAAGGAACACTGGTAAACAGGTAGAAGACAGTAAAGAGGAAGCACAAAAATCCCTTAAAGAATTGCAGGAGAACACTGCTAAAGAGTTACAAATATTTAAAGAAAAACAGGATAACATAATCAAACAGGTAGAAGTCCTTAATGAAAAACAGGAAAACACATCCAAACAGATGATGGAAATGAACAAAACCATACTAGACCTAAAAAGGGAAGTAGACACAATAAAGAAAACCCAAAATGAGGCAACACTGGAGATAGAAATCCTAGGAAAGAAATCTGGAACCATAGATACCAGAATCAGCAACAGAATACAAGAGATGGAAGAGAGAATCTCAGGTGCAGAAGATTCCATAGAGAACATCGGCACAACAATCAAGGAAAATGTAAAATGCAAAAAGATCCTAACTCAAAACATCCAAGAAATACAGGACACAATGAGAAGGCCAAACCTACGAATAATAGGAGTGGATGAGAATGAAGATTTTCAACTCAAAGGACCAGCAAACATCTTCAACAAAATTATAGAAGAAAACTTCCCAAATCTAAAGAAAGAGATGCCCATGAACATACAAGAAGCATACAGAACTCCAAATAGACTGGACCAGAAAAGAAATACCTCCCGACACATAATAATCAGAACAACAAATGCTCTAAATAAAGATAGAATACTAAAAGCAGTAAGAGAAAAAGGCCAAGTAACATATAAAGGCAAGCTTATCAGAATTACACCAGATTTTTCACCAGAGACTATGAAAGCCAGAAGATCCTGGACGGATGTTATACTAAAAGAACACTAAAAGAACACAAATTCCAGCCCAGGCTACTATACCCAGCCAAACTCTCAATTAACATAGATGGAGAAACCAAAGTATTCCACGACAAAACCAAATTCACACATTATCTCTCCAGGAATCCAGCCCTTCAAAGGATAATAACAGAAAAAAACCAATACAAGGACAGGAACCACGCCCTAGAAACAACAAGAAGGTAATCCCTCAACAAACCTAAAAGAAGACAGCCACATGAACAGAATGCCAACTTTAACAACAAAAATAACAGGAAACAACAATTACTTTTCCTTAATATCTCTTAATATCAATGGACTCAACTCCCCGATAAAAAGACATAGACTAACAAACTGGCTACACAAACAAGACCCAACATTTTGCTGCTTACAGGAAACTCATTTCAGAGAAAAAGATAGACACTGCCTCAGAATGAAAGGCTGGAAAACAATTTTCCAAGCAAATGGTATGAAGAAACAAGCTGGAGTAGCCATTCTAATATCTGATAAGATTGACTTCCAACCCAAAGTCATTAAAAAAGACAGGGAGGGACACTTCATACTCATCAAAGGTAAAATCCTCCAAGAGGAACTATCAATCCTGAATATCTATGCTCCAAATACAAAGGCAGCCACATTCATTAAAGAAACTTTAGTAAATCTCGAAGCACACATTGCACCTCATACAATAATAGTGGGAGACTTCAACACACCACTTTCGCCAATGGACAGATCATGGAAACAGAAACTAAACAGGGACACAGAGAAACTAAGAGAAATTATGAATCAAATGGATCTGGCAGATATCTACAGAACATTCTATCTTAAAACAAAAGGATATACCTTCTTTTCAGCACCTCATGGTACCTTCTCCAAAATTGACCACATAATTGGTCAAAAACAGGCCTCAACAGATACAAAAATATTGAAATTGTCCCATGCATCCTATCAGATCACCATGGACTAAGGCTGATCTTCAATAACAAAATAAATAATAGAAAGCCAACATTCACATGGAAACTGAACAACACTCTTCTCAATGATAACTTGGTCAAGGAAGGAATAAAGAAAGAAATTAAGGACTTTTTAGAATTCAATGAAAATGAAGCCACAACATACCCAAACTTATGGGAAGCAATGAAAGCATTTCTAAGAGGAAAACTCATAGCTCTGAGTGCCTCCAAAAGGAAACTAGAGAGAGCACACATTAGCTGCTTGACAACACACCTAAAAGCACTAGAACAAAAGGAAGCAAATTCACACAAGAGGAGTAGATGGCAGGAAATAATCAAACTCAGGGGCGAAATCAACCAAGTGGAAACAAGAAGAACTATTCAAAAAATCAACCAATCAAGGAGCTGGTTCTTTGAGAAAATCAACAAGTTAGATAAACCCTTAGCCAGACTCACTAGAGGGCACAGGGAAAGCATCCTAATTCACAAAATCAGAAATGAAAAAGGAGACATAACAACAGATCCTGAAGACATCCAAAACACCATCAGATCCTTCTACCAAAGGCTATACTCAACAAAACTGGAGAACCTGGATGAAATGGAGACGTTCCTAGACAGATACCAGGTACCAAAGTTGAATCAAGATCAGGTTAATGATCTAAACAGCCCTATATCTCGCAATGAAATAGAAGCAGTCATTAATAGTCTCCCAACTAAAAAAAGCCCAGGACCAGATGGGTTTAGTGCAGAGTTCTATCAGACCTTCAAAGAAGATCTAATCCCAGTTCTTCACAAACTATTCCACAAAATAGAAACAGAAGGTACTCTACCCAACTCATTCTATGAAGCCACAATTACTCTAATACCTAAAACACAAAAAGACCCAACAAAGATAGAAAACTTCAGACCAATAAACCTTATGAATATTGATGCAAAAATCCTCAATAAAGTTTTTGCTAACCGAATCCAAGAACACATCAAAACAATCATCCATCCTGACCACGTAGGTTTCATCCCAGGGATGCAGGGATGGTTCAATATACGAAAATCCATCAACGTAATCCAGTATATAAACAAACTCAAAGACAAAAATCACATGGTCATCTCGTTAGATGCGGAAAAAGCATTTGACAAGATCCAACACCCATTCATGATAAAAGTCTTGGAAAGATCAGGAATTCAAGGCCCATACCTAAACATGATAAAAGCAATCTACAGCAAACCAGTAGCCAACATCAAAGTAAATGGTCAGAAGCTTGAAGCAATCCCTCTAAAATCAGGGACTAGACAAGGCTGTCCACTTTCTCCATACCTATTCAACATTGTACTTGAAGTCCTAGCCAGAGCAATTCGACAACAAAAGGAGATCAAAGGGATACAAATTGGAAAAGATGAAGTCAAAATATCACTTTTTGCAGATGATATGATAGTATATATAAGTGACCCTAAAAATTCCACCAGAGAACTCCTAAGCCTGATAAACAGCTTCGGTGAAGTAGCTGGATATAAAATTAACTCAAACAAATCAATGGCCTTTCTCTACACAAAGAATAAACAGGCTGAGAAAGAAATTAGGGAAACAACACCCTTCTCAATAGTCACAAATAATATAAAATATCTTGGCGTGACTCTAACTAAGGAAGTGAAAGATCTGTATAATAAAAACTTCAAGTCTCTGAAGAAAGAAATTCTAGAAGATCTCAGAAGATGGAAAGATCTCCCATGCTCATGGATTGGCAGGATCAACATTGTAAAAATGGCTATCTTGCCAAAAGCAATCTACAGATTCAATGCAATCCCCATCAAAATTCCAAATCAATTCTTCAACGAATTAGAAAGTGCAATCTGCAAATTCATCTGGAATAACAAAAAACCTAGGATAGCAAAAACTCTTCTCAAGGATAAAAGAACCTCTGGTGGAATCACCATGCCGGACCTAAAGCTCTACTACAGAGCAATTGTGATAAAAACTGCATGGTACTGGTATAGTGACAGACAAATAGACCAATGGAATAGAATTGAAGACCCAGAAATGAACCCACACACCTATGGTCACTTGATCTTCGACAAGGGAGCTAAAAACATCCAGTGGAAGAAAGACAGCATTTTCAACAAATGGTGCTGGCACAACTGGTTGTTAACATGTAGAAGAATGCGAATTGATCCATTCCTATATCCTTGTACTAAGGTCAAGTCTAAGTGGATCAAGGAACTTCACATAAAACCAGAGACACTGAAACTTATAGAGGAGAAAGTGGGGAAAAGCCTTGAAGATATGGGCACAGGAGAAAAATTCCTGAATAGAACAGTAATGGCTTGTGCTGTAAGATCGAGAATTGACAAGTGGGACCTCATGAAACTGTAAAGCTTCTGCAAGGCTAAAGACACCATCAATAAGACAAAAAAAAAAAACCACAAACAGATTGGGAAAGGATCTTCACCTATCCTAAATCAGATAAGGGACTAATATCCAATATATATAAGGAACTCAAGAAGGTGGACTCCAGAAAGTCAAATAACCCCATTAAAAAATGGGGCTCAGAACTGAACAAAGAATTCTCACCTGAGGAATACCGAATGGCAGAGAAGCACCTGAAAAAATGTTCAACATCCTTAATCATCAGGGAAATGCAAATCAAAACAACCCTGAGATTCCACCTCACACCAGTCAGAATGGCTAAGATCAAAAATTCAGGTGACAGCAGATGATGGCGAGGATGTGGAGAAAGAGGAACACTCCTCCATTGTTGGTGGGATTGCAAGCTTGTACAACCACTCTGGAAATCAGTCTGGCGGTTCCTCAGAAAATTGGACATAGTACTACCGGAAGATCCAGCAATACCTCTCCTGGGCATATATCCAGAAGATGTCCCAACCGGTAAAAAGGACACATGCTCCACTATGTTCATAGCAGCCCTATTTATAATAGCCAGAAGCTGGAAAGAACCCAGATGTCCCTCAACAGAGGAATGGATACAGAAAATGTGGTACATTTACACAATGGAGTACTACTCAGCTATTAAAAAGAATGAATTTATGAAATTCCTAGCCCAATGGATGGACCTGGAGGGCCTCATCTTGAGTGAAGTAACACAATCACAAAAGAACTCACACAATATGTATTCACTGATAAGTGGATATTAGCCCAAAACTTAGGATACCCAAGATATAAGATACAATTTGCTAAACGCATGAAACTCAAGAAGAATGAAGACCAAAGTGTGGACACTGTGCCCCTTCTTAAAATTGGGAACAAAACACCCAGGGAAGGAGTTACAGAGACAAAGTTCGGAGCTGTGATGAAAAGATGGACCATCTAGAGACTGCCGTATCCAGGGATCCATCCCATAAGCAGCTTCTAAACGCTGACACCATTGCATACACTAGCAAGATTTTGCTTAAAGGACCCAAATTTAGCTGTCTCTTGTGAGACGATGCCGGGGCCTAGCAAACACAGGAGTGGATGTTCACAGTCATCTATTGTATGTATCACAGGGCTCCCAATGGAGAAGCTAGAGAAAGTACCCAAGGAGCTAAAGGGATCTGCAACCCTATTGTTGGAACAACATGATGTACTAACCAGAACCCCAGAGCTCTTGTCTCTAGCTGCATATGTATCGAAAGATGGCCTAGTCGGCCATCAATGGAAAGAGAGGCCCATTGGACTTGCAAACTTTATATGCCCCAATATAGGGGAATGCCAGGGCCAAAAGAATGGGAATGGGTGGGTAGGGAAGTGGGGGGCGCTATGGGGGACTTTTGGGATAGCATTGGAAATGTAATTGAGGAAAATATGTAATAAAAATATTAAAAATTAAAAAAAGAAAGAAAGAAAAATAAAGAATAAAAGAAAAAAGAAACAGATAAAACACCCCAAAACTCATTCTACAAAGCCAGTATTACTCTAGTACCAAAAATTAGGTAAGAAAGAAATAAAGAAAACTACAAAACAATATCCCTGATGAGTGTATAGATAAAAGTACCTAATAAAATACTTCAAGCAAAATAGAGACATCTATAAAAAAAGATTATCCACTATGACCAATTATGCTTTACCCAGATATGTAGAGATGGTTTAATATATTCAAGTTAATAAATGTAATAAATCATATAAATAGGTTCAATGATAAAAATCATATGATCTTCTCAATAGATGCAAAAACAATATCTTTCACAAAATACAACATGTTTTGTGACATGAAAAACATCCTAGAAAATGTAGGGCTAGTAGGGGCATACCTCATCCTAATAAAAATTATATGAATAGCACCTGACCAACTAGAGGTTAAGTAAAGAAAAGTATGAAACAATACTACTGTATTTAGAAACTAAGTATGGGTGCCTACTATCTTTATTTATTGTGCTCAAAGTACTAACTGGAGCAGTAAGTCAAGAGATGGAGATTAAAGGGATACAAAGAAGGAAAGAAGTCAAAATATCTCTACTTTCAGATGTCATGTCTGAAAATTCAAAGACAGAACTTGTAGAACTGATAAACAAATTCAGCAATGTAGCAGGATACAGAATCAACCTGTACAAATAGATTATGATTTTATATACAAACAACAAACCTACAGAGAAAGTGATGGTAGCCATATCCTCTTTAACAATACCTTTCAGTGAAAATAAAATATCTAGGAACACACCTGACTAAGGAAGTGAGAGACCTTTACAATAAAAATTTTAAGCCTGTGAAGAAAGAGATGGCAAAAGACACCACAAATTGGAAAGATATTCCATGCTCATGGATTGGTAAAATGAATATTGTGTAAAGGAACATTTTATCAAAACCTATTTACTGATTAACTGTAATCCCAAACAAAATTCCCATCTCATTATTTCCAGAAATAGAAAAACATAATCCTGAAATTTACAGAAAACCACAAAAAACCCTGGATAACTAAAATAATCCTGAACAAAAATAATGGTGCTAAAAGGATTACCACTCCAGATCTTAAGATATATTGCAGAGTCATAGTAATAAAAACAATGTGGTGCTGGAACAGAAATAGACATGCAGACAAATGTAAGAAAACCAAAGGCCTTAATGTGAATACATGTAATATAGTTATTTAACATTTGACAAAGATGCCAAAAGCATGAGAGAGATTATAAAAAGCATCGTGAAAAAATAAAGCATGAAAAACTGAATGTCCACAAACTGTAGAATAAAATTTTACCTATATTTATCAACTTGTAGAAAACCTAATTCCAAATGAATCAAGGACCTGCATGTTTTCTGAAACAGTGAATGTGACAAAAGAAAGCACAGACAATATCTTACATATAGTATGAGACAGGGATTTCTGAATAGGACCCATTTTACCCTAGAATGAAGGCCAACACTAACATTTAGACTCAAATACAGCTTAAGAGCTCCTGGCCAGCTAAAGAAGCAATCAAACGAATGAAGAGGAAGCCCATGAAGTGAAACTAAATACTAGCCAGATAGAATAAATATTAGCCACAGAGGATTAATGCCCAGAAAATATAAAGAACAAAAACAAATTTAAAAAGCCCACATAAATCATGAAAACAAACAACCCATTTGAAAAATGGGCATGGTACCTGAACAGAGAAGTCTCCAAAGAAGAAAAAAATGTTGAAGAAACATATCAAAGAATGTTCATCATCCTGAGCAATTAGAAAAAATGACAGTCTCCATTGCAACAAAGCTTCATGTAGTGGCATTGCCAGGCCTCTCTTCAGAATCTCCAATGCTACTACACAATGCCTGGCTACAGCTTCTCTCAATGACTCTTTCAGTATTGCATAGTTCATCTCATCAAAACTAGCACAACGATGTTTATAATAAAAGTTCTCTTGTCAGCTCAAGATATATGTTGGTCCCCTAGCACCACATCTGTAACAACTCTCATGTGTTGACAAAAAGGAAACATGTTTCTCTGTCACAGTGTCATGCAGTAAGTTTTTCAACACTGGTGCTCATCTCTCTATCACTTATAACTCTTTCTTAGCACCAGTCTGAACCCATGCTCCCCTGAAATCCCTGCTGAACAAAGCAGATCATTATATTCACTTTACTCAAACTCTCAGAACATAGCCAGATTCTTGGGCAAAATATCACACGCATAAACCCTTCTCTAATTCCTGATAGAGTCCTTGCTCCTCTATAAAAACTCATGAACCAAGCCTCCATGGTTGACATTTCTCTATATAATCTTATCTTCCAAGATCCCTTAAAAATATCCCACAACTTACATTTTTTTCTAACCCCAAATTCCAAACCCTTCAATATTTCATTCATAAAATATTTCAAATGGCACAAGAATCATATCATCACATTGGTTCCAACAATAACCTCACTCCTAAGAACAAATTTCTTAGTTTCATTGTCATTGTGAAAAGTACTTTGGCAAAGAAACAACTTAGAGGCAAGTGGAGACTTATGTTAGTTAGCTCATTATGCCAAGTGTAGTCCATCATAATAGGTAAGTTGAGGTAACACAAGTTTGAAACAGTTAATCACATTACATCCTCAGACAAGAATAGAAAAATTAAATTCACACACACTCACTAGTGCTCAGTTTCCTTTCAATCCAGGACACAACAATGGGAGAGGTACTTCCCAGAGTAGACTAAGATTCTCATATCAGTTAATGTTAAAAAAAAAAAACCAATCCCTCACAGCTCAACCTGATCTAGACAGTCTCTCATTAATATCCTCTTCTCAGGGGTTTCTTTCTATATTATGTTAAATTGACAATAAAAACTAAGCATCACATAGTATATAGATATAAGATACATTGAAAGAAACCATTCTGGTGAAAAAAAATCAAAGAACTAAGTATTTGGAACATACATAGAATAATTTAATAATCCTTGGATGTCAGTTCTGCCCAAATTAATCTATTAATTTAAGGCAATTCTTACCAAAATCAAAGAAAGTTGTTTTGTAGACTCAACAAACTGATTCTAAAAAATAATAAGTTAAAAGACAAAAGAACAATTCCAAGAAGGGGCACAGTGTCCACACTTTGGTCTTCGTTCTTCTTGAGTTTCATGCGTTTAACAAATTGTATCTTATATCTTGGGTATCCTAAGTTTTTGGGCTAATATCCACTTATCAGTGAGTACATATTGTGTGAGTTCCTTTGTGAATATGTTACCTCACTCAGGATGATGCCCTCCAGATCCATCCATTTGGCTAGGAATTTCATAAATTCATTCCTTTTAATAGCTGAGTAGTACTCCATTGTGTAAATGTACCACATTTTCTGTATCCATTCCTCTGTTGAGGGGCATCTGGGTTCTTTCCAGCTTCTGGCTATTATAAATAGGGCTGCTATGAACATAGTGGAGCATGTGTCCTTCTTACCGGTTGGAACATCTTCTGGATATATGCCCAGGAGAGGTATTGCTGGATCCTCTGGTAGTATTATGTCCAATTTTCTGAGGAACCGCCAAACTGATTTCCAGAGTGGTTGTACAAGCTTGCAATCCCACCAACAATGAAGGAGTGTTCCTCTTTCTCCACATGCTCGCCAGCATCTGCTGTCACCTGAATTTTTGATCTTAGCCATTCTGACTGGTGTGAGGTGGAATCTCAGGGTTGTTTTGAATTGCATTTCCCTGATGATTAAGGATGTTGAACTTTTTTTCAAGTGCTTCTCTGCCATTCGGTATTCCTCAGGTGAGAATTCTTTGTTCAGTTCTGAGCCCCATTTTTTAACGGGGTTATTTGATTTTCTGGAGTCCACCTTCTTGAGTTCCTTATATATATTGGATATTAGTCCCCTATCTGATTTAGGATAGGTAAAGATCCTTTCCCAATCTGTTGGTGGCCTTTTTGTCTTATTGACGGTGTCTTTTGCCTTGCAGAAGCTTTGCAACTTTATGAGGTCCCATTTATCGATTCTCGATCTTACAGCACAAGCCTTTGCTGTTCTATTCAGGAATTTTTCCCCTGTACCCATATCTTCGAGGCTTTTCCCTACTTTCTCCTCTATAAGTTTCAGTGTCTCTGGTTTTATGTGGAGTTCCTTAATCCACTTAGATTTGACCTTGGTACAAGGAGATAGGAATGGATCAATTCGCATTCTTCTACATGATAACCGCCAGTTGTGCCAGCACCATTTGTTGAAAATGCTGTCTTTTTTCCACTGGATGGTTTTTGCTCCTTTGTCAAAGTTGGAATTGGGAACAAAACACCCATGGAAAGAGTTACAGAGATAAAGTTTGGAGCTGTGAAGAAAGGATGGACCATCTAAAGACTGCCATATCCAGGGATCCATCCCATAATCAGCTTCCAAACGCTGACACCATTGCATATACTAGCAAGATTTGGCTGAAAGGACCCAGATATAGCTGTCTCTTGTGAGACAATGCCGGGGCCTAGCAAACACAGAAGTGGATGCTCACAGTCAGCTATTGGATGGATCACAGGGCTCCCAATGGAGGAGCTAGAGAAAGTACCCAAGGAGCTAAAGGGAACTGCAACCCCATAGGTGGATCATTATTATGAACTAACCAGTACCCCAGAGCTCTTGACTCTAGCTGCATTTGTATCAAAAGATGGCCTAGTCGGCCATCACTGGAAAGAGAGGCCCATTGGACTTGCCAACTTTATATGCCCCAGTACAGGGGAATGCCAGGGCCAAGAGGGGAGGGTGGGTGGGTGGGGGACTGGGGGGGGAGTGTATTGGGGACTTTTTGGATAGCATTGGAAATGTAATTGAGGAAAATACCTAATTAAAAAAAAAGACAAAAGAACAAGAATACCAAACAAAATATTGAAGGAGAATAAATTTTTTCTGACACTATTTTCAACTGATCTTTGACAAGTGAGCAAAAATAGCACCCTGGAGCAGAGAATTTTTCTCAAAATATGGCTGCTGAAACAATTTATATGTTCAAATAAATGAATCTAGACAGGTACTTGACATTTTTTTCCAAACTCTAACTCAAATACATCATTGTCCTGAATGTAAAATGGAAAGCCATTAAGTTCCTGGAAGAAAACTTAAAGGAAAACCTAGGTAATCATGGATAAAGCAATGGTTAGGGGGAAAAGAACAAAGGTGCAATCCATGAAAAAAAGTTACTAATATACTAGAATACTCAAATTAAACATTGGGATTCAGAAAAATACCAGTAGAACAAGATAACAACCAGAAGTATCCAAGAAAGCACGTGTATAAAATATCTAAAAAATAATTGTTATCCAAAGCAATGTTTAAAACTGGACAATATCAAAACAATACAACTACAAGATAGACAAAGTATTAACAGAAAGCTTTCCAAAGGCTTAAACAGCTGCCTAGTAAGCATATGTCATCATATGTCATCATGGAAATGCAAAATAAAGCAAGAATCCATTCCATGCAGATTAGAATCATCAAATTCCTGTACACTGAAGGCAGCAAATGTTGGGAAACACCATCACTAATAGAAATGTAAATGAGTGCAGCTATATCTAGTTGAAAACTATGACCACACAAAATCCTGCACATGAACTGAACTCTCTTTTGTTGAGGTAGCTTGTCATGGCAACAGAACAGTAACTACAACAGTGTGTTGATGGAAACTCATCCAGAAAACAGGAAGTAAGAAATTATGTCTTAAGTTATAAAGCTCATGTAGTATCATCATAAAGAAAACTACAAAAAATAATAAAATAAAATAAAAATAAAAAACAGAACAATATCAAAAACACTCCAATATAATATCCTCCAAGAGCATATGTAAAAATACAACATGGCAAAATATTGAGATGGTAGTATGTCACAATTAATTGGAATTACTGAAGGCATAATAACAGTGCCTTTCACCTAATCATATGGAGAAAAGACTCAAATATGTTACCACTGAGTACTAAAGGGTGGTTTTAGATGTTCATAGATTAAGATAGTTCCCTTCTATCTTTAGTTTGCTGTTACATTCTCCTATTGTGAGAATTATATATTGCCAAGTACTTCTTTTGTGAGCACTTTAAAGTGTTTAAATTGGTTCTTTACACCCTTAATTTGTTAATATAATGAGTTACATTAATTTCCCAATGTTAGAGAACAAAGGGGCCTGAAGATCAGAAGAGAGAAATCAAAATGGCACCTCTTCATAGGAGTGTTTATTCAAAGAGCAGTTTTATTCATAAGAAATGATTTCTCATACAAAAAATATTGCAGGTATCTAAGAGTAGTATCTAAAACTGCTGTGTTTAGACAATGTACTACTAATCCTCATAAGCTGATGAGAATAAACCCACTGGTATACTGAACAGAGATAATTCTCAAAAATAATTACTTTGTTGACAATAAAATGGCTGTATATGATTTCATTTCAGTTTCAGTTTCATGCATTTATTGCTGTTTGCTAAGTTATTATGTAGAATATCTTTTATGCCTTTATACAACTGTAAACACCACCATTAAATATGTATTTAAAAAAAGAATAAATACAAGAGTCCATGCATATTTCAGAGCAGCAAAAACTGATCCATAGTGAAAGCCATTGGAACAATGCTTACCACCAAGGCTCCAGTCAGTTGTTGTTTTAGGAACAGTATAAGGAGATGTTCTGGGTCACGTTAATTCTATGCACATTGAAGAAATTTTGATTAAATAAATGCTCACATTTATCAAAAATTTCCGAGTGATACTTTTAATTAAGTCTTGTATACTTCACTGTAGGTAAATTTTACCTTTAAAAAAAACTATAAAATTTTAATTAGTGATACTCATGGTGAACTTTAAGAATGAAGTATACAGGGCTGGTGAGATGGCTCAGTGCATAAAGGCACTCATCACCTAGCCAGCTGACATGATGGAAGGAAGTAGCTGACTCCAAACCTTGTCCTTTGCCCTCCACATGTGGACCATAGGACACACATGTACATATGTGCACACACACACACACACACACACACACACACTAAATAAATGCAATAAAAATTAATGAATGGAGTATAGATTGAAATTATAAAGTGAGTTTTAAAGTGAATCCATCAATTAAAAATGCATGACAAAGCAAACATACTAAACTGTTATTTAAAAATTTTTTGAATAAATTATCTTCTTTTCTTTTATTGGAGAATTACATAGTTTTCCCTCCATTGCATAGGATTTTTATGGACATAAAACTCTGAGTCAACATTTTTTTCTTTCAGCATTTGAAAAATTGTCATTTACCCTGGCCTGCATGGTTTCTTTTAAGAAAATCATTATCATGTGAACAGTTTTCTCTTAGGAGTAGTTTTTAGACTTTTCATTATTGTCAAAGTTTTTTCTGTGGCGTGTCTTTGCTAAGATCACTTTGACTTACATGCTGTCGGATTCATTCATCTTGGATGTATATTGTCCATGTATGTGTCAGATTTGGAGGATTTCCACAGGCCATTTCTTTGAATACTCTTTTGGTCCAGAGCTTAAGTCTTGCTGAAGCTTTTCTATAGACCTAAGATGATATCAGACAACAAGTTTTAGCTCTGGGGTTTGTAAAAGATAATTGGTTGGCTAAGTCAATAGATTACACAAGTTTTTTCTATTAGCCACAAGCTGTTAGTTCTGGCACCAAGTTCTGCAAGGAATGGCTGTTCCAAGGGGCTTATTCTAGCCCAGGATAAGGTAATTAGTTTCTGGACCTGTAACATCCCAACCTCTCCATAGTACTAAAATTCTAATTAGTTCCCCAGTCTCTCCAGACACCACTTATTTCCAGTTGTTTTTATCCAACACATACATAAACACACACACACACACACACACACACGAGGTGAGCACAGAGGGCACAGAGGAAAAGAACTATTGCAAAGCAGAAGTGCATATTCAGGAATCCAAAGTCTGATCTCTCCTGGAGTGCTGGAGGATTTAAGGGTCTTTGATGGGGCTGGAATGGGACTTATTCCCTTAGTTTAGGATTAGTTATTTTAAATAAAGAAAGAAAATCTTATAGTCCCATCTTATAGAAATGGGGGGGGGGGGAAACTAGATGTCCCTCAACAGATGAATGGATAAAAACTGTGGTACATTTACACAATGAAATGTTACTCAGCATTTGTTATCTCTTAGAAGGATGCTCATTTGTAATGAGAGGAAGAAAGGGAATGGATCTGGATGGAAGGGTGGGGAGGAAATTATAATCAGGGTATTTTGTACTAGAAAGCAATTAATTTTTATTAAAAGTGTGTGGGGGTGCTTAAAATACATTTAAAAATGAAATTATGGAATTCATAGGTAAATGAATATAACCAAAAAAAAAAAACCATCCCAAATGAGGTATCCTTAACACTTAGAACTGCAATATTCTAAATTCTCTAGGTTTTTTCCCTAGTATATCATAAATTGTTGTTTTACAGGTCCCCCAATGGAGGAGCTAGAGAAAGTATCCAAGGAGCTAAAGGGATCTGCAACCCTATAGGTGGAACAACATTATGAACTAACCAGTACCTTGGAGCTCTTGACTCTAGCTGCATATGTATCAAAAGATGGCCTAATCGGTCATCACTGGAAAGAGAGGCCCATTGGACATGCAAACTTTATATGCCCCAGTACAGGGGAATACCAGGGCCAAAAAGTGGAAGTGGGTGCGTAGGGGAGTGGGGGGAGGGTATGGGGGACTTTTGGGATAGCATTGGAAATGTAATTGAGGAAAATACCTAATAAAAATATTTTTAAAAAAACCAGTAAGACATTCTTATTGTTGGAAAAAAGTTTGTGCAAGGTTTCAAAACTATAATTCAAAAAGGAATTACATGTAAAGACAAGCTGCCATGCTGTAAGAATAGAGAAACTGAAAAAAATGTATTTTAACAAAATTATTTTGTAAATGGTACAACTCAGTCAGGACTGGTGGCACACACCTTTAATGCCAGCACTCAGGAGGCAGAAGCAGGCAGATTTCTGAGTACGAGGTCAGCCTGGTCTACAAAGTGAGTTCCAGGACAGCCAGGGCTACACAGAGAAACCCTGTCTCGAAAAAACAAAAACAAAAACAAAAAAAAAAAACAAAACAAAAAACCAAAAAACAACAACAACAAAAAAACCAACAACAACAAAAAAAAACCTAAATGGTACAACTCAGATTCTATTGTAAAAACCAGTTGTGTGGTATCATAATTAGTGGCAAAAAAATCGAACCACTTTTAATTATTTTTTAATCTTTGGCATTATAATATAACTGTATCATTTATGACCTTCCTCTCCTTCCTCTAATCCCTTCCATGTACCCCCCTTTCCTCCTTTCTGTTTTCAAATTTAAGACCTCTTTTTTCCTTGTTGTTACATGTGCCTGTGTGTGTTGGTGTCTGTATAGATAGATAGATAGATAGATAGATAGATAGATAGATAGATAGATAGATAGATAGATAGATAGATAATTTCTAAGTACATAAATATAACCTGCTCAGTTCATATAATATCATTTGCATGTATGTTGTATGTTTGCAGGGTTCTCTATTTGGGATTGGGTAACCAACATGTTCTTTCCTGGGATGACTATTTTCCTCCATCTCTCAGCATTTCTTATTTCTTTGTTGAGGGTTGAGGCCTCTTGAGGTTTCCATTCCATATTAGGGTTTCCTTGTTCAGGTCATATGTAGGCAGTCATGGTTGTGAGACTTCATTGTTACATCTCCTTTAACATTTCTGGTAGACACAATCTTATAGCCAATTTTCTGTCCTCTGAATGTCACAATCTTCCCACTTCCTTTTTTGCAATGATCCCTGAGCCTTAAGTAAAGGAGCTACATTAGAAGTATCAGGTTGGACTGCAATCCACAACTCTGCACTTCAGTCAGTTGTAGTTTTCTATAATGATCTCCATCTGCAAAACCATTTATTGATGATGAGATTATTAATCAATGCATGGAAATGTTGCAAATATAACATCCCCTGAAAACAAGAGTGATATCTACAAAATTAACTGTCTCACAAGACCAGGTTTTTGGAAAAGTTATTGTAAGAAATTGTAGGGGTATAGTTGGTAATGTTCAGTTGTGTGTTATTATTGTAGATGACAGCATCCATCCTACATGTACAGCTCAATTTTCATTTTATTAGATATATTGATAATAAATAAAATGCTATTGAAGAAGTGGCCTCTTCAGTGCCATTAGAAGACATAACTGAATCCAAAAAGTAAAAATAAATGTTAATTTTCTTGACAAAGTATTTGATATAAATAAAAATGGTACCAAGGTGATGGAACATAAAAGAGGACTATAAAGTTATTATGGAATTGCATTCCAAAGTTAATTTTAATGAAGTATCAGTGCACAGTTCATCAAGAAATTTCAAACAGAAAATGAATAATGTCATGAATATTGTTACCAATACTATGAATTTTATAATCTTCTGTTTCAGTCAGGGTTCTCTTAAGAAACAGAACTAACTAAATGAATACAAAGTCAACACAGGTTTATTATACTGACTTACATTACGTGGTCTGCATAGTACACTAGCAATGTCTTCACACTACAAACTCTGAAAACCCAGTGGCTGTTCAATCCAGGAGCTTATATACGAGCACTAGTATGGGGATGAAAATCTAGAGCAGAGTCTGAACTTGTGGGTCACAACCCCTAGGTAAACCTCTATCTCCAAAAATAATTACATTATGGTTCATTATAGGAGCAAAATTACAATTATGAGGTAGAAATTAGCCGGGTGTGGTGGCACACACCTTTAATCCCAGCACTCCGGAGGCAGAGGCAGGCGGATTTCTGAGTTCGAGGCCAGCCTGGTCTACAAAGTGAGTTCCAGGACAGCCAGGGCTATACAGAGAAACCCTGTCTCAAAAAAACAACAACAAAAAAAAATTAATTAATTTTATGGTTGGGGGTCACCACAACATAAGGAACTACAATAAAGGTCCACAGTATTAGGAAGGTTAAGAACCACTGGTCTAGATGATTTCTACAGAACAACTGTTTTTAGTTCACATGGTAAGGTTAAGGAGGCTGAGTTCTGCAAGCAAATAGCCTACATCAAACTAAATGGAGAGAAACTTGAAAAAATCCCTTTAAAATCATGGAGTAGACAAGATTGCCCACTCTTTTCCTATCCATTCAATGAAATATTTGAAGTTCTAGCCAGAGCAATTAGGCAACAGAAGCAGAAAAAATGTGTTAAGAAATGGAAAGGAGGAAAACAAGATATCACTATTTGCAGACAATATGATTATATACATAAGTGACCCCAAAAATTTCACGAGAGAACTCCTACAGCTGATAAACAACTTCAGCAAGGTGGCTGGAAACAAAATTAACTCAAACAAATCAGTAGTTTTCCTTTACTCAAAGGTTAAATGGGCTGAGAAAGAAATTAGGGAAATGATACCCTTTTCAATGATCACAAATAATATGAAATATCTTGGTGTGGCACTAACCAAGCAAGTGAAAGATTTGTATGACATGAACTTCAAATCTCTGAAGAAAGAAATTGAAGAAGACCTTAGAAGATGGAAAGATCTCCCATGGTCTTGGAATGGCAGGATTAACATAGTAAAAAAAATGGCCATCTTACCTAAAGCCATCTACAGGTTCAATGCAATCCCCATCAAAATTCCAACTCAATTCTTCACAGAGATAGAAAGAGCAATTCTCAAGCCACAAGCCTCTTCCGGTCAGAAAAGCACCGGAGCAGCTGGGGAACAGGGTCGGCTGACACTCGCCAGCTACCCACAACACCCGCCACAGGATCTTAAGACTTCTGGTGAGTGGAGCACAGCTTCTGCTCCAATCCAATTGCGCGCAGGACCTGAGACTGCATTAGTTAGGGAAGCAGAAACCAGCCTGAGTAGGGCCACAGGCCACTTCCACCCAGATCAGCGCCGGGGTTGCAGGAGCGCAGGGTTGCCTGACACCCGCCAACTACCCACGACCCCCGCCACAGGATTTTGGGACTGCTGGTGAGTGGAACACAGCTTCTGCTCCAATCTTTAAACAGTGACAACGATAACAACTAACCCCAGAGATTACCAGATGGCGAAAGGTAAACGTAATAATCTTACTAACAGAAACCAAGACCACTCACCATCATCAGAACCCAGCACTCCCACTTCGCCCAGTCCAGGGCACCCCAACACACCAGAAAAGCTAGACACGGATCTAAAAGCATATCTCCTGATGATGGTAGAGGACTTCAAGAAGGACTTTAATAACACACTTAAAGAAATACAGGAGAACACTGCTAAACAGGTAGAAGACATTAAAGAGGAAGCACAAAAATCCCTTAAAGAATTGCAGGAGAACACTGCTAAAGAGTTACAAATCCTTAAAGAAAAACAGGATAACATAATCAAACAGGGAGAAGTCCTGACAGAAAAACAGGAAAACACATCCAAACAGATGATGGAAATGAACAAAACCATACTAGACCTAAAAAGGGAAGTAGACACAATAAAGAAAACCCAAAATGAGGCAACACTGGAGATAGAAACCCTAGGAAAGAAATCTGGAACCATAGATACCAGCATCAGCAACAGAATACAAGAGATGGAAGAGAGAATCTCAGGTGCAGAAGATTCCATAGAGAACATCGGCACAACAATCAAGGAAAATGTAAAATGCAAAAAGATCCTAACCCAAAACATCCAAGAAATACAGGACACAATGAGAAGACCAAACCTACGGATAATAGGAGTGGATGAGAATGAACATTTTCAACTCAAAGGACCAGCAAACATCTTCAACAAAATTATAGAAGAAAACTTCCCAAATCTAAAGAAAGAGACGCCCATGAACATACAAGAAACCTACAGAACTCCAAATAGACTGGACCAGAAAAGAAATACCTCGAGACACATAATAATCAGAACAACAAATGCTCTAAATAAAGACAGAATACTAAAAGCAGTAAGAGAAAAAGGCCAAGTAACATATAAAGGCAAGCCTATCAGAATTACACCAGATTTTTCAGCAGAGACTATGAAAGCCAGAAGATCCTGGACGGATGTTATACAGACACTAAAAGAACACAAATTCCAGCCCAGGCTACTATACCCAGCCAAACTCTCAATTAACATAGATGGAGAAACCAAAGTATTCCACGACAAAACCAAATTCACACATTATCTCTCCACGAATCCAGCCCTTCAAAGGATAATAACAGAAAAAAACCAATACAAGGACAGGAACCACGCCCTAGAAACAACAAGAAGGTAATCCCTCAACAAACCTAAAAGAAGACAGCCACAAGAACAAAATGCCAACTTTAACAACAAAAATAACAGGAAACAACAATTACTTTTCCTTAATATCTCTTAATATCAATGGACTCAACTCCCCGATAAAAAGACATAGACTAACAAACTGGCTACACAAACAAGACCCAACATTTTGCTGCTTACAGGAAACTCATCTCAGAGAAAAGGATAGACACTACCTCAGAATGAAAGGCTGGAAAACAATTTTCCAAGCAAATGGCATGAAGAAACAAGCTGGAGTAGCCATTCTAATATCTGATAAGATTGACTTCCAACCCAAAGTCATTAAAAAAGACAGGGAGGGACACTTCATACTCATCAAAGGTAAAATCCTCCAAGAGGAACTATCAATCCTGAATATCTATGCTCCAAATACAAAGGCAGCCAAATTCATTAAAGAAACTTTAATAAATCTCAAAGCACACATTGCACCTCATACAATAATAGTGGGAGACTTCAACACACCACTTTCGCCAATGAACAGATCATGGAAACAGAAACTAAACAGGGACACAGAGAAATTAAGAGAAATTATGAATCAAATGGATCTGGCAGATATCTACAGAACATTCTATCCTAAAACAAAAGGATATAACTTCTTCTCAGCACCTCATGGTACCTTCTCCAAAACTGACCACATAATTGGTCACAAAACAGGCCTCAACAGATACAAAATTATTGAAATTGTCCCATGCATCCTATCAGATCACCATGGACTAAGGCTGATCTTCAATAACAAAATAAATAATAGAAAGCCAACCTTCACGTGGAAACTGAACAACACTCTTCTCAATGATACCTTGGTCAAGGAAGGAATAAAGAAAGAAATTAAGGACTTTTTAGAGTTCAATGAAAATGAAGCCACAACATACCCAAACTTATGGGACGCAATGAAAGCATTTCTAAGAGGAAAACTCATAGCTCTGAGTGCCTCCAAAAGGAAACTAGAGAGAGCACACATTAGCAGCTTGACAACACACCTAAAACCACTAGAACAAAAGGAAGCAAATTCACCCAAGAGGAGTAGACGGCAGGAAATAATCAAACTCAGGGGTGAAATCAACCAAGTGGAAACAAGAAAAACTATTCAAAGAATCAACCAATCAAGGAGCTGGTTCTTTGAGAAAATCAACAAGATAGATAAACCCTTAGCCAGACTCACTAGAGGGCACAGGGAAAGCATCCTAATTAACAAAATCAGAAATGAAAAAGGAGACATAACAACAGAACCTGAAGACATCCAAAACACCATCAGATCCTTCTACCAAAGGCTATACTCAACAAAACTGGAGAACCTGGATGAAATGGAGAAGTTCCTAGACAGTACCAGGTACCAAAGTTGAATCAAGATCAGGTTAATGATCTAAACAGCCCTATATCCCCCAAAGAAATAGAAGCAGTCATTAATAGTCTCCCAACTAAAAAAAGCCCAGGACCAGATGGGTTTAGTGCAGAGTTCTATCAGACTTCAAAGAAGATCTAATCCCAGTTCTTCACAAACTATTCCACAAAATAGAAACAGAAGGTACTCTACCCAACTCATTCTATGAAACCACAATTACTCTGATACCTAAACCACAAAAAAACCCAACAAAGATAGAAAACTTCAGACCAATATCCCTTATGAATATTGATGCAAAAATCCTCAATAAAGTTCTTGCTAACCGAATCCAAGAACACATCAAAACAATCATCCATCCTGACCAAGTAGGTTTCATCCCAGGGATGCAGGGATGGTTCAATATACGGAAATCCATCAACCTAATCCACTATATAAACAAACTCAAAGACAAAAACCACATGGTCATCTCGTTAGATGCAGAAAAAGCATTTGACAAGATCCAACACCCATTCATGATAAAAGTCTTGGAAAGATCAGGAATTCAAGGCCCATACCTAAACATGATAAAAGCAATCTACAGCAAACCAGTAGCCAACATCAAAGTAAATGGTGAGAAGCTTGAAGCAATCCCTCTAAAATCAGGGACTAGACAAGGCTGTCCACTTTCTCCATACCTATTCAACATTGTACTTGAAGTCCTAGCCAGAGCAATTCGACAACAAAAGGAGATCAAAGGGATTCAAATTGGAAAAGATGAAGTCAAAATATCACTTTTTGCAGATGATATGATAGTATATATAAGTGACCCTAAAAATTCCACCAGAGAACTCCTAAGCCTGATAAACAGCTTCGGTGAAGTAGCTGGATATAAAATTAACTCAAACAAATCAATGGCCTTTCTCTACACAAAGAATAAACAGGCTGAGAAAGAAATTAGGGAAACAACACCCTTCTCAATAGTCACAAATAATATAAAATATCTTGGCGTGACTCTAACTAAGGAAGTGAAAGATCTGTATAATAAAAACTTCAAGTCTCTGAAGAAAGAAATTATAGAAGATCTCAGAAGATGGAAAGATCTCCCATGCTCATGGATTGGCAGGATCAACATTGTAAAAATGGCTATCTTGCCAAAAGCAATCTACAGATTCAATGCAATCCCCATCAAAATTCCAAATCAATTCTTCAACGAATTAGAAAGTGCAATCTGCAAATTCATCTGGAATAACAAAAAACCTAGGATAGCAAAAACTCTTCTCAAGGATAAAAGAACCTCTGGTGGAATCACCATGCCGGACCTAAAGCTCTACTACAGAGCAATTGTGATAAAAACTGCATGGTACTGGTATAGTGACAGACAAATAGACCAATGGAATAGAATTGAAGACCCAGAAATGAACCCACACACCTATGGTCACTTGATCTTCGACAAGGGAGCTAAAAACATCCAGTGGAAGAAAGACAGCATTTTCAACAAATGGTGCTGGCACAACTGGTTGTTAACATGTAGAAGAATGCAAATCGATCCATTCCTATCTCCTTGTACTAAGGTCAAGTCTAAGTGGATCAAGGAACTTCACATAAAACCAGAGACACTGAAACTTATAGAGGAGAAAGTGGGGAAAAGTCTTGAAGATATGGGCACAGGGGAAAAATTCCTGAATAGAACAGTAATGGCTTGTGCTGTAAGATCGAGAATTGACAAGTGGGACCTCATGAAACTACAAAGCTTCTGCAAGGCTAAAGACACCATCAATAAGACAAAAAAACCACCAACAGTTTGGGAAAGGATCTTCACCTATCCTAAATCAGATAAGGGACTAATATCCAATATATATAAAGAACTCAAGAAGGTGGACTCCAGAAAGTCAAATAACCCCATTAAAAAATGGGGCTCAGAACTGAATAAAGAATTCTCACCGGAGGAATACCAAATGGCAGAGAAACACCTGAAAAAATGTTCAACATCCTTAATCATCAGGGAAATGCAAATCAAAACAACCCTGAGATTCCACCTCACACCAGTCAGAATGGCTAAGATCAAAAATTCAGGTGACAGCAGATGCTGGCGAGGATGTGGAGAAAGAGGAACACTCCTCCATTGTTGATGGGATTGCAAGCTTGTACAACCACTCTGGAAATCAGTCTGGCGGTTCCTCAGAAAATTGGACATAGTACTACCGGAGGATCCAGCAATACCTCTCCTGGGCATATATCCAGAAGATGTCCCAACTGGTAAAAAGGCCACATGCTCCACTATGTTCATAGCAGCCCTATTTATAATAGCCAGAAGCTGGAAAGAACCCAGATGTCCCTCAACAGAGGAATGGATACAGAAATTATGGTACATTTACACAATGGAGTACTACTCAGCTATTAAAAAGAATGAATTTATGAAATTCCTAGCCAAATGGATGGACCTGGAGGGCATCATCTTGAGTGAAGTAACACAATCACAAAAGAACTCACACAATATGTATTCACTGATAAGTGGATATTAGCCCAAACTTAGGATACCCAAGATATAAGATACAATTTGATAAACGCATGAAACTCAAGAAGAATGAAGACCAAAGTGTGGACACTGTGCACCTTCTTAGAATTGGGAACAAAACACCCAGGGAAGAAGTTACAGAGACAAAGTTCGTAGCTGTGATGAAAGGATGGACCATTAGGGACTGCCGTATCCAGGGATCCATCCCATAATCAGCTTCTAAACGCTGACACCATTGCATACACTAGCAAGATTTTGCTGAAAGGACCTAAATATAGCTGTCTCTTGTGAGATGATGCCGGGGCCTAGCAAACACAGGAGTGGATGTTCACAGTCAGCTATTGGATGTATCACAGGGCTCCCAATGGAGAAGCTAGAGAAAGTACCCAAGGAGCTAAAGGGATCTGCAACCCTATTGTTGGAACAACATGATGTACTAACCAGAACCCCGGAGCTCTTGTCTCTAGCTGCATATGTATCGAAAGATGGCCTAGTCGGCCATCAATGGAAAGAGAGGCCCATTGGACTTGCAAACTTTATATGCCCCAATATAGGGGAATGCCAGGGCCAAAAGAATGGGAATGGGTGGGTAGGGAAGTGGGGGGCGCTATGGGGGACTTTTGGGATAGCATTGGAAATGTAATTGAGGAAAATATGTAATAAAAATATTAAAAATGAAAAAAAAAGAAAGAGCAATTCTCAAATTTATCTGGAATAGCAAAAAACTCAGGATATCAAAAACCATTTTCAACAATAAAAGAAATTCTTGGGGAATCACCATCCCTACCTCAAGCTAAACTACAGAGCAGAAGTAATTTTAAAAAACAAACAAAACAAACAAACAAACAAAAACCATGGTATTGGTACAGAGAGAGACAGGTAGATCAATGGAAAAAAACTAAAGACCCAGAAATGAACCCACACACGAATGGTCACTTGATCTGTGATAAAGGAGCTAAAACCATCCAGTGTGGGGAAAAAAGACAGCATTTTCAACAAATGGGCCTGGTTCAATTGGCAGTCAGCATGTAGAAGAATATAAATTGTTCCATTCTTTTCTCCTCGTACAAAGCTCAAGCCCAAGTGGATCAAGGACCTCTACATAAAACCAGATACAGTTAATCTAATAGAAGAGAAAGTAGGGGAAAACCCCAAACATATTGGCACACGGAGAAAAATTCCTGAACACAAGTAGCTTATGCTCTAAGATCAAGAATTGACAAATGGGACCTCATAAAGTTGAAAAGCTCCTGTAAGGCGAGGGGCACTGTCAATAGGACAAAACAGCATTCCATAGGTTGGGAAAAGATCTTTACCAACCCTACATCCAATAGAGGGCTAATATCCAAAATATACAAAGAGCTCAAGAAGTTAGACTCCAGAGAACCAAATAACCCTAATAAAAAGTGAGGTATAGAGCTAAACAGAATTCTCAACTGAGGAATGTCAAATGGCTGAGAAGCACTTACGGAAATGTTCAACACCATTAATCATCAGGGAAAAGCAAATCAAAACAACCCTGAAATTCCACCTCATACCAGTTAGAATGGCTCAAATAAAAAACTCAGGTGACAGCAGATGCTGGCGAGGATGTGGAGAAAGGGGAATTCTCCTACATTGCTGGTGGGATTGCAAGTTAGTACAACCACTCTGGAAATAAGTCTGACAGAAAATTTGAAATAGTTATATCTAAGGACCCAGCTATACCACTCCTGGGTATATACCCAAAAGATGCTCCAACATATAACAAGGACACATCCTCCACTACGTTCATAGCAGCCTTATTTATAATAGCCATAAGCTGGAAACAACCCAAATGTCCCTCAACAAAAGAGTGAAAACAGAAAATGTGAATACATAATGGTCAGCCCTAAGTAGACTTTCTATACTGCACCCCTCATTCCAGTACTCTGGGATCATTTTAGAAACGAGGATGTAAAATATATAAGACCCAGAAATGGTTCCAGAAGTCATATATTTTTAAATGAGAATCCAAGAGCCAGGTGTTAGAATTTCTCCTTATGAGTTGTTGATCATGAAATCCCTAGAGACACTCAAATAAAAGAAGCCATTGATCTTAGTTCTTGCCAGTAAGAGAGTAAGAGACCCTCTTATTTAAGATACCACACGCTTTGGATACAAGACACATAGAAATCCAGCTGGAACTGAGTAGGAAACTTTGTCCTTGATAACTAGCATTTATCCTGACAGAAGTTACCAATGCAAGTATAAATGGCACAAATGTCTTCTTCAGCTATAGAGTACATGCTGTTATTATAGTAACCTAACAGGTAAGAGGTGCCCTCTAACACAATAGTTACATGACTATTGTAGGTGTAATTAACCACTCTCTGACTATATCTGCAGCATGCTGTATGTAAGAGATGTATGTATACATGTTAGGTACTATAAACCTAAGCAATACTTATTGCTGGGGAGGCCACAGCCCCAGAGAGGAGAGTGAAAATTAATGCTGCTCATTCCCTAAGTGGAGTTATAACCTAACATCCTTATGAATGTGTGATTAGACCCAAAGACTGACTAGTACTGTTTTGAGCCTGAGCCAGAGAAAGAGCTGACTAGCACAAAGTCATGTGGCTAATTGGGGTGAATATGATCTCAACACATTATATACATATATGAAATTGGCACAAATTGGAAAAGATTAAAGAATAATGATGATGTCTTACTTAAAGGGTCTTCTTTCTAACTTTTGCTTAGGTACTCCACTTTTCTGCTACATTGGGCTTTAAATCATAATGTTCTCCATTTAAAACAACATTTTTTTATATTCCTACATTATTAAAACAAACACTTTCAGCATTCTTTCAGGAAATCTCCCTTTAAACTCCTATCAGATCATTAAATATATTTTATATTAATTTATATAAGACTGGTTGTTATACCTTGCTCTCTAAAGCATTCCCCAAATGGCAAAGTTCCTCTTTCTTTTTTATAATGAATCTCCTAAACTGACCTACTACTTGATTAATTTTCTCTCCCTGGGACCATTTAGTTCTGAGAACTAAAGAACTTTAGATTCTACAAACTCAGAACACAGCAGCATTGAGAACCAATTTACCTCAGTAGTATGTAAAAAGATGGGCTCTTACTGTCTCTCCTTTTCCATGGAGAGTAAGGGAGTAAGGGAGGACAGGGCCCACGCTTGAACACTTTCCCCTTCTTAGCACTTCAATTCCTGAACTCAGCTTCCAGATTCACCTGATGACCTGAACTCAGACAAGGGGCAACTGAATGACAAGCTGATAATGAAGAAAGAATGTCCTGTCCTACACCAGACCCAGCTGGGATAAAGCAGCAAGACCACAGTAAGAAGACTAGGCATGCAGGTTTTTAAATTATTCTCCATCTGGCAAGCAGCATTATGAAAATTCATTAACACAATGAAAAGGAAAGAGAGGCTGCACCCGCTGTGAGCTCAGGTTTGCTAGCTAACTCAGATGCTTCTTATGGTAGATTTTTTTTTTAAGAAATCATAACATTATTTTCTGCTATGTAACAACACTGACTGCACTGCTGTGTGTGAAGAGAAAAATGGGAGGCAGAAAAGAAAAGTTGAAAAAGACCTCCTACTTCTCCAAACCATGAAGAAGTGTTAGCACCGGGTTGTCTACTCAAGATTTATCACAAACCAATTTTTTTTTAATCTTTCACAACATTTACAACTGTTCTTTCGGTATCAATGTTTCCACAGAATGTACAGAATGACAGCATTATGCAAATGCTTTCTTGAGCTCCAGACCCAGGCACATTACCCAACACTGCTTTTTAGAAGGTGTCAAACCCTACAAAGTTAAGAGTCTGCGGTTAAAGAAGAGAATGACTGGCAGACAGATAATATCAGTACCCTAGCCCTGAAAACTTCCTTTGGAATAACTTCCTTATAGCTTTCAGATGAAATAAGTCCCTCACCTAAATAGCCTTATGCAAGTTTCTGGTTCCAATATACCATTTTCTATCCAATTTACTCTTCTTCACTACTTAATACTCTCTCTCTCTCTCTTCCCTACTAACCTATCCCTTACAACAACAACTACTACTACAACTACTACTACTACTTTTTCTTCCTCTTCTTCCTCCTCCTCCTCCTCTTCTTCATCTCACTCCCAAACAATTTACTACCTTTATTTGATTTACCAATCAAATACAATAGAAGCATTATCATAAACTAAGTTTTAGACAAAGAATCAAAGACCCATAACCCACACAAAGCAAGTGATACCTCAGTTCAGCCACTGATAATAGTTTTGGGTAGAGTCAAGACTATAGAAACCACCATTGAACTCTTCATATTTGTGTTCCTATAATTCTTCTAAAGGTGCCTCACCCACTGTAGATTCCACACATAAGCATACATGTTAAGGATGGATAAAAATTTCCCATAATCCACAGTCACCATTGCAGTTGACTGTGCCTCCTGAATGATATATTTAGTCTTCAATATTAAACGTTATACCTCTATGTCTGTCTTTTGTGCTGCTTATGAGTTTCATATCTCTTCTGTGGATGGTCCTTCTGTATTCAGTTATACAGGAATAACCGAATTTTGAAGCTCTAGTGAAATTTCATACATCTCAAAAAGTTACTATATTTTTCTATTTTGACAGTGTTCACAAATTACTTATTATTTATTTATTGGTTGCTTATATATTCATTTATAAACTTGGCATCTATTACTTTTGGAATCAAAAGTGTCCATGGTTCAATATTTGGTGATGTGAAAAAGAATGTGTGCTAAGATATGATCGAGTCTTCACAAAGTCCCCAATATAATTAGGAGTTATCTAAATGAAGACATACTTTGACAAGACATATGAGAGTGGTGTGTTTGAGGAGAGCAAGAGCAATACTTTCGGTTTTCGTGGACAAAATGGAAGAAGGGAAGACAGGAAAGAAAGAAAGGGGTAGAGAGAAAAAAAAATGGAAGATCATTAAAGATGCTAATTTTATAGACTCCTCAGGTGCTCAGAGCCATTGAATCAGAGTCAGAGACTTCACAGTTAGGGAACTTTTTTTTTTCATATGCCAGTTCCTGCAGCACTGTAAGATTCAGCATCACAGTTCATGTAGTTGAAAGAAAACCAGAGATACCCCAAGTCTGAACCACAATGTTACTGTTAGCTTTGCCATAGCTGTCCCAAACAGCTCAGTCATGTCCTGCTGTTCCTGATAGAATAGTTACTTTTATGCTAATCTGACACAACTAGAATCACTGGGGAGAAGAAATGCTCAATTGAAAAAAAATATACCTTTTAGATTTGCCTGGAAGCAAGCGTATTTTCTTGATTGATGTGGGAGGCTCCAGCTCACTGTGGGTGATTCCACCTCTGGGCTGGTGGTCCTGTGTGCTCTAAGAAAGCAGGCTAAGTAAGTCAGGAGGAACAAACTATTACATAGAATTCCTCCATGAGTCCGCTCCTACTTCCAGGGTTCTGTCCTATTTCAGTTTTGCTCTGAATTCTCTCAGTGATGGACTGTGATGTGGATCTATACGTTGAAATGGCCCATTTTCTCCCCAAGTTGTTTTTGGTTATGGTGTTTTCTCACATTGATAGAAACACTAAGATAAAAATTGGTACTCAGTTGTGGAGTATTGCTGTGACAGGCCTGACCATGTGTTTTAGGAGAGGATTATGGTGACATTTGAACTTTGGGCTGAAAAACCTGTTCAGTGCTCAGAGATCAGTGGGCTATTCAATGAAAGTTTAAAAGATAGGAATGGTGAGAGCAATTCAGACAATGGAGCTGGAGCTGATGAAGTGAAGAAAAAAGTCTTCCTTTTTAGAAGAAAGAAAATGTCTATTGAGGCAGTTTGATAATTTAAATTATGAATCACTAAAGTAAAACTTTTACTTTGTTGCAACAATTAGAACTGAAATTTATACAGTTGGACTTTTGTTTTGCTTTGATTTATTTTTACTGTCCCTTGTTATTCCCTATTAAATAAGGAAGAGTGACCAAGCTGGGGTAGCAGATGCCTTGAATCCCAGTATTCAGGAGTGTCTTAGTCAGGGTTTCTATTCCTGCACAAACATCATGACCAAGAAGCAGATTGGGGGAAAAAGGGTTTATTCAGCTTACACTTTCCACATTGCTGTTCATCACTAAAGGAAGTCAGGACTGGAACTCAAGCAGGTCAGAAGCAGGAGCTGATGCAGAGGCCATGGAGGGATGTTTTTTACTGGCTTGCTTCCCCTGGCTTGCTCAGCCTACTCTCTTAAAGAACCAAGACTACCAGCCCAGAGATGGCACCACCCACAAGGGAACCTCCCCCCTTGATCACTAATTGAGAAAATGCCTTAAAGCTGCATCTCATGGAGGCATTTCCTCAACTGAAGCTCCTTTCTCTGTGATAACTCCAGCCTGTGTCAAGTTGACACAAAACTAGCCAGTACAAGGAGGTAGAAGCAGTTTGATAGCTACACAAAGAAACTCTATCTCAAGAGAAAGAGAGAGGGAGACAGAGAGAGAGAGAGAGAGAGAGAGAGAGAGAGAGAGAGAGAGAGAGAGAGAGAGAGTAAAGGAAAAGAAAAGAAAAGAAAAGAAAAGAAAAGAAAAGAAAAGAAAAGAAAAGATTTAACTCATGTTTTATTTTACAGGAGCTCAATTAAAAAGACTGCAACTTTCAAGACATTTGGAATTTTAAGAACATTCTGGAGTTTTAGAAAGGCTTGATTTTCAAAGAGCTTGAAATTCTATCATATTCAAAATTTTAAAAGTTGGAATTTTTTATATTGTGATATTAATATGAGATCTTGGGGATGAACAAGAAAGGAAAGGTTGTGGCTTAATGAAGCATGGTTTGTGTGTCAAGTTGATGAGGGGTCAATTATGCTGGTTAGTTTTATATTAACTTGCCTCAAACTAGAGTTGTTTGAGAAGAGAGACTAACAATTGAGAAAATTAAAAGAAATCCTAAGACAAATGTTGAATTCTAAAGATCACATGGTCTGTTTCCCCAAACAGGAACTAATTTATATGCTTAATTTTAGCTTCAAGGTTAACTTAAAACTTGAGTTCAAGCCGGGTATGGTGGCACACGCCTTTAGTCCCAGCACTCAGGAGGCAGAGACAGGTGGATTTCTGAATTCGAGGCCAGCCTGACCTACAAAAGTGAGTTCAAGGACAGCCAGGGCTATACAGAGAAAACCTGTCTCGAAAAACCAAAACCAAAACAAAACAAAACAAACAAACAAAAAAACCAAAAAGAACAAAACAAGTTCAAATGTGTAAATCTTAATGAGGAAAAAATTAAAAAGTAAAAAGGGCATGAGGTTTAATCACAATAAAGAAAAGTGTGCAATGCCCCTAGCATACCTTCCAATTGACAGTGACTATTATCAGTACAGCTATGACTATAGCTATGATGATCATCATCCACTTCCTTATTGAGCCAGAGGATCTACTTAGCTCAGAATTGAAAACTTAAAGACTCCCTTATGCCCATGCTGTGAGTTCATCTGATCCATCTTCTTGTCATTGGGATAATAGAAGCACTCAGATACTGTTGTGCATAATTATAAGTTTACAAGTGGACAGCTGACAGCTCACAGAGGAAAACGAGCATCTCTGAGAGATCTATGTGCAATGTGCCCTGTCTCTCCTCACCATTTATATACCCTCTCCTTACCCCAAAACTTACATCATTATAGACAATGAGTCTTCCGAGTCTTCATTGTGGAATGCCTCTGAAGGAAGTAAAATTATATGTCTAAGAGAATATACCTATTTTTGAAGGCAATAAGACAGAAGAATAAGGCAGAGAGTGATATATCCAGGAGCTTTTATACAAATAATATAACACCCTTCATCCTTCCCTTAAGGCAGATTAGAATTAGTTCAAACGAATGCTATGGCTGCAGAGATGCTTCAGAGTATCTGAAGGTGGCTTATGATTCATTAACATATTAAGATACAGATGAAAATATGGAAATTTAAGATGCTAATGAGGCATGTGATGCATGCAACATATAAACCATGCACAAGAAAGCCTGTGCTAGTTTCAACTAACCTTGACCCTTGAGACCTCTCAGACATTGAGTCACCAAACTGGCCACGTACACGAGCTGGTTCGAGGCCCCCAACACTTATAAAGCAAAGGACCACCTAGTCTGTCCTCAGAAGGAGAAGACACACCTAACCCAGGAGAGACTTGAGACCCCAGGAAGTGTGAAGGCCTGGGGCCTGTGGAGGGGAACATTCTCCTGGAGACAGGAGGGAGGAGGAATGGGATGAGGAACTGTGGAAGGGCAGAACGGAATGGGGGCAATGACTGGACGGTAAAAAAACAAGAGTAATAATAATAATAATAATAGAAAGAAAGAAAGAAAGAAAGAAAGAAAGAAAGAAAGAAAGAAAGGGAAAGGGAAAGGGAAAGGAAAGGGAAAGGAAAGGGAAAGGAAAGGAAAGGAAAGAAGAGACAGAAAGAGAGAGGGAGGGAGGGAGGGAGGGAGGGAGGGAGGGAGGGAGGGAGGGAGGGAGGGAGGGAAGGGAGGGAGGAAGGGAGGGAAGGGAGGGAGGGAGGGAGGGAGGGAGGGAGGAAGGAAGGAAGGAAGGAAGGAAGGAAGGAAGGAAGGAAGGAAGGAAGGAAGGAAGGAAGGAAGGAAGGAAGGAAGGAAGAGCCTATGCTAGGCAAATGACCATAAAAATCCATGCTATATGAATAGTGCAAAATCCTGGTTATGTAATATTAAAGCCCCAACTCTTTGTGTAGTTAGAGCATTTTAGCTGCTAAAACTCTTCCCTTCTCTGGATCACTTTCTTCCTTAGAATGTGTCTTTTTTTTCTATTAATTTGTGCTTAATTTGACTACTAACTATGTGCTTCTGTCTAAATCCCTTATTCTGGTAACAAAAACCTAGAATCCCTCTAAAGGTACCCATCAAACCATATTATCAGTATCAGTAGGAGAAATTAAGTTATAAGTTCTATTGACTTCAATAATCAATGGCATTTGGAAAAATATACAGGACTCATAGGTTGGACAAAAATCTTAACTTCTGGCCACTTGACAACCTCATCTTATATGACTTGGTCATGGAAACCTGACTAGGAAAATGAAAGCAGAAAGAAAGAGCAGAAAGAAAGGGCAGAAGAAAGCTGGGATCAATAGGTCCTACTTTTCGGTTGAAACAGCAATAACTACAAAATAAGCTAGAACTACTTCAAGTGTATTGTGTACAACACAAAAAGGAGGAGTTAGCTAGTATCAGAGAAGGCATTAGTCTTGTATGAGGTCTCTATAAGGGAGCAGTCTTTCATTACAAATATTCTGAAGCCTGAAGAAAAAGTTCCAGCTCCCAGTTTTTGTACCCATTGGTCAATCATTGAGAAACATTCATACTTGGACTAGATGAAGACTTTATTGTGCCTCTAAGCCTCACCTCAGGAAGACTTTCCCAATTCCTTTGGATCTGAGGCATTGTTCCTTTTTCAATAATATACAGGCACTCAAGTGTTCCCCAGCTCCTCACATCTGACACTAGATAATAGTTTCCCACCAACTCTGTCTCCAAAGGCTCCACTATTCAGTAGAAATCCATTCCACTGAGTCCCTACCTTCAAATTCACTTAAAAACTGTTTTCAAGTTGGGGAAACAAGAAACACAATTAAGCCAGATACTAATATAGAACCATTAGGTCCATAGTGGCCCATTCCTGGGGTTAGCTTGTAGAAGTTAAATTTTTCCAAACACGCAAAGCAAGACTGCTAATAGTAGATGGGGTAAAACAGAAAAGGGCAAGACCTTGCATGTCTGGAATGTTTTCTCCAGCAACAGATAGCAGGGGAGCACAGACTGCTAACTTGGTTGAGGAACTGAGATATCAGATATTGTCTAACAAAGAAAGTACTTTCACAGAACCACTGTACAGATCCTAGAACAGCCTAATAAACTAGAGGCTCTTGCACTTCTGCAGGCAGATTTCTGAGTTCGAGGCCACCCTGGTCTACAAAGTAAGTTCCAGGATAGCCAGGGCTATACAGAGAAATCCTGTCTCGAAACCACCTCCCCCACGAAAAAAAAAAAAAAAACTCAAATTTCAAAGTCCTATACCAACACAAATCAGACATTTTTATAACCTGAGAGATTATTCTAAGTGATGGTGAAATCACTCCCTTCTCTACTACTATGGAAGCCTTTTGGGAAGTGGAAGGCAAGAAGAATGAAGCAGAGGCTGTTTAACAGTCACTTCACAGTTGAAAGGAGGAAGGGAACTACTTGGAATCAGAGGATTCTGAAACTTAATCTGGGGCTTAGACTCATAGAAATACCTGGATTCCAGGTCTGTTTGGAGCTTGTACTTCTTCCATGTTTAGACTGAAGAGAGTCCACTGATTTGGCAAACACTGATATTTGTTTTCATGGCATCTCATACTTTTTTTTTTTTTTAATGTGATAACCTTGGGGAGTTAGGCTAGAATTACCTTAAACCAATTTAGCAATATCTCCAAATTTCACAGCCTTCCTTGAAGCTCTGAGTAACCATATGAATTAGATATAGACAATGAGATCAAGAGAAATCTATTAAGGATGGATAGATATACTTACTTTGCTATAGTAACACACTCACTTGGTATTATACAGGACTATCTTCTGAGCCAAACTCATCTTCAGGAGTTCTGCTTTCATCTTGGAAGTTTGCCACTTTTATTACCTAGCCATGTCCCTGTTCCCTATATGCATGCCTTCCATGGAATCTTTCTAACTCCTAGTCTCCCAGAAGAAAGGATACTCATTGTTTATGCCTCCCCTAGGAAGGAATTTTAGCAACACATGGGTATTACTTCAAATGCTTAATAAAATAACCATTTATTTTGCCACTGTATTATAATTGTGAACCATTTGGTAGATAAACTCTTACACTATTATTTGAGAATATACTCTAATTAAGTCTTTTAATTCTTATGATAGAACCTGTCCAGATGCTATAGTGTGCATAATTTCTGTAGAAATGAAACAGTCCTTGAGAATATGATTTTTATATGCTCCAGACCATCATCTCAATCATAAATCGGTCCTTCTCTTATCTAAAATTAATTTGATAAGACAGGAACATGAAGAACAATAGTGTGTTGAATAATACTAATGTCTTGAGATTAAATATATGCAAAAGATGTCTATTATTGACCTGATCACAATTTTCCAGTACTCACTTAAGAGGACAGAAGTTTCACATACGTTTTGTTTGGTCCAGTGAAATATTCAAACTCATGTTATATTATTTAAATGGTGGAGAAGACTTACTAGCTGGAACATAATAATGGTTTTATATTATTCAAGCTTCAATTTTCAGAAGTACAGTCATATTTTGCACAAATCAGTTTTGAGCATGCAACAGTTCAGAGGGTCTTCAGAAATGAAGTATGCCATCTTCCTATCTACTCTTGTTGTACCCAGAACATGAAAACCACAAAGAGACCACCAGGAACCACACCTCCAATGCATACACAGGAGAGTCTTTATTTAAACTCCAGCTTGGGCCACAAACCTATCCAATGCAACAAGATAGGAGAGCACCTGAGGTCTAGGGGAAGGGGTTTATAAAGGAAAAAAACAAGCAAGCAAACAAACAAACACAAGCAGGGGTTTCAAAGCCTTGGTGTTACATGAGGGGGTTAATGAATGTTGGCCTTTAAGCTAATTATTTTTCAGCACCTGATTAAACCACAAGGAGGGAGCATACATCAAAAAGAAACATCTTGAGCTGGGAACCACTTATGTTTTCTTAGCCCACTCTTTTAACAGCTAGCTGCAGCTGCTGTGTCTATTTTGCAACTACCAGGAACATTCAGTGATTTTTCTCAGACCTCAGGGGTGGGGGCCATACCTTTCTGAGGGTGTGTTAACTTAGAATGGAGTCTTTTTTAAATTTTCTTTTAGATGTTCTTTTATATTATTATTAGACATTTTCTTCATTTACATTTCAAATGCTTTCCCGAAAATCCCCTATACCCTCCCCCGCACCCTACTCCCCAACCCACCCACTCCCGCTTCCTGGCCCTGGCATACCCCTGTAGGGCATATAATCTTCACAAGACCAAGGGCCTCTCCTCCCAATGACGGTCAACTAGGCTATCTTCTGCTACATATGCAGCTAGAGACACAAGCTCTGGGGAGTACTGGTTAGTTCATATTGCTGTTCCTCCTATAGGGTTGCAGACCCCTTTAGCTCCTTGAGTACTTTATCTAGCTCCTCCATTGGGGGCCTTGTGTTCCATACTATAGATGACTGTGAGCATTCACTTTTGTATTTGCCAGGTACTGGCATAGCCTCACATGAGACAGTTATATCAGGATTCTGTCAGCAAAATCTTGCTGGCATATGCAATAGTGTCTGGGTTTGGTGGCTATTTATGGGCCATCCCATAAACACCCATGGATCCGCGGGTGGGGCAGTCTCTGGATGGTCCTTCTTTCTATCTCAGCTCCAAACTTTGTCTCTGTAACTCGCTCTATGGGTATTTTGTTCCCCATTCTAAGGAGAAATGAAGTATCCACACTTTGGTCTTCCTTCTTCTTGAGTTTCATGTGTTTTGCAAATTGTATCTTGTGTATTCTAAGTTTCTGGGTTAATATCACTTATCAGTGAGTGTACATCATGTGAGTTCTTTAGTGATTGTGATTGGGTTACCACACTCAGGATGATATCCTCCAGATCTATCCATTTGCCTAAGAAATTCATAAATTTATTGTTTTTAATAGCTGAGTAGTACTCCATTGTGTAAATGTACCATATATTTTGTATCTATTCCTCTGATGAGGGACATCTGGGTTCTTTCCAGCTTCTGGCTATTATAAATAAGGCTGCTATGAACATAGTGGAGCATGTGTCCTTCTTACCGGTTGGAAAATCTTCTGGGTATATGCCCAGGAGAGGTACTGCTGGATCCTCCGGTAGTACTATGTCCAATTTTCTGAGGAACCACCAGACTGAGAATGGAGTCTTAGAAGCAAAATGGAATTTATTCTGCTACCTCAGTCCCTTTGCTCTCAGATCCAGAGTAAAGTTACAGCTCATGAAAGCAAAAGACATTTCCAGTTGTCAAAAATATGCATTAATAGAAGCAAAACAAAACCAACAAGTCAATAGCATAGGTGATTGGAGGGAGCTAAAGAAAGTGAGCAATAAGTTAGCGGTCACATTTAGGACTTAAGAAGACATTCTCCTGTTTAACCTGCTGTCTGGGAGTTTTCCATCTTTTAACACAATTCCCAAGGGTAGCTTTGCCAAGATTTAGTTTGCACTCAGCTGCCTCCAGGAAACTGAAAGTCTGCCAAAGGCCACCCCTCACCCCCGCCCCCCAACACACCCACAAAGCTGTGGTAAAATAGGATCTGCTGAGATAATACCTGTTTTATTCCGTTAAGGAGAAACCTGTGGTGATAAACGCCTGAGATATTAACAATGTGCCTTTCATTTTGAACACATCATTGGTTGATATTATATCTATCCATTTTGATATAAAACACTAGACTATAGGATGCTCACATTTTGCCTATACATAAATAAGCAATAGGCACAAGAATCTTATTTGCCCATTGGGAAGGAGGGAGGGTTGAAACTCATCTGCTTCTGTTTGCATCTTATAAACTCTATTCAGCTTCAAGGCCTCCCATTCATCTCCCTGGAAATCCAATTTTCCCCTTGCAGGTTCATCTGCCAGTTTTCTAATTTTCACATCAAACTGCATCTTCCTCATTGTCAGGCTCGTTGTTCTGGAAGAGCTGTTAGTGTCTTAAACCCTCTGTCAGGGTTTTCAGTTCACCTGCAGACACTTCCCAGGCTTCATGTTTTGCAAATCACCATTGCCTCACCCCACCATGTAACTGAATTTTTAAAAGAAAAATCAAAATTTCAAATCTGAGTGCACTTGATTCAAGCCAGGATCAATGGGAACTATACTTTCTGGAAGGTAAATCTAAGCCGTTAGATACAACAACAAAATGATTGACCAAAGAATGTGTGATTTCTTTCCTCAAAGTCTGGCATTCAATCAATTCTCCATAAGTCACTGATGAAAGAGTATATAAATGATGGAACACATGGTGCTTGAAAACACACACACTTCTGTAAGATTATATAGATATGTTACACAGCGATAAAACCAAACCATTATGCTTAGCATACACTTATTTTTATGTAACCTGTATATACAAAAAAAAGGAATATTTCCATTTTGAAAGAATCACTAGTTGTGTTTTAAGTTGCGGTTATAATTTATAGAATCCATTTCAACTTGGCATTCATGTTTGATCCACTTTACATCTCTAGGCTCTGACCCCTCACAGATCTACATTTCTTAGGTCTATACAGTTCTTACAAACTAAGGGCAGAATGAAAGCAGACCAGAAATGAAAAATGACCCCTGGATGCAGCTATTCCTAAAGCCACCTACTTCTGCGTTTTCATCTGTGTAAACAATGAGTTCCCTGTGCCTTAACCCCACCAGGAAAATCTTCCAAGAATCACAAGAGATAAATTCTGACAATATCCACTCACTTATCAAACATCCTGAAATTCTATACATTTGAGAATTATTATTTAGCAGTTCTATTTCTGTCCATGTCCACCTAGTTCAGAGATAACAATCTACATTCCTTAGACCAAATCTAGACCATAACCTATTTTCATAGTTTTATCCAAACACAGCTGTGTCCATCCATTGACTTAAAGCCTCTAGCTGCTTTGTGGTTAAAATGAGAGAGGTGAGCATTTAGTTCAGACATCACCAGTGTCTAAAATATTTATGCCATGGCCCTTTACAGAGTCCTGGTCTAAAGACTTGTGAAGTCCTCAATACAGAATCGCCCCTCCAAATTTAGACCTCTAGTGCCACACTGTGATAGCCTGAGGAACTTTCCAGTTGGACTTGTATGGATAAAAATCTGACCCCTGTTCCTAGTTCATTCATTCCCAGCTGCGGTCACATCATCATCCCACTGTTCTCCTATTCCTAGCCAGTAACTACTGCTTGTTTTCCCAAAGCTCTATAAGCAGTAAGGAAGTGAAGAAGAAAGATTACCATCAGGACTCAGATGGTAAATTGTCATCCTTCCTCGCTCCACCATTGGGAGTAGACTGGAGTGCAGAGAAGACTGCTCAGCACAATATCTGACTTAGAAAAACATTATTATGGGGTTTCTAGATGAAATGTTACTCCACTCCATTCCCTTCATTAGTGCATGCCTGATGAAAGTCAGCTTGAAGGAAGCCTGCTTTTCCTCTGAGAGCAGAGGCAGTACCCATCTCAGAGTATCACTTTAGTGTCAGAGGAGCGGGGAAAACGTTGCTGTTTCCTAAAGCAGCTAGCTACTGCAATCGCTGGACATTTCTTCTCTCCCAGCATGTCATGTGAACTTGCAAATCTGACCATATTGGTGAATTTCACATCTTCTCAGCTGGTGAGTAGGCATAAGAAAGCAGTTATTTTGGTTTTCAAAAATGATATTTTTCAAGTTAATTAAAACCATGCCTTAAGCTTTTCAAAATTCAACTTACAAATTTTATTATTGTACACAAAATCTGATTAGGCCTTTTAGAGAGCTTTCATTAATATTGGTCACATTTTACAAACTGTTAAATATTTTTAAATAGTATTTGTAAATTCAATATACTTTATGTTATTAAGTTAATTTGTATGCTCATTAAAGTCAACATACAAATAATTTATAAATAAAGAAAAAGCCTTTGTCTTAGTCTACTTTCTGTTGCTGATAATGCCATAGGATTAAAGTATTATAAATAAAATATTAATACAGATACATGTGTTTGCCAAAGCCAAGATTGCCATGGGCATATAAGGCACTGTATCGAGAAATGAGAAACCAAAATGACTTTTATGGCAGATCTTCCCTAAGAATATAGATTAATCCATTAATATCTTATGAGCATGGCCAGTGAGATACCCCAGTGGGTAAATCCACTTACCATCAAGCCAGATGACCTGAATTTGACCACCATGACCCACATGTAATACAAGAGTGTTGACTCTCAATAGTTGTCCTCTGACTTCCACAAGTGTACCTAGGAACATCCGTGCCAACATGCACATACATACACCCCAAATAAAACATATATACATGCATTAGTACATACAGTGGACTTCTTCTATGTGTATTATTACATACAATGTCCTAAACCGAAAAGTATGTTGGTAAATACAAGGGTTGTTGTTGTGTAAACCAAAGTCTTAAATCTCCAAGAACCTCCCTTAATCTGACCCAGAGATCAAATACCTATGGCAAGGGCATCTCTGTGTCAATATGAACAGCCTGTATCAGATCACAGACCCTATCCTGCTGACTGTCACATAAAATTTGCTTGCTTTTCTACCATTTTGCTTCTTTCTGCAAACCTCCAACCTCTAGCCTTTGCATCTTGATCACCAATAAACATTACTTTCTATCCATGAAGCAGTCTAGTTTGGTGGTTTCATTATACTCTCACTTCAGTACATTCCTTTAACAATTAAAAAAGACTGCAGTCCTCAGACTCTATACTTATGCAATAAGCCCCCAGACCTTAGCACAGCTGACCATATGATAGAAGTACCATTCAAGCCATAAACTCAACACATAGACTGTACAGTCTACTAACGAAATGAAAACAAATACCAAATTCATCAAAGTGGATACACACACACACACATGAGAGAGAGAGAGAGAGAGAGAGAGAGAGAGAGAGAGAGAGAGAGAGAGAGAGAGATTAAGTCTAAAGAACAAATTTTACCTTTTGATCTTTTGTGTTATTAAGCCTTCCAAACAGAGAAACTTTCTACTGTTTTCCTAAACTGAGTGCACCTAAATTTATGTAACTGAATCATGTGTGTGATAACTGTTTTAATGTTTTGGTTGTTTTCATATGCTGTGTTATGAACAAAAATTCCTCAAAAGAAGCTATGTCCGGTTGTGAAAGAAACCTCCTGAAAGGAATCTGGGGCTGCAGAGATTGATGGACAGAATGGAATTTCAGTACTGTGGAGAGATTGGAATTTTGCAGATTCATAGGTAAATACTTTATCTTTGGCTAGTTTTAGCTTTCTGGAACAGCCGTTCTTCATAATAAAAGTTAGTAGCTATTCACTTAGCATAACACTTGCTTCTGCTAGGCTAAGAGCTAACAATGTCATCAGATAATGTCTTGCACCTACAGAATAGCTACTACCATCTTGTAATACCTTCCTGTTTGGTGTACCCATCAATATATTTTAAGCTTGCCTTGATTTATGGCTTTGTTTTGTAAAATGATAAAACTTCATGAAACTGCTTCCACATTGGAACATGAAATTTGGGGTAACCCAAGTCTTTGTTCCAAGTCATGTGCACTCAAAATGACTCTAGAACAAACTACCTCTATTCCCTTTAAGATGATAGCTGTAATTTTTACATTGAGAGTGTCAAAGATTTTTTTTCCTTTTTAATATTTTTAATTTATTTATTCATTTATTTGCTTTACATTCCAACATCAGATCCCCTCTTTTCCAAGATCCTACCTCTATTCCCTCCTCTTCTTCTCCTCTGAGAAAGGGGAGTCCCACACTGGGCTTCTCTTGCCCGTATTCCACCCCAAACATCAACACTGCAGGATAAGCACTTCTTCTCCCACTGAGGCCAGACAAGAATGCCTGATAAGGTAAATGGGATGCCCAGGAAGGAAAGATTTTTTTTAAACAAACTGTGGCCACATAAGTTCTCTTTTTAAATTCATTTTTATGAGCTAAAATTATTTTATGGCACCCTCAATTAAAATCTACATGAAGATTCAAATTTAAATATTGTGAAAAAACTGTTAAATGTAAAGTTTTTTATTGTCTGGAGCATGTGTAAATTAATAAATTATATGCTTACTAAAGATCTCTATGAATCCTTTCTAAAGAATTACAGAAAATATAATTCTAACAAATATGTTCAAAATCTTGGTTTATTAAAATAGATCTTGTGAAGCCAGCTGGCTGGGCCAAAGACATAATTGTGAGGAGAAATGGGTGACAGAGAGATGGGAATGATGGAGAAGCAGAATGGTGCATACACTGTTAAGAGGTAGAACTGGGTATGTGACAGTGGTGAGGGGTGAGAGAGAGTGGATCATGTCACTGCTCAGTAGGATCAATGGGATGTTGTCTAGCAGCCTGGACTTTACACAGATGCAGACTCAATCCCAGAACAAGGTGTTTGGCAATGGGAGTTCCCTAGATCTGGGCAATGATGGTGGCCTGAGATGAGGAATGATCCACTTTCTATACTATATTGGACCTCCTTGAAAGACCTCTGTGTCCCATGGTATTGCTGAGGGTCAAGTGTGGGTCAATGGCCCTTATCTGGCCAGGGTCAAGTTGATGGGTCATGCTGCCTCCAGGAACTATACTGATGTGAGTGGCCTCACTGCCACCTGAGACAGTAGTAGTGACCATGTCTAGACTCCTACCAAGAGCCTTGTTTTGTGTTCCAAGTCCAGTTACAAGTGAGGTCTGAGTTGATGTCTGTAGCCCATGTTACCATCAAAGACCAAGCAGAGATTCTTGACCTGCACTGCAGCCTGAAGCCATGTTGATGTTTCTGAGCCATGCTCCCACTGGGGACCATATAGACTTGAGGGGTTTGCACTACCACCTGGGTCCATGGAGATATCTGAACATATGCTGCTACAGGAGCCCATGTCTGGGTCCAGGATTCTACTGCAGCTGGGTCTATATTGATTGCCATGGTTCATGCTACCACAGACGGACACACAGATGCCCATGGTCTGTGCTACAACCTGAAGCCATGTTGATGTTTGTGGGCTGTGCTGCTTCTGGACACCTTAGTGATCTGAGTAGCATCTGCTGCCACCTAAGGCCTTGGTAATGTCCCATTCTGGGCCATGTCTGGGTACATGGTCTTAATGTACCCAGGTTTATGTTGATGCCCATGGCCTGTGCTACCACCAATGGCCAAAATGATGTCTATGGCCTGAGCTTCAGACTGAAACCATGTTGATATCTGTGAGCAATGCTGACACTAGGGGCCATATCAATATAGATGGACTTCACTGCCAACTGGATCCATGCTAATGTCCGGGACTGTGCTACAGTTGAAGCCCATGTCTGCATCCATAGTCTTAATGTCGTTGGGTCTGTGATGATGCTTGTACCTATGTTGCCACTAAATACAGGCTGATGATATCTGTAGTCTATGCTATGGCTGGAATCTATATTGGTATCCCTGATTCCAGCTGCATTCAGGTCTTATCTGGATCCATGGTCCTACTACAAACAGGAGCCTTGTTTGTGGTCTGCTCTGACAAAAAAAAAAGAAAGAAAGAAAGAAAGAAAGAAAGAAAGAAAGAAAGAAAGAAAGAAAGAAAGAAAAGAAAAAAGAAAAGAAAAGAAAAGAAAAGAAAAGAAAAGGAAAGAAAAGAAAAAGCTACTTCGACAGTGATATTGATGACTGCAGACACACAATTAAGAAAGAAAAGAGGGACGTAGAAGACTTCTGTGACCTCTATCATAATACATTCCCACAAAAGAGTAACAGCCTAGACAGGAACCCATCAAAGGGAACTCTTAAAAACTGTGATATGATGCAAGGGTATTGCCTTCCAAGACTGTAGTAGAAGGGGAAGATCTCAGATCTGTTTAGGGAGCAGGCCACTGAGAGTTTGACCATGCCTCAGTGTGAATATAGATAACACAAATTGGATTGTTTTTTTTTTTTTTTTTTTTTTTTTTTTTTTTTTTGGCTGGGGGCAGAGGTCACAAGGACAAAGGGGTTGCACAGGGAAGGACTGGAAAATGAATGTAACAGTGTAATATGAGTATATGATGTGAAATTCTCTCCAAAAATCAATAAAATATTATGTCAGAAAATAAAATAAAATAGACCTTATATATAATTATAATGAATATAAACTATTTGATACACACAGTTTTATTTTATTTCTACATAATCTACATATTGCCAAATTGACTTATAAATAAGTGTGCATATTAACTAAAGTGGTTAAATCAGCCCAGCTTTATTTTTGCTCATGGTAAACTAAAATTTTAAATAAAACAATGATAAAAGATATGTAATCAATGCAACCTCAGATGTAAAAGAAATAGAGATAAGTAATGGCCCTAAATCTTTTTTTAGAATGATCAAAAGGATCTTTTAATCTAAAATTTTTAAATATTTTTAAGGACAAGATATAGATAATCATACAATTCTGGTTAAGTTATTCCCTTGATCTTTATCACAGAATACAGTCTCCATTGCTTGAAGGTATAAATTAACTTTAAGGGATGACTACTGTGGTCTTCCTTCTTGAGTTTCATGTGTTTTGCAGTTTGTATCTTGGGTATTCTGAGCTTCTGGGCTAATATTCTCTTATCAGTGAGTGCATATAATGTGTGTTCTTTTGTGATTGGATTACCTCACTCAGGATGATATTTTATAGTTCCATCCATTTGCCTAAGTATTTCATGAAGTCATTGTTTTTAATAGCTGAGTAGTACTTCATTGTGTAAATGTACTACATTTTTTGTATCCATTCCTCTGTTTTTTTGTTTTTTGTTTTTGTTTTTGTTTTTGTTTTTGTTTTTTTGTTTTTTTGGTTTTTCGAGACAGGGTTTCTCTGTGTAGCCCTGGCTGTCCTGGACCTCACTTTGTAAACCAGGCTGGCCTCGAACTCAGAAATCCGCCTGCCTCTGCCTCCCGAGTGCTGGGATTAAAGGCGTGCGCCACCACGCCCGGCCCATTCCTCTGTTGAGGGGCATCTGGGTTCTTTCCAGTTTCTGCCTATTATAAATAAGGCTATGAACATAGTGGACCATGTGTTCTTGTTATATGTTGGAACATCTTTTGGGTATATGCCCAGGAGTGGTATATCTGGGTCCTCAGTTAGTACTATGTCCAATTTTCTGAGGACCCTCCAAAATGATTTCCAGAGTGGTTGTACCAGCTTGCAATCCCACCAGAAATGGAGAAGTGTTGCTCTTTCTCCACATCCTCATCAGCATCTACTGTCACCTGAGTTTTTGCTCTTAGCCATTCTGACTGGTGTGAGGTGGAATCTCAGGGTTGTTTTGATTTGCATTTCCCTGATGACCAAGGATGTTGAACACTTCTTTACGTGCTTCTCAGTTATTTGAACTTCTTCAGTTGAAAATTCTTTGTTTAGCTCTGTATCCCATTTTTAAAAGGGTTATTTGGTTCTCTGGAGTCTAACTTCTTGAGTTCTTTGTATATATCGGATATTAGCCCTCTATCAGATGTAAGATTGATAAAGATCTTTTCCCAACCTGTTGATTGCTGATTTGTCTTTAATCTTATTGACAGTGTCCTTTGCCTTACAGAAACTTTTCAATTTTTTTCTTCTTCTTTTTTTTTAATTAATTTTATTTTTCTTTATTTCTGAAAAGATAAAGAAGACAGAACATGTATAGGATTCTGGAAAGGAATGAAATGATTAAACAAAATCAAGAACAAAATATTCCTTGCAGAAGTTAAAATAGTAGTCTAATAAAGGGGGTGGGAATGTCAAAAACATATTTAATATAAGTTACCTCTATTTTGACATTCCTGGAATATTTTTATTTATTTATTTATTTATTTATTTATTTATTTATTTAGTTATTTAGTTAGTTAGTTTTAATCCATTTTTACAGTCTAGTCATTATCCCACTCCCCATCTGCCCTCTGACTGTTCCTTATCCCATACCTCCTCCTGATTCCAGCTATCTCCAAGAGGATGCCCACTTCCCAACCTCCACCCGACCAGACCTCACCACTCCTTGGGGTCTCAAGTCTCACAAGGGTTAGGTGCATCTTCTCTCACTGAGGCCAGACCAGGCAGTCCTCTGCTGTATATGTGTCAGGGGCCTCATATCAGCTGGTGGATGCTGTCTGGGTAGTTGCTCAGTGTCTGATAGATCTCAGGAGTCCAGGTTAGTTGTTACTGCTGGTCTTCCTATGGGTCACCCTCTTCCTCAGCTTCTTCCAGCTTTTCCCTGATTCAGCCACAGGGGTCCTCGGCTTTGGTCTACTTGTTGGGTGTAAGTATCTGCATCTGATTCTTTCAGCTGCTTGATGGGTCTCTCAGTGTGCTGCTCACCATAGCATCAATAATATTGTCAGGTCCTTGAGATGGATCCCCATTTGGGCCTATCACTAGACCTTCTTTCCCTCAGGCTTTTCTTCATTTTGTCCCTCCAGTTTTTAGACAGGAATGATTCTGTGTCAGGGTTTCAGACTGTGAGATGGCATCTCCATCCCTCACTTGATGCCCTGTCTTTCTGATGGAGGTGGATACTACATGTTCCCTCTCTGCACTGTAGGGCATTTCATCTAAGGTCCCTCTCTTGGAGTCCTAATAGACTCTCAACTCCTGGTTCTCTGGTACATTCTAGAGGATCCACCATTTCTTACCTCCCAAGGTTGCATGTTTCCATTCTTTCTGCTGGCTCTCAGGGCTTCAGTACTGACCCCTGCTCCTAAACCTGATCATGTTCCCCCTTTCCTCTACCTGCTTCTCTTCCACCTACGTCCCTCACTCCCCGCCCCCATGATTGTTTCCGTCTTTCTCCCAAGTGTAATTGAGGCATTTTCACTTGGGCCCTTCAGCTTGTTAATCTTCTTGAGTTCTGTGGATTGTATCCTGGGTATCCTGTACTTTTTTGGCTAATATCTATTCATTAGTGAGTACATTCCATGCATGGTCTGAGTTACCTCACTCAGGATGATATTTTCTACTTCCATCAGTTTGCCTGCAAAACTCAGGATGTCCTTGTTCTTAATAGCTGAGTAGTATTCCATAGTGTAAATGAGCCACATTTTCTGTATCAATTCTTCCATTTTGGGATGTATGGGTTGTTTCCAGATTCTGGCTATCACAAACAAGGCCACTATGAACGTAGTGAAACATGTACCCCTGTGGCATGGTGCAGCATCTTTTTGGGTGGTTTAGTTGGATCTTCAGGTAGATCTATTTTCAATTTTCTGAGGAATCTCCAGATTGATTTTCCGAGTACTTGTACCAGTTTGCATTCCCACCAGCAATGGAGAAGTGTTCCTCGTTCTCCACATCCTTGTCAACATGTGCTGTCACCTGAGTGTTTGAACTTAGTCACTCTGAATGGTGTAAAGTGGAATCTCAGGGTTGTCTTGATACAGATTTTCCTGATCACTAAGTACTTTGAACATTTCTTTAAGTGCTTTTTGGCCTTTCGAGATTCATCTGTTGTGAATTCTCGGTTTAGTTCTAAATCCCATATATTGATTGGGTTGTTTTTTGTTTGTTTGTTTGGTTTTTTTTGGTTTTTTGTTTTTTTTTTTGGTGTTTAGATTCTTGAGTTCTTTATATACTTTGGATATTAGACCTCTATTCGATATGGTATTAGTAAAGTTTTTTTTTGTTGTTGTTGTTGTTTATTTTTAAAAATCTGTAGGTTGCTGATTGTCCTACAATGTCCTTTGCAGTACAGAAGCTTTTCAGTTTCATGAGCTCCCATTTGTCAAGTGTTGATCTTAGAGCCTGAGCCATTGGAGTTCTGTTTAGCAAATGTCCCCCTGTGCCAATGAGCTCAAGGCCCTTTCCCACGTTCTCTTCTATTAGATTCAGTGCATCTAGTTTTATGTGGTGGTCCTTGATCCACTTTGACTTGAGCTTTGTACAAGGTGACAAATATGGGTCTATTTTCATTTTTTTACATACAGACAGCCAGTTAGACCATCACCATTTATTGAAGATTCTTTCTTTTTTTTCTACTGTATATTTTTGGCTCCTTTGTCAAAGACAAAAAAGTGTCTGAAAGAGTGTGGCTTTATTTCTAAGTCTTCAATTCTAATATATTGATCAAAGTGTCTGTCTCCATACTAATATCATGCAGTTTTTATCACTATTGCTCTTTAGTATAGCTTGAGGTCAGGGATGGTGATTTCCTCCAGAAGTTCTTTTATTGTTAAGAATTGTTTTCTCTATTCTTCCTGTTTTGTTTTTCCAGATAAATTTAGGAATTGCTTTCCCTGTCTGTGAAGAATTGTGTCAAAATTTTGATGGGGGTTGCAATGGATCTATAGATTGCTTTTGGTAGGATGGCCATTTTTACTATGTTAATTCTACCAATCCATGAGCATGGGAGAGCTCACCATTTTCTGAGTTCTTCTTCAGTTTCTTTCTTGAGAGACTTGAAGTTCTTGTCATACAAATGTCTGACTTGTTTGGTTAGTTATCCCAAGGTTTTTTTTTACATTATTTATGACTAGTGTGAAGGGTGTTGTTTCCCTAATTTCTTTCTTTCTTTCTTTCTTTCTTTCTTTCTTTCTTTCTTTCTTTTTTTTTTTTTTTTGTTTTTCGAGAAAGGGTTTCTCTGTATAGCCCTGGCTGTCCTAGAACTCAGAAATCCACCTGCCTCTGCCTCTGCCTCCCGAGTGTTGGGATTAAAGGTGTGCACCACCAAGCCTGGCCCTTCCCTAATTTCTTTATCTGCCCATTTATAATTTGTACAGAGGAAGGCTACTTATTTGTTTGAGTTACTTTTATCCAGCCACTTTGCTGATGTTGTTTATAAGCTGTATAAGTTCTCTGGTAAATTTTTTGGGGTTGCTTATGTATATTATCATATCATCTGCAAAGAGTGATACTTTGACCTCTTCTTTGTCAATTTGTATCCCCTTGATGTCTTTTTGTTGTTTAATTGCTCTAGCTAGAACTTTGAGTATTATATTGAATAAATATGGGGAGAATGAGCATCCTTGTATTGTCGCTGATTTTAGTGGGATTGCTTCAAGTATCTCTCCATTTAAATTGATATTGCCTGTTGGTTTGCTGTATATTGCTTTTATTATGGTTAGGTATGAGCATTGAATTCTTGATCTTTCCAATACTTTTAACATGAAAGAGTGCTAGATTTTGTCACAGGCCTTTTCAAACATCTAATGAGATTATCATGTTATTTGTTTTCTTTGCATTTGTTTATATGGTGGATTATGTTAACAGATTTTCATATATTGAACCAACCCTGAATCTCTGGGATGAAGCCTGCTTGATCATGGCGAGTGATGGCTTTGATGTGTTCCTCTTCAGTTTTCTAGAATTTTATTGAGTATTTTTGCATTGATATTCATAAGCGAAATTGGTCTGAAGTTCTCTTTTTTGTTGGGTTTTTGTGTGGTTTAGAACGAATTAAGTAATGTTCCTTCTGTTTCTATTTTATGTAATAGTTTGAGGTGTGTTTGGATTAGCTCTTCTTCTTTGAAGGATTGGTAGAATTCTGCACTAACACCATCTGGCCCTGGGCTTTTTGTTGTTGTTGTTGGGAGGGTTTTAATGACTTTTTCTATTTCCTTAGGGGATATGGGCCAGCTTAGATAGTTTATCCACTCTTGATTTAACTTTGGTACATGGTATCCATGTAGAAAATGATCCGTTTCATCTAGATTTCCCAGTTTTGTTGGGTATAGGCTTTGGTAGTAGGATCTGATGGGTTTTTGTTTGTTTGTTTGTTTGTTTTTTGTTTTTTTTTTTAATTTCTTCATTTTCTGTTGTTTTGTCTAACTTTTCATTTCTGATTTTGTTAATTTGGATACTGTCTCTGAGCCCTTTAGTTAGTTTGGCTAGATGTTTATCTATCTTTTTGATTTTCTCAGAGAACCAGCTTTTGGTTTTGTTGATTCTTTATATCTTTCTCTTTGTTTCTCTTTGGTTGATTTCTGCCCAGAGTTTGACTATTTCTTGCTGTCTACTCCTCTTGGGTATGTTTGCTTCTCTTTGTTCTAGAGCTCTCAGTTGTGCTGTTAAGTTGCTAGTGTAGGATCTCTCAAGTTTCTTTACTAAGGCACATAGAGCTATGAATTTTCCTCTTAGCACTGCTTTCATTGCGTCTCATATATTTGGGTATGGTGTATCCTAATTTTCGTTGAATTCTAAAAAGTCATTACTTTATTCATTTCTTCCCTTACCAAGTTATTATTGAATAGAAAGTTGTTTAATTTCCATGGGTATGTGGGCTTTATGTTGATTTTGTTGTTATGGAAGACCAGCCTTAGGCCCTGCTGATCTGACAGGATGCACCTAATTATTTCAATCTTCTTGTATTGGTTGAAGCTTATTTTGTGACTGATTATATGGTCAGTTTTCGAGAAGGTATCATGAGGTGCTGAGAAGAGTGTTTATTCTTTTGTTTTAGGGTGAAATGTCCTGTAGATATCTGCTAAATGTATGTGGTTCAGAACCTCTATTAGTCTCACTGTTATCTCTGTTTAGTTTCTGTTTCAATGACCTGTCCATTAGTGAGAATGAGGTGTTGAAATCTCCCACTCTTATTGTATGATAACCTTCACTCTTATCCATAAATATTTCCAAGAAAAAGCCCCGTGGCATCCTAATTCCTTCTGAAACTTCAGAGTTGAAATAGTCCACAGGGAGGATTCAGTACCCTCAGTTTGTAGGTAAGATAACTGAAAGGGAAAACAAAACAAAACAAAACAAAACAAACAAAAACATTGGTGTAGTTTGTGGTAAGAGAAAATGAATGAAACCAGCAGTCTGGCTGTTGTTTCACTCCCTAGCTCATCAGTGATGTGGGAACATAATTGCTCAAAGAATAAAAACACTTGGTTTAAAATTGGAAGTGGAGCTATTTCCCAGTAGATGGGAAAATCTTAAAGATAAATGGTAATTATTCCCAAGGCCCTTGCCCCAGTGTTTGTCAAACCAGAAGACTCACGCTGGCCTGAGCACTCGGGCTAGAAAGTGAGCATGGCTGCAGAGGCAGCATAAACAGAGTGAGGACACTAAATGGGCACATAGCACTCCCTTGACAGAAGCAGACTTCAATCTGGCCCCTTTACATCTTTTGTCAGGGTCTAGATAGATGGCTTAGAGATTAAGATCACTTACTGCTCACATGGAAGTCCAGGGTTTGATTCCTAGCACTCACATAGTGATTCACAACGACCTGTAACTTCAGTTCAGGGGGATCTGATGTCCTCTTTTGAACCAAAGGCACTCATGAGATACATATACATTTGTGCAGACAAAATATCATACACGTTGTCTTAGGGATTTTATTGCTGTGATAAAACACTATCTTAGTCAATGTTCTATTGCTGTGAAGAGACACCATGAAATCATTTAGTTGGAGTTTGTTTACGATTTCAGAGGTTTGGTCCATTTTCAGCTTGATGCAAAGCATGGTAGCATGCAGGCAGACACGGTACTGGAAACAGTTATACCTCTGGATCTGTAGGCAGCAGGAAAGGAGAGAGCAATTGGGCCTGCCTTAAGCTTTTGAAACTTCAAAACCCATGCCCCTATTAAACACTTTCTCCAACAAGGCCACACCTACTCCAACAAGGCCACACTTCCCAACCTCTCCGAATTAGTGCCACTCCCTGATGACTAAGTAGTCAAACCTTTGAACCTCTGGGTCTTATTTAAACCACCACAAACACCACAACCAAAATTTATTTTGGAGAAAAGGTGAATTTTTACTTATAGTTCCACATCATAGTTCTTCACTGAGTGAATACAGGACAGGAACTCAGAGCAGGAACCTGGAGACAGAGACCATGGAGGAGTGCTGCTTAATGTCTTGCTCCTTTTGGTTGTTCATCCTGTTTTCTCATAGCACCCTGCATCTACTGCCCAGGGGTGGTATTGCAGATAGTGAGCTTGGCTGGCCCACATCAATCATTATACAAGAAAATGCACTCCAAGCTTACACATATTTTCTCAATTGCAGTCCCTCTTCCCAAATGATTTGGGCTTGGGTTAAGTTCACATGAAATTGGCCAGCACACATATCAAATAAGTTTATTACTGGAAAATTTTAAATATAAGCATCAGGCACTGGGATGTGTCCTATTTAAGGATATGGACCTGGAAACACGTCTTCAGACTCAAGAATCAGAGAATGCCAACACTACCTATTGGCTGGACAACACTACTTTTTTCTTCAAGAGTGGACTCAGGAGATCCAGGAGCTGGAGCACTTCATTGTGCTTAGCTTAATGGACTTGCTGAATCTCATCTGCCCTCTTTAACACAGGATAGCACTTCTCTTTAGGGTTACCGTGGATGATCCCTTTGCTTGGCCTTTGAAAAGAAAGTTTCTCAAATGAAACTCAAGAAGAAGGAAGACCAAGTATGGATAGTTCAATTTTTCTTAGAAGGGGGAACAAAATACCTATGGAAGGAGTTACAGAAACAACATTCAGAGAAAAGACTGAAGGAATGGCCATCCAGAGACTGCCCCATTTGGGATCCATCCCATATACAACCACCAAACCCAGACACTATGGCAGATGCCAACAAGAGCTTGCTGACAGGAGTCTGATATAGCTGACTCCTGAGAGGCTCTGCAAGTGCCTGGCAAATACAGAAATAGATGCTCATAGTCATCCATTGGATGGAGCAGAGGGTCCCCAATGAAGGAGCTAGAGAAAGTACCCAAGGAGCTGAAGGGGTTTGCAGTCCCATAGGAGGAACAACAATATGAACTAACCAGTGCCCCCAGAGCTCCCTGGGACTAAACTACCAATCAAAGAAAACATATGATGGAACTCGTGACTCTAACTGCATATGTAGCAGAGTATGGCCTAGTCAGTCATCAATGGGAGGACAGGCCCTTGATCCTGTGAAGGTTCTATGCCCTAGTATAGGGGAATGCCAGGGCCAGGACGCAGGAATGGGTGGGTTAGGGAGCAGGGGGATGGGGGAGGAGATAGAAAATTTTCAGAGGGAAAACTAGGAAAGGGGATACATTTGAAATGTAAATAAAGAAAATATCTAATAAAAATTATTTAAAAAAGCAAAATTACCAAATTCCAAAAAAAGAAAAGAAAAGGTAAAGAAAAGAAAAGAAAAAAAGAAAAGAAAAGAAAAAGAAAAAGAAAAAGAAAAAGAAAAAGAAAAAAGAAAAGGAAAGTAAGTTTTTTTTTTTTTTTTTTTTTTTTTAGAGGTGGCAACAAGGATTGGTTGAGCAGCTAGAAAAGTTCCATTTAAATTACAGTTCCACAGAGTTTATTTTGCTTCATCTCATCATTGCTGGGAATATTCATCTTTTTGGGCCTCATCATTATTAAAGGAAAAGGAATAGCACTGCCTTTGGACTGAAATTAAAACACACCTTGGTGCTCAATATGTTTGTGGATTTCACTGTATCTGTAGGGAGGCTAGAAGTGGTGGCTCAAAGACTAGAGATGAGGAAGTTAATTTTCCTTAGCATTTGGTACTATAGCAAGCAAAATCAGCACTAATTGGTAGATTAAAAATAACAAGATAATAAAAATAAGAGATTAAAAAACTCTTTTTTATCAAGAAGGAAGCCCAATGTGTGGATACTTCATTCCTCCTTAGAATAGGAAACAAAATACCCATGGAAGTAGTTACAGAGACAAAGTTCAGAGCTGAGATGGAAGGAAAGACCATCCAGAGACTGCTCCACCCAGGGATCCATCCCATATACAACCACCAAACCCAGACACTATTGCATGTGCCAGCAAGATTTTGCTGACATGACCCTGATATAGCTGTCTCTTGTGAGGCTATGCCAGTGCCTGGCAAACACAGAAGTGGATGCTTACAGTCAGCTATTGGATGGATCACAGGGCCCCCAATGGAGGAGCTAGAGAAAGGCCCCAAGGAGCTAAAGGAATCTGCAACCCTATAGGTAGAACAACAATATGAACTAACCAGTACCCCCTGGAGCTTGTGTCTCTAGCTGCATATGTAGCAGAAGATGACCTAGTCGGTCATCATTGGGAAGAGAGACCCCTTGGTCTTGCAAACTTTATATGCCCCAGTACAGGGGAATACCAGGGCCAAGAAGTGGGAGTAGGTGGGTAGGGGAGCAGGGTGGGGGGGAGGGTATAGGGGACTTTTGGGATAGCATTTGAAATGTAAATGAAGAAAATATCTAAAAAAAAAAGAAAAAAGAAAAAAAAAAGAAAAAGAAAAAGAAAAAGAAAAACAAAACAAGAAAAAAAATCTCCTTTTTAAAAAGCCAGAAAAATCCATGCTGGAACTCATTATATATATTGGAGTGGTGTTTTATATTCAGTTGGTTTCACAGCTCCAAGAGATAATTACCAGATATCAATATTACCTGTAGCCCCTCCCCCCCAAATATGATAAAAGGAAATGATTTCCCAGGTTGGAATTTTAGTCACCAAAGGATCAGATAATGGGCCAGCTTTACTGGCTAAGATTGTGCAATGGTAGTAAATAGTTCAAGCTTAAAGTTAAAGAGGTTGTAACATCCCCAGAGTTCTGGGAAGGTGGACTAAAGAGCAAGACTTTAAACTGTTACTAAAGATACTGTGTCAGGAAACCCACCCAAAACGGAATTAGTTGATACCACTTCTTTGGTTAAATATGAAATATAGCTGTAATAGGCAGACAGGATTATCTCTTTATGACATTCTATATGATTGCCCTTCCTTTATTGTCAGAAGCAGGTAGTGGTGGTGGGATCTAGAGAGTCCTGCAACATTGCTTTTGAGATACTTGGCACTTCCCATTGGGTGAGGAATAGCTGCCTGTTTTTAATTACAGATGTCCACCCTTTGAAACAGGAGATGATGGGTAAAAATATTTCCAGTCCCCAAAGCCTCTTTGAAGAGGTTCATTCACTTTCATTTTACCCATGCCAAATGTAGGGAGGTTTGCCCTTCGGATTCTCCACAGCAGAGCTTATTGTGACTGGGAATACACTCTTAATGCATCATCGCAATGCATACTGACTCTCCAGAGGAAGACATCTGGAGCCCGGGAGGCCCCACAGGACCTACTTTAGTTGCCCTGGAATCTAATTCTTACACAGTACAAGTGTAAGAAGTAGTAGGTCAGAAAATGAAATGAAAACACTCTTTATTTTCTGTATTTGTTCTATTTTGATGCCTTGCTCCCAAGTTCTACATTGATTACTGTAGTTCTTGCACGGGTTTGTACTACAGGTGTAGTATAAGTGGCTGCCAACAGCTGGACTCATAATGAAATGTTCTTATTAGCACTCTTTTACATTTTCTAGACAGAACATAAAAGTACTGCTTGTTGCCATTACTATGGATCCTTCTTTTTTAAATTTTTAATATTTTTTATTACGTATTTTCCTCAATTACATTTCCAATGCTATCCCAAAAGTCCCCTATACCCTTCCCCACACTTCCCTACCCTTCTAATGGTTTCAAAATGCTCCTCTAATGCCCCATACATCCATACTACACAACGGGACCTTGGCCTAGGTAAAAATCTTCTTCCGACAATACACATTTCTCTTGCAAAGGGAAAATTTACAGGTACAATAAATCCACTTGTTCTATCTGCTAGCAGAAAAACCAAATAAACCTATTTTGATCTCACTGCTCAATCAAAAAATATCTGGATATGCAGTGGACCTACAAAGAGGGGTGTTCTAATTTCTACCCAAATCATTAACCCAGGAGAAACAATACTGTATTCTGATTGTCCTGAGCTAGTTTCTCGCCAGCAAGAACACACTCCGACAACCAGATTCTTCTGAAGCAAGCTTTATTGCTTCATTAGGAGGAAGACCCCGAACCCCGGAAAATGGTGCTGCTTATAATACACCTTGGAGTGGCGTGTCAGTACCTGATTTGTTGCTTGCCCATCGCCTCATTGCTACGCCCCGGGATGGGCAGTGACTTGGCACGAATTCACTCTTGCACCTGCGCACATTGCTTGTTTACCAGTTAGGCACAGCGGAAGCTGGCACCATCTTGTAATGGCGATTGCTCACGCCTCTCCACACTGATGAACATGTGACCATGAAAACTTAAGACATATGCTGTCACCCACTATGCAGATACTCTATCATGTCAAAACTCATCCTGGGAAAAGAAATTCATGCTCATGTTCAATGACAATAACATAAGTGAATGGTCTACATCTGTTTGATGGTCTATGTTTAACACTGATAAAGACCACAGTGCCCTACTCAAATTGTGTTTCCTGGGTCACCTGGCAGGCTAAACATATAACACCACTCCTCCAGAAATGTGTCACTAGACCAAACTGTCATTTGAGCACATATAATACTGTTAAATTCATCATCCTTGACCTGGGAGAGCCTAAATGTAAAAGAGACTACAGAATGGTACTATATATCAACAGCCAAGGCTAGTGCCCTAGAGTTATGGAGTACTACTCTGCTATTAAAAAGAATGAATTTATGAAATTTCTAGGCAAATGGATGGACCTAGAGGGCATCATCCTGAGTGAGGTAACCCAATCGCAAAAGAACTCACATGATACATACTCACTGATAAGTGGCTATTAGCCCAGAAACTTAGAATACCCAAGATATAAGATACAATTTGCGAAACACATGAAACTCAAGAAACGAAGACCAAAGTGTGGACACTTTGCCCCTTCTTAGAATTGGGAACAAAACACCCATGGAAGGAGTTACAGAGACAAAGTTTGGAGCTGTGATGATGAAAGGATGGACCATCTAGAGACTGCCATATTCAGGGATCCACCCCATAATCAGCTTCCAAACGCTGACACCTTTGCATACACTAGCAAGATTTTGCTGAAAGGACCCTGATATAGCTGTCTCTTGTCAGACTATGCCGGGGCCTAGCGAACACAGAATTGGATGCCCACAGTCAGCTATTGGATGGATCACAGGGCCTCTAATGGAGGAGCTAGAGAAATTACCCAAGGAGCTAAAGGGATCTACAACCCCATAGGTGGAACAACAATATGAACTAACCATTACCCCCCGGAGCTCCTGTCTCTAGCTGCATATGTATCAGAAGATGGCCTAGTTGGCCATGAGTGGAATGAGAGGCCCATTGGTTGTGCAAACTTTATATGCCTCAGTATAGGGGAATGCCAGGGCCAAGAAGTGGAAGTGGGTGGGTAGGGGAGTGGGGGGGGGTAGGGTATGGGGGACTTTTGGGATAGCATTGGAAATGTAAATGAGGAAAATACCTAATTAAAAAATTTTTAAAAAGATGTCACTAATTTCTAAAAAGCATCAACCAATGAACTTTGTAATTCCTTTAATGAGGGAATAAAAATAAGGCCTCTCCCATTTCTGCTATTATAAACAAAAAAACCAAAAAAAAAAAAAAAAAAAAAAAAAACAGTCAGTCCCTGCAGCTGGCAGAAACTGTACCCCAGGCTTACTGTGAATGTGGAAAAGCCAATCTATGCTATCAATGACATTGGGAAGCCTGAGATTAGGATCCCTATAAGCCCTATAATCAGACAGCATACCCTGTCCTACTGCTTGGGGTTGGCCCCTTAAAAACCACAAATCTGGGGAGAATTATCTTTCCCAGTTAGAGAGGATAATTTAACAGATCTGAGGAACGTCTCTGACCTTGCTTGGATCAAACATTCTACTATGCTATTGTCCAAAGTATTGGAAGGATCCCTAACCATCTTGAGACAGGGACCCAAACACGGTCTAATTTCCATCGTCTCCAACATTCATTAATTAGTGATGACAATATGTATCAGAAGATGGCCTGGTCGGCCATCAGTGGAAAGAGAGGCCCATTGACCGTGCAGACTTTATAAGCCTCAGTACAGGGGAATGCCAGGGCCAAGAGGTGGGAGTGGGTGGGTGGGGGAGTGGATGTGGGAGGATGTGGGGGACTTTTGGGATTGCATTGGAAATAAATACCCAATAATAATTTTTAAAAAGGAAAAAATTAGTGATGACAAAGACATAAAATAGTGAGCATCAGCAAGATCATGCCTGAACTAGTCAAGACCTTTGATACTAGAATCTAGCTTCCCATACTACTCCATGTTCCCACAAGTAGTCAGAGGGAAGCATTTGAAAGGGCAAGTTATATGAAGATTTGCAGGTCCAAAGAAAGCAACATGCCTTACAAATCATTAGCTGGAATGGGCCCTCCAAGGCATAGTCACATCCACTTGGGGAGATGATGGATCCTAGGGTGATCAAACTTCCATCTACATATTAAGCTGCATCATGCTATTATATATAGATGTAGCAGAACTTCAAGAATCCTTAATATGTTAGCCAGATAACAAACTAAAATGCAGAATACAATCTATCAAAAACACATAGACTTGATGGATTCTAAAAGGGAGAGTGTATAGAATGTTAGCCAAAACAACTGCTATTTACAAATACATAATGTAAGAAGGTCATAAAAGAAAAAAGAAGAAGACAGACTACATAAAAATATTTCAACATAGTATCAATCTTCTACAATCTCTAAACATGACCTTTCCTACCCAGTACCAACCACATAGACTGGCCTGGACATATCATATCTGCCAGCACCCACAGGTCTCTTCTACTTCCAAACTTCCCACTGGCATCTAACTCTCTCCACCCAAACAGATTTCTTACTTCCTTCTGCAAGTTATGGCCTGAATTAGAACTAATAAAAGAAGTACACATGCCCAGATCACATCACAAAAAATACTAACAAGGTAAAGATCAAGTCACTGTATTTTTTTTCCAAAACCTACCTGGGCAAAAGAACTGTTTGCCAATGAGATTTACCCAGATAAGCCACGGGACACTTTTTTTTTTTTAATATCCATTAACATCATCAAAGAATTTAAGAGATTTAGAGAAGACACATAGAAACACCTGAAGGAAATTAAAGAAAAAGAATTTAGAAAGAGCTGGGGAGTGATGATACAAACCTTTAATTCCAGCACTTGGGAAGCAGAAGCAGGTGGATCTCTCCATTTGAGGTCAGCCTGGTGTGCAGAGTGAGTTCTAGAACAACCAGGACTACTCAAAGAATCCTGTCTTAAAAGGTAAAAAAAAAAAAAAAAAAAAAAGCAAGTTACATAAGGCAGATCAATATTACTGCTGGCCTTGTTTTCATGTCTAATATCACCATACTTTTTGGCAGCATCATGTAGGAAAGCCCACAGCAGAGAAGGAAAAAGAAACTCCAGAAGAATAAATACCTGATTTATGCCCAAGAAAACTCAAGCACAAAGCTAATGGAAATGATGAAGGCAGTTCATGACTTGAGAACAGAATTCAATAAAGAAATAGAAATAATTAAGAGAACTCCAGCTGAAATGAAGTTGAAATTGAAAACCACAATAACTGTACTAAAAAATTCAAGAGACTCAAGAAACAATCAGGACTAGCCATTACAGTATTTAATAAAATAGACTTTTGAATGAAAGCAATCAAAAGAGATATCGAAGGATACTTCATAATCATAAAAGAAAAAATCTACCAAGTTGACATCTCAATACTAAACATTTATGCCCCAAATGCAAAGGTACCCACATTCATAAAAGAAATATTACTAAAGCTTAAATCATATGTCAAGCCGTACATATTTATAGTGGGAAACGTCAACACTGTACTCTCACCAACTGATAGGTCATTGAGATAGAAAATAAACAGAGAAATAATGAAACTAATAGAGGTTATAAATCAAATAGACCAAACATATCTACAAAACATTTCACTCAAACACAGAAGATAATATCTTCTTTTAAGCACCTCTTGGAACCTTCTCCAAAATTGACTTTATACTCAATAACAATGCCGCCTCACCAGATACAAGAAAATTGAAATAATCCGTTGCGTATTTCCAGAACATCACGGATGAAAGATGAATTTCAGTAACAACAGAAAACCTACAAACTCATGGAAACTGAAGAACTCTCTACTCAATGGTTATTGGGTCAGGGAAGCTATGAAGACTTTCTAAAATTCAATAAAAATGAAGGCACAATATACCCAAACTCATGGTATACGAGGAAAGCAGTGCTAAGAAGAATGTTCATAGCACTAAGTGCCTTCATTAAAAATTGGAGAGTTAGTTAGGGAAGCAGAAACCGGCCTGAGTAGGGCCACAGGCCTCATCCAGCCGGATCAGTGCCGGGGTAGCAGGAGCTCGCAGGGTTGCCTGACACCCGCCAGCTACCCACGACCCCCGCCGCAGGATTTTGGGACAGCTGGTGAGTGGAACACAGCTTCTGCTCCAATCCAATTGCGCGGGACCTGAGACTGCATTAGTTAGGGAAGCAGAAACCGGCCTGAGTAGGGCCACAGGCCTCATCCAGCCGGATCAGCGCCAGGGTAGCGGGAGCGCAGGGTTGCCTGACACCCGCCAGCTACCCACGACCCCCGCCGCAGGATTTTGGGACTGCTGGTGAGTGGAACACAGCTTCTGCTCCAGTCCAATCACGCGGGACCTGAGACTGCTCTGGTTGGGGAGAGAGAAATCCGGCCTACATAGGGCCACAACCCTCTTCCGGTCAGAAAAGCACCTGGGCAGCTGGGGCGCAGGGTTGGCTGACACTCACCAGCTACCCACAACACCCACCACAGGATCTTAAGACTTCTGGAGAGGGGAACACAGCTTCTGCCCCAATCCAATTGCACGCGGGACCAGAGACTGCATTAGTTAGGGAAGCAGAAAAACGGCCTGAGTAGGACCACAGGCCTCTTCCGGCTGGACCAGCACCGGGGTACCATCAGCTACCCACGACCCCCGCCGCAGGATTTAGAGACTGCTGGTGAGTGGAACACAGCTTCTGCTCCAATCTTTAAACAGTGACAACGATAACAACTAAGCCCAGAGATTACCAGATGGCGAAAGGTAAACGTAATAATCTTACTAACAGAAACCAAGACCACCCACCATCATCAGAACCCAGCACCCCCACTTCGCCCAGTCCAGGGCACCCCAACACACCGGAAAAGTTAGACACGGATTTAAAAGCATATCTCCTGATGATGATAGAGGACTTCAAGAAGGACGTTAATAACACACTTAAAGAAATGCAGGAGAACACTGCTAAACAGGCAGAAGACAATAAAGAGGAAGCACAAAAATCCCTTAAAGAATTTCAGGAGAACACTGCTAAAGAGTTACAAATCCTTAAAGAAAAACACGATAACCTAATCAAACAGGTAGAAGTCCTTACAGAAAAACAGGAAAACACATCCAAACAAATGATGGAAATGAACAAAACCATACTAGACCTAAAAAGGGAAGTAGACACAATAAAGAAAACCCAAAATGAGGCAACACTGGAGATAGAAACCCTAGGAAAGAAATCTGGAACCATAGATACGAGCATCAGCAACAGAATACAAGAGATGGAAGAGAGAATCTCAGGTGCAGAAGATTCCACAGAGAACATCGGCACAACAATCAAGGAAAATGTAAAATGCAAAAAGATCCTAACTCAAAACATCCAAGAAATACAGGACGCAATGAGAAGACCAAACCTACGGATAATAGGAGTGGATGAGAATGAAGATTTTCAACTCAAAGGACCAGCAAACATCTTCAACAAAATTATAGAAGAAAACTTCCCAAATCTAAAGAAAGAGATGCCCATGAACATACAAGAAGCCTACAGAACTCCAAATAGACTGGACCAGAAAAGAAATACCTCCCGACACATTATAATCAGAGCAACAAATGCTCTAAATAAAGATAGAATACTAAAAGCAGTAAGAGAAAAAGGCCAAGTAACATATAAAGGCAAGCCTATCAGAATTACACCAGATTTTTCACCAGAGACTATGAAAGCCAGAAGATCCTGGACGGATGTTATACAGACACTAAAAGAACACAAATTCCAGCCCAGGCTACTATACCCAGCCAAACTCTCAATTAACATAGATGGAGAAACCAAAGTATTCCAAGACAAAACCAAATTCACACATTATCTCTCCACGAATCCAGCCCTTCAAAGGATAATAACAGAAAAAAACCAATACAAGGACAGGAACCACGCCCTAGAAACAACAAGAAGGTAATCCCTCAACAAACCTAAAAGAAGACAGCCACAAGAACAAAATGCCAACTTTAACAACAAAAATAACAGGAAACAACAATTACTTTTCCTTAATATCTCTTAATATCAATGGACTCAACTCCCCGATAAAAAGACATAGACTAACAAACTGGCTACACAAACAAGACCCAACATTTTGCTGCTTACAGGAAACTCATCTCAGAGAAAAGGATAGACACTACCTCAGAATGAAAGGCTGGAAAACAATTTTCCAAGCAAATGGCATGAAGAAACAAGCTGGAGTAGCCATTCTAATATCTGATAAGATTGACTTCCAACCCAAAGTCATTAAAAAAGACAGGGAGGGACACTTCATACTCATCAAAGGTAAAATCCTCCAAGAGGAACTATCAATCCTGAATATCTATGCTCCAAATACAAAGGCAGCCACATTCATTAAAGAAACTTTACTAAAGCTCAAAGCACACATTGCACCTCATACAATAATAGTGGGAGACTTCAACACACCACTTTCACCAATGGACAGATCATGGAAACAGAAACTAAACAGGGACACAGTGAAACTAAGAGAAATTATGAATCAAATGGATCTGGCAGATATCTACAGAACATTCTATCCTAAAACAAAAGGATATACCTTCTTCTCAGCACCTCATGGTACCTTCTCCAAAATTGACCACATAATTGGTCACAAAGCAGGCCTCAACAGATATAAAAATATGGAAATTGTCCCATGCATCCTATCAGATCACCATGGATTAAGGCTGATCTTCAATAACAGAATAAATAATAGAAAGCCAACCTTCACGTGGAAACTGAACAACACTCTTCTCAATGATACCTTGGTCAAGGAAGGAATAAAGAAAGAAATTAAGGACTTTTTAGAGTTCAATGAAAATGAAGCCACAACATACCCAAACTTATGGGACGCAATGAAAGCATTTCTAAGAGGAAAACTCATAGCTCTGAGTGCCTCCAAAAGGAAACTAGAGAGAGCACACATTAGCAGCTTGACAACACACCTAAAAGCACTAGAACAAAAGGAAGCAAATTCACCCAAGAGGAGTAGACGGCAGGAAATAATCAAACTCAGGGGTGAAATCAACCAAGTGGAAACAAGAAAAACTATTCAAAGAATCAACCAATCAAGGAGCTGGTTCTTTGAGAAAATCAACAAGATAGATAAACCCTTAGCCAGACTCACTAGAGGGCACAGGGAAAGCATCCTAATTAACAAAATCAGAAATGAAAAAGGAGACATAACAACAGATCCTGAAGACATCCAAAACACCATCAGATCCTTCTACCAAAGGCTATACTCAACAAAAATGGAGAACCTGGATGAAATGGAGAAGTTCCTAGACAGATACCAGGTACCAAAGTTGAATCAAGATCAGGTTAATGATCTAAACAGCCCTATATCACCCAAAGAAATAGAAGCAGTCATTAATAGTCTCCCAACCAAAAAAAGCCCAGGACCAGATGGGTTTAGTGCAGAGTTCTATCAGACCTTCAAAGAAGATCTAATCCCAGTTCTTCACAAACTATTCCACAAAATAGAAACAGAAGGTACTCTACCCAACTCATTCTATGAAGCCACAATTACTCTGATACCTAAACCACAAAAAGACCCAACAAAGATAGAAAACTTCAGACCAATATCCCTTATGAATATTGATGCAAAAATCCTCAATAAAATTCTTGCTAACCGAATCCAAGAACACATCAAAACAATCATCCATCCTGACCAAGTAGGTTTCATCCCAGGGATGCAGGGATGGTTCAATATACGGAAATCCATCAACGTAATCCAGTATATAAACAAACTCAAAGACAAAAACCACATGGTCATCTCGTTAGATGCGGAAAAAGCATTTGACAAGATCCAACACCCATTCATGATAAAAGTCTTGGAAAGATCAGGAATTCAAGGCCCATACCTAAACATGATAAAAGCAATCTACAGCAAACCAGTAGCCAACATCAAAGTAAATGGTGAGAAGCTTGAAGCAATCCCTCTAAAATCAGGGACTAGACAAGGCTGTCCACTTTCTCCATACCTATTCAACATTGTACTTGAAGTCCTAGCCAGAGCAATTCGACAACAAAAGGAGATCAAAGGGATACAAATTGGAAAAGATGAAGTCAAAATATCACTTTTTGCAGATGATATGATAGTATATATAAGTGACCCTAAAAATTCCACCAGAGAACTCCTAAGCCTGATAAACAGCTTCGGTGAAGTAGCTGGATATAAAATTAACTCAAACAAATCAATGGCCTTTCTCTACACAAAGAATAAACAGGCTGAGAAAGAAATTAGGGAAACAACACCCTTCTCAATAGTCACAAATAATATTAAATATCTTGGAGTGACTCTAACTAAGGAAGTGAAAGATCTGTATAATAAAAACTTCAAGTCTCTGAAGAAAGAAATTATAGAAGATCTCAGAAGATGGAAAGATCTCCCATGCTCATGGATTGGCAGGATCAACATTGTAAAAATGGCTATCTTGCCAAAAGCAATCTACAGATTCAATGCAATCCCCATCAAAATTCCAAATGAATTCTTCAACGAATTAGAAAGTGCAATCTGCAAATTCATCTGGAATAACAAAAAACCTAGGATAGCAAAAACTCTTCTCAAGGATAAAAGAACCTCTGGTGGAATCACCATGCCGGACCTAAAGCTCTACTACAGAGCAATTGTGATAAAAACTGCATGGTACTGGTATAGTGACAGACAAATAGACCAATGGAATAGAATTGAAGACCCAGAAATGAACCCACACACCTATGGTCACTTGATCTTCGACAAGGGAGCTAAAAACATCCATTGGAAGAAAGACAGCATTTTCAACAAATGGTGCTGGCACAACTGGTTGTTAACATGTAGAAGAATGCAAATCGATCCATTCCTATCTCCTTGTACTAAGGTCAAGTCTAAGTGGATCAAGGAACTTCACATAAAACCAGAGACACTGAAACTTATAGAGGAGAAAGTGGGGAAAAGCCTTGAAGATATGGGCACAGGGGAAAAATTCCTGAATAGAACAGTAATGGCTTGTGCTGTAAGATCGAGAATTGACAAGTGGGACCTCATGAAACTACAAAGCTTCTGCAAGGCTAAAGACACCATCAATAAGACAAAAAAACCACCAACAGATTGGGAAAGGATCTTCACCTATCCTAAATCAGATAAGGGACTAATATCCAATATATATAAAGAACTCAAGAAGGTGGACTCCAGAAAGTCAAATAACCCCATTAAAAAATGGGGCTCAGAACTGAACAAAGAATTCTCACCTGAGGAATACCGAATGGCAGAGAAGCACCTGAAAAAATGTTCAACATCCTTAATCATCAGGGAAATGCAAATCAAAACAACCCTGAGATTCCACCTCACACCAGTCAGAATGGCTAAGATCAAAAATTCAGGTGACAGCAGATGCTGGCGAGGATGTGGAGAAAGAGGAACACTCCTCCATTGTTGGTGGGATTGCAAGCTTGTACAACCACTCTGGAAATCAGTCTGGCGGTTCCTCAGAAAATTGGACATAGTACTACCGGAGGATCCAGCAATACCTCTCCTGGGCATATATCCAGAAGATGTCCCAACCGGTAAAAAGGACACATGCTCCACTATGTTCATAGCAGCCCTATTTATAATAGCCAGAAGCTGGAAAGAACCCAGATGTCCCTCAACAGAGGAATGGATACAGAAATTATGGTACATTTACACAATGGAGTACTACTCAGCTATTAAAAAGAATGAATTTATGAAATTCCTAGCCAAATGGATGGACCTGGAGGGCATCATGTTGAGTGAAGTAACACAATCACAAAAGAACTCACACAATATGTATTCATTGATAAGTGGATATTAGCCCAAAACTTAGGATACCCAAGATATAAGATACAATTTGATAAACGCATGAAACTCAAGAAGAATGAAGACCAAAGTGTGGACACTGTGCACCTTCTTAGAATTGGGAACAAAACACCCAGGGAAGGAGTTACAGAGACAAAGTTCGTAGCTGTGATGAAAGGATGGACCATTTAGAGACTGCTGTATCCAGGGATCCGTCCCATAATCAGCTTCTAAACGCTGACACCATTGCATACACTAGCAAGATTTTGCTGAAAGGACCCAAATATAGCTGTCTCTTGTGAGATGATGCCGGGGCCTAGCAAACACAGGAGTGGATGTTCACAGTCAGCTATTGGATGTATCACAGGGCTCCCAATGGAGAAGCTAGAGAAAGTACCCAAGGAGCTAAAGGGATCTGCAACCCTATTGTTGGAACAACATAATGTACTAACCAGAACCCTGGAGCTCTTGTCTCTAGCTGCATATGTATCGAAAGATGGCCTAGTCGGCCATCAATGGAAAGAGAGGCCCATTGGACTTGCAAACTTTATATGCCCCAATATAGGGGAATGCCAGGGCCAAAAGAATGGGAATGGGTGGGTAGGGAAGTGGGGGGCGCTATGGGGGACTTTTGGGATAGTATTGGAAATGCAATTGAGGAAAATATGTAATAAAAAAAAATAATAAAAAAAAAAAAGAAAAAAAAATTGGAGAGTTGTCATACTAACAATTAAAAGTACACATGAAAGCTCTAGAAAAAAAAGATAAGGAGGGGGAAGAAGAAGAAAAGAAGAAGAAGAAGAAGAAGAAGAAGAAGAAGAAGAAGAGGAGGAGGAGGAGGAGGAGGAGAAGGAGGAGGAGGAGGAGGAAGGAAGAAGGAAGAGGAAGAGGAAGAGGAAGAAAGAAGAAGAAGAAGAAGAAGAAGAAGAAGAAGAAGAAGAAGAAGAAGAAGAAGAAGAAGAGGAGGAGGAGGAGGAGGAGGAGGAGGAGGAGGAGGAGGAGGAGGAGGAGGAGGAGGAGGAGGAGGAGGAGGAGGAGGAGGAGAAAACACATCCAAGAGGACTAGAGGAATAGATGGTAGGAAAAAGTCAAACTCAGGGGTGAAATGCCATTGCCTGGCAAATACAGAAGTGGACACTCAAAGTCATCTATAAGATGGAACACAGGGCCCCCAATGGAGAAGTTAGAGAAAGCACACAAAGAGCTGAAGGGGTCTGCAACCCTATAGGAGGAATGAAAATATGAACTAACTACTATCCCCAGAGCTCCTGTCTCTAGCTGTATATGTAGCAGAAGATGGTCTAGTTGGCCATCACTGAGAAGAAAGGCCCCTTGGTATTGCAAACTTTATATGCTCCAGTACAGGGGAATGCCAGGGCCAAGAAGTGGGAGTGGGTGGGTAGGGGAGCAGGGCAGGGGGAGGGTATAGGGAACTTTTGGGATAGCATTTGAATGTAAATAAAGAAAATATCTAATAAAAAAAAACAAACTAGAAATAAAGAAAATAATACAAAGAGTCAACCAAACATAACAAAGAGTTGTTTTTATGAGAAAAATCGACAATATAAACAAACCTTTGCTAACCTAACTAAATGACAAAGAGAATGTACCCAAACTCACAAAATCAGAAATGAAGAGGGACACAAGAATGGACACTACAACAATTCAAAGAATCATTAGGTCTTACTTCAAAAGCCTGTACTCCCCAAATTTTAAAATCTAAAGGAAATGGTTGATTTTCGAGACAGATTCCACTTACCAAAGTTAAATCAAGATCAGGTACACTGGTCAGCCTACAGGGAGGGCTCTGACCCCAGGATTCAGGTGAGATCGCCATTTTGTATCCTGGGTCTCTCAGAGAACAATTCACGAGGGAGAGCAGGTGGGCCACAGAAGCAACAGAGCTTCTTGGACAGGGTCCCTTCGGACCTTCAACTTCAGCCAGGAGGTGGATCTGAGCTCCAGACCTCTGTGCACCTTCCCTGACAGAGGAGAGCTTGCCTGCAGAGAGTGCTCTGACCACTGGGACTCAGGAGAGAGTTTGGACTCCCAGGAGTGCTGACAAAGACAAACAGAATCACAGGAGGAACAAGCTGCAGCCAGAGACAGCTAGAACATCTAACACCAGAGATTATCAAATGGCAAAAGGCAAACATAAAAATCTTACAGAAACCAAGACCACTTGGTATTATCAGAACCCTGTACTCTTACCTCAGTGAGTCCTGGATACCACAACACACCCAAAAAGCAAGATTCGGATTTAAAATCATCTCTCACGATGCTGGTAGAGGATTTTAAGAAGGGCATTAATAACTCACTTAAAGAAATACAGGAGAGCACTGCTAAACAGGTAGAAATTCTTAAAGAGGAAGCACAAAAATCCTTAAAAATACAGGAAAACACAACCAAGCAGGTGATGGAATTGAACAAAATCATACAAGATCTAAAAATGGAAGTAGAAACAATAAAGAAAACCTAAAGGGGGACAACTCTGAAGATAGAAATCCTAGGAAAGAAATCAGGAACCAGAAATGCGAGCATCAGCAACACAAGAGATGGAAGAGAGAATCTCAGGTGCATAAGATTCCATAGAAAACATGGACACAACAATCAAAGAAAATGCAAAGTGCAAAAAGATCCTAAGGATCCTCAAGGAATATAAAATATCTAGGAATAAACCTAACTGAGGAAGTGAAAGAGTTTTACAATGCAAACTTTAAGCTTTTAAAGAAAGAGATAGAAAATGGGACAACAAATCCCATGCTTTGGAAATGAAAAATCAATTCCATGACCGATAGGTTTAATATTGTGAAAATGGTCATGTTTACCAAAAGTGATTTACAGGTTAAATGAAATTCCAATAAAACTCCTCATCTCATTTTCACAGGAATAGAAAAAACGTACTCAAAACTTCATAGGGAATCACAAAAGACTCTAGGTAGTCAAAGAAACCCTGAACAAAACAAACAAGTAACAACAATAACAAATAATGCTGGAGGAATTAATATTCTACATCTTAGTATCACTACTGAAATATATTAATAAAAACAATATGGCACAAGAACAGTCATATAGACAAATGAAATGAAGTTGAAGATTGTTTCTGTATAAGTTCAAAGTTAATTGGCATCTTTTGACAAAGATGCTAAAAACATAAGCTTAAGAAAAGAAAGTATCTTCACCAAATGATGACAGAAAAACTAGGTGTCCATAGCCAGGAAAATTAAATTGGACCCCTATCTACCACCTGGCACAAAAACTGAGAATGGCTCAAAGACCTAAATGTTAAGTTTGAAACACCAAATCTACTAGAATACATCCTCAGTGCCATAGCAACCCTATTACATTCTGCTTCCACGTCATAGCAGTGAAATCACATTCATATAGCCTCTGTGACATAGTTCTACAGCCAAAAAATACTCAGCAAAAATGTATGTTACCATATTAGGTTGACAAATGCTTACAGTGCAAAGTTCTCCTATGCCCAGACCTCACTCAGCCTTTGGATATGAATCTGCTGAGTTTAGTTTTGGCAAAGCTGCTTCCTGACAAATGCCTCATCCTTGTCTACAGATCTATCTACAGAACTTTCTAGGACCATGACTTCTATCATATTGAGCCTTAGCAAGTCATATTGCTTTCCCAAGATACAAACCAATCCTCTTTTGTCAAATTTTCTTGGAGAAATATGAACAAAATATCTACTCATTTCAGAGAGAACCAATGAGAGCATAATGATGCAACAAAAAAACAACTTGGAAAGTCCATGAGTTTATGTGAACATACAGGAGCATATATAATGCAAAAATAGCCCACTAATAAGCCCACTTCAGTGTGGGTGATATCTCATGAAAGCTGTAACTCTGGAGTTCTCCGCATACCTTATAGGCAACTCAGATGTCAAAGAGTCTCCTTAGGACACTGGGTTGGTGAGAAAGTCTCCTACCAAGGAGTTAATTGCTACTTCACTAACCATGAAAGGGAGACCTATCTACCAATCTTGTAATTTCAGGAACTTCCTTTGCCTCATGAGCCTTGGAGAGGAAATGTTTCACTTTGGAAGATGACATCATCTCAGTTCCCTAAGCAATTACCCCTGTCTCTTCATCCTCTTCCTCCACTTGAATGATCAGGTTAATTCTTGGGAAAGTTTATTACTATACCAAGGTCACAAAATATTGGAAGATTAATGATGGTTACAATCATAAGGATGATAAAAGACAATACTAATAACCATAGTAGCTGATACTTTTGAAATTTGCCAGTATAGGAAACACTTGTATAGCCTCTCTCATTTATTGTTTACCAAGAATGTTAAGGAATAATCACTGGGCTCAGTATGTAGACAGGTATTAGGTCATACATAGAATAACAGAGGTTGTATGTTTGATGATTAGCATTGAAAAATGAATTTCCAGTAAATTACCAAGTTTCACATGTCTAGAGATGAACCCTAAGTCACAAAGGCATTATTGGCTAGAGGAAAACTTAAACTTAGGTTTCCTTCAAAGCTCATCCTTCCAAATCTCTCTGGTAGATGTGATCAGTATCCATCTACAGAATGGAAGAATATGCAAGAGGCTGGACACAGTAGATCCGAAGAGCTTCAATCTCAGTTTTCTGAAACTGTCTACCATTGGGCAGCTCCGTTTTCCATTTACCTCCTTGGAAGTGCTAGGTATTCTATATTGCCTAGGGGGATAAAATTGCCAAGTGAAAATCCTATTAAGCTGGGAAAAAGAAAAAACCATTTATTTAATATAGAGAGAAAATGTAGGAACAAAGACCTAGCAAATCATGAATTTACTATCCTATTTATTTTCTAACCCATTTAAATGGGATTCTAATTGCACAAAACAACTAATTTTGTGCATTAAGTTTCAATTAAATTCATTTGAAATTCAGGATAATGGCATTGTTGCTGAATAGCCATATTAAAGATGAAACATAATCTCTTGTGACTCTATTTCCTTTGACAAAATTAACTTCAAACTACTAATGAGCTCTCAATATGAGGCTGCTTTTATAAATGGCAACAAAGAGTTTATATTTATGAACAGCAGCTTTTTAAAAAAAAATCATCATTAAAAGCAATTTTCTATGTTACCAATATATATGGAAATTATTATGAAGCCTTTTTCTCATTATGGTTTCTATTGGGGAGGGGGTAGAGAAAATATGAAATGAATAGCTTTTTAATCACACTCATATCATAAACTGGAAGTTCATGTCCTTAATGCACGAAAGCCTTAATGCAAGACTTTCTATTGATTGAAGAGATAGTTCACTATGAAGCTTGTAGGTCTCACATATTCCGTTCTGAGGCTTAGAACACTGTTCCAGGACAAACAAGAAGCTCTTCTTTCCTAGGTGGCCCACCCCCTTGTTTGTTTGCATCCATAGAAAATAACTATTTGCCCTTCTAGGCTCTAGGTTGCAAGGATCCGTCTATCTATCCACTGAGCTTGCCTTTGTAGGCAAGCCTCCTGAGCCTTTCGTGATTCCCACCTTTTCATGACCAGTTACCAAAATGGAACAGTGCTCAGGGCCTGCTGTGTTCAAAGTTAACCCGGCCAGCAGTACTATGGTGCTCACAACTGGCACTGTTAAAATCTTATGTCCAAAACTAAGATAAGGTTGTCTGGTTGTAGATCCATATAGTAATTAGAGTTCTTCACAGAAAGAGAAGCAATATTATGAGTGGATGACAGGCAGACAGATGAGGAAAGATATATTAAAGACATTAATTCCCATAATTATTGAGTATGAGATCTCTTAACATATGCCATATGAAAACTAGAGAACTGGAGGGAGAGAGAGGAGGGAGGAAGAAGAGGAGGAGGAGTTGGACACTCATTTAGAGTACATCTGCGTAACAGAAGCTATAATTGCAAGTATTTGGGATCATGACTGGGTTGTTGCCAGATTAGCTTAGAGAATTGTTAGATCACTACTGCCCAGATACTAAGGCGACGTTTTGAAATAAATCTTGGTCTTTCTGCGTGATTATTAGGAACTAGCTAGGATAAAGAATATAGCTACTGTGTTCATTAACTACTCACATTTATATTAAAAATAATTCATTTAACAGTCCCGTGGGGCAGCAATAAGTAAGTGATGTACAGAATAGGAAATTATGACTGCTCAGCCAGCTGTAGAGCAAATATTGGAACGGGTATTCTAGATTAAAAGAAATACAAATACGACTTCCGGCCGGACCAGCGCCAGGGTAGCTAGAGCGCAGGGTCGGCTGACACCCGCCAGCTACCCAGGACCCCAGCCACAGGATTTTGAGACTGCAGGTGAGTGGAACACAGCTTCTGCTCCAGTCCAATCACGCGGGACCTGAGACTGCTTTGGTTGGGGAGGCAGAAATCCAGCCTCAGTAAGGCCACAAGCCTCTCCGGTCAGAAAAGCGTCAGGGTAGCTAGGGCGCAGGGTCGGCTGACACTCACCAGCTACCCACAACACCCGCCACAGGATCTTAAGACTTCTGGTGAGTGGAACACAGCTTCTGCTCCAATCCAATTGCGCGCAGGACCTGAGACTGCATTAGTAAGGGAAGCAGAAAACCGGCCTGAGTAGGACCACAGGCCACTTCCGGCCAGACCAGCACCAGGGTAGCTAGAGCGCAGGGTCGGCTGACACCCGCCAGCTACCCACGACACCCGCCACAGGATTTTGAGACTGCTGGTGAGTGGAACACAGCGTCTGCTCCAATCTTTAAACAGTGACAACAACAACAACTAACCCCAGAGATTACCAGATGGCGAAAGGTAAACGTAATAATCTTACTAACAGAAACCAAGACCACTCACCATCATCAGAACCCAGCACTCCCACTTCGCCCAGTCCAGGGCACCCCAACACACTGGAAAAGCTAGACACGGATCTAAAAGCATATCTCATGATGATATTAGAGGACTTCAAGAAGGACTTTAATAACACACTTAAAGAAAAACAGGAGAACACTGCTAAACAGGCAGAAGACACTAAAGAGGAAGCACAAAAATCCCTTAAAGAATTGCAGGAGAACACTGCTAAAGAGTTACAAATACTTAAAGAAAAACAGGATAACATAATCAAACGGGTAGAAGTCCTTACAGAAAAACAGGAAAACACATCCAAACAGATGATGGAATTGAACAAAACCATACTAGACCTAAAAAGGGAAGTAGACACAATAAAGAAAACCCAAAATGAGGCAACACTGGAGATAGAAACCCTAGGAAAGAAATCTGGAACCATAGATACCAGCATCAGCAACAGAATACAAGAGATGGAAGAGAGAATCTCAGGTGCAGAAGATTCCATAGAGAACATCGGCACAACAATCAAGGAAAATGTAAAATGCAAAAAGATCCTAACTCAAAACATCCAAGAAATACAGGACACAATGAGAAGACCAAACCTACGGATAATAGGAGTGGATGAGAATGAAGATTTTCACTCAAAGGACCAGCAAACATCTTCAACAAAATTATAGAAGAAAACTTCCCAAATCTAAAGAAAGAGATGCCCATGAACATACAAGAAGCCTACAGAACTCCAAATAGACTGGACCAGAAAAGAAATACCTCCCGACACATAATAATCAGAACAACAAATGCTCTAAATAAAGACAGAATACTAGAGAAAAGCACCGGGGCAGCTGGGGCGCAGGGTCGGCTGACACTCGCCAGCTACCCACAACACCCGCCACAGGATCTTAAGACTTCTAGAGAGTGGAACACAGCTTCTGCTCCAATCCAATTGCGCGTGGGACCTGAGACTGCATTAGTTAGGGAAGCAGAAACCGGCCTGAGTAGGGCCACAGGCCTCATCAGGCCGGATCAGCGCTGGGGTAGCTGGAGCGCAGGGTTGCCTGACACCCGCCAGCTACCCACGACCCCCGCCGCAGGATTTTGGGACTGCTGGTGAGTGGAACACAGCTTCTGCTCCAGTCCAATCACGCGGGACCTGAGACTGCTCTGGTTGGGGAGAGAGAAATCTGGCCTACATAGGGCCACAAGCCTCTTCCGGTCAGAAAAGCACCCGGGCAGCTGGGGCGCAGGGTCGGCTGACACTCGCCAGCTACCCACAACACCCGCCACAGGATCTTAAGACTTCTGGTGAGTGGAGCACAGCTTCTGCTCCAATCCAATTGCGCGCGGGAAACAGAGACTGCATTAGTTAGGGAAGCAGAAAACCGGCCTGAGTAGGACCACAGGCCTCTTCCGGCTGGACCAGCACCGGGGTACCGCCAGCTACCCACGACCCCCGCCGCAGGATTTAGAGACTGCTGGTGAGTGGAACACAGCTTCTGCTCCAATCTTTAAACAGTGACAACGATAACAACTAACCCCAGAGATTACCAGATGGCAAAAGGTAAACGTAATAATCTTACTAACAGAAACCAAGACCACTCACCATCATCAGAACCCAGCACACCCACTTCGCCCAGTCCAGGGCACCCCAACACACCGGAAAAGCTAGACATGGATCTAAAAGCATATCTCCTGATGATGGTAGAGGACTTCAAGAAGGACTTTAATAACATACTTAAAGAAATACAGGAGAACACTGCTAAACAGGCAGAAGACACTAAAGAGGAAGCACAAAAATCCCTTAAAGAATTGCAGGAGAACACTGCTAAAGAGTTACAAATCCTTAAAGAAAAACAGGATAACCTAATCAAACAGGTAGAAGTCCTTAATGAAAAACAGGAAAACACATCCAAACAGATGATGGAAATGAACAAAACCATACTAGACCTAAAAAGGGAAGTAGACACAATAAAGAAAACCCAAAATGAGGCAACACTGGAGATAGAAACCCTAGGAAAGAAATCTGGAACCATAGATACGAGCATCAGCAACAGAATACAAGAGATGGAAGAGAGAATCTCAGGTGCAGAAGATTCCATAGAGAACATTGGCACAACAATCAAGGAAAATGTAAAATGCAAAAAGATCCTAACTCAAAACATCCAAGAAATACAGGAAACAATGAGAAGACCAAACCTACGGATAATAGGAGTGGATGAGAATGAAGATTTTCAACTCAAAGGACCAGCAAACATCTTCAACAAAATTATAGAAGAAAACTTCCCAAATCTAAAGAAAGAGATGCCCATGAACATACAAGAAGCCTACAGAACTCCAAATAGACTGGACCAGAAAAGAAATACCTCCCGACACATAATAATCAGAACAACAAATGCTCTAAATAAAGATAGAATACTAAAAGCAGCAAGAGAAAAAGGCCAAGTAACATATAAAGGCAAGCCTATCAGAATTACACCAGATTTTTCACCAGAGACTATGAAAGCCAGAAGATCCTGGACGGATGTTATACAGACACTAAAAGAACACAAATTCCAGCCCAGGCTACTATACCCAGCCAAACTCTCAATTAACATAGATGGAGAAACCAAAGTATTCCACGACAAAACCAAATTCACACATTATCTCTCCACGAATCCAGCCCTTCAAAGGATAATAACAGAAAAAAACCAATACAAGGACAGGAACCACGCCCTAGAAACAACAAGAAGGAAATCCCTCAACACACCTAAAAGAAGACAGCCACAAGAACAAAATGCCAACTTTAACAACAAAAATAACAGGAAACAACAATTACTTTTCCTTAATATCTCTTAATATCAATGGACTCAACTCCCCGATAAAAAGATATAGACTAACAAACTGGCTACACAAACAAGACCCAACATTTTGCTGCTTACAGGAAACTCATCTCAGAGAAAAGGATAGACACTACCTCAGAATGAAAGGCTGGAAAACAATTTTCCAAGCAAATGGCATGAAGAAACAAGCTGGAGTAGCCATTCTAATATCTGATAAGATTGATTTCCAACCCAAAGTCATTAAAAAAGACAGGGAGGGACACTTCATACTCATCAAAGGTAAAATCCTCCAAGAGGAACTATCAATCCTGAATATCTATGCCCCAAATACAAAGGCAGCCACATTCGTTAAAGAAACTTTAGTAAATCTCAAAGCACACATTGCAACTCATACAATAATAGTGGGAGACTTCAACACACCACTTTCACCAATGGACAGATCATGGAAACAGAAACTAAACAGGGACACAGAGAAACTAAGAGAAATTATGAATCAAATGGATCTGGCAGATATCTACAGAACATTCTATCCTAAAACAAAAGGATATACCTTCTTCTCAGCACCTCATGGTACCTTCTCCAAAATTGACCACATAATTGGTCACAAAACAGGCCTCAACAGATACAAAAATATTGAAATTGTCCCATGCATCCTATCAGATCACCATGGACTAAGGCTGATCTTCAATAACAAAATAAATAATAGAAAGCCAACCTTCACGTGGAAACTGAACAACACTCTTCTCAATGATACCTTGGTCAAGGAAGGAATAAAGAAAGAAATTAAGGACTTTTTAGAGTTCAATGAAAATGAAGCCACAACATACCCAAACTTATGGGACGCAATGAAAGCATTTCTAAGAGGAAACTCATAGCTCTGAGTGCCTCCAAAAGGAAACTAGAGAGAGCACACATTAGCAGCTTGACAACACACCTAAAAGCACTAGAACAAAAGGAAGCAAATTCACCCAAGAGGAGTAGACGGCAGGAAATAATCAAACTCAGGGGTTAAATCAACCAAGTGGAAACAAGAAAAACTATTCAAAGAATCAACCAATCAAGGAACTGGTTCTTTGAGAAAATAAACAAGATAGATAAACCCTTAGCCAGACTCACTAGAGGGCACAGGGAAAGCATTGTAATTAACAAAATCAGAAATGAAAAAGGAGACATAACAACAGATCCTGAAGACATCCAAAACACCATCAGATCCTTCTACCAAAGGCTATACTCAACAAAACTGGAGAACCTGGATGAAATGGAGAAGTTCCTAGACAGATACCAGGTATCAAAGTTGAATCAAGATCAGGTTAATGATCTAAACAGCCCTATATTCCCCAAAGAAATAGAAGCAGTCATTAATAGTCTCCCAACTAAAAAAAGCCCAGGACCAGATGGGTTTAGTGCAGAGTTCTATCAGACCTTCAAGGAAGATCTAATCCCAGTTCTTCACAAACTATTCCACAAAATAGAAACAGAAGGTACTCTACCCAACTCATTCTATGAAGCCACAATTACTCTGATACCTAAACCACAAAAAGACCCAACAAAGATAGAAAACTTCAGACCAATATCCCTTAAGAATATTGATGCAAAAATCCTCAATAAAGTTCTTGCTAACCGAATCCAAGAACACATCAAAACAATCATCCATCCTGACCAAGTAGGTTTCATCCCAGGGATGCAGGGATGGTTCAATATACGGAAATCCATCAACGTAATCCAGTATATAAACAAACTCAAAGACAAAAACCACATGGTCATCTCGTTAGATGCGGAAAAAGCATTTGACAAGATCCAACACCCATTCATGATAAAAGTCTTGGAAAGATCAGGAATTCAAGGCCCATACCTAAACATGATAAAAGCAATCTACAGCAAACCAGTAGCCAACATCAAAGTAAATGGTGAGAAGCTTGAAGCAATCCCTCTAAAATCAGGGACTAGACAAGGCTGTCCACTTTCTCCATACCTATTCAACATTGTACTTGAAGTCCTAGCCAGAGCAATTCGACAACAAAAGGAGATCAAAGGGATACAAATTGGAAAAGATGAAGTCAAAATATCACTTTTTGCAGATGATATGATAGTATATATAAGTGACCCTAAAAATTCCACCAGAGAACTCCTAAGCCTGATAAACAGCTTCGGTGAAGTAGCTGGATATAAAATTAACTCAAACAAATCAATGGCCTTTCTCTACACAAAGAATAAACAGGCTGAGAAAGAAATTAGGGAAACAACACCCTTCTCAATAGTCACAAATAATATTAAATATCTTGGAGTGACTCTAACTAAGGAAGTGAAAGATCTGTATAATAAAAACTTCAAGTCTCTGAAGAAAGAAATTATAGAAGATCTCAGAAGATGGAAAGATCTCCCATGCTCATGGATTGGCAGGATCAACATTGTAAAAATGGCTATCTTGCCAAAAGCAATCTACAGATTCAATGCAATCCCCATCAAAATTCCAAATCAATTCTTCAACGAATTAGAAAGTGCAATCTGCAAATTCATCTGGAATATCAAAAAACCTAGGATAGCAAAAACTCTTCTCAAGGATAAAAGAACCTCTGGTGGAATCACCATGCCAGACCTAAAGCTCTACTACAGAGCAATTGTGATAAAAACTGCATGGTACTGGTATAGTGACAGACAAATAGAACAATGGAATAGAATTGAAGACCCAGAAATGAACCCACACACCTATGGTCACTTGATCTTCGACAAGGGAGCTAAAAACATCCATTGGAAGAAAGACAGCATTTTCAACAAATGGTGCTGGCACAACTGGTTGTTAACATGTAGAAGAATGCAAATCGATCCATTCCTATCTCCTTGTATTAAGGTCAAGTCTAAGTGGATCAAGGAACTTCACATAAAACCAGAGACACTGAAACTTATAGAGGAGAAAGTGGGGAAAAGCCTTGAAGATATGGGCACAGGGGAAAAATTCCTGAATAGAACAGTAATGGCTTGTGCTGTAAGATCGAGAATTGACAAGTGGGACCTCATGAAACTACAAAGCTTCTGCAAGGCTAAAGACACCATCAATAAGACAAAAAAACCACCAACAGATTGGGAAAGGAACTTCACCTATCCTAAATCAGATAAGGGACTAATATCCAATATATATAAAGAACTCAAGAAGGTGGACTCCAGAAAGTCAAATAACCCCATTAAAAAATGGGGCTCAGAACTGAACAAAGAATTCTCACCTGAGGAATACCGAATGGCAGAGAAACACCTGAAAAAATGTTCAACATCCTTAATCATCAGGGAAATGCAAATCAAAACAACCCTGAGATTCCACCTCACACCAGTCAGAATGGCTAAGATCAAAAATTCAGGTGACAGCAGATGCTGGCGAGGATGTGGAGAAAGAGGAACACTCCTCCATTGTTGGTGGGATTGCAAGCTTGTACAACCACTCTAGAAATCAGTCTGGCGGTTCCTCAGAAAATTGGACATAGTACTACCAGAGGATCCAGCAATACCTCTCCTGGGCATATATCCAGAAGATGTCCCAACCGGTAAAAAGGACACATGCTCCACTATGTTCATAGCAGCCCTATTTATAATAGCCAGAAGCTGGAAAGAACCCAGATGTCCCTCAACAGAGGAATGGATACAGAAATTATGGTACATTTACACAATGGAGTACTACTCAGCTATTAAAAAGAATGAATTTATGAAATTCCTAGCCAAATGGATGGACCTGGAGGGCATCATGTTGAGTGAAGTAACACAATCACAAAAGAACTCACACAATATGTATTCATTGATAAGTGGATATTAGCCCAAAACTTAGGATACCCAAGATATAAGATACAATTTGATAAACGCATGAAACTCAAGAAGAATGAAGACCAAAGTGTGGACACTGTGCACCTTCTTAGAATTGGGAACAAAACACCCAGGGAAGGAGTTACAGAGACAAAGTTCGTAGCTGTGATGAAAGGATGGACCATTTAGAGACTGCTGTATCCAGGGATCCGTCCCATAATCAGCTTCTAAACGCTGACACCATTGCATACACTAGCAAGATTTTGCTGAAAGGACCCAAATATAGCTGTCTCTTGTGAGACGATGCCGGGGCCTAGCAAACACAGGAGTGGATGTTCACAGTCAGCTATTGGATGTATCACAGGGCTCCCAATGGAGAAGCTAGGGAAAGTACCCAAGGAGCTAAAGGGATCTGCAACCCTATTGTCGGAACAACATGATGTACTAACCAGAACCCTGGAGCTCTTGTCTCTAGCTGCATATATATCGAAAGATGGCCTAGTCGGCCATCAATGGAAAGAGAGGCCCATTGGACTTGCAAACTTTATATGCCCCAATATAGGGGAATGCCAGGGCCAAAAGAATGGGAATGGGTGGATAGGGAAGTGGGGGGCGCTATGGGGGACTTTTGGGATAGCATTGGAAATGTAATTGAGGAAAATATGTAATAAAAATATTAAGGGCTGGTGAGATGGCTCAGTGGGTAAGAGCACCCGACTGCTCTTCCGAAGGTCCGGAGTTCAAATACCAGCAACCACATGGTGGCTCACAACCATCCGTAACGAGATCTGACTCCCTCTTCTGGAGTGTCTGAAGACAGCTACAGTGTACTTACATATAATAAACAAATAAATCTTAAAAAAAAAAAAGAATAATGACAATTAAACTTTAAAAAAAAATATTAAAAATCAAAAAAAAAAAAAAAAGACAGAATACTAAAAGCAGTAAGAGAAAAAGGCCAAGTAACATATAAAGGCAAGCCTATCAGAATTACACCAGATTTCTCACCAGAGACTATGAAAGCCAGAAGATCCTGGACGGATGTTATACAGACACTAAAAGAACACAAACTCCAGCCCAGGCTACTATACCCAGCCAAACTCTCAATTAACAGAGATGGAGAAACCAAAGTATTCCACGACAAAACCAAATTCACACATTATCTCTCCATGAATCCAGCACTTCAAAGGATAATAACAGAAAAAAACCAATACAAGGACAGGAACCACGCCCTAGAAACAACAAGAAGGTAATCCCTCAACAAACCTAAAAGAGGTCAGCCACAAGAACAGAATGCCAACTTTAACAACAAAAATAACAGGAAACAACAATTACTTTTCCTTAATATCTCTTAATATCAATGGACTCAACTCCCCAATAAAAAGACATAGACTAACAAACTGTCTACACAATCAAGACCCAACATTTTGCTGCTTACAAGAAACTCATCTCAGAGAAAAAGATAGACACTACCTCAGAATGAAAGGCTGAAAAACAATTTTCCAAGCAAATGGTATGAAGAAACAAGCTGGAGTAGCCATTCTAATATCTGATAAGATTGACTTCCAACCCAAAGTCATTAAAAAAGACAGGGAGGGACACTTCATACTCATCAAAGGTAAAATCCTCCAAGAGGAACTATCAATCCTGAATATCTATGCTCCAAATACAAAGGCAGCCACATTCATTAAAGAAACTTTAGTAAATCTCAAAGCACACATTGCACCTCATACAATAATAGTGGGAGACTTCAACACACCACTTTCACCAATGGACAGATCATGGAAACAGAAACTAAACAGGGACACAGTGAAACTAACAGAAATTATGAATCAAATGGATCTGGCAGATATCTACAGAACATTCTATCCTAAAACAAAAGGATATACCTTCTTTTCAGCACCTCATGGTACCTTCTCCAAAATTGACCACATAATTGGTCACAAAACAGGCCTCAACAGATACAAAAATATTGAAATTGTCCCATGCATCCTATCAGATCACCATGGACTAAGGCTGATCTTCAATAACAAAATAAATAATAGAAAGCCAACCTTCACGTGGAAACTGAACAACACTCTTCTCAATGATACCTTGGTCAAGGAAGGGATGAAGAAAGAAATTAAGGACTTTTTAGAGTTCCATGAAAATGAAGCCACAACATACCCAAACTTATGGGACGCAATGAAAGCATTTCTAAGAGGAAAACTCATAGCTCTGAGTGCCTCCAAAAGGAAACTAGAGAGAGCACACATTAGCAGCTTGACAACATACCTAAAAGCACTAGAACAAAAGGAAGCAAATTCACCCAAGAGGAGTAGACAGCAGGAAATAATCAAACTCAGGGGAGAAATCAACCAAGTGGAGACAAGAAGAACTATTCAAAGAATCAACCAATCAAGGAGCTGGTTCTTTGAGAAAATCAACAAGATAGATAAACCCTTAGCCAGACTCACTACAGGGCACAGGGAAAGCATCCTAATTAACAAAATCAGAAATGAAAAAGGAGACATAACAACAGATCCTGAAGACATCCAAAACACCATCAGATCCTTCTACCAAAGGCTATACTCAACAAAACTGGAGAACCTGGATGAAATGGAGAAGTTCCTAGACAGATACCAGGTATCAAAGTTGAATCAAGATCAGGTTAATGATCTAAACAGCCCTATATTCCCCAAAGAAATAGAAGCAGTCATTAATAGTCTCCCAACTAAAAAAAGCCCAGGACCAGATGGGTTTAGTGCAGAGTTCTATCAGACCTTCAAGGAAGATCTAATCCCAGTTCTTCACAAACTATTCCACAAAATAGAAACAGAAGGTACTCTACCCAACTCATTCTATGAAGCCACAATTACTCTGATACCTAAACCACAAAAAGACCCAACAAAGATAGAAAACTTCAGACCAATATCCCTTAAGAATATTGATGCAAAAATCCTCAATAAAGTTCTTGCTAACCGAATCCAAGAACACATCAAAACAATCATCCATCCTGACCAAGTAGGTTTCATCCCAGGGATGCAGGGATGGTTCAATATACGGAAATCCATCAACGTAATCCAGTATATAAACAAACTCAAAGACAAAAACCACATGGTCATCTCGTTAGATGCGGAAAAAGCATTTGACAAGATCCAACACCCATTCATGATAAAAGTCTTGGAAAGATCAGGAATTCAAGGCCCATACCTAAACATGATAAAAGCAATCTACAGCAAACCAGTAGCCAACATCAAAGTAAATGGTGAGAAGCTTGAAGCAATCCCTCTAAAATCAGGGACTAGACAAGGCTGTCCACTTTCTCCATACCTATTCAACATTGTACTTGAAGTCCTAGCCAGAGCAATTCGACAACAAAAGGAGATCAAAGGGATACAAATTGGAAAAGATGAAGTCAAAATATCACTTTTTGCAGATGATATGATAGTATATATAAGTGACCCTAAAAATTCCACCAGAGAAATCCTAAGCATGATAAACAGCTTCGGTGAAGTAGCTGGATATAAAATTAACTCAAACAAATCAATGGCCTTTCTCTACACAAAGAATAAACAGGCTGAGAAAGAAATTAGGGAAACAACACCCTTCTCAATAGTCACAAATAATATTAAATATCTTGGAGTGAAACTAAGATATTTAAGGAAGTGACTCTAACTCTAACTAAGGAAGTGAAAGATCTGTATAATAAAAACTTCAAGTCTCTGAAGAAAGAAATTATAGAAGATCTCAGAAGATGGAAAGATCTCCCATGCTCATGGATTGGCAGGATCAACATTGTAAAAATGGCTATCTTGCCAAAAGCAATCTACAGATTCAATGCAATCCCCATCAAAATTCCAAATCAATTCTTCAACGAATTAGAAAGTGCAATCTGCAAATTCATCTGGAATAACAAAAAACCTAGGATAGCAAAAACTCTTCTCAAGGATAAAAGAACCTCTGGTGGAATCACCATGCCGGACCTAAAGCTCTACTACAGAGCAATTGTGATAAAAACTGCATGGTACTGGTATAGTGACAGACAAATAGAACAATGGAATAGAATTGAAGACCCAGAAATGAACCCACACACCTATGGTCACTTGATCTTCGACAAGGGAGCTAAAAACATCCATTGGAAGAAAGACAGCATTTTCAACAAATGGTGCTGGCACAACTGGTTGTTAACATGTAGAAGAATGCGAATCGATCCATTCCTATCTCCTTGTATTAAGGTCAAGTCTAAGTGGATCAAGGAACTTCACATAAAACCAGAGACACTGAAACTTATAGAGGAGAAAGTGGGGAAAAGCCTTGAAGATATGGGCACAGGGGAAAAATTCCTGAATAGAACAGTAATGGCTTGTGCTGTAAGATCGAGAATTGACAAGTGGGACCTCATGAAACTACAAAGCTTCTGCAAGGCTAAAGACACCATCAATAAGACAAAAAAACCACCAACAGATTGGGAAAGGATCTTCACCTATCCTAAATCAGATAAGGGACTAATATCCAATATATATAAAGAACTCAAGAAGGTGGACTCCAGAAAGTCAAATAACCCCATTAAAAAATGGGGCTCAGAACTGAACAAAGAATTCTCACCTGAGGAATACCGAATGGCAGAGAAACACCTGAAAAAATGTTCAACATCCTTAATCATCAGGGAAATGCAAATCAAAACAACCCTGAGATTCCACCTCACACCAGTCAGAATGGCTAAGATCAAAAATTCAGGTGACAGCAGATGCTGGCGAGGATGTGGAGAAAGAGGAACACTCCTCCATTGTTGGTGGGATTGCAAGCTTGTACAACCACTCTAGAAATCAGTCTGGCGGTTCCTCAGAAAATTGGACATAGTACTACCAGAGGATCCAGCAATACCTCTCCTGGGCATATATCCAGAAGATGTCCCAACCGGTAAAAAGGACACATGCTCCACTATGTTCATAGCAGCCCTATTTATAATAGCCAGAAGCTGGAAAGAACCCAGATGTCCCTCAACAGGGGAATGGATACAGAAATTATGGTACATTTACACAATGGAGTACTACTCAGCTATTAAAAAGAATGAATTTATGAAATTCCTAGCCAAATGGATGGACCTGGAGGGCATCATGTTGAGTGAAGTAACACAATCACAAAAGAACTCACACAATATGTATGCATTGATAAGTGGATATTAGCCCAAAACTTAGGATACCCAAGATATAAGATACAATTTGATAAACGCATGAAACTCAAGAAGAATGAAGACCAAAGTGTGGACACTGTGCACCTTCTTAGAATTGGGAACAAAACACCCAGGGAAGGAGTTACAGAGACAAAGTTCGTAGCTGTGATGAAAGGATGGACCATTTAGAGACTGCTGTATCCAGGGATCCGTCCCATAATCAGCTTCTAAACGCTGACACCATTGCATACACTAGCAAGATTTTGCTGAAAGGACCCAAATATAGCTGTCTCTTGTGAGACGATGCCGGGGCCTAGCAAACACAGGAGTGGATGTTCACAGTCAGCTATTGGATGTATCACAGGGCTCCCAATGGAGAAGCTAGGGAAAGTACCCAAGGAGCTAAAGGGATCTGCAACCCTATTGTCGGAACAACATGATGTACTAACCAGAACCCTGGAGCTCTTGTCTCTAGCTGCATATATATCGAAAGATGGCCTAGTCGGCCATCAATGGAAAGAGAGGCCCATTGGACTTGCAAACTTTATATGCCCCAATATAGGGGAATGCCAGGGCCAAAAGAATGGGAATGGGTGGATAGGGAAGTGGGGGGCGCTATGGGGGACTTTTGGGATAGCATTGGAAATGTAATTGAGGAAAATATGTAATAAAAATATTAAGGGCTGGTGAGATGGCTCAGTGGGTAAGAGCACCCGACTGCTCTTCCGAAGGTCCGGAGTTCAAATCCCAGCAACCACATGGTGGCTCACAACCATCCGTAACGAGATCTGACTCCCTCTTCTGGAGTGTCTGAAGACAGCTACAGTGTACTTACATATAATAAATAAATAAATCTTAAAAAAAAAAAGAATAATGACAATTAAACTTTAAAAAAAATATTAAAAATCAAAAAAAAAAAAAAGACAGAATACTAAAAGCAGTAAGAGAAAAAGGCCAAGTAACATATAAAGGCAAGCCTATCAGAATTACACCAGATTTCTCACCAGAGACTATGAAAGCCAGAAGATCCTGGACGGATGTTATACAGACACTAAAAGAACACAAACTCCAGCCCAGGCTACTATACCCAGCCAAACTCTCAATTAACAGAGATGGAGAAACCAAAGTATTCCACGACAAAACCAAATTCACACATTATCTCTCCATGAATCCAGCACTTCAAAGGATAATAACAGAAAAAAACCAATACAAGGACAGGAACCACGCCCTAGAAACAACAAGAAGGTAATCCCTCAACAAACCTAAAAGAGGTCAGCCACAAGAACAGAATGCCAACTTTAACAACAAAAATAACAGGAAACAACAATTACTTTTCCTTAATATCTCTTAATATCAATGGACTCAACTCCCCAATAAAAAGACATAGACTAACAAACTGGCTACACAATCAAGACCCAACATTTTGCTGCTTACAAGAAACTCATCTCAGAGAAAAAGATAGACACTACCTCAGAATGAAAGGCTGGAAAACAATTTTCCAAGCAAATGGTATGAAGAAACAAGCTGGAGTAGCCATTCTAATATCTGATAAGATTGACTTCCAACCCAAAGTCATTAAAAAAGACAGGGAGGGACACTTCATACTCATCAAAGGTAAAATCCTCCAAGAGGAACTATCAATCCTGAATATCTATGCTCCAAATACAAAGGCAGCCACATTCATTAAAGAAACTTTAGTAAATCTCAAAGCACACATTGCACCTCATACAATAATAGTGGGAGACTTCAACACACCACTTTCACCAATGGACAGATCATGGAAACAGAAACTAAACAGGGACACAGTGAAACTAACAGAAATTATGAATCAAATGGATCTGGCAGATATCTACAGAACATTCTATCCTAAAACAAAAGGATATACCTTCTTTTCAGCACCTCATGGTACCTTCTCCAAAATTGACCACATAATTGGTCACAAAACAGGCCTCAACAGATACAAAAATATTGAAATTGTCCCATGCATCCTATCAGATCACCATGGACTAAGGCTGATCTTCCATAACAAAATAAATAATAGAAAGCCAATCTTCACGTGGAAACTGAACAACACTCTTCTCAATGATACCTTGGTCAAGGAAGGGATGAAGAAAGAAATTAAGGACTTTTTAGAGTTCCATGAAAATGAAGCCACAACATACCCAAACTTATGGGACGCAATGAAAGCATTTCTAAGAGGAAAACTCATAGCTCTGAGTGCCTCCAAAAGGAAACTAGAGAGAGCACACATTAGCAGCTTGACAACATACCTAAAAGCACTAGAACAAAAGGAAGCAAATTCACCCAAGAGGAGTAGACGGCAGGAAATAATCAAACTCAGGGGAGAAATCAACCAAGTGGAAACAAGAAGAACTATTCAAAGAATCAACCAATCAAGGAGCTGGTTCTTTGAGAAAATCAACAAGATAGATAAACCCTTAGCCAGACTCACTACAGGGCACAGGGAAAGCATCCAAATTAACAAAATCAGAAATGAAAAAGGAGACATAACAACAGATCCTGAAGACATCCAAAACACCATCAGATCCTTCTACCAAAGGCTATACTCAACAAAACTGGAGAACCTGGATGAAATGGAGGAGTTCCTAGACAGATACCAGGTACCAAAGTTGAATCAAGATCAGGTTAATGGTCTAAACAGCCCTATATCCCCCAAAGAAATAGAAGCAGTCATTGATAGTCTCCCAACTAAAAAAAGCCCAGGACCAGACGGGTTTAGTGCAGAGTTCTATCAGACCTTCAAAGAAGATCTAATCCCAGTTCTTCACAAACTATTCCACAAAATAGAAACAGAAGGTACTCTACCCAACTCATTCTATGAAGCCACAATTACTCTGATACCTAAACCACAAAAAGACCCAACAAAGATAGAAAACTTCAGACCAATATCCCTTATGAATATTGATGCAAAAATCCTCAATAAAGTTCTTGCTAACCGAATCCAAGAACACATCAAAACAATCATCCATCCTGACCAAGTAGGTTTCATCCCAGGGATGCAGGGATGGTTCAATATACGGAAATCCATCAACGTAATCCAGTATATAAACAAACTCAAAGACAAAAACCACATGGTCATCTCGTTAGATGCGGAAAAAGCATTTGACAAGATCCAACACCCATTCATGATAAAAGTCTTGGAAAGATCAGGAATTCAAGGCCCATACCTAAACATGATAAAAGCAATCTACAGCAAACCAGTAGCCAACATCAAAGTAAATGGTGAGAAGCTTGAAGCAATCCCTCTAAAATCAGGGACTAGACAAGGCTGTCCACTTTCTCCATACCTATTCAACATTGTACTTGAAGTCCTAGCCAGAGCAATTCGACAACAAAAGGAGATCAAAGGGATACAAATTGGAAAAGATGAAGTCAAAATATCACTTTTTGCAGATGATATGATAGTATATATAAGTGACCCTAAAAATTCCACCAGAGAAATCCTAAGCATGATAAACAGCTTCGGTGAAGTAGCTGGATATAAAATTAACTCAAACAAATCAATGGCCTTTCTCTACACAAAGAATAAACAGGCTGAGAAAGAAATTAGGGAAACAACACCCTTCTCAATAGTCACAAATAATATTAAATATCTTGGAGTGACTCTAACTAAGGAAGTGAAAGATCTGTATAATAAAAACTTCAAGTCTCTGAAGAAAGAAATTATAGAAGATCTCAGAAGATGGAAAGATCTCCCATGCTCATGGATTGGCAGGATCAACATTGTAAAAATGGCTATCTTGCCAAAAGCAATCTACAGATTCAATGCAATCCCCATCAAAATTCCAAATCAATTCTTCAACGAATTAGAAAGTGCAATCTGCAAATTCATCTGGAATAACAAAAAACCTAGGATAGCAAAAACTCTTCTCAAGGATAAAAGAACCTCTGGTGGAATCACCATGCCGGACCTAAAGCTCTACTACAGAGCAATTGTGATAAAAACTGCATGGTACTGGTATAGTGACAGACAAATAGACCAATGGAATAGAATTGAAGACCCAGAAATGAACCCACACACCTATGGTCACTTGATCTTCGACAAGGGAGCTAAAAACATCCATTGGAAGAAAGACAGCATTTTCAACAAATGGTGCTGGCACAACTGGTTGTTAACATGTAGAAGAATGCAAATCGATCCATTCCTATCTCCTTGTATTAAGGTCAAGTCTAAGTGGATCAAGGAACTTCACATAAAACCAGAGACACTGAAACTTATAGAGGAGAAAGTGGGGAAAAGCCTTGAAGATATGGGCACAGGGGAAAAATTCCTGAATAGAACAGTAATGGCTTGTGCTGTAAGATCGAGAATTGACAAGTGGGACCTCATGAAACTACAAAGCTTCTGCAAGGCTAAAGACACCATCAATAAGACAAAAAAACCACCAACAGATTGGGAAAGGATCTTCACCTATCCTAAATCAGATAAGGGACTAATATCCAATATATATAAAGAACTCAAGAAGGTGGACTCCAGAAAGTCAAATAACCCCATTAAAAAATGGGGCTCAGAACTGAACAAAGAATTCTCACCTGAGGAATACCGAATGGCAGAGAAACACCTGAAAAAATGTTCAACATCCTTAATCATCAGGGAAATGCAAATCAAAACAACCCTGAGATTCCACCTCACACCAGTCAGAATGGCTAAGATCAAAAATTCAGGTGACAGCAGATGCTGGCGAGGATGTGGAGAAAGAGGAACACTCCTCCATTGTTGGTGGGATTGCAAGCTTGTACAACCACTCTAGAAATCAGTCTGGCGGTTCCTCAGAAAATTGGACATAGTACTACCAGAGGATCCAGCAATACCTCTCCTGGGCATATATCCAGAAGATGTCCCAACCGGTAAAAAGGACACATGCTCCACTATGTTCATAGCAGCCCTATTTATAATAGCCAGAAGCTGGAAAGAACCCAGATGTCCCTCAACAGGGGAATGGATACAGAAATTATGGTACATTTACACAATGGAGTACTACTCAGCTATTAAAAAGAATGAATTTATGAAATTCCTAGCCAAATGGATGGACCTGGAGGGCATCATGTTGAGTGAAGTAACACAATCACAAAAGAACTCACACAATATGTATTCATTGATAAGTGGATATTAGCCCAAAACTTAGGATACCCAAGATATAAGATACAATTTGATAAACGCATGAAACTCAAGAAGAATGAAGACCAAAGTGTGGACACTGTGCACCTTCTTAGAATTGGGAACAAAATACCCAGGGAAGGAGTTACAGAGACAAAGTTCGTAGCTGTGATGAAAGGATGGACCATTTAGAGACTGCTGTATCCAGGGATCCGTCCCATAATCAGCTTCTAAACGCTGACACCATTGCATACACTAGCAAGATTTTGCTGAAAGGACCCAAATATAGCTGTCTCTTGTGAGACGATGCCGGGGCCTAGCAAACACAGGAGTGGATGTTCACAGTCAGCTATTGGATGTATCACAGGGCTCCCAATGGAGAAGCTAGGGAAAGTACCCAAGGAGCTAAAGGGATCTGCAACCCTATTGTCGGAACAACATGATGTACTAACCAGAACCCTGGAGCTCTTGTCTCTAGCTGCATATATATCGAAAGATGGCCTAGTCGGCCATCAATGGAAAGAGAGGCCCATTGGACTTGCAAACTTTATATGCCCCAATATAGGGGAATGCCAGGGCCAAAAGAATGGGAATGGGTGGATAGGGAAGTGGGGGGCGCTATGGGGGACTTTTGGGATAGCATTGGAAATGTAATTGAGGAAAATATGTAATAAAAATATTAAGGGCTGGTGAGATGGCTCAGTGGGTAAGAGCACACGACTGCTCTTCCGAAGGTCCGGAGTTCAAATCCCAGCAACCACATGGTGGCTCACAACCATCCGTAACGAGATCTGACTCCCTCTTCTGGAGTGTCTGAAGACAGCTACAGTGTACTTACATATAATAAATAAATAAATCTTAAAAAAAAAAAGAATAATGACAATTAAACTTTAAAAAAAATATTAAAAATCAAAAAAAAAAAAAGACAGAATACTAAAAGCAGTAAGAGAAAAAGGCCAAGTAACATATAAAGGCAAGCCTATCAGAATTACACCAGATTTCTCACCAGAGACTATGAAAGCCAGAAGATCCTGGACGGATGTTATACAGACACTAAAAGAACACAAACTCCAGCCCAGGCTACTATACCCAGCCAAACTCTCAATTAACAGAGATGGAGAAACCAAAGTATTCCACGACAAAACCAAATTCACACATTATCTCTCCATGAATCCAGCACTTCAAAGGATAATAACAGAAAAAAACCAATACAAGGACAGGAACCACGCCCTAGAAACAACAAGAAGGTAATCCCTCAACAAACCTAAAAGAGGTCAGCCACAAGAACAGAATGCCAACTTTAACAACAAAAATAACAGGAAACAACAATTACTTTTCCTTAATATCTCTTAATATCAATGGACTCAACTCCCCAATAAAAAGACATAGACTAACAAACTGTCTACACAATCAAGACCCAACATTTTGCTGCTTACAAGAAACTCATCTCAGAGAAAAAGATAGACACTACCTCAGAATGAAAGGCTGGAAAACAATTTTCCAAGCAAATGGTATGAAGAAACAAGCTGGAGTAGCCATTCTAATATCTGATAAGATTGACTTCCAACCCAAAGTCATTAAAAAAGACAGGGAGGGACACTTCATACTCATCAAAGGTAAAATCCTCCAAGAGGAACTATCAATCCTGAATATCTATGCTCCAAATACAAAGGCAGCCACATTCATTAAAGAAACTTTAGTAAATCTCAAAGCACACATTGCACCTCATACAATAATAGTGGGAGACTTCAACACACCACTTTCACCAATGGACAGATCATGGAAACAGAAACTAAACAGGGACACAGTGAAACTAACAGAAATTATGAATCAAATGGATCTGGCAGATATCTACAGAACATTCTATCCTAAAACAAAAGGATATACCTTCTTTTCAGCACCTCATGGTACCTTCTCCAAAATTGACCACATAATTGGTCACAAAACAGGCCTCAACAGATACAAAAATATTGAAATTGTCCCATGCATCCTATCAGATCACCATGGACTAAGGCTGATCTTCAATAACAAAATAAATAATAGAAAGCCAACCTTCACGTGGAAACTGAACAACACTCTTCTCAATGATACCTTGGTCAAGGAAGGGATGAAGAAAGAAATTAAGGACTTTTTAGAGTTCCATGAAAATGAAGCCACAACATACCCAAACTTATGGGACGCAATGAAAGCATTTCTAAGAGGAAAACTCATAGCTCTGAGTGCCTCCAAAAGGAAACTAGAGAGAGCACACATTAGCAGCTTGACAACATACCTAAAAGCACTAGAACAAAAGGAAGCAAATTCACCCAAGAGGAGTAGACGGCAGGAAATAATCAAACTCAGGGGAGAAATCAACCAAGTGGAAACAAGAAGAACTATTCAAAGAATCAACCAATCAAGGAGCTGGTTCTTTGAGAAAATCAACAAGATAGATAAACCCTTAGCCAGACTCACTACAGGGCACAGGGAAAGCATCCAAATTAACAAAATCAGAAATGAAAAAGGAGACATAACAACAGATCCTGAAGACATCCAAAACACCATCAGATCCTTCTACCAAAGGCTATACTCAACAAAACTGGAGAACCTGGATGAAATGGAGGAGTTCCTAGACAGATACCAGGTACCAAAGTTGAATCAAGATCAGGTTAATGGTCTAAACAGCCCTATATCCCCCAAAGAAATAGAAGCAGTCATTGATAGTCTCCCAACTAAAAAAAGCCCAGGACCAGACGGGTTTAGTGCAGAGTTCTATCAGACCTTCAAAGAAGATCTAATCCCAGTTCTTCACAAACTATTCCACAAAATAGAAACAGAAGGTACTCTACCCAACTCATTCTATGAAGCCACAATTACTCTGATACCTAAACCACAAAAAGACCCAACAAAGATAGAAAACTTCAGACCAATATCCCTTATGAATATTGATGCAAAAATCCTCAATAAAGTTCTTGCTAACCGAATCCAAGAACACATCAAAACAATCATCCATCCTGACCAAGTAGGTTTCATCCCAGGGATGCAGGGATGGTTCAATATACGGAAATCCATCAACGTAATCCAGTATATAAACAAACTCAAAGACAAAAACCACATGGTCATCTCGTTAGATGCGGAAAAAGCATTTGACAAGATCCAACACCCATTCATGATAAAAGTCTTGGAAAGATCAGGAATTCAAGGCCCATGCCTAAACATGATAAAAGCAATCTACAGCAAACCAGTAGCCAACATCAAAGTAAATGGTGAGAAGCTTGAAGCAATCCCTCTAAAATCAGGGACTAGACAAGGCTGTCCACTTTCTCCATACCTATTCAACATTGTACTTGAAGTCCTAGCCAGAGCAATTCGACAACAAAAGGAGATCAAAGGGATACAAATTGGAAAAGATGAAGTCAAAATATCACTTTTTGCAGATGATATGATAGTATATATAAGTGACCCTAAAAATTCCACCAGAGAAATCCTAAGCCTGATAAACAGCTTCAGTGAAGTAGCTGGATATAAAATTAACTCAAACAAATCAATGGCCTTTCTCTACACAAAGAATAAACAGGCTGAGAAAGAAATTAGGGAAACAACACCCTTCTCAATAGTCACAAATAATATTAAATATCTTGGAGTGACTCTAACTAAGGAAGTGAAAGATCTGTATAATAAAAACTTCAATCTCTGAAGAGAGAAATTATAGAAGATCTCAGAAGATGGAAAGATCTCCCATGCTCATGGATTGGCAGGATCAACATTGTAAAAATGGCTATCTTGCCAAAAGCAATCTACAGATTCAATGCAATCCCCATCAAAATTCCAAATCAATTCTTCAACGAATTAGAAAGTGCAATCTGCAAATTCATCTGGAATAACAAAAAACCTAGGATAGCAAAAACTCTTCTCAAGGATAAAAGAACCTCTGGTGGAATCACCATGCCGGACCTAAAGCTCTACTACAGAGCAATTGTGATAAAAACTGCATGGTACTGGTATAGTGACAGACAAATAGACCAATGGAATAGAATTGAAGACCCAGAAATGAACCCACACACCTATGGTCACTTGATCTTCGACAAGGGAGCTAAAAACATCCATTGGAAGAAAGACAGCATTTTCAACAAATGGTGCTGGCACAACTGGTTGTTAACATGTAGAAGAATGCAAATCGATCCATTCCTATCTCCTTGTATTAAGGTCAAGTCTAAGTGGATCAAGGAACTTCACATAAAACCAGAGACACTGAAACTTATAGAGGAGAAAGTGGGGAAAAGCCTTGAAGATATGGGCACAGGGGAAAAATTCCTGAATAGAACAGTAATGGCTTGTGCTGTAAGATCGAGAATTGACAAGTGGGACCTCATGAAACTACAAAGCTTCTGCAAGGCTAAAGACACCATCAATAAGACAAAAAAACCACCAACAGATTGGGAAAGGATCTTCACCTATCCTAAATCAGATAAGGGACTAATATCCAATATATATAAAGAACTCAAGAAGGTGGACTCCAGAAAGTCAAATAACCCCATTAAAAAATGGGGCTCAGAACTGAACAAAGAATTCTCACCTGAGGAATACCGAATGGCAGAGAAACACCTGAAAAAATGTTCAACATCCTTAATCATCAGGGAAATGCAAATCAAAACAACCCTGAGATTCCACCTCACACCAGTCAGAATGGCTAAGATCAAAAATTCAGGTGACAGCAGATGCTGGCGAGGATGTGGAGAAAGAGGAACACTCCTCCATTGTTGGTGGGATTGCAAGCTTGTACAACCACTCTAGAAATCAGTCTGGCGGTTCCTCAGAAAATTGGACATAGTACTACCAGAGGATCCAGCAATACCTCTCCTGGGCATATATCCAGAAGATGTCCCAACCGGTAAAAAGGACACATGCTCCACTATGTTCATAGCAGCCCTATTTATAATAGCCAGAAGCTGGAAAGAACCCAGATGTCCCTCAACAGGGGAATGGATACAGAAATTATGGTACATTTACACAATGGAGTACTACTCAGCTATTAAAAAGAATGAATTTATGAAATTCCTAGCCAAATGGATGGACCTGGAGGGCATCATGTTGAGTGAAGTAACACAATCACAAAAGAACTCACACAATATGTATTCATTGATAAGTGGATATTAGCCCAAAACTTAGGATACCCAAGATATAAGATACAATTTGATAAACGCATGAAACTCAAGAAGAATGAAGACCAAAGTGTGGACACTGTGCACCTTCTTAGAATTGGGAACAAAACACCCAGGGAAGGAGTTACAGAGACAAAGTTCGTAGCTGTGATGAAAGGATGGACCATTTAGAGACTGCTGTATCCAGGGATCCGTCCCATAATCAGCTTCTAAACGCTGACACCATTGCATACACTAGCAAGATTTTGCTGAAAGGACCCAAATATAGCTGTCTCTTGTGAGACGATGCCGGGGCCTAGCAAACACAGGAGTGGATGTTCACAGTCAGCTATTGGATGTATCACAGGGCTCCCAATGGAGAAGCTAGGGAAAGTACCCAAGGAGCTAAAGGGATCTGCAACCCTATTGTCGGAACAACATGATGTACTAACCAGAACCCTGGAGCTCTTGTCTCTAGCTGCATATATATCGAAAGATGGCCTAGTCGGCCATCAATGGAAAGAGAGGCCCATTGGACTTGCAAACTTTATATGCCCCAATATAGGGGAATGCCAGGGCCAAAAGAATGGGAATGGGTGGATAGGGAAGTGGGGGGCGCTATGGGGGACTTTTGGGATAGCATTGGAAATGTAATTGAGGAAAATATGTAATAAAAATATTAAGGGCTGGTGAGATGGCTCAGTGGGTAAGAGCACCCGACTGCTCTTCCGAAGGTCCGGAGTTCAAATCCCAGCAACCACATGGTGGCTCACAACCATCCGTAACGAGATCTGACTCCCTCTTCTGGAGTGTCTGAAGACAGCTACAGTGTACTTACATATAATAAATAAATAAATCTTAAAAAAAAAAAAGAATAATGACAATTAAACTTTAAAAAAAATATTAAAAATCAAAAAAAAAAAAAGACAGAATACTAAAAGCAGTAAGAGAAAAAGGCCAAGTAACATATAAAGGCAAGCCTATCAGAATTACACCAGATTTCTCACCAGAGACTATGAAAGCCAGAAGATCCTGGACGGATGTTATACAGACACTAAAAGAACACAAACTCCAGCCCAGGCTACTATACCCAGCCAAACTCTCAATTAACAGAGATGGAGAAACCAAAGTATTCCACGACAAAACCAAATTCACACATTATCTCTCCATGAATCCAGCACTTCAAAGGATAATAACAGAAAAAAACCAATACAAGGACAGGAACCACGCCCTAGAAACAACAAGAAGGTAATCCCTCAACAAACCTAAAAGAGGTCAGCCACAAGAACAGAATGCCAACTTTAACAACAAAAATAACAGGAAACAACAATTACTTTTCCTTAATATCTCTTAATATCAATGGACTCAACTCCCCAATAAAAAGACATAGACTAACAAACTGGCTACACAATCAAGACCCAACATTTTGCTGCTTACAAGAAACTCATCTCAGAGAAAAAGATAGACACTACCTCAGAATGAAAGGCTGGAAAACAATTTTCCAAGCAAATGGTATGAAGAAACAAGCTGGAGTAGCCATTCTAATATCTGATAAGATTGACTTCCAACCCAAAGTCATTAAAAAAGACAGGGAGGGACACTTCATACTCATCAAAGGTAAAATCCTCCAAGAGGAACTATCAATCCTGAATATCTATGCTCCAAATACAAAGGCAGCCACATTCATTAAAGAAACTTTAGTAAATCTCAAAGCACACATCGCACCTCATACAATAATAGTGGGAGACTTCAACACACCACTTTCACCAATGGACAGATCATGGAAACAGAAACTAAACAGGGACACAGTGAAACTAACAGAAATTATGAATCAAATGGATCTGGCAGATATCTACAGAACATTCTATCCTAAAACAAAAGGATATACCTTCTTTTCAGCACCTCATGGTACCTTCTCCAAAATTGACCACATAATTGGTCACAAAACAGGCCTCAACAGATACAAAAATATTGAAATTGTCCCATGCATCCTATCAGATCACCATGGACTAAGGCTGATCTTCAATAACAAAATAAATAATAGAAAGCCAACCTTCACGTGGAAACTGAACAACACTCTTCTCAATGATACCTTGGTCAAGGAAGGGATGAAGAAAGAAATTAAGGACTTTTTAGAGTTCCATGAAAATGAAGCCACAACATACCCAAACTTATGGGACGCAATGAAAGCATTTCTAAGAGGAAAACTCATAGCTCTGAGTGCCTCCAAAAGGAAACTAGAGAGAGCACACATTAGCAGCTTGACAACATACCTAAAAGCACTAGAACAAAAGGAAGCAAATTCACCCAAGAGGAGTAGACGGCAGGAAATAATCAAACTCAGGGGAGAAATCAACCAAGTGGAAACAAGAAGAACTATTCAAAGAATCAACCAATCAAGGAGCTGGTTCTTTGAGAAAATCAACAAGATAGATAAACCCTTAGCCAGACTCACTACAGGGCACAGGGAAAGCATCCTAATTAACAAAATCAGAAATGAAAAAGGAGACATAACAACAGATCCTGAAGACATCCAAAACACCATCAGATCCTTCTACCAAAGGCTATACTCAACAAAACTGGAGAACCTGGATGAAATGGAGGAGTTCCTAGACAGATACCAGGTACCAAAGTTGAATCAAGATCAGGTTAATGGTCTAAACAGCCCTATATCCCCCAAAGAAATAGAAGCAGTCATTGATAGTCTCCCAACTAAAAAAAGCCCAGGACCAGACGGGTTTAGTGCAGAGTTCTATCAGACCTTCAAAGAAGATCTAATCCCAGTTCTTCACAAACTATTCCACAAAATAGAAACAGAAGGTACTCTACCCAACTCATTCTATGAAGCCACAATTACTCTGATACCTAAACCACAAAAAGACCCAACAAAGATAGAAAACTTCAGACCAATATCCCTTATGAATATTGATGCAAAAATCCTCAATAAAGTTCTTGCTAACCGAATCCAAGAACACATCAAAACAATCATCCATCCTGACCAAGTAGGTTTCATCCCAGGGATGCAGGGATGGTTCAATATACGGAAATCCATCAACGTAATCCAGTATATAAACAAACTCAAAGACAAAAACCACATGGTCATCTCGTTAGATGCGGAAAAAGCATTTGACAAGATCCAACACCCATTCATGATAAAAGTCTTGGAAAGATCAGAAATTCAAGGCCCATACCTAAACATGATAAAAGCAATCTACAGCAAACCAGTAGCCAACATCAAAGTAAATGGTGAGAAGCTTGAAGCAATCCCTCTAAAATCAGGGACTAGACAAGGCTGTCCACTTTCTCCATACCTATTCAACATTGTACTTGAAGTCCTAGCCAGAGCAATTCGACAACAAAAGGAGATCAAAGGGATACAAATTGGAAAAGATGAAGTCAAAATATCACTTTTTGCAGATGATATGATAGTATATATAAGTGACCCTAAAAATTCCACCAGAGAACTCCTAAGCCTGATAAACAGCTTTGGTGAAGTAGCTGGATATAAAATTAACTCAAACAAATCAATGGCCTTTCTCTACACAAAGAATAAACAGGCTGAGAAAGAAATTAGGGAAACAACACCCTTCTCAATAGTCACAAATAATATAAAATATCTTGGCGTGACTCTAACTAAGGAAGTGAAAGATCTGTATAATAAAAACTTCAAGTCTCTGAAGAAAGAAATTATAGAAGATCTCAGAAGATGGAAAGATCTCCCATGCTCATGGATTGGCAGGATCAACATTGTAAAAATGGCTATCTTGCCAAAAGCAATCTACAGATTCAATGCAATCCCCATCAAAATTCCAAATCAATTCTTCAACGAATTAGAAAGTGCAATCTGCAAATTCATCTGGAATAACAAAAAACCTAGGATAGCAAAAACTCTTCTCAAGGATAAAAGAACCTCTGGTGGAATCACCATGCCGGACCTAAAGCTCTACTACAGAGCAATTGTGATAAAAACTGCATGGTACTGGTATAGTGACAGACAAATAGAACAATGGAATAGAATTGAAGACCCAGAAATGAACCCACACACCTATGGTCACTTGATCTTCGACAAGGGAGCTAAAAACATCCATTGGAAGAAAGACAGCATTTTCAACAAATGGTGCTGGCACAACTGGTTGTTAACATGTAGAAGAATGCGAATCGATCCATTCCTATCTCCTTGTATTAAGGTCAAGTCTAAGTGGATCAAGGAACTTCACATAAAACCAGAGACACTGAAACTTATAGAGGAGAAAGTGGGGAAAAGCCTTGAAGATATGGGCACAGGGGAAAAATTCCTGAATAGAACAGTAATGGCTTGTGCTGTAAGATCGAGAATTGACAAGTGGGACCTCATGAAACTACAAAGCTTCTGCAAGGCTAAAGACACCATCAATAAGACAAAAAAACCACCAACAGATTGGGAAAGGATCTTCACCTATCCTAAATCAGATAAGGGACTAATATCCAATATATATAAAGAACTCAAGAAGATGGACTCCAGAAAGTCAAATAACCCCATTAAAAAATGGGGCTCAGAACTGAACAAAGAATTCTCACCTGAGGAATACCGAATGGCAGAGAAACACCTGAAAAAATGTTCAACATCCTTAATCATCAGGGAAATGCAAATCAAAACAACCCTGAGATTCCACCTCACACCAGTCAGAATGGCTAAGATCAAAAATTCAGGTGACAGCAGATGCTGGCGAGGATGTGGAGAAAGAGGAACACTCCTCCATTGTTGGTGGGATTGCAAGCTTGTACAACCACTCTAGAAATCAGTCTGGCGGTTCCTCAGAAAATTGGACATAGTACTACCAGAGGATCCAGCAATACCTCTCCTGGGCATATATCCAGAAGATGTCCCAACCGGTAAAAAGGACACATGCTCCACTATGTTCATAGCAGCCCTATTTATAATAGCCAGAAGCTGGAAAGAACCCAGATGTCCCTCAACAGAGGAATGGATACAGAAATTATGGTACATTTACACAATGGAGTACTACTCAGCTATTAAAAAGAATGAATTTATGAAATTCCTAGCCAAATGGATGGACCTGGAGGGCATCATGTTGAGTGAAGTAACACAATCACAAAAGAACTCACACAATATGTATTCATTGATAAGTGGATATTAGCCCAAAACTTAGGATACCCAAGATATAAGATACAATTTGATAAACGCATGAAACTCAAGAAGAATGAAGACCAAAGTGTGGACACTGTGCACCTTCTTAGAATTGGGAACAAAACACCCAGGGAAGGAGTTACAGAGACAAAGTTCGTAGCTGTGATGAAAGGATGGACCATTTAGAGACTGCTGTATCCAGGGATCCGTCCCATAATCAGCTTCTAAACGCTGACACCATTGCATACACTAGCAAGATTTTGCTGAAAGGACCCAAATATAGCTGTCTCTTGTGAGACGATGCCGGGGCCTAGCAAACACAGGAGTGGATGTTCACAGTCAGCTATTGGATGTATCACAGGGCTCCCAATGGAGAAGCTAGGGAAAGTACCCAAGGAGCTAAAGGGATCTGCAACCCTATTGTCGGAACAACATGATGTACTAACCAGAACCCTGGAGCTCTTGTCTCTAGCTGCATATATATCGAAAGATGGCCTAGTCGGCCATCAATGGAAAGAGAGGCCCATTGGACTTGCAAACTTTATATGCCCCAATATAGGGGAATGCCAGGGCCAAAAGAATGGGAATGGGTGGATAGGGAAGTGGGGGGCGCTATGGGGGACTTTTGGGATAGCATTGGAAATGTAATTGAGGAAAATATGTAATAAAAATATTAAGGGCTGGTGAGATGGCTCAGTGGGTAAGAGCACCCGACTGCTCTTCCGAAGGTCCGGAGTTCAAATCCCAGCAACCACATGGTGGCTCACAACTATCAGTAACGAGATCTGACTCCCTCTTCTGGAGTGTCTGAAGACAGCTACAGTGTACTTACATATAATAAATAAATAAATCTTAAAAAAAAAAAAAAGAATAATGACAATTAAACTTTAAAAAAAAATATTAAAAATCAAAAAAAAAAAAAAAGACAGAATACTAAAAGCAGTAAGAGAAAAAGGCCAAGTAACATATAAAGGCAAGCCTATCAGAATTACACCAGATTTCTCACCAGAGACTATGAAAGCCAGAAGATCCTGGACGGATGTTATACAGACACTAAAAGAACACAAACTCCAGCCCAGGCTACTATACCCAGCCAAACTCTCAATTAACAGAGATGGAGAAACCAAAGTATTCCACGACAAAACCAAATTCACACATTATCTCTCCATGAATCCAGCACTTCAAAGGATAATAACAGAAAAAAACCAATACAAGGACAGGAACCACGCCCTAGAAACAACAAGAAGGTAATCCCTCAACAAACCTAAAAGAGGTCAGCCACAAGAACAGAATGCCAACTTTAACAACAAAAATAACAGGAAACAACAATTACTTTTCCTTAATATCTCTTAATATCAATGGACTCAACTCCCCAATAAAAAGACATAGACTAACAAACTGGCTACACAATCAAGACCCAACATTTTGCTGCTTACAAGAAACTCATCTCAGAGAAAAAGATAGACACTACCTCAGAATGAAAGGCTGGAAAACAATTTTCCAAGCAAATGGTATGAAGAAACAAGCTGGAGTAGCCATTCTAATATCTGATAAGATTGACTTCCAACCCAAAGTCATTAAAAAAGACAGGGAGGGACACTTCATACTCATCAAAGGTAAAATCCTCCAAGAGGAACTATCAATCCTGAATATCTATGCTCCAAATACAAAGGCAGTCACATTCATTAAAGAAACTTTAGTAAATCTCAAAGCACACATTGCACCTCATACAATAATAGTGGGAGACTTCAACACACCACTTTCACCAATGGACAGATCATGGAAACAGAAACTAAACAGGGACACAGTGAAACTAACAGAAATTATGAATCAAATGGATCTGGCAGATATCTACAGAACATTCTATCCTAAAACAAAAGGATATACCTTCTTTTCAGCACCTCATGGTACCTTCTCCAAAATTGACCACATAATTGGTCACAAAACAGGCCTCAACAGATACAAAAATATTGAAATTGTCCCATGCATCCTATCAGATCACCATGGACTAAGGCTGATCTTCAATAACAAAATAAATAATAGAAAGCCAACCTTCACGTGGAAACTGAACAACACTCTTCTCAATGATACCTTGGTCAAGGAAGGGATGAAGAAAGAAATTAAGGACTTTTTAGAGTTCCATGAAAATGAAGCCACAACATACCCAAACTTATGGGACGCAATGAAAGCATTTCTAAGAGGAAAACTCATAGCTCTGAGTGCCTCCAAAAGGAAACTAGAGAGAGCACACATTAGCAGCTTGACAACATACCTAAAAGCACTAGAACAAAAGGAAGCAAATTCACCCAAGAGGAGTAGACGGCAGGAAATAATCAAACTCAGGGGAGAAATCAACCAAGTGGAAACAAGAAGAACTATTCAAAGAATCAACCAATCAAGGAGCTGGTTCTTTGAGAAAATCAACAAGATAGATAAACCCTTAGCCAGACTCACTACAGGGCACAGGGAAAGCATCCTAATTAACAAAATCAGAAATGAAAAAGGAGACATAACAACAGATCCTGAAGACATCCAAAACACCATCAGATCCTTCTACCAAAGGCTATACTCAACAAAACTGGAGAACCTGGATGAAATGGAGGAGTTCCTAGACAGATACCAGGTACCAAAGTTGAATCAAGATCAGGTTAATGGTCTAAACAGCCCTATATCCCCCAAAGAAATAGAAGCAGTCATTGATAGTCTCCCAACTAAAAAAAGCCCAGGACCAGACGGGTTTAGTGCAGAGTTCTATCAGACCTTCAAAGAAGATCTAATCCCAGTTCTTCACAAACTATTCCACAAAATAGAAACAGAAGGTACTCTACCCAACTCATTCTATGAAGCCACAATTACTCTGATACCTAAACCACAAAAAGACCCAACAAAGATAGAAAACTTCAGACCAATATCCCTTATGAATATTGATGCAAAAATCCTCAATAAAGTTCTTGCTAACCGAATCCAAGAACACATCAAAACAATCATCCATCCTGACCAAGTAGGTTTCATCCCAGGGATGCAGGGATGGTTCAATATACGGAAATCCATCAACGTAATCCAGTATATAAACAAACTCAAAGACAAAAACCACATGGTCATCTCGTTAGATGCGGAAAAAGCATTTGACAAGATCCAACACCCATTCATGATAAAAGTCTTGGAAAGATCAGAAATTCAAGGCCCATACCTAAACATGATAAAAGCAATCTACAGCAAACCAGTAGCCAACATCAAAGTAAATGGTGAGAAGCTTGAAGCAATCCCTCTAAAATCAGGGACTAGACAAGGCTGTCCACTTTCTCCATACCTATTCAACATTGTACTTGAAGTCCTAGCCAGAGCAATTCGACAACAAAAGGAGATCAAAGGGATACAAATTGGAAAAGATGAAGTCAAAATATCACTTTTTGCAGATGATATGATAGTATATATAAGTGACCCTAAAAATTCCACCAGAGAACTCCTAAGCCTGATAAACAGCTTTGGTGAAGTAGCTGGATATAAAATTAACTCAAACAAATCAATGGCCTTTCTCTACACAAAGAATAAACAGGCTGAGAAAGAAATTAGGGAAACAACACCCTTCTCAATAGTCACAAATAATATAAAATATCTTGGCGTGACTCTAACTAAGGAAGTGAAAGATCTGTATAATAAAAACTTCAAGTCTCTGAAGAAAGAAATTATAGAAGATCTCAGAAGATGGAAAGATCTCCCATGCTCATGGATTGGCAGGATCAACATTGTAAAAATGGCTATCTTGCCAAAAGCAATCTACAGATTCAATGCAATCCCCATCAAAATTCCAAATCAATTCTTCAACGAATTAGAAAGTGCAATCTGCAAATTCATCTGGAATAACAAAAAACCTAGGATAGCAAAAACTCTTCTCAAGGATAAAAGAACCTCTGGTGGAATCACTATGCTGGACCTAAAGCTTTACTACAGAGCAATTGTGATAAAAACTGCATGGTACTGGTATAGTGACAGACAAATAGACCAATGGAATAGAATTGAAGACCCAGAAATGAACCCACACACTTATGTTCACTTGATCTTCGACAAGGGAGCTAAAACCATCCAGTGGAAGAAAGACAGCATTTTCAACAAATGGTGCTGGCACAACTGGTTGTTAACATGTAGAAGAATGCGAATCGATCCATTCCTATCTCCTTGTACTAAGGTCAAGTCTAAGTGGATCAAGGAACTTCACATAAAACCAGAGACACTGAAACTTATAGAAGAGAAAGTGGGGAAAAGCCTTGAAGATATGGGCACAGGGGAAAAATTCCTGAATAGAACAGTAATGGCTTGTGCTGTAAGATCGAGAATTGACAAGTGGGACCTTATGAAACTGCAAAGCTTCTGCAAGGCTAAAGACACCATCAATAAGACAAAAAAAAAACACCAACAGATTGGGAAAGAATCTTCACCTATCCTAAATCAGATAAGGGACTAATATCCAATATATATAAAGAACTCAAGAAGGTGGACTCCAGAAAGTCAAATAACCCCATTAAAAAATGGGGCTCAGAACTGAACAAAGAATTCTCACCTGAGGAATACCGAATGGCAGAGAAGCACCTGAAAATATGTTCAACATCCTTAATCATCAGGGAAATGCAAATCAAAACAACCCTGAGATTCCACCTCACACCAGTCAGAATGGCTAAGATCAAAAATTCAGGTGACAGCAGATGCTGGCGAGGATGTGGAGAAAGAGGAACACTCCTCCATTGTTGGTGGGATTGCAAGCTTGTACAACCACTCTCGAAATCAGTCTGGCGGTTCCTCAGAAAATTGGACATAGTACTACCGGAGGATCCAGCAATACCTCTCCTGGGCATATATCCAGAAGATGTCCCAACCGGTAAAAAGGACACATGCTCCACTATGTTCATAGCAGCCCTATTTATAATAGCCAGAAGCTGGAAAGAACCCAGATGTCCCTCAACAGAGGAATGGATACAGAAATTATGGTACATTTACACAATGGAGTACTACTCAGCTATTAAAAAGAATGAATTTATGAAATTCCTAGCCAAATGGATGGACCTGGAGGGCATCATGTTGAGTGAAGTAACACAATTACAAAAGAACTCACACAATATGTATTCACTGATAAGTGGATATTAGCCCAAAACTTAGGATACCCAAGATATAAGATACAATTTACTAAACGCATGAAACTCAAGAAGAATGAAGACCAAAGTGTGGACACTGTGCACCTTCTTAGAATTGGGAACAAAACACCCAGGGAAGGAGTTACAGAGACAAAGTTCGTAGCTGTGATGAAAGGATGGACCATTTAGAGACTGCCGTATCCAGGGATCCTTCCCATAAGCAGCTTCTAAACGCTGACACCATTGCATACACTAGCAAGATTTTGCTGAAAGGACCCAAATATAGCTGTCTCTTGTGAGACGATGCCGGGGCCTAGCAAACACAGGAATGGATGTTCACAGTCAGCTATTGGATGTATCACAGGGCTCCCTATGCAGAAGCTAGAGAAAGTACCCAAGGAGCTAAAGGGATCTGCAACCCTATTGTCGGCACAACATGATGTACTAACCAGAACCCTGGAGCTCTTGTCTCTAGCTGCATATGTATCGAAAGATGGCCTAGTCGGCCATCATTGGAAAGAGAGGCCCATTGGACTTGCAAACTTTATATGCCCCAATATAGGGGAATGCCAGGGCCAAAAGAATGGGAATGGGTGGGTAGGGAAGTGGGGGGCGCTATGGGGGACTTTTGGGATAGCATTGGAAATGTAACTGAGGAAAATATGTAATAAAAATATTAAAAATTAAAAAAAAAAAGAAATACAAATACAAACCCTTCCAAGAAGTTACAGAGGATAAATAAATAGGACCAGGACAATTAATCAAAAGAGGTCTAAGCAAACAACATAAAATGAAGAAAATGGCCAGAATTGATACACATATTTTAATAATAACTCTAAATGTTAATGGATTCAGTAGGGGTAGAAGAGATGATCCAACATTTAAGAGGAGCATGTGCTCTTGCATAGGACCTGGGATTGGTTCCCAGAGTTCATATATGGTGATTCATAATCACTAGTAACTGCTAACCCCAAGTCAAGGTATACAGGGCCTTCTTCTGCAACCTTCCTCAAAAGGTTCCAGGATACATGTGGTATGCACAAAGACAAGCAGGCACACACAATTACACATAAAATAAAATTAAGTAGATTTTAAGAAAAAAATACACAGATTAACAGATTGCATTAAAAATTAGGATCTGACATTTTGCTTTCCCCAAAAGGTGTACTTTCATAGAAGATAGATACCACCTATAATGGCTATTCTCAGTTATCAACTTATCTGTATCCAGAAATGGAGGTCACACTTGATCCAGATCTTGAGGCAGGAAGATAACATGCCTTTGATCTAGATCATGAGCCTGGAAGTCACAGCCTTTTGATTCAGATCTTGAAGCATAGTTACCATGATTATAATGATCTACATTGAAAAAGTAGTTAAAGAAAAGCTTAATTCCAGGCATGGTGGTACATGCCTTTAATCCCAGTACTCAGGAGACAGAAGCATAAAGATCTCTGAGTTCAAGGCCTGCCTAGTGTACAAAGCAAGTTCCAAAATAGCCAAGCTTAGGCAGTGAAGAAAATCATCAAAACCAGAAAGCTGGTGAAGATGTAATAGAGCAGGAGGGGGTGTGTTCCAGTAGAAATTGGCAGATTTGGCCACATGATTCTGGCTTTAGAATCAAGGATGGAATTTCCTTCTACAACTAAGGAAGCTGTGGAGGTTATGAATATGTTAGGGGTGTCATTGCATGAAGGCCCAGAGAGAGAAGCCATCATATGAAGTTGTGAAGGTAAAGCTTGGTGGCCTTGGAGACCCCATTATATTAGAGATGCCAGAGCCATGGGATACTTGCAGAGGAAGCTTGTTCTCCAGGGAGTAGAACCAGCACAAGAGAAAGGTGTGCTGCAGTCAACAAAGCTGAAAGGGGTTGGTGATCTAAACAATATTTTGACATCACACATAAACATACAGAGTTTGGAGTTTACCCAGCTGTTTTTTGGTATGATTTCATCCAGTATTTCTTCACTATGGTCCCTTCCCTAAGTTTTGGAACAGTGATGCATATTCTGTGCCATCATATTTTAGAAGTATGTGATTTGTTTTTGATTTTGATATCATAGGAGATTATAGTTATTAAGAGATTACATGAATCGCAGAAAAAACTTTGAACCTTTTGGACTTTTAAACATTGTTGAGACTGTGATAGATTATGGGGACTTTGAAGGTGGACGAAATGGATTTTGCATTATGTTATGGCTATAAGCCTATAGGGGCAGGAAGTGTAATGTGATGATTTGAATAGGTTTGAATAGATTCATATGTTCGAATGCTTGGCCATAGGGAGTGTCACTATTAGGAGTTATGGCCTTGTTAGAGGGAATATGTCACTGTGAAGGCAGAGATTAGTGGTCTAAAATGCTCAAGCTACACCCAGTGTGAAACACATCCAGTCTTCTGGCTGCCTTCAAATCAAAATGTAGAACTTTCAGCTCTTCCAGCACCATGCTTGCCTGCATGCTGCCATGCTTCCTGCTATAAGGGATTAAATGTCTGAAACTGTAAGCCAGCCCCAATTAAATGTTTGCATTTACAAGAGTGATCTCGGTCATTGTGTCTCTTCACAGAAATGGAAACCCTAGCTAAAACTCCACCTTAGGCTAAGAGGATGGGGAAAAACGTTATTTCAAACAAATAAAAGCATGAAATAAACAGGTGTAGCTTCTCTAATAGCTGATAAAAATCGATCAATCAAAATTAGTTAGAAGAGATAAAGAAGGTCACTTCATACTCAACAAGAAGATATTAATTTAAATATACATACTCCGAGTTTCATAAAACAGACACTGCTAGAGAAAAAGACACTGATTACTTTCAAAAGATTGATAGCAGTTGACTTCAATACCCATTTTCACTAAAAGACAGGTTATCTAGACAAAAACTAAACAAACAAACAGTGAAGTTAAATGTTATCATAAATCAAATGGACCTGACAAACATCTTCAGAAAACTCCATCTATTAAAAACAAACAAACAAACAAACAAACAAACAAACAAAAAACACAATTCTTTGTAGCAACCCATTGAATTTTTTTATCTAATCATATATTATGACACAAAGAAAATCTCAATGAATATAGAAAAACTGAAATCATACCCTACCTTCCATCAGACTACAATGGAATAAAGCTATCTATCAGTAAGTATATAAGTAAGGAAAACTCCAAATGTATTTCATTGTGATTAAGTAATACACCACTGAATGATGAAAGTACCACTGAAGAAATAAAGAAGGAAATAAAAATAAAATATGTAGAATTGAATGAAAATGAAAATACAACATATGAAAATCTAAGTGACATATGAAAGCAGACCTATGAGGAAAGTTTATAGTATTACATAAAAAATTAAAGAAATATTAAATAACTAAATGATTCAACATAAGTCTGAGGACAAACAAGAATAAACAAAAACCAAATAATTACCTAGGAAGATAATAAAAAAAATAGGGCTGCAATTAATTAAATACAAACTTTAAAATAAATAAAAATAATTGAGTTATTTTTGAAAAGATAAACAAGATTGATAAGCCATTAGACAAATACAGAAGATCCAAATTAATATAAGTAATGGCGAAAAAGAAGACATCACAACATGTACAAATGAAATTCTGATCATCATGATTACATGCAATAAAAATCTATTCGCCACTAAATTAGAAAACAACAGGAATGGGTAAACTTATAGATGCATAAGTCAAACTATAATTAGATCAGAGGAAATAAATAATATGAATAAATCTAGAACCAGAAATGTCATTCAAGCAATAATAAAACTCTCAACTATAAACAACTCAGGACCAGATGGTCTGCAAAAGTCTACCAGTATTTCAGAGGTAACACTAATGCTACTCAAATTGTTATGTAAAAAAGTAAACTGTTAGGGCTACATTTATGTTTTAAGTTTTCATTACTGTGCTTAAGAGAGCTATAAAATAAACATGCCTCTAACCAGTAAGTAAGCCCCACTCACCCAAGGACAGATAACTTCCTAGAATGTTGGGAAAGATAACATTGTTACAACATCTGTTCTTGTAAGATAACAAGCCATGTGTTATCATTTCTATAAAGAATGTTGGTTGCCCCAACTGCACAGGGATGTGCTTGATAAAATATGCAATACAAATCAAACATTTGCTGTGAATAAGTCAAAAACTGATTCAATTCTGAGGTATAAATATAGTTATGCCTCTTATTAAAGATAAAAGCACATTTACAGGCTACTGGGATGGATTTGCTTGTTTACTACTACATAATTAAACTATATGTGAAAATTGGTTACTACATGATAATACTACCGCTATTTGTTGGTAGGAACCTGGAAGAGTGGAGCCTAAAAATGAGACAGAAACTGAAGTCTCATGCAATTGTCAAATTTATTTAGGGAATCAGACAATTTCTATTCAGAGGGCATTGTAAGACTTAAGCAATGTCATGAGAGCAAAGTTCATTAGAGTTTAAATTGTACACAGGCACAAGGGCAAGGCCACATGAGTTTAGGGTATATACACACATGTAGAAAACTAATAATTGAAAATATCATCGTGAATAATAATGGGTAACATGGTGAGTTATCTAAAGCAAAACTCACTCCTTTTTACTACAGCTGGGAGGGGGCACAAAAGCACATCCCAAGAACAAATCCATGTTATAGAGGAAAAGAGAATACAAGACTCTTGTCATGTTTACTTGGAGTTTTCTCATAAGAACTCAGAAATCTCATCATGTAGCTTCATTCATGGATCATGTTCTGTAACTTAATTTTTAGACTTGGTCAGTAATTTGATTTTTCTATTGGTGGTGTGAGAAGGCCATTTGTACAGGTAGCACAAAATGACACAGACATATTTAGAGCCATTTCAGAAAATTTTGGAAAATTCTGACCTAATTACAAAATAAAATTCATGTAAACATCATTAAGTGCAATGGAAACCAACTCTTCAAATAGCAACTTTAAGAATAAAATATTCTGGGGATGGATAGGTTGCTCTGTGGTTACAAGCCATAGCTGCTCACTCAGGGTACCTGAGTTCAGTTCCCATCACCCACATAGGATGGCTCAGAGCCATCTGTCATTCCATCTCCAGGGGATCTGTCACTCTCTTCTGGCCTCTTCAGGCACCTGAATTTAGGCTTTTTTTTTTTTTTCTGAGATGTGGAAATGGGTCAACATATGCAAATCAGTAAATATAATAAAACACACAAATGGATTTAAAGATAAAAATTATATGATCATCTCAATAGATACAGAAAAGCCCTTTAACAAAATCCAAGAAACTTCAATATAATAAAAGCGATACATGAGGAATTTGTAGCCAAAATTGTCCTAAGTTTAGTGCATTTGTTGTTCTGATTATTATGTGTCGGGAGGAATTTCTTTTCTGGTCCAGTCTATTTGGAGTTCTGTAGGCTTCTTGTATGTTCATTGGGGTACAGAGCTAAACAAAAAATTCTCAACTGAGGAATAATACCAAATGGCTGAGAAGCACCTAAAGAAATGTTCAACATCCTTAGTCATCAAGGAAATGCAAATCAAACTAGCTCTGAGATAACACCTCACACCAGTCAGAATGGCTAAGATCAAAACGTCAGATGACAGGCTAAAGAGACGGCTCAGCAGTTAAGAGCAGTGACTACTCTTCCAGAGGTCCTGCATTCAATTCCCAGCAACCACATGATGGCTCACAACCATCTGTAATGGGATCTAATGCCCTCTTCTGGTGTGTCTGAAGACAGCTACAGTGTACTTATATAAATAGAATCAATCTTTAAAAAAAAAAAAACTCAGGTGACTGCAGATGCTGGCAAGGATGTGGAAAAAGAAGAACACTCCTTCACTGTTGGGATTGCAAGCTGGTACAACCACCATGGAAATCAGACTGGCAATTCCTCAGAAAATTGGACATAGTACTATCTTAGGACACAGCAATACCACTCCTGGGCATATAAGCAAAAGAAGCTCCAACACATAACAAGGACACATGTTCCACTATATTCATAACAGCCTTCTTTATAACAGCCAGGAACTGGAAAGAACCCAGATGTCTTTCAACAAAGGAATGGATACAGAAAATGTGGTACATTTACACAATGAAGTACTACTTAGCTATTAAAAACAATGACTTCATGAAATTCTTAAGCAAATGGATAGAATTAGAAAATATCATCCTAAATGAGGAAGGTAACCCAATCACAAAGGAACACACATGGTATGCACTCACTGTTAAATGGATACTAGCCCAGAAGCTCGGAATATCCAAAATACAATTCACAGACCACCAGGTGTTTGGAACTAGGCTGTGGACTTCTTTGGAGACATTATTCAGTCTTCTGTAGCTGTCCACTTCCTAGCAACCCATCCGTTTTACTTCAATCAGATCCTACCTTGAACTAGAGCAAAAGGACTGATAGAAATAATTTGCTCTTTAGCATCTCCCCATTTTCTCCTATCTCATCCCTTACTTCAAATATGGTTGGAAGTCCTATTCTGGGGCAATTATGTAATGCACTTTCATTCCTCTTACAACCTGAATTTGGCTTTTCTGGATAAAAATTTCTAGTGTTAAGATTAACAGTTTCACCTGCATTCTTTAAAATATTTTGCTTTTTTGGGTTACACATAATAATTATACATATTTGTTGGTTACATATACTGAATGCAATAAAGTACATGTCTATCATCTCAAATATTCTCTTTGTCCCTCATCGCTTTGCTTTTATTTAAATTAACTCTATCGCTTAGATTTTTCATCAGTGAGTTTCAAATACCTCTGCTTCCTTACCAATTTTTCCCATTCATGAACAAATGAAGGACTTTTTCTTTTGGGTAAGGTGATACATTCTGAATTTAAACTATTGAACATACAAATATGAGGGATGTGAGATGCAAATTAGGGACATCAGGACAGGACTTAAAAGATCACACAGAAGTGAGTTCTCTGTTTTCTCTTTGTCCCATGTACCCTGATCTCTGTGGAGCCTATAATCTAAAACCATCAAGAAGCATAAAAAGAAGAAAGTGTTTTAGCAATCTTTTTCTTTCTAGTCAAAGGAACAGGATAGAAAAAACCAACAACTACAGAGTAGGATAAAACTCTTTGTAACAATAATGTTCTCTTAATAGTGACACTTTGGACATGGTTCATTTCCTAAAGGTTCATATGTTAAAATCTTGGTCTTTCATGGGGGTGTTGTGGTAATGGAGCCTTAATAGGTGGGCCAAGTAAAAAGTCAATATCACACAGGATTTCTATACTCTTAGAGGAACTGACTTTGGTTTCATTAAGTAGCTAGGCTGTTATTAAGCACGGCTTGACCTCTTCAGCAGTCAGCTATGTCCCTTTCAGCTTCTCTGACACTGTGATTGCCGCCAGTGCTGCAAGCCAAACAGAACCTCATAGAACCTATTCACATCAGGAACTTTCTTATCTGAATACAAAGTAAGTGAAGACACTAAGGCAATGCATGAATTACACCATGTTAATAGAGAACAAATGGAGAGTTACTTTCTGTTCCATAAATGATGGCAATCAGTGTTCTGATCCAAGGTGATACAGGTCTCTGAATTTTCTAGTGTTGTGTTTTTAGAGATAGTGTTGGGGATCTGAACTTTGCATCCTTTATGTAGAGGTCCTGGGTTGCCAGAATGTTGCCAGTGGGGACTGGATGAGATTTCCCAACACACACAAGTACCTTTCTCCCAACTACCAAACACAAAAATTATCTCAGAGACAGAAGGTGAAAGGGTTTGAACAAACCCACAGAGCATCCTGAAGAGTAACACACATGAAATAGGCCTATACTAACTTGTCTAAGAGAACAGAACCAAAAAGTCGGATTTCATTCAATTTTCAGAATATTTATATTCACCAAGTCATACACAAGGCAGATCAAAAGAACATTAGAAAACTCCAAAAACTAAATTATCTATGAATAAGTTTCATTCCATCTGTGCGTCTAGCACTAACTTTTCTTTTGAGGTTTAGAATAATCCATCTGGTATCTTTACTTTGGCTAAGTGCCAAGGACCAGCCTAGGCTTGGAGGGGTTCTGAAGAAGAGGGGTTTGGGAGTGGCAAAAAGAATGACTTGAAATCAGCAGTGGGGTACAAGCTGACAGCCTTGTGTTCTGCTCAAGACCGCTCTCCAGAGATCTCTAGACAGCTCATTCAGATAGCTCAGCACTCTCAGACCAAAGTTCACTCTTTTATTTGCATATAAATTCAGTCATTTTCTCCAGGTTTTCTTTGGATTATCCAAAAATTCAGCATTTCTTTTAACCTTAGCCCCTTTTCTCCTAGGAAAAAGATACAAGTAACTTTCTTCCTTCTTTTCTCTCTCTCTCTCTCTCTCTCTCTCTCTCTCTCTCTCTCTCTCTCTCTCTCTCTCTCTCTCTCTCTCTCTTTCGTTCTTCCTTTCGATATTCCGATATGTTCATTTAAATTTTCCAGACAGGGTTTCTCTGTGGATCCCTGGCTGTCCTGGAACTAACTCTGTAGACCAGGCTTGCCTCGAACTCAGAAATCCACCTGCCTCTGCCTCCCAAGTACTGGGATTAAAGGCATGTGCCACCACTGCCTGGTGAAGGCAGGTGGAGTGTTGGCAGGACAATAAAGCTAGCTTGTGGAGGTGGGGCTTCTCGATGAGGTTCATGACAGTTGGATGTTCCCTGGCATACGCAGTGGGCAGGATGATGTTACAGGAAGGAATCTAACTTGGATGTTCATGGTACAGTGGAACTCTGGGGATAGCACACAGTTTAAGGCAGCTGGGTGTTCCTCAGGGGACTTGGTGGACCAAGGAATGGGGTCAGAGAATCTAACCTGGAATCCACTTGGAGACCAAAGGAGTGCACAGGCTAGCATGCCCAGCATCTATTCCTAATGTGTGTGGAGCATGTATAGCTATCCTGCCAACCATCCTTGTAGAATGTGTCTCCAGTGAGTCAGCTCAATAAATAACATTAGCCTCTTAAAGAATGACAGAAATGAAGACTCAAGAGAGCAACTCAAAATCATTCATCCTCAATATGTGGGGAAAAGACACATACACACTCTCCTATATTTATATATTCTCTCTCTTCTACATGAATGATGGTGTGACATGATTCCCACCCCTGGAATGGAGCCAGCAATGTGGTGTGTGTGTGTGAGTGTGTGTGTGTGTGTGTGTGTGTGTGTGTGTGTATGTGTATGTGTATGCACATATATATCCTCTCTGCCAAGGTCAATGACTCTATGATAATCGGAGACAGCATGAGTCCAGGAGGAAAGGGTGTGTCTATATCCTTAGGAAAAATGGTAAACACTGACCTTCAGGACAGCCCTTATGTCTGTGGGAACTCATGAAAACATGAGTTCAAAATTATATAAAAAGTATTTCTCAACTACGCAAAATATAAGCATATGATATGAATTATATGAGGGGTTCACAAACTTAAAAGAACAGAGGCAGCTGCACTGTGAGCCAGCTTGTCAGAAAGATGGAAAAACAGGTAGATTCCTGAGATAGGAACTGGAAACAACCTTAATGTCCCACCACTGAAGAATGAATAAAGAAAATGTGGTACATCTACACAATGGAAAAATATTCAGCTATTACAAACAAGGACATCATGAAATTTGCAGGCAAATTAATGGAAGTAGAATATATCCTGAGGAAGGTGACTTAGACACAGAAATACATGCATGGTGTGCACTCACTTATAAATGCACATTAGCTATAAAATACAGGATAGCCATGCTACAATCTGGAGACCCAAAGAAACAAAGATAGAATGTATGAATCTTACTCAGAAAACATTGGAGGCAGATGGAAGGAGGGAACTGGGTGGCAGGGGCTGAGCAAGGGAATGAGCATGAGGTTCAGGTGGGGAAATGGGGGAGATGCAGTGTTGGGAGAACTGAAATAGGTGGCCTGTGGCAACTCTGGGACTAGCTGAAGAGCTGGGATTGGGGAGGCTCCCAGGCGTCTATGGAGGTGTCTCCAGTTGAGACTACTACCAGTGGGGGAATACGGAGACTGTAATGGCTACCTCCTATAGCCAGACAGAACTTCCAGTAGGAGGAGGGGGACATCAACCCACCCGAAAAACCTTCAGCCCAAAGATTGTCCTACTTACAAGATGTGCAAGGTTAAAGACAGATCACAGATTGAAGGAATGCCAACCATGATTGGCCTAACTTGAGACTCATTCCATGCAAAAGAGTTATTAATGATACTCTGCTCTACATACAGACAGAAGTCTAGTCTCCTATGAGGCTTCATACAGCAGCAGACAGAAACAGATGCAGACCCTCATAGCCAAACTTCAGGTGCAGCTTTGGTACTCTTATGAAAGAGTGGGGTTTAGAACTAAGCAATTTGAAATGGTCAAAAACACAAGAAGACCTAGAGACTTGGAAGGGTCAGGGACCCTATAAGCAGACCAACAGAGTCAACTAACCTGGGCACATGGGAGCTCCCAGAAACTGGACCACAAACTGAAGTACATGCAGGGGCTAGACCTCTACACATTTGTAACACATGTCCAGCTTGTTCTTCATGGTCCCCTAAGATCGGCGTGGAAACTATCTCTGACTCTGTTGCCTGCCACTGGATCCTGTTCTAGCTGAACTGACTGGTCAGGCCTCAGTTGGAGAGAATCTACTTAGGCCTGCTTCAACTGGATGTCCCAAGTTGGAATGGTACCCAAGGAGGCCTTCTTCTCTTAAGAAAGGGAGTGGGTAACAGGATGATGGATTTACAAAGGAAGAAGTGGGAGGAGAGGTAGGAAGAGGGTTGCAATAGAAATTGTAAAGTTAATAAATGAAGAAAAAAAATAGATGCTGCCAGGCTGTAGTGGTGGGGGCCCTTAATCCCAACACTTCAGATGCAGAGGCAGGGGAACCGTTTGAGTTTCAGGCCAGACTCGTCCACAGAGCATGTTCAAGGGTAGCAAAGACTACACAGATACATTCCTCCCAAAGGAATCTGCACCTCCAAAACACAGCATTTGCCCACTTGCTAGAGATTTCAAGCCTCTATAGAGAGCAGAAGTCTTCCTTACTGATTTTTATTCTATTTATACTGTTAGAACATAGTTCAAGAATAGAATCCTGTGATAATTCTGAGTGTCAGTGAGAAAACTCCAAGAAATCATGACAAGTCTGGTGATGTCAGTTTCTTCAAAAGAGAATGTGTTCTAGGAAGGTGTTTTCCTGTTCCTCCCAGGTATAGCAGGTAAGAGTGAGCTTACTACAGCTTATTCATTACAACTCTACAGAAAAGAATGCCTTTGCCACCGTCCTTTTGATTGTATCCTCCTACTCCTCTTCCTCTTCCTCCCCCTCCTCCTCTTCTTGTTTTTACAGGCAGGGTTTCTCTGTGCAGATTTAGCTCTTGTGGAACTTACTTTCGACCAGACTGGCCCTGCATCCATAGAGATGCATCTGCCTGTGCCTCAGAATTACTGGGATTAAGGGCATGAAGCACCACCACCTGGTTCAGGTAACTCTTAATCCTCAGAATACAAATTATCTGATGCTCTGAATAAAGTTGGCGATTGCATGAGAATTTAGTCTGCCTCATTTTTTTTTAGGCCTCACTGTCCCCGATTCATGAGATCAACTGGAGCAGTCAACAGTTTGGATGACTGAACGCTTAATTCTCAGAAACTTCGTAGTCAGTGCGGCTTGAAACTATCAGTGTATTGAGAATACCTTAGGATTACTGGTGACCTTTGAATTAATGGGGCTGACATATATCCGAGATGGAGGCTGCTTCATATTAGACTCCTTTTCCTAAAAGTAAAAGTAGCACTTGCATCCCACCTGCTTTCTCCTACAGGATTTTGTACTATTCTATAACTAGTGGAAATTAATAACATATTCTGAGAAGTCAAGTGGTATTTCAGCAGATGTTTGGTCTCAGTTTCTTTCTAGATGAATTAAGAACAAAAATTCAACTGACAATGATCACAATGTCTTCATTTCAAGCGCACAAAGAATTAAATATTGTGAAATATGCCAACCAGTTTTACTAAGCTCTTAACCTGCAGAGAAATGGCTGGCAATTAGTGTTACATTAGAATTGTCACAGCTAAGCAATTTATAAGTCAGTAGGAGGACTTTAACCGATTTTCTGCTACACGAACACACTGAACATGCAGTTAGCGTAAATACACAGGGATTAAAATTACAATTGAAGTGTCAGACAGTAAGTGAAAAGTTTTAATGTTCTGTCTAGTGAGAGAGCTAATAGCTAGTTTATGAAGAACACAGTGAACAAAAGTCTTATCTGTGGCCAGGACTTTGCAAAGGCAATATATTTGGTTGTTCTTGGTTATAAAACATTACTTAAGTGAGACTAAAAGGGAAAATTATATTTGAGATCATACAAGAATCTGTACATTTTCCTGCTGTGACAGTCAATCTGAAATTTTGCTGTCAGGAAAACTTGTACACAACAAATGTTTCTAATTAGATTAACTCTTTCCTAATATCTTACACTACTGTGAAAAGAGTTCACTTCCATTTAAAACCTGAAAGACAGAAAATTCAAGGCTGATAGCCTTATAAAATAAATCCATTATGCCAGCAGAAAAGGTTTAGAGTCAATCCCTGTGAGATTAGGTTGGTGGGCTTGCTCTAGCTTTGAGGTCATCCCATGAGTCACTCCAGAAAATGAGCACTGTTTTAATTGAGGCTGTCACTGCTGGTTTGGTACTTCACTCTGTCCCCGGTAACAGCAGACACTGCACCCTTTGCCATGAAATGGTTGAAATGTCCAATCAATCCATGATTTGGGGTGACTCCTCACCTAGGATCTGGGAGATTCCGTGGACACTCCTCACATGGGGACTGAAATGAACTCCATCTGGGCCTATCTGCTCCATTGTCTATTTTTATTGTGAGACTACATCCAGGCTAGCTAACTGAGAGGGATAGGAAGCAGTTGGGAGTTAACTCAAGCCAAGTCCATCACAGGTTACCCAACTTCAAGACCTATCAGCAAACTGAATGTTCCCTTTGCCACAGGTGAAATGTATAGAAATGTATACTCTTTTGTTCTGTATGCTTTGGGGTCATCCTTTCCTTTCCTGTCTTTCATTCATTTGTAAAATGAAGGATGTAACTGAGACTATTAAGGTTCACTCCACACTGAAGGGACTCAGATAATTAAAGGTCTAGAAGTTGGGGCAACACCTCAGCTAGTGCTGGGGATATGCGGATACTTTCTTTTCAGTAATACTGCCATGAAGGTACTTAGCTATAAAACGAGGGCCTGAAAAGCCTGGGCCATAAAATGTGTTCAGAGTTCCCCAATAACACCTGTTTTTCTCTGCTTTGGAATTTTGGAGACTAAGTTTTTCCCATACACTAGACTTGAATAATCCTGTCTCAGCCTGCTGTGTGAGAGATGCAACAGACACACACATCACACATACCAGACCCACCCCCATCATGTACACGAATACACACCAAACACACACATACATACAGAGACCATATACACTTTTTCATTCCAGAAAGGGAAATCCACAATAGACCAGTGCATACAACTTGGCTAACCAATGAGTTTTAATGAGGTTGTTAAAAGGAGTATGGGCAAGGGTTAAAAGAGGGATGAACCAAAAATTGCAAACCTGAAACTGTACATCTTGTAGGCAGGTAGTCCTGTGATACACTGCTAGCAATTTTTCTAAATTCTGTCCAACAGTTCCCTAGCAACAGTCAGTTGGAGCCTGGCTTGCAATCAAAGGACTGTTTGTCCCCTCTCCCTCCTCTCTACACCTTTCCATGTGTTCCTACTGGTCTCTTCCCTTCTTTCTCTCTCTTTTCTTTCTGTCCCTCTGTCCCTTTTCCCTCAGTCCCTTCTCACCCCACTTCTCATACCTCCAAGTAAACTTCATTTTATAGTAGACCCATGGTCCTATGGCTGGTACATCAGGGGGGTGGGGAGTGCTTCAGCATGGACCTGCTGAGGCACCCCCTACCCACCGCATGCCACTGCATTACAAAATGTATCATGTTCTCCTTTGTATCTTGGTTGGTCAAAGTCTACTTGCCAAGCTAGTAAGGGGTCTTTGAAAACCTTTCCAGTTTCTGCTTTTGCAGTCATGTAAAAGCAGACTTCTGTTCACCTCTGAAGTTTCATGAGCAGCCCCCTCCTTCAAGTAAGGGGTGTTTTAATTTAGAGAAAATTGACAGGCAACAGTCTCCCATCTCCCCGAAAGCTCATTATCTACTGGCTAAACCCTAAACAAATCAGCAAAGACAGAAGACAGGACAGGAGAAAAAAGATTTTAATTTTTAAATACTAATACATCTTCAGGCTGTTTTGCAAAGAAAAATCATGTTACATTAGTTTAAAACTATGCATTAAGTATATTTCTTTAAACTCTAATTTTTACAAACACATAATGAAAGAAATATATATTTTATAAATATCATTTCAGAACAGGAATTATGAAGTGTTCAAAATATCAGACCAAGATTTTTTCCTCTGTAAATATATAAAATTCCCATATACTTCATATGAATTCCTCTTCAAGAGCAAAAAATTTCCTCTTATAAAGGCCAACTCAGTTTTCAGACACAATCAAAAGTAATAATATAAAAAATGGAAAAGTTCTGTACAAGGGAATACAGATAGCATACAGGTAAATCCTATTACCATACATGCCATTTGTGTTTTAAAAATGTTTTATAAAAACTGCCACTTAAAACAAATGTGAGTGAGAATCTTTCCCTGGCTGTGGAAAATATATATAAACACACCCACTACCTGTTGGGTGATGAGGCTTCCACTGAAGGAGTTGGGGAAAAGGAGCCTCCAAATATGTTCCCTGAGGAAGGGACCTGAGCCAAAGAGAGGGAACCCCCTCTTCTTTAGCAGTTGTTTTATCTAGTGGGCCATTCACTGCTATTTCCTTTAATTTAGGAATATTCTTTGGGGTCAAACAAATGACTGAGGGGTGATTAGATTACAGAAGCAACTAATATGTCTCTTCTTGGTTGCTTGGTAACCAAACTCCAGAAGCCTGATTAATTACCAATACCAAAGAAGCACCCAGACACCTGTCCCAGTGTGTACCCCAAGGCTGTCCCTTTGTCTTTTCTCTTCTGGTCTGAGCTGCACTGTGGCTGCTGCATGTTATCAACTACTGTCTCTTCTGACACTTCTTCTGGAAAGAACTCTTCAGGAAAGTACGATACACAGGGTCATCCACATACTCATTCTTGAGCCTGGAGCTTAGCACTCTTTGCCTCTTCCTCTCCCCTTGGATTACATCTGCCCCATAAAATGTGTCTTCAAATCGCATGTCGGAGGCTGTGGACTAAATGCAGAAATATATTATTGAGTGTATAAATGAGAAATATATTACTGAAACACTAGACACAGATCAAGGGAACAGAGGCTAGAATCTATCACAGGGTAGAAGGAACCTACCACAGTGTCTTACTCTTCCTCATCAGGTAGGCTTAACCTATACCACATGGCAGAGATATGTGGCTCTATTTAGTCCCAATTTCTTAACCCTGCCTGAGGAAGCTTCCCCAAACAAAAGCAAAATTAAAGTCTTCTCATATTGAGTCTGCTGTAAATGAAAACTCCTAAAAAGAAGCTATGTCCATAGAAATTGATTGACTAATTAGATTTTGAGAAAGTATTGTGTTGAGATTAAAATGATCCAGGTCTAATAGCTCATCACTAGCTCTAGTCCCTCAGAAGAGCCACCCATGCCTTCCTACTTCTGTGTTGCAAGTTAACATCTTGTGACTTACAGATAAAAAACTGTTTGGAACCCATTAACTTAGCAGATCACTAGTTCCCTCCAGCCCCAAAGCTAACAATGTCATCAGACAGAATCTTGGGCCTATAGCAAACCTTCCCCCATCTTGCTATAGTAACCTCACTGATATACCCACTAATGTATTTTAAACTCACTGAGGTAGATTTTTTTTTTTTGTCCTACAAAACTGTAACACTTCATGAAGCAGCTTCCATGTTGGAATATGAAATTTTAGTTGTCCTAAATCTATGTTCTTGAGTCATAGCCATGTCACTTTAGAATAGGAGCTGCACATTTTACATTAACATTGCTCAGTCACCATCTCCACTTGGCTTCTGCGCCAACAGGTTTGTCTTTTGGGGGGTGGGGGTGGGTTGTCATCAGCCATTCCTAATTCATGCTGAATCCTATTCTTTGTTCCTTTAGCCTTTCTCCACTTCCTTGAAGCTAATGTGGTTAAATCCCTAGTTCCTAAGTCCTGTGGCAGTTCTTTGTTGCTTAACTACTTTACTGGCTACCTGTTTGCTCATTTTTGATATTTCAGACTTCACTGTCTTAGCTATCTGTTCAACTCTGGGGCCTTTAATCCATATTCTTGGCATCTATGCGGACTCCAAGGCTGATGATGGGATCCCTTACTCTAGGTTAGATCTCTTACACTCAGACTTACAATACCCCTGCTCAATAGGTACCTTAGACTGTGTGCTTCAGACACTCTCCAAATTATTTTGTATAAAATGGAACTAAAGACTTGCTCCATGACTGCCCTTCTTAAATTTCCTGAATGCCAATACCATACTTTTCTGTACAATCATTTGTCAAAAATTTAATGGTACTGTGGATTCCCATTCTGCCAGGAGCCCTCCATATACTTGAAATAGCCATGATCCTGATGCAGGGTCTCTCCCTTCTCCTTTTGAACCACTAGAACAAATGCAGTAGTCCCAGTCTATCTCCCATTTAACTCCTAGAAAACAAAGCTCTCCAGAAACACACTAATTACATAATTAAAGAGTGCTACATGTACCTGTCTGTAACCTTATCTCTACCTGCCCTCAAGAATATCTGCACATCCCCAAGGGCAGACTTTTACAGCCTAGCACATCCTACTTCCTTCTTTCGGAAGATTAAATTTTATATTATGAGCTACATATCAGAGTCTTAAGTTTTCTGTCTGAGATAGTTTCTCTTCCATGGAAGAGTATCTACCACAGAAAAGCTGGGAGTTCCTGTGAGCCCTGAACATGAATGCAGGAATAATCAATGTTCTTCCCATTGGGCATTTCTTAAGCTAAAAGATATTAGGAACTATAAACTAAATGTTGTATAAATTAATGTTGCAACACTAAAGAACAAGCGTGGAACTCAGCAACTCTTCAGTAAGTGATCATTGAGTTGAGATACTCAAGACCAAACCTAGAGTCTACACTAAAATACCAAACTTCATTCCTGATTCCCTAGTCTAGTTTCAATCTAGAATACGGTCTCCACTGGTTTAAGTTAGGGGTATGACTTCTAATGACATGAACAAATAGAATATATGAGGTTGATAACAAAGTAGACTGTTATTCTTTTAGGTGTTAAAAATACATGGTTCATTGTGTAGTAGAGAGGGAAGGGATCAGACAGAAGGAAGCCTAGAATTTGGAAATGTTTCAAGTTGGCAGATGCATATATTTTCTGCTGAGCACCTCATGAGGCTACGGGTTCCCTAGAGAGTGCCATATATCATTTGGGGAGGAAACTTAGAATTGTGAATTGGTTGGATCTTCGTCATCAGAAAGAAACATTTTTTTTCAGTAACTCTTAGAAAGCACCTCCACTGCTGAGATGAAAGGATGATTTTATCCAGAGACTGCCCCACCTGGGAATCCATCCCATAATCAGCCACCAAATGCAGACACTATTGCATATGCCAGCAAGATTTTGGGGAAAGGACCCTGATATAGCTGTCTCTTGTGAGGCTATGCCAGTGCCTGGCAAACACAGAAGTGGATGCTCACAGACATCTCTTGGATGGAACACAGGGCCCCCAATGAAGGAGCTAGAGAAAGTACCCAAGGAGCTGAAGGGGCCTGCAACCCTATCGGTGGAACAACAATGTGAACTAACCAGTACCCCCAGAGCTTGTGTCTCTAGCTGCATATGTAGCAGAAGATGGCCTAGTCGGCCATCACTGGGAATCCCTTGCTCTTACAAAGATTATATGCCCCAGTACAGGGGAATGCCAGGGCCAAGAAGTGGGAATGGGTGGGTAGGGAACCAGGGCAGGGCAGGGAGGTATAGGGGACTTTTGGGATAGCATTTGAAATGTAAATGAAGAAAATATATAATAAAAAATTGAATTAAAAAAAAAGAAAGCACCTCCACTAACTTATATTTCACCTTTATTAAGTGCTAAAGTTACCAAAGGAGGAAATAAAACATCTATGAAAGTGTGCAGAAACAGCAGAAGTCAGCCTCTTAAACACAATAGTAAAGTCAATTTACCAGGAGCTCTAGTTAATTATGCAGTGGTTGCCATGGTTACTCTATGAGACAATAAAAGGTAATGGGGCTGTTTCTGAAAAGAGTAAAAAAGAGCCCAGCACAGTCATTACGCAGTCCAATGGCTCTCTTAAAACATTTTTCCCCAAGTGAGAAGAATCTGAGGGGGGCAAAGCCACTAAAACATAAAGGTTCAGTGATAAGCGATGCTTATCAATCTTCCTCAAACCAAATATTCTGTAAGCATAAAATATCTATCAATGAATATTCAATTAGATTTGATTCCCCAGATGGAAGAGTATGAGACAACCTACCTGAAGGCAGGTTTCTAACTGAAGGGTATAGCAGTCTTTGATCTAGTAACAAAAGCGGCAAGAGCTGTAGCTCCAAGACACTATTTCCTACTGGGCTTAGCTGCTGGGCACACAGGACTGCATTCATTGTTTTGTTAAAGTTAATTACGGTGTTCTCGGAGAAGTTGGACAGGTCACAAACACTCATCATCCTGACATGTAGCATGGGACACGAGGCAGACCAAGAACTCAAAGAAATCCTTGGCCTCTTAGTGAATTAAAGCCCAGCCTAGGTCACATATGGACCTGTTTAAAAACAAACAAAAATCCAGGGGGCAAGGAGAAGGGGGATGTCTTGAGAATACACACCACAAAATGATACTCAAGACATTTGTTTTAAAAAAAAAGAAACTGAAGAGAGCATCATAGAATCAAGACCATATCTACTATGGAATAAAAAGATTTTATCTGTTTAGAGAAGAAAGCGAACTTATAAGAAACATGAACATAAAATCTCTAAGAATCAATTTAGTATGTACACCAGGAATACACAACAGAAAACCAAGAGACTTTCAGAGGACTCCCTACTCTATTCCCTACCCAAATATTTAGGGGTCAATAGAAGTTAAAAAAAATAGCAAAACGAAACAGGGAGAGTAGAGGTAAGCCAAGGGGAGATATGGATATACAGTGAGGGGCAGCCATCTCTACTGATTTCAGGTTTTCTTGAAAGACTTCAGTATGCTTTATGAAATATTTATTTTTATCTTATGTGTATGAATGTTTTCCCTTGCAGTGTTTTTCCTTGAAGTGTTTCCAATGCCCATAGAGGACAGAAGAGGATGTTGGATACAGCGAACCCTGGAGTTATCCATAGTTGTAGCTACCATGTAGGTGTGGATACAGAAAACCAAACCCAGGTCCTCTACAAGATTGGGATGGAACAGTAGTGCCATGCTCTAGCCCCGGGTTTCAAGATCTTAAAACGTTGACAAGTTATCCAGGCTTCAGGAATATTTGTCTCCATAATTGGAACACTTAATTTTCTCTTTGCTCACAGGTATTATAATCTGTTCTTTTTTTTTTTTTTTTAAACTAGAATGTTCTCAGAGTATGTGCAGCTCTCCTGAATACCCCACATTTCACTGGGTGAGCAGCAGCACTGACACTGAGTCTTGTCCTCTTCTGAAGGAGCAGCTGAGAGGGAAGTACACATCCATTGTGGGTTCCCTGCCTAAGGATCTCACGTGACAACAGAGGAACTGAACATTACTTCACAACTTAAAGGAGCCTTTGGTTTTCAAAAGTAACTATCACAACTCTGCCTCTGCAGGAGGACATAATCAGTAACTGTCTATGAAAAAGTCAAAGTCATTCAGAAAATTAACTTCTCTACTAAAAATTTATTTTCAGAGAGATGCTATAGATATGACTCCAATGAATAAACCAAACTTAAATCTTACACTCTGTTAAATACTTTATAATAGTGTGAAACCTACATTATTATGAATTACATTTAAAAATAATTTAAGATTAGGCCACCCATATTTACTTATCATTTAGTGGCTTAAATTGGACTTGGCAGTAATATATATATATATATATATATATATATATATATATATATATATATATACACACACACACACACATATACATGTGCACTTATTATAACTCTTTTAGTACTCCCACTATTAATATTTTGGTTTTGTTATGTCTTTATGAAAGTGAGAGTTTGGAAAGAAACATCAGTGAGTGTGTTACGTAGACCTTTACCATTACATGATAAGATGACTACAGACTCTTCTCATTAATGCTACCTCTTTAATCTATTTTGAACACTTTTTTTTAATGTAACTTCCACTAACAAAGAGTAAATACCTTAATATTGTATTTGTTTACACCCAGAGCTTTGTATAAATGACAAATTTAGGAACTATTATTATGTGTCAATAAATTTTAACACAAAGTCCTGCCATTTGATCTCATTAGAAGTAAACTATGCATGCACTGGTTTTTCCATTTCTAAGTTGACACTTGCATTCATCAGGTTACAACAAGGGAAAAGTTACTTTAGCTTTCTTGAAAATTAACCAAAAGCCCAAGGTTGTTTTAGGCTTGGGATAGCACATAGAATGAGGACTTAACCTAAGTAGGATTTGTCCCTTGCACTTACAAAACGAGCCTTTACTCTCTTGGGTAACTCTTCATCTAAAGTGTATATGTCTTCTCTCTTCATTGCAATCTGCGATCCATCTTCAAATTCAACCTAAAGATACAAAAGCCAATGTCATATGTAGTAAAACCAAAGAAATCCTGACCATTTTTCAAGAGTTCCAATTAATCATGAGTATTGGGAGGTAGGGAAGTAAAGGGCTCTAACTGAAAAATATAGAATGACCCAAAGTCAGGGACACTAGAAGAGCATTTTCTTACCCAACTAAGAACAAAGCAAGTTGAGAAATAGTCAAGACTGTTGAAGAGGATAGACTTAAAATATGAACTATGAAATCTTTAGTATCTCAAAACCAACTAAGAAAAATGAGGGCTGATCAGATAATTTCTCTGAAAAGTGGCAAGTCCTGCATTAAGATGGGCTGGGTTTGCTAGCATCATGTCTTATTAACAGAAACTATTAGAAGAAAGAAAAAAAACAGCCTACAAAAAATGAGAAAAGGTATTTGAGAACTATACATCAGGTGGAAATATCCAGAATACTTAAAGAACTAAAAAAATTGAAAAATAGTGCAAACAGATATCAAACCAAGTTTTTTTTTTTAAAGCCCAAAGCCATTATTAAATGGGCTAGTAAAATGAATAGAATACCCTCAGAAGAAATACAAATGTTCAATAAATACTTGAAAAATTGTTCAATATTCAGAGCTATCCGGAAAATGCAAATTAAAACCAGTCTGAGATTCCTGCTCTAGTTAGAATGGCTATTATCAAGCAAGCAAAGAGCAACAAAAGGTAGGAGGATGTGGGAAAAGCAGGGGAATGCCTTATACATTACTGGCAGAACTCTGCACTAGTACAGACACTATAGAACTCAGTATAAAGGCTCCTTATAAAAATAGAAACAGAACTATGATATAATCGGTGTATACCATTTCCTGGTGCATCTCTGAAGGACTAAGTCAACATACAACAGGAATATTTGCACATCCATGTTGATTTCTGTAGGTATTCAAAATAGCAAGGAAATGGAACCACAGTATATATCTACCAGTGAACAAAGAAAATGAGGCAATGGGCAGTGGTGGAGCACGCCTTTAATCCCAGTACTTGGGAGGCAGAAGCAGGCAGATTTCTGAGTTTGATGCCAGCCTGGTCTACAGAGTGAGTTCCAGGAAAGCCAGTGCTACACAGAGAAACCTTGTCTTGAAAAACAAACAAACAAATAAACAAAAACAAGAAAATGAGGCAAAGATAAAAAGAAATTTATTCATTATAAATAAAATAATGTCATTTGCAGAAGAATGGATGAAACTGGACATTACTGTATTAAGAAAGGAGCTCAGACCCCCCAAAACACATATTAGATATTTTCTTTCTTATGAAGAATCTAGATTTAAATTTATTTATATCTGGTGTGTGTGTGTGTGTGTGTTGATAAGTTCAAAGGGAACCTTGAAGGTAAAGATCATATGTTAAGAGAATATGGGAAAAATGTTAATGGAACACATAGCAATGTAAAACCAGAAGAGTGTTATCTGGAGGATTAAAAAAAAGAACACAAAAATGAAAGACAGGGATGAGGGAGCAAAGTGTAAGAACAAAGTGAATTGGCCTATTTCCATGAATGGCAGAAATCCATTACTTGTGTGCTCACTTTAAAAAGTAATTTAAAAACAGAAAGTTAAAAGAGTTAATGCTCTATGAAAACTTGGGGTTACCAGGAAGGATTGCTACATATGAACAAAAGGCACCATATTTTCCTCAGAGCTGAGACACTCTCCCTGAGCACTCTACAATTGCACACACTCTGTCTCTGTGTTGTCATATACTTCAAGAAGTTGTTTCTGTGATGAGGATGATTCATGCTCTGTTTGATGGGTACAGCTGTATGGCAGCAGAAGTCATTTCCTGTAGGCTCATGACCTATCTAGTCTCAGATTTTTGATATGGGTTCTAGTTCATGGAGCAGGCCTTAAATCCAATTGAAAAGTGTTCGGATACTCCCCTAACGTTTGTGCCATTATCATATCAGTATTTTGCTGGGAGGTTGCTGTTGTAAAGCACAGGGTTGTAGCTGGATAGGATTTTTTTAAGAACCAGCTGAAGCCTTTTTTTGGAAAATACAACTGAGTTGGGTTTTAGTGGAAGGCAAGGGAGGACTATCCCACATAGGACATTCTTTCCAAGGTTGGCCTAAGGGTTAGTGTTGATCCTTGATCAGGTGGGTCTCTTGTTTCCTGTACTCTGCGATATAGTTGTCTCCCCTGTGATCCCTGAGTAGCTGTAGGTACACAGACTGGCAGGAACTTAAGTGGTCATTCACTTGGGAGGGATATCAGAAGACTCAGACACCAGCTTCCAGACATGAGTTTCAATCTTATTCATGACCACAGCCTTGGTGTGAAAAAACATGCTAGCCCCTGACAGAGTTGGAGCTTGGCTGGAAGAAGCTCATTCTATAGCTAAAGCCAGGACTAGTGAGTTCCCCATAAGCTGAGTTCAGTACTCCTGAGTAGCTGCTGGTGATCTTCATATGGATACTCAAGTTCTGCCTCTCAGACTCTAGGCTGCTCTCCTCGGACTTCAGCAGCTTGTTGTTAAGTGGTGATCTTGATGTCAAGGGCCCAGCTTACTGTTCATCATTTCCTGGTACTCTTGAAGCTGCCTGGCTATACACTTCTGGGCCCATTAGAAGGCAGCCTCTAGCTTACCCAGCTTGGCATTCTTAATGGCCATCTCCCCAAGCTGCTCTGCTTCAGTGATGCAGCCTCCAGGGCTGTACCTTGGCCTTTGAGATTTTCAGTCTCCATCCGCAGGTAGGTACTGTTACAGTTCATCCTGAAGATCTCGGTCTTTGTAAGGCACAGTTATCCCAGTTAGGGTCTGCAATTCTTCCTACTTAATCTGGTAGATGCCAACTGCGGATGGCTATCCCTGAAATAATAAACTAAACTTTGCTATGGTCTCTGGAGGTCATTTTACCATATTCACTGGCTTCTGAACCCTGCTCTTGGCCTCTGCTTCCTTTGTACTGTCATGCTGGTGGCCAGCAGCCTCCTAGGAGAAAAGAGGAAGGGGGAGCAAAGATCTGCTCACTCATTTCTTGCATGAGCTTTTTCCCCAACTGTTGTCCTTTTTGGACTTTATTAAGTTTCTTTTCTAGGTCCCGAATTGCTTTTCTTAAGTTCTCTACTTGGCCCTTAAGCGTTTGTAGAAGACCCAGAAATCTTTTCTAGCATTTCAGCTATGCCATTATCTATTGGTTTTCATATTGATGTGTTGTAAATGGTTTTTAATATTAATGTATTGTTGAGATATCAGAATGGCTTATTTTGATATTATTGCATTTCGTGTATCTTCTGGGATAAATGTCTAGTCTTTCTTTATTTTCCCTTTCTTTCCTTCTTTCTGTTTGTTTCATGTACATCTTCATGGTGAGCTATATTTGTTTGGGCTTATATTCCTCTCTACTACTTGGGAGGAGCCTGACTCTAGTTAACAGGAAAAGAATAGGAATTATTAGCAATCCCTTGCAGTCAAAGACAATTATGTACTTTACTTGTGTCCTATACGGTTCTAAAACAGAAGCACTAAGATCATTTGCTACTTTGTGTTCCTAGCAAATCCCAGCTATTTTACTTTTTTCCAGTAGTGTTATTGTCTGAGAATACATTTACCTGCAGGAGAGCTGGGTTCTTGGGTTCAACAGTGACTGCTCATCTAGGCAGTGATTATACATTTTATATATACTCCAGCCTAGTCACTCCAGGGTATCAGTAGAGAATCAGAGTGACAGGATCCTGGTGCAGAACTTCAGTCATAGTTCCCAGGGCCAGCATATCTTTTGGCACATCTTCAATACATATTAAAAAGCTTTCATAACTATTATTACTATTCCAAATTCAAATAGGTCTCTAGTTCATACCATGTAAATGTCACCAGTGTGTGAAAACACAGTATCTTTTAAAAGACAAACATTTTCAACTCCTTGTAAAATGACAACAACTAATTCTGAAATTTTTTTATTTTTAGATCTTAGGAGACTTAGAGAAAAGTCTATGATGCTGGCCTAGCTGAGGCCTGGATGGTGGGTGCTCAGGAATTTCCAACAACAGTTTTTGTAATATATATATATTGATTGATTGGTGGGATAAGTAGACATTTGATATATTACAACTCTTAAGACTCCTAGGATTTAGAACTTCCAGCCATTTTGATTTTCTGTATTTTTCACTTTTAATAAATAGAGTGGTACTTCATTTATTTGTTTGGTTGGTTGGATGGTTGGTTTTTCGAGACAGGGTTTCTCTGTTTAGCCCTGGCTGTCCTGGAATTTACTTTGTAGACCAGGCTGGCCTCGAACTCAGAAATCTGCCTGCCTCTGCCTCCCAAGTACTGGTATTAAAGGCGTACGCCTGACTGAGTGGTACTTTAAAAACCAAAAGATAAGTCAAATTATGCAGTGTTTCAAAGTCATCAATGAAACAGAGATGGAAGCACACGTTAAACATGTTTTTGTTTTCATTTACATTCATATACTACTAACATAATATGAAGCTTTACAACAGGGTGGAGTCAGGCTGTGGTCACAAAAATGCTTTGTTGCTACTGCCTAGAAGGCTGGGAATAAAAACAGGGTTCATCCTGGCCTTTTCTACTAACAAAATGGCTCCGTTAGCATTAAAGTAAGCAAGATGTCTTCTCATTTAGACATTTGATAGCATAGCTTTAACTTAACTATCTGTGACTACTTTCTTTTGTTTTGAGTCATTTGAAAACTTTAATTAAAAGAAGACAATTTTCCTAAGGCAATGCTGGCTGTTCTAATATTTCTAAGTCTCAGGTATCCAGAGGCAAAACTTTACTACAAGCATGGACAGCTGCTTCCTCTCATTAGGACAGAGAAAAGAGTAACTTTCCAACTCTTCTTTTTTATCAGCTGTATGCTCTTACGAACTATGAAAAAAATATGTTCTCCTCCTGAAAATAGTTAAAATTTGTTCACTGAGCTGTCTCCTTCCCTTAGTTGTACAATAAGAATTAATAAAACCTATTTTGCAGGACTAATGTGAGAAGCAAAAATACACACACATACAGACATACACTCACAGACAAAATCACACAAACATACACACATACAATCACATAAACAGACATAAGTACATACACATACATAAATACATAAACACACAGAAACACATATACAAAGATGCGCATGGACCCAAATTTACATACACAAATATACACACATAAATACAGCCACATACATACACATACAGACATTCACACAAATATGCACATAAAAAGCTACATCAATACACATAAACACAGAAACACTTAAGTACAAATATACAAGCAGGGCCAAATCCATACACACACAGATAAAAACACTCACGTGCAAATATGCACACAGACACATACATTCACAGAAACAACAAATATACACAAATTTATTTACTGTGAGCCTGATATTTATCTCTATGCACTTATCTGGTTTACTTTGTGGAGAAACTGAAAGACAGAAAGAACAACGCAGTCTCAAAGGACCACTTTGTTTAATGAGGAATTTTATACTACTTGTAATTAAAGAGATACTTTTAATACCAGCTTTAACTTTCATTGATTCTATATTTATGGCTGCAATTTTATGCTGCTAGGCTAACACAGTGACTACTAATTAGCCTGCATTTTAACATGTGATACTTTAATGTAGCAATGAGCTTTGTTACATAGCTTCACCATTGCTCTGATTAAATGTGACACTTTGTTTTTGAATGTTATATTAAAACTTTCTCTAGAAATACTCTGTATTACACAGCCCGCTTGTGAGGTTTACTTCATTGTACACAATCTGCTACAAAGATGCTGTAGAACTTATCCCACCATACATAATCCTAATCTACACATGGGGAAGATTGACAATGACCAACAGTATGCCCATGTCCTTCACTTGTTAACTTTTAGCTTTCTTTATTTTTTTTTAATTAGGTATTTTCCTCATTTACATTTCCAATGCTATCCCAAAAGTCCCCCATACCCTCCCCCCCACTCCCCTACCCCCTCCCACTTTTTGGCCCTGGCATTCCCCTGTACTGGGGCATATAAAGTTTACAAGTCCAATGGGCCTCTCTTTCCTGTGATGGCTTACTAGGCCATCTTTTGATACATATGCAGCTAGAGTCAAGAGCTCCGGGGTACTAGTTAGTTCATAATGTTGTTCCACCTATAGGGTTGCAGATCCCTTTAGCTCTTTGGGTATTTTCTCTAGCTCCTCCATTGGGGGCCCTGTGATCCATCCATTAGCTGACTGTGAGCATCCACTTCTGTGTTTGCTAGGCCCCAGCGTACTCTCACTAGAGACAGCTATATCAGGGTCCTTTCAGCAAAATCTTGCTAGTGTATGCAATGGTGTCAGCATTTGGAGGTTGATTATGGGATGGATGCCTGGATATGGCAGTCTCTACATGGTCCATCCTTTTGTCTCAGCTCCAAACTTTGTCTCTGTAACTCCTTCCATGGGTGTTTTGTTCCCAATTCTAAGAAGGGGCAAAGTATCCACGCTTTGGTCTTCGTTCTTCTTAAGTTTCATGTGTTTTGCAAATTGTAACTTATATCTTGGGTATTCTAAGTTTCTGGGCTAATATCCACTTATCAGTGAGTACATATCATTTTAGTTCTTTTGTGATTGGGTTACCTCACTCAGGATAATGCCCTCCAGGTCCAACCATTTGGCTAGGAATTTCATAAATTCATTCTTTTTAATAGCTGAGTCGTACCCCATTGTGTAAATGTAACACATTTTTTGTATCCATTCCTCTGTTGAGGGGCATCTGGGTTCTTTCCAGTTTCTGGCTATTATAAATAAGGCTGCTATGAACATAGTGGAGCATGTTTCTTTCTTACTAGTTGGAACATCTTCTGTATATATGCCCAGGGGAGGTATTGAAGGATCATCCAGTACCCCCATGTCCAATTTTCTGAGAAACTGCCAGACTGATTTCCAGAGTGGTTGTACAAGCTTACAATCCCACCAAAATGGAGGAGTGTTCCTCTTTTTCCACATCCTCGCCAGCATCTGCTGTCACCTGAATTTTTGATCTTAGCCATTCTGACTGGTATGAGATGGAATCTCAGGGTTGTTTTGATTTGCATTTCCCTGATGATTAAGGATGTTGAACATTTTTTCAGGTGTTCCTCAGCCATTCAGTATTCCTCAGGTGAGAAATCTTTGTTTAGCTCTGAGCCCCGTTTTTTAATGGGGATATTTGATTTTCTGGAGTCCACCTTCTTGAGTTCTTTATATATATATTGGATATCAGTCCCCTATCTGATTTAGGATAGGTAAAGATCCTTTCTCAATCTGTTGGTGGCCTTTTTGTCTTATTGACAGTATCTTTTGCCTTGCAGAAACTTTGCAATTTTATGAGGTCCCATTTATCGATTCTTGATCTTACAGCACAACCCATTGCTGTTCTATTCAGGAATTTCCCCCCTGTGCCCATATCTTCAAGGCTTTTCCCCACTTTCACCTCTATAAGTTTCAGTGTCTCTGGTTTTATGTGGAGTTCCTTAATCTACTTAGATTTAACCTTAGTACAAGGAGATAGGAATGGATCAATTTGCATTCTTCTACATGATAACCTCCAGATGTGCCAGCACCATTTGTTGAAAATACTGTCTTTTTTCCACTGGATCGTTTTTGCTCCCTTTTCAAAGATCAAATGACCATAGGTGTGTGGGTTCATTTCTGGGTCTTCAATTCTATTCCATTGGTCTACTTGTCTGTCGCTATACCAGTACCATGCAGTTTTTATCACAATTGCTCTGTGGTACAGTTTTAGGTCAGGCATGGTGATTCCACCAGAGGTTCTTTTATCCTTGAGAAGAGTTTTTGCTATCCTAGGTTTTTTGTTATTCCAGATGAATCTGCAGATTGCTCTTTCTAATTCGTTGAAGAATTGAATTAGAATTTTGATGGGGATTGCATTGAATCTGTAGATTGCTTTTGGTAAGATAGCCATTTTTACAATGTTGATCCTGCCAATCCATGAGCATGGGAGATCTTTCCATCTTCTGAGATCTTCTTTAATTTCTTTCTTCAGAGACTTGATGTTCTTATCATACAGATCTTTCACTTCCTTAGTTAGAGTCACGCCAAGATATTTTATGTTATTTGTGACTATTGAGAAGGGTGTTGTTTCCCTAATTTCTTTCTCAGCCTGTTTATTCTTTGTGTAGAGAAAGGCCATTGACTTGTTTGAGTTAATTTTATATCCAGCTACTTCACCGAAGCTGTTTATCAGGTTTAGGAGTTCTCTGGTGGAATTCTTAGGGTCTTATATATACTATCATATCATCTGCAAATAGTGATATTTTGAATTCTTCCTTTACAATTTTTATACCCTTGACCTCCTTTTGTTCTCTAATTGCTCTGGCTAGGACTTCAAGTACTATATCGGATAGGGAGAAAGTGGGCAGCCTTGTCTAGTCCTTGATATTAGTGGGATTGCTTCAAGCTTCTCACCATTTACTTTGATGTTGGCTACTGGTTTGCTGTAGATTGCTTTTATCATGGTTAGGTATGGGCCTTGAATTCCTGATCCTTCCAAGACTTTTATCATGAATGGGTGTTGGATTTTGTTAAATGCTTTTTCCGAATCTAACGAGATGATCATGTGGTTTTTGTCTTTGAGATTGTTTACGTTGATGGATTTCCGTATATTAAACCATCCCTGCATCCCTGGAATAAAACCTACTTGGTCAGGATGGATGATCGTTTTAATGTGTTCCTGGATTCTGATAACTTTTAGCTTTCTAAGCTGCAATAAAAACACAGTATCCAAAGCAACTTGGAAAGGTGAGATTTTATTTCAACTCCACATCACAGTCCATTACTGAAGTCAGGGCAGAACCTCAAGGCAAGAACTGAAACAGGGAACATGGAGAATTGGAAGCTCACTACTTACTGGTTTCCTCAGCCTGTTTTCTTATACAACTCAGGAGTCTCTGCAGAGGAATGGCATACACAAGATGCCCCAGGCCCCCACCCATCAACCACTAATTAAGCTGTGCCATGGCTTACCTACACTACAGGCCAGTCTCATAGAAACATCTTCTGATTTGAGGATCTTCTTCCCAGATAACTCTGGCTCTTGTGAACATGAGAAAAAACTTTCCAGTATACCAGCTCATGTGGGATTTTCTAGACCATCAAAAAGTGTACTCTCATGTTTTCTAAACTGCTTTGAGCATCTGTTAATTATATTTTGTTCTAGTTTCTGGTACCGTATTTTGTAATGTACTCTACCTTTTAAGCCCTAACCAGTTTGCTAACTTCCTTTACGCAAACTAGTGTCTTATTATTATTAACCTGTTTTGCACTTGAATCGTCTTGGTTTTCCCCATTTTTACTATACTATTTACACTAGAATGTTGATTTATGACATGGTGTTATTGAAACTTATTGCTTCAGTTGTAAAGTTCCCCAAGGAATAGGAATGCACATGTGCTGCTCATGTTGTTTCCCTTTTGTGAGTTCATCTCTTCTTCATTTTGGGTAAAAATATCAAATTCCAGTTTAAGTATTAGCATGTAGAATACCCTAGTGACCAGAATATACACTTGATAAACGACTATTTCTTTAAACTTGAGTAGATGACAACTCTAAGTTCCTTAGAACCTATGTCAATGCTCCTTACCTGACTCAGTTTTATCTGAGATGCCTCCAACCAAGTAAATCAAGTCAGGGGATGCTTGTTGAACATACAGTTACCACAAAAGTAATATATAACACTGTATCAACTTGGCAAATGAATGTTCCTTCCATCAACCTATCTATCTATCTATCTATCTATCTATCTATCTATCTATCTATCTATCTTTCTATCTTTCTATCTGATTCCTGTAGTTCTGTGCCTTGTATATGCAAAGCAAGTGTTCTACTGCTGAGCTATAATAACCCATGCTCCATGTTCTGGCTTAAGGTGAGATAAAACAACTCTCATAATGAAAACACAGGGGAAAGAGCCTACTATCTAGCAGTTGAACCATATAGTGAACTTGTGAACTCATATAGTGAACATTTACCAATTGTTAGGGTTTCTGAGTGTCCAATCCGGCAACTAAACTATAAGTTGCTAAACTGTAAGTTGAAACCCAGGCTGCTAGACAATGACATTTTGCCTCTTTCACAAAATTTAAGGGAAAGCACAAAATTCATGTGGCTTTTTGATCCATAGCATACTCATGTTATCTCCTTCTGGTATATCCTGTCTTTCTCAACAAACAGCACAGAGAGAGCAGCACCCACCTGATACATATAGGCAATATTTGATCCAAGATACTTTGCCCCATAGAGTTTACCATCAGGCCATTTGACTTGGATGACTTCTCCCTCCGCAGGAGGGCCCAGCTTCACACAGTTTCGGCTCTGTGGAATTAATGGAAAAGCATTTTAAGGCAAGTGCCTAAGTGAATACATTTGGAACTTAGCAAATGATGAACTCTTGGGAATTAAAAGAAATAATCATCCTAGGGTTTTACAGATTATGATCATGACTGGGGGTTCAGGGAAGAGGTAAGAGGTATAGGAGCACTTAAAGATTTAGGCTAGACTATTAAGTTGCAGGAGCCCTGTAGACAAGTATGAAAACAAAACAAACAAACAAAACAGCAACAAAAACAACCAATCAGTACTTTACATTTGCTGCTTGACAAGGAACTGTCAAGACAGAAACTTACATACCTTACATAAACTTACATAAATACAAAGTACTTTGCCTGAGACAAAGGGATGCATTATACCTGACATTTCTGTAGCAATTTGCAATTAAGAAAGTGTCTTCGGCATAGCTATGACCTTGATCTTTCTAATTACTCTTTAAAGTAGACAGAATTTTTACATAATATTTTCATGTATTCTTTGAGAATTTGATACAATGTATTTTTTTAATCACATTTAGCCTCCTTCCCAAATTTACCTGGATACAACATCCCGCCTTCTAATTTACCCAAAATTAGAGTTCTCTCTCTTTTTAACACCCATAAAGTCAAAATTGTGTTGCCTAATTTGTGTTGGATGTGAAGGCTGCACTGGAGTATAGTTGATGGCACAGGGGTCAAACCATTGAAGAAAACTATCCTGTCACAGCAGCCATTCAATGCCATTAGTTACTGAGCTGGGGGTAGGCCTATAAGATAAGACTACTACCCCCAACCCACGCTGAGATCATATGAAGTGGCAAATTATTATATTTATTTTACTGGCAACAATACTGAGCATCCAAGGAACACCTCTGCCATAAATGATGCTGAATGTCAGTCAGTCAAGCTGTGAAAATAATGGGGATGAGGGGCCTCAAAGTCAGAGCTGAGAGAATTGATTCAGGCTGCAAGGAAAAGACAAGGGATGGAAGGGACATGATATTTGGAGCAGGTGAGATGCGTCTTGCTTCAGTTGCCTGAACATGAATGCTCCTGTATCCATTAAGTGTGCTGGTTACTGTATACAGGTGTACTAGTGGTCCCACAAAAACTATCGAGAGTTTTCTGTCTTCTGGTGTTTTCTTTCATGTCTCTCTCCTCTAAGATTAGCAAAACTCCCCAGTGGAGTTCATTCAGAAAGCTAACTTCTGCCAAGAGGATATATGTGTCAAATAATAAAATATGCTCAGAGAGTTTATTAATGTGGCTGAAAGAAATACATTTTTGACAAATGAAGCTATAAATGCTGCCTGAAAATATTATGTTTAAATGAAAGAAACACAGGACATATTTGGTTGTTTACAATTAGTGACATGTCAGATATTTCTTTCTAGTAATAAAGTTCTGCCCTAAAAAGAAGTGGTCATTTTATTGCCAGGTGAGGACTAAGTATGAAAGGCACAGATGTTCAATTGTTCTAGTTGGAAACTGAAGGAAAAAGAAAACTTTTTATGTTAAAAACAGATTAAAGTAAGTTTTGATTACTAAACAAGCTCTACAAAAGATACTAAAAGAAATACTTCAACTGAAAAGGGTAAAGACATACAAGAAGCCATAGGAAAAAAAATGAATAGCAGGACACAGAATAAAGAGGTCCAAGAAAACACAACACCAACAAAAATGACAGGAACAGACACTCCTTTCAATAATAACTAAATACTATTTCAATTCTTCAACAAAACCACACTGACTAACAGACTGAATTAGATAACAACATCCATACCTTTGCTTCCTCCAAAACCACACTTTACCAGTAATGACAGAGAACACCTTAGAGTAAAAGCATGGACAAAGGAATTCCAAAGAAATGGGACTAAGAAACAAGCAGCATTGCTATTCTAATATTCAAGACCACAGACTTCAAACAAAAACTAGGAAGAAGACATAAGGAGTATCAGTTCATTTTTAGTAAAAGAGAAACCCACCAACAGAATACTACAATTCTAGGTCTATATACACCAAAACACAGGGCATCAAATTTCATAAAGAAAACATTAGATCTAAAAACCACAGATTGACCCCAACAGAGTGACTGTGGAATGTTGCAGGATTTTTCCTGTCCAATTACATTAGTGCAGAGGTCTGTGAATGGACAGGGCAAAGTGGGGTTGAGCTAAGAGTTGCAGAGAGGGAGTGTCCCAGAGGGTAGGGAGAAGAACCAAGACCACAGACTGTGCACTCCTGTGGCAATTACTAGCCACAAGTAACTATGATTTCATAAGGTTAGAAATAATGGATTAAAGTTTTATCGTTATCAATTGGCTCTGAAATTATTTATTGGCATCTTGTAAATTGTAGTTTTATTGATATATAAATCTAATTGGTTAACTATAGAGTCATGATTCTACTGGGGTATTGGGTTGTGAGATGTAACTGTGAGGTTGGCAGCCCCATTTAGTTACTGGAATATGTGATCTCCAACTATATAGGTTTATGGATGAAGAAGAACTAGTGGTGATGGAACAAACACAGCGGGGGCTAGCTGGGAGAGAGTCTCTCAGAGAACATGAGAGCGGCACCCTGCCGGGACACAGTATTGTGGAACACCAGTGTTAGAGCTAGAACCTTTCTGGGGCAGGAGAGTTGGCAGGATCATTTTTTATTATTTCCTGCAACAGTGGAAGACTTCAATATCTCACTCTCACAGATTCACAGTCAAAAAAAATGAAAAAAGAAATGGTGCTATTCAATGACATTATTCAAATGGTTCTAAATAATGCCTAAAGAGCATTCCATCCAAACACTATGTAGCTCATAAAATGTTCTCCAAAATTAACTCCATGATAGAAGACAAAGCAAGTCTTAATATAAATAGGAACACTGAAATGGCATCCAGTGTTCTGTTAGTGTCAACAGCAATAGGAAATACAGAAAGTACACAAACTCATGGAAGCTAAACAACACACTACTGAATGATAATTAGGTCACAGAAAAAAAAAAAAGAAAGAAAATTTAAAAGCCTCCTAAAATTGGATGAAAATTAATACCTAAATCAATAGGACAAATAACAGGGAAGTTTATAGAAGCGTCTATATCAAAAAAATTTTTAGAGATCTCAAATTAACAATTTAGTGATGCAACAAAAGTCTGCTGAAGAAAAACAGAACAAACAATATAAAAAAATTAATATTTTTTCAAGATCAGGGCTAAAATTCATTGCATAGAAATAAAAAAATGATGCAAAGAAGCCATGAAAGAAAGAGCTAGTTTTTTTTATTTAAAGTTTAGCAAGCCAGGCTTGGTGGTATATATGCTTAATTCTAACACAGAGGCAAAGGTAGGCATATTTCTCTGACTTTGAGGCCAGTCTGGTCTATATACTGAGTTCCAGGACAGCCAAGATTACAAAGTGATCTGCTATCAAAAAAAGAACATACAAATAATAAAACAAGAAAAAAAGTTATACAGCCAGATATATAACCAAATTAACCAAAAGAACTTTACAGAATATGCCAACACTTAGATATATGCCAATTCTATTAGATATACTTTATTAGAATATGCCAATTCTACTAGATATAATTTAGAAATTGATAGTAAGACCCTATTACTGAAAATACCATATACTTGATTCATTAAAAAAATGAGAAACCAAGTTGATACTGACATGGAAGCTTCATTCCCTACTGGCTAGCTTTCATCAATCTAACATAGCAGTGAACCCTGTGAACTACAATAACAACTGATCTGGCAAGGCATGTCCACTGGAACAAGAAGACAGTGTCTTCCAAATACAGTATGATAATTTCATATATCCACTCACAATAATTATGACAGTATGCACAAGACTAGTGCAACTTCAAGCCAGACCAGATGCCAAAATGTTAAATGAATATAGGGTTCTTTGCCTTACAGAAGCGTTTCAATTTTATGAGGACCCATTTATTGATTATTGATCTTAAAACATAAGCCATTGGTGTTCTGTTTAGGAAATTTTCTCCTGTGCCCATGTGTTGGAGACTTTTCCCCACTTTCTCTTCTGTTAGATTCAGCATAACTGGTTTTATGTGGAGGTCCTTGATCCACTTAGACTTGAACTTTGTACAAGGAGATAAGAATGGATCGATATGCATTCTTCTATATGTTGACCTCCAGTTGAACCAGCACCAATGTGGTGTGGGTGCTTCAGTCCTTCTTAGAAAGGGAAACACCCACACAGAAGTAGGGGGAGGGGATGGGATAGGGGGTTTCTAGGAGGAGGAAACCGGGAAAGGGGATAATATTTGAAATGTAAATATCCAAATATTTTATATTTTATTGGATATTTTCTTCAAAATATAGAATAATCCAATAAAAGAAAATGTTTAAAATGTTGCCATTCCCCCATATTAATTGTACAGCCCAGTAGCTGCAAACATATTTGTAATAATGTAAAATAAGTACATGTATGACTGTGATAATGTAAGGCTATGTTTATGTATGAAAAGAGAAACAATTTTATGTTACATTGAGAGGCATTTAATATGCTAAAAAGAAAATCTGAAATGCTCCTACCCAGAGTTATCTGCCTATACATGTTTTGTGTTACATACAGGATCATTGCCAATGTAGATTGATTCAGGGTTAATGGACTCAACTCTTAAAAGTAAGAAGTCTAATTTCCTACTTTTTTTTAATAGTTTTTTTTTTCCCCACTGAAAAGCAAATAAATGCATATGCATGTGTGAATACACCTCTTCCTATACCCCCACAATACTGTGGTTGTTATTTTACTTCAAAGCCCACCTTGTTTCTTCATTAAACCAAATTCTTGGCTATTAGACACATCCTATCGCCAGGCCCTGACACACAAACACAAATCATCTTCTATGTAACAACAGCATTAATACTTATTTGGAGAATTCCTCAAGGCCAAGTGGTTTGTTGGTTTGCACTTCTCCTTCAGCCATATGTCAAGAGTATACACAGGGCTGAGAAAAGAACAGAAAATCCTGATATGGAGATTATTATTTTAAAAAGTATTTCAGCATTAGCATGAGGTCTGTTTATGAGAGAAGGCAATCTTTATGGTATCAGAAATAATGAGCCTTGACATCTGGTAGCTTTGAATGCATAAGTAATTGTTTCTTTAGGAAGTTTTTTTCTTGGTTCCTCTAAAGTTAGATACCATTAAAAAAGCAGAAAAGCCAATAACTAAAAACAAGAGTGGGGGGCCTGAAGAGATGGCTCAGTGGTTAAGAGCACTGGCTACTCTTCCGAAAGTCCTGAGTTCAAATCCCAGCAACCACATGGTGGCTCACAACCACCCGTAATGAGATCTGATGCCCTCTTCTGGAGTGTCTAAAGACAACTACAATGTACTTACATATAATAATAAATACATCTTTAAAAAAAAAACAAACAAAAAACTCCACAAGACTGGTACTGGGGAACCAGCCTGTTTTAAGGGGCTGTGGGAATAGGGCCAGGCAGCAGCAGGTACAGTGAGGTAGGTCTGGGGGTTGCCCTCTGCAGTACTGGGGGAAACTCTCTACATCTATTGAGCTTGAGAGTATGGAGGAAACAGAATTGCCTTCTCGGAGACAGATTACCTTCCTTCTCTGTCTGTCAAGTTCCAATATTGGCGGGAGGGAAAGTCAAAACTCTCTAGAAAAGGTGATCATTGGGCTTTACAATAACATACTAAATATATCCTCAGGGCCTGGCACTGACCATTAGGGAAACAGGTTTTAAACAACAACAACAACAACAACAAGCAAAAAAAAAAAAACCACCCAACTTTTTCCTAATTCTTTCGCTAAAGGGATTCAGATCTAGTTTGGTACTCAAACATACATCAGAATAACATAAGGAAATATGCAATCACAGTGATGGATGGGGACTGGGAACTCACTATCCATGACTCAGCCTTCTATAACTACAACCATGTACAAAGGTACACCGATTATCAAATATACTGGGGCAGAAAAGAAACTCCCAGTTTAATTTCAAGCACAAAGATTATGGAACAAAGAAAACATATTAAAGACTGCAAGACAGAAAGACTAAATCTATTATATAGGAGAGTATATCAGAATAGCTGATTTCTCAATGGAAATATTCGAGAAGTTGGGGAGGGGCAAACAATGCTAGACCAGTTAGGCAAATGTGGACTAAGAAAACACAAAACATTAGAAAATAAACAAAAATGACAGGACTTATAACATACCTTTCAAAAAAAAAAAAAAAACCCTGAATGTAAATGGTCTTAATTATTCAATCAAAAGATGAGAATGGCAAACTGAATTAGAAAACAGCACTCTTCTTTTTCCTGCTTCAAAGAAATACACTTCCTCATCAGAGGAAGATACCACATTAAGGTAAATCGATGGAAAAGGCTATTCTTAAACAAAAAAAAAAAAAAAAAATTGGACTAGGAAATAACAAATATGGCCAGTCTAATACCTGACAAAATAGGCTTTAAATTAAAACTAGTTAGAAGGGACTAAAAATGTCACTTTATACTGATCAGAGAACATTAAGAAGACATTACAATTTTAATATGCATGCAGTGAAGAGGGAGTGTGAATTTGTGTATGAACTTAACAGAGAACAGAGAGAATATAACAAAAGTAATATAAAAGCACAGAGGGAAAATATTTTATTTGAAATAGGCTAAGAAGGGATGAGTGTTGGGGCATGTAGAGTTGGAGGTAGGTAATCAGATTTTAAAAATATAAAAAAGTCATATGAACAACTTCTATTTGTAAAGTAGTTAAAAATACAATAATAAAAGCTGTATGGATGGATAATCCCTCTCCTAGAAGCCATAAGTTTGTTAAATGAAAATCCCTATACCAAGTATAGGATACATCTCTATAAGTTGTTGGTCAAAGAGGCCCCTGGAGGTCCCTCAAACAACACAGGATATCTCATTCCTCTTACTTGCCCACTAGAACTTAATGGGAAAAGTCTATTGCTGAGCTATACTTTAGCTGCAGGACATGAAGAAATGAAACTAGAGCTGAGCTGGATGCTTTCTTGATGTTCAACTAGCTTTCATGGTACCTGGAAGATGCTATGCAGGGTTCAGAGGAAAAAAGTCATCCATTGTCTTAACCAGCTATTTGCCAGTGTGTAACAATATCACCCTACCAGCACATTGTGCCCAATGATGCTACAGTGGCATGACTGTTATGGAGGTAAACAATTACATTCTGATAGGATTTAAGGCCTATTTTGTGGGAGAGAATTCATTCCTGTTACTGTAAATATGTAAAAGCCCATAGCTGGGTAAGTCACTGACTAAGGAAAGGAGAACAATACTAGTGTTTTGATAAAATGTATTGAAAGAAACAAATCTTCTTCCAAATATTTATACTTACAGATTAGTACTATCAGCTGCTTAGAAAAGCTTCTTGTTATCATGAATGCAATTAATGCAGAGACTTGGAACTGGTGAAAAGGCTGAGAATAAGTCAATGAGTTTAATAAGGGATATTCAGTGCTACATGGGATATCTACATAACCGCACCCTAGGCTCAGGTAACATTATAGAATAAAGGATGTAAACACACACACACACACACAGAGAGAGAGAGAGAGAGAGAGAGAGAGGGAGAGGGAGGGAGAGAGAGGGAGGGAGGGAGAGAGAGGGAGGGAGGGAGAGGGAGAGGGAGAGGGAGAGGGAGAGGGAGAGGGAGAGGGAGAGGGAGAGGGAGAGAGAGAGAGAATGCTGTAAAATTGTAAAATGATGTTTCCTGAAAAGGCTGTTGCTGGTGTAGTCATGAAATCACAGATTCTTAGGTAACCTCCACAAGAGGTTAAATTGAACCTGTCAACATCCCATGGACTGGGGAGGGATTCATGGGACCACGCCCTCTCTAAGAAGATATTTGCAGCTAAAATAAACTATGGAGGAGGAGTCCTTTTTTGTTTTAAGTTAGACATGTTCCAGCTCCAGTAAGTTACCTCACATGTATCATAGGAAACAAAACCTAATGAAACTCAATAGGCCTCTGTCACTCTCCCCTCCCCTCTCTCTCACACACACACACACACACACACACACACATACACACACACTCACACTCACTCACAAGAAGGCACAGAAATAGAAAGAGACTGGAAGAAAAAACTTATAGCAGGAATGAAAAGAGGACATGAAAGGGCATTACTGGATGTATATATTAAAAAAAATTATATGACTGAAACTTAATTAGGAATACAAATAAAATATTTGATAAAGTAATCTGAAATGATCTAGGTAGGAAAAACCGAGGAAAAAGTAAAGAATAAAATTTATATATATATATATATATACATATATATATATATGTAACCTTTTATCTGATTATAAACAGAAAACATTCATATGGAAACCATAAAATGAAAGTCATAATCACCCATGACTGATAACAATCTTCAGATAAAAGTAATAATATTTTGGTGTATTTGCTTTGAGGGCCTTTCCTTTACCTATTTATACATAACTGACACCACACTATACATATACAAGCTGTGAGTTTTTATAATGGTCTCTATATGCTGCAAAAAGGAGTTTTTTGATAAAAGGTAAGAGTTACACTAATGTCTGGGTAGAAGGATAAGTCTTTAGCATAAATTAGGAATTATACTGGTTTTGGAAAGTGAGAATAATAGTGTCTCCTCTAGGAGTTATGACCTTACCAGCCATAAGTAGTTGGCTGGGTCCAGTACAAGACACGAATTCCTTCCCATTGAGTGGCCCTAACTGTCATTACTGCACCCTTGGTACAACTTGATGGTATTCCTTGGCAGCTTGCAAAGCACCTCCTGAAACTATGAGAGCTAGTTTTCAGAGAGCAGGCATCCTGATCAGTTTCAGCTCAATTCCTCTGTCTCATGCTCAAAGTGTGCATGGTGTCTATATAATAGACTCTTCAAGTTCTAAATGAAAATCAAGAGCAGTGGCAATAGCTTTTATTATTTTGGTAATTTCTTCAACTTCTCTGAACAAAGACTAGATGTTCCCCATGACTGAAGCTGGAGTTTGGTAGCTAGTCTCTTACTCACGGAAGGGACATAACCACTCTAAGTAACATTACTTTATCTGTCTATTTATCTAATGCAGCATGTAATGTTTATTTTAATTTAAATATAATATTTTTAAACAACTCCTGTTTCATTGATGGGCTCCTGTGATCAAATTTCTAGGCAGTCAATTTTCGCTTTGTGGTGCATGGTGTATATTATTTGCCTATCCAAGAAGATCCAGTGACTCTTAGGCCCCTTCATCCCTTGAAATGAACTCCAAGTGAAGAAAGAAGCAAGTAAATATCACTCTGGAGCCAACACAGGCATCAAGAGGATCCCAGGCTTTGGTATATGCTAAAGGGGGCCAAGGATCCCCACGCTTATAAATTTCTTTTAGATGGGCATTTTTAATTTCTGTTAAAATAATGCACAACAAAAATTCATCAAGAGTATGTTTAAGAAACTGACAGATGCAAGCATGTAGCAATATATCATTTATTATTTCCTTCAACAGCTAAACAATTCATTCTGAGGCTAAGTTGGCTGATACACACTTTGTATAGTTGCTCTGTTCCGTGAGAATTTTTTGGACATTTTTCTACCACAGAATTAAGTACCTAGGTAGAGAAATTTCCTGCTGCTATACATATTCTCTAGAAACAAAATTCCAATCCCTTTATGACTGCAAAATTTATTTTCAAATATAGAGTTTTTGCATTAGAGAACTCTTGTCTAATGAATTAATAAAGCGAGCTGAACACTGAATCTTTAAATAGGGGACTATTGTAATTCAGCCTACCAAGATGCTAGAAGCTGCAAAGTTTGCAGATGTGCAGTGAGCAGGCTAGACATATAGAGAAGCTGACGAGCTGATGGGTTCTAAATGCAGAAGATCCATGTCTGCCGAGGAACACAGAGCAGACAGCAACGATTCTACTTAACTTGGGAGAAGTCAGATTGTTCCATGTAGGTCCACCACTAGAGGACTACCAATAAGGGCTAACCAAAGAATAGAGGGCAATCTATTTTATTCAATGAATTTAAATGTAAAATTCATCTAGAAAAAATGAAAAGGTTTGGCCAAAAAAATCTGTGCAGTCAAGTGGACATAAAATTAACCATAATAGTCTTGCACTGTGACATTAAGTGTGTAAATTTCACTCTCTACCTGTGGGAGCAGTGGCAAGTGTCGTTTCCTTTTCTGCTAGGCAGATTTGTGTGGGTCACTGTGGTGATCTCTGAGAGCAGTACAGACACACAGCTTCAGATATACTCCAGTAATCCATTGGTCTTCATTGGGAAAAATTCCAAGATTTTCAATGTGTTTAAATTCATTTGATTTAAAATCTTTTAAACATAGTTTGGTTTCCCTTTATGTCATCCTATTTTTTAACTATTTTGAGTACTTTAGTTTTGCTTATTTTCTGTACATGTGTATATGTATATGTATATATGTGAGAGTGTATTGGGGTGGAGAAGTGAGTGCATCCCATGGTGTGAATGTGGAAGTCAGAAGACAACAGGTAGGAACTGGCTGTCTCCTTCATCATGTGGGCCCAGGGAATGGAATTAATTTAATGAGGTTTGGGAGCAAGAACCTTTACTGGCTGAGAAATATCCCTGACCCAGTTAAGAATACAGAAATGTGCCCTTCCACATGGCCCTTGCTGCTGAGGCAGACTCCTAGTTGCTCCCATGAAGACTTCATATCCTGATACATCCTAGAGGACCTGCAGCATGTAGGGCAGTTAGACCCACTGCGCTCAGAGCAGTTGAGGATCCTCTGCACTCAGCTGGACAACAGCTTGACTGTTCCACAGAAGACCCAACAGTCTGAAGGCCTCCCAGGAGATCTACTGCAGCCAGGGCAACAGATCAGCAGCTTCTCTGCCCCTGTGAAGAGCCCCCAGTAGGAAGGCTCCACAGATGGTCTGATACAGCCAGGGCCGCAAGCCTACCAGGAGACCTGAAGCAACCCAGGGACAAAAGAGGCAGACTCCATACAGTCACCCAGACCAACAAACATCTGGGATATCCAGATGGTGAAAGACAAGAGCAAGACCATAGGCAACAGAAGCCAAAATACGTGGGCAGCATCAGAACCCAGTTCTCACCCCACAGCAAGCCCTGAACACACATGAAAATTAGGAATCTGCCCTAAAATCTTATCTCATGAAGATAATAGAATCCTTTAAGGAGGATATCAATAATGCACTGAAAGAAATACAGGAAAGCACAGGTAAACAGGTGAAGGAATTAAATAAAGCGATCCAAGCCCTAAAAGTGGAAATAAAAACAACAAAGCAAATGCAAACGGAGGCAAATCTGGAAATGGAAAATCTAGGAAAGAGGTAAGGAATTACTGTTGTAATTATTACCGACAGAGTACAAGAGAAAGAAGAGAGAATCTCAGGTATAAAAGATATGGTAGGAGAGATTGAAACAGCTGTCAATTCAAAACATAAAAAAACTCCTAACCCAAAGCATCAAGGAAATTCAGGATACAATGAAAAGCCCAAATCTAAGGATAGCCGAAATGAAATTCCCAACTCAAAGGACCTGAAAATGTCTTCAATAAAATCATAGAAGAAAACTTCCCCAACATAAAGAAAGAGATGGACATAAAGGTACAAGAAGCATATAGAACACCAAATAAATGGGACCAGAAAAGAAAATCCTCTCGTCAGATAATTACCAAACACTAAATGCACAGAGCAAAGAAAGATTATTAAAAGCTGCAAGGGAAAAAGGTCAAGTAACGTAAAAAAAAAAAGGTAGACTTATTAGAATTACACCATATTTCTCAACATAGACTATGAAAGTCAAAAGAGCCTGGTCAGAGGTCATGCAGACTCTAAGAGAACATAAATGCCAGCCCAGGCTACTATATCACGCAAATCTCTCAATCAACATAGATGGAGAAACCAAAATATTCCAGGACAAAACCAAATCCAAACTGTATCTATCCAACCCAGCCCTACAAAGAATACTGGAAAGAAACTACAACACAAGGAAGATACCTGCACCAAAGAAAGGATATTTCACAACAAAGTCAAAAACAGAGAGCCCAAGCACATCAAGCCACCTACCAAACAAACAAACAAAAACAAAATCATATCTGAAACCAGCAATCATCTCTCTTTTATATCTCTCAATATTAATGGACTCTCAACTCACCTATAAAAAGACAAAAGTTAACGGACTGGACTGAGCCCTGAGAGCCAGCAGAAAGAAAGTAAACAGGTAACCTCAGAAAATAGGAGGTTAGGGAGACCCCCACCCCCACCCCAATGCACAGAGACCTGGGAGTTGAGAGATTCATTCCCAGGACCAAAGGGAGTGATCCTATATGAAATGCCTGAAAGCAGGGAGAGGGAACTTATAGAGCCACCTCAAAGTCCTGTCCCATGTGAGAGTTCAGCAAGAAGGTACTCACCAGAGAAAAAGGTCAGAACTTACTTTTGGACTGCCTTACCTTTTTACAACTTAAACAAGTAAATTCCTGTTCTAAGGAATCAGATATTCAGGGGAAACATACTTACCACAATATCTTCAGGAAATGTGTCTCTGCTGAAGGAGCCATCATCAAACATGACCTCATAGAAGGTTTGAGATGTCACATCTATCACTCTGCAGCTGTAGTACCGAGTGTTTCGATGTTTTGTGATGACTGTCTGACCCACAGAAATGGCTTTCTCACAAGTTTTGGATTTCTGTGAGATGGAGAAAAAGGGAAAAAAAAGAGACATATATGAAAAAAAGGACAGAAAATAAAAAGTATTTACTTGGGAAGCAAAAATTGACCTTGTCAAACTTTAAATATTTTAAACTTAGTATTAAAGAATAATTTCAAATGTAAAGACTACAATTAGTACAAAAGTAGAGCATCTATCCTTTGACAGGTATCAAAATTCATCTATTAGTCAGTCGCTGCTTACTAACACATAATAACTAATGTCTTATGATGTGCTTTGTTGTCTGATATTTCGGTGTGAAATAGGATAGAAATTATGTTTCGTTTGTGTATAATTCTGCCTCTGTGGCTTGTCTTTGATACCTGAGCCCAACTCTTCAATTCTCTATGGTTTTCTTAAACAACTTTGAAGCAATGTACATCATGGTGTTCATCACCTAAATACTTCAACGTTTCCTTTCTAAGAATGAGATATTTTGTTATATAACCACAGCTCTAGATAGTAATCAACTAGAAGAAGGTGAACACTAGCATGACACTTTAATCTGTCACCTGGATTCGACTGACCTCATAATGACCTTAGTGCTTTCCTTTCCTCTCCCCCAAAATTCTGAAGAAAAGGATCCATTCTTCACTTCAGTTTTGTTTATCTGTCCCATCATTTTAGACTCATATAAATTCATTTCTATAGACCTTCTTTTAAAAAATGGTACTGATATTTTAGAAAGATAAAATTTCTCCTGCTTTTCAATAGATATCTGTGTAATTATTCCCCATGATTATAAACAGTATTGTTCCATACTATATTCTTTTCAGGATTCTTTCCATCTGAGGATACATGATGTCTGCATGTGTCTCAATGCTACTTTTGATTCTAAATCAAAGAGTGACCTAATTTCTCTATTTTTCTCTTATATTAATATACAATATATGGGACATTTTCTTACTATGGAGAAACATCATAATCCTTATACAAGTCTGGTTAGATTTAACATCCAATAATGAATCTCACTTATTCTTTATGATGATGGTGGCACATGCTGATCATCCTGCTCATTTGATCAAGTTAAGTCCACGAGGCAGATTAAAGTGTCAGTGTTCATCTTCTTGAAGGATTACTGTCTGGAGCTGTGATTATATAAAAAAAATCTCATTCTTAGAAAATTTACTAGATATCACTTGGTATTTGATATGGGCATCTCCTATGTTCTCTTGCATCTACTTACTTACCTACCTACCAAACCTATCAGCATGAGCTGATTAATCCCTTATCCCTAATTGTATATAAGTCCTATTGTATTTTATTAATTGTTGCTCACATCATCTCACATTTGCCCAACATAATCTTTAAATGTATATATGTATCTTCTATCTATCTATCTATCTATCTATCTATCTATCTATCTATCTATCAGCAGTTCTCTGCTATATGTCCTGAAAAGTTTTACATCTTCTCTGTAATTAGCGATTATGGTTCATTTCAGAGGTGAATAGCTCTTTACGATTTCAGAAAATGGGGATGCAGGTACTTTTTTCAAGACTTGTGCGTGTCCGAACATGCACAATACTATGTAAGATGTTATACCAATGCTACTTGTTATTTCTTTTATATCCTTATCTATGTTGATGTACTGTCAAGATAAGATTAAAGCAGCAATTGCACTGAAGTCTAATTGAAGAATAGGTAAGTAGGAGCTACCAGGACTATACTTCAAAAACCTAGAGCTACCTGCAGAGGGTCAGGAGCAATTAATTTCAAAACCTACAACTTTATTTATTTGTTATTTGTTTGTAATGTTTCATAAGGAAATGGCCATATAATATTTAAGGTATATGATATATTCCTTTATAAACATATCGCACATAGTTTCTAAATTACCTGACAGGTCTTGTTTTCTTTTTCATCTTTTGTAAATGGTTAGCAGCCTAAGCCTGACTAAGCCACACACCAGAGTGAAGAGGAGGCAGAGTCCCTAGAGCTCTTAAATCCAATTTCAATAGAATCACTTATAGCCACAGGGCACTGCAGTATTAAAATGGGATCTATGGTCCTAAGCATACTGTTAGGTCTATTTAAGTTTGGAGTTAAGGGTTCAACAAGTACTAGAGCATATAGGTTGAACAATCAGTCACCTGTCATTTATGATTACAACAGATTGTGCATGGAATTAAGTGCCTCTGAAATTAGGTTTATTATTTTTAAAACAAGAAAATACTTATATTACTCATATAAGATTGCAGCACCAGCAATCGTAGAAGTAAAAAAATTTTAGTATACATTTTCACTTTTTCATAGCTATCAGTTTTTATTGGCAGATTCTAAGCATGAACACTGATCACTATGGCTCTAGGGGTCAGAATCTTATTATATTACAAAATACATCCAGAATCACTTAATGGGGTAACATTATTGACTTCTCGCTGTAAATGGCAAAGTGCCACAGTAATGTATATATTATTACTAATTTTTTAGTTTGGTAATGTGTGGTTGTTACTGAATACAATCTTTTTGGTTAAAGGACATCAACTAACTAAGAAAAGGCATGGATGTCTCCTATGCAACCTGTAATTTCACATAATGGAAAATAACTTTAAAATAAAGAGCTCATAACAGCAGTTCGTCCATTTGAACATTCTCACACATCCACACAATCGCTAGCTACAAATGTCAGCTATCTCTAAAGACGCAAGTAAACACTGATGGAATCATCACAAAAGGTTTCTGTGTGGGTAAAATATTTTCACAAGTCAATGTGGACAATTTTGGCACCTGCTCAAAAAAGATCATTAGTGGGTCCATATGACAAAGATATATTTTTTACATGTGTGAAGTTGTCAAATAATAGAAGTCATTCCATTAAAAAAAAAAAGAGTAGAGGAGAAAAATATTAATAATATTAATAGAGACAGGAAGAGCATGTAAGGATACAAATCCCTATATTGCCCTAATCCTTTTAAGCTTTTAAGTCAAGGGAATGATTTCATTAAACAAGGAAAAGTTAAGTAAATTACAGTTTAAATTCATGTTATCTGCGTACAAATTCTATTTTTTTAGAGGAACTTCAGTCTTAAGTAATATGAATGAAGGGGGACAAATTATTTTTCCTTCCTATAATCTATGGTAATGTATTCTCCTCACGTTAAAAGTTATACACTTTCATAGTCATATTCCACTGATCTGCCAGGGCCTTCATGTTAGACCTCACTTATCCTGTGTTAGGTAGAAAGAAAGACAAGTTCCTGGCCATTTTTTTTTTTACAACGTTGTTGCTATTTCTTTCTTTCAGGAAAGATTTAAATATATGTGTATCGTTGCATACAGAATGCATTGCAGATTTTAGGAGCTACTTTTCACGTTGTTCTACTTGAAATGATCTTCTGACATGCTGAACACATGAACAGCACAATCTATATACAACTATTCAGATATCTGTACACAGATCCAAAAAAAAGAATGGATCCTAAGAGTTTGACTCATGTTTGTTTACATTCACTCATTCAACTTACTATAAATACTGTGTTTAATGCATACCAGAAACTGAAGGGATCTGAGCACCTATGTTTAAATAACTGTTCTCAATTCCTAGTCTTAATTATACTACAGTCTGGACATGTCAACACTCACAAGGTATTAGAGACCTGTGACAGGTCCCAGAAGGAATTCAAATAAAGTGTCAGCAAATGGGAGAGCAGATCTTACCGCATTTGAGTTCACTCTATGTCTGAAGCATGTGATGTTTACCACGTAAGGCCAGTCATCAGGCTCCATGAGCACTCCAGCAGCATGGGCACATGTAACATGGAATGAAGCTGGGCAGCGGCCATAAGAGCACTGGATGCAGGCTCCAGAAACCTTTTTAACACGGTGTCTACAGAAGATGCATTTCTGAAGGATTAAAACAGAGAATATAACATTCATTCATCAAAGAATAATATGAACAACACAAGTTCTGATTCTGGGGCCTTATCAGCAAGAACATAGGGAGAGAGTGCATACCATAGAACAAAAACAAGATCCTTACAATTTTAAAGCATTACTTTATAACTTATCTTGGTATTTTTAAAACTCACTGCTCTCCGTTTTGAAACAGCACAAAAAGAAAAGGAACTGTTAGAAATGACTACAGGTTCTGACCAGGCTTTAGGATTCTGACATTAGGAAGAGGCTAAGTTTGAGATGTCTTTTCCTTACTTGCTGCTCTTTCCTGACAAAGACTTACAGAGAACTTCTATCTGCCTTTAAACAAAGCCATGAGCTCAAGGATGGGAAGTGAGTCAATGTCTCCATGGAAGCTAACAGTGATGTTTGTTTGATATATCATCGTACTAAGTTTCCTGGGTTAGCTCTGAATTGGTTCTGTAGGCCAGGAAGACCTTGATATTGTGACTCTCCTATTTCAGCCAGAATAGTTTGTATTACAGGACTCTGCCACCCAGCTTGGCTCCCTAGAGTCTTAAGTGGCAACCTCATGCTCAAGTACAAAGGGAACTTAAGGATATAAGATTATAGGCATTTGAGAGCGGGAAAGTATAGAAAGACCAGGTAATTATTTTTGCAGACCACTGATGCCTTGAGAAAGAATGAGAAGGCAATGTCTGGGCAACAACTAATACAAGAGATTCAAGAAGTTAAATGGGGATTCTGACGGAAGCACCCCTGTGGATGCTTTAGAATAAGTTTACCAAAATGCTCACTTCCAGAAAACAACAAAAGTAGAAAACTCGGACACTGATATCATGGGATTATCACCTACATCATTCCTTACATTTTTCCAGGGAAGGAACCTGAAACTGCTGATTTTTTTCATTGAATTAAACATATTCCTTCAAATGAACTTTAGTCAAGTTTCATGACCTGCTTCTTCTAAATCTCAATAGACATAGTACATGCCTCAACAAAAAGACACTTGAGCATGAATCAGAGCCACCAGCAAGTCTATAAAGACCATTGAAAACTCTGACCATGCAGAGTAGGACCACTGCATTTATATTTTATGACATAAGTCTCAGTGGTGCTGAGGCTGGAGCTCCATATATCGGTCCTTAAGAACCTTTGGGTTGGAAGGCTACAAAATATAAAGCAGCAACAATTCTGAGGCACTTTTAATTCAAAGGAATTAAGGAAGTATAAGCTACTCCATCTGATGTTCAATGCCTAGAGAGGAAGATGCTCAGAAGAATGTTTTACAGAGTACTGTACTCTGTTGGGGAACTGGATTCTCATACTTCATTCTGAGGCACACACCATTGAGGGCACTAACAGATTGAGGAGGTAATGAGGCCTTCTAATGATTTACTTGAGCATACAGCTTGGCAAAGGACATCAAGAAATGATGACCTATGAAGTAGATGGAGGTTCAAAACACCTTGTCTTTTCCTATTTATATATTTTATGATTTGTTATATTATTATAATATTATATGATTTAGATAGATAGATAGATAGTTATTTTGCCAGTTTTTTAATCATTCTTTTTACTTCTGTAAATATCAAGGTAATTTTAAAACAGGCATAAATATCTTTAAAAATAAAATTACTGTTTCCTGGTATTCCATATAACATCTCAGAGCAGGACAATACTGTGTATCTTGCTCCAGGGCCCAGCCTGAGGGATCTGCCTCCTCTTCCCTTTCTTTCACATACCCAGTCCCCAAATCTAGTCCTAGTTGCCCATCCACTGCCTGTCTAATCTGTGCTTGCACTGGCCACAACCTATATAAGCTCTGAACTGGGGAACATCCTATATGATAGAGCCCCAGGTACCATCTGACTCCATCCCTTTTGAATGTCATGCAACCTTTCAGTGTAAGGAGCCGTCCTCACACTCGCCATTACAAGATGGTTCTGATAGCACTGACACCCGTGTTCTAAGTAGTAAACAAGCAAGCTGCGCATGTGCCGGGGTAGCTTTCCACGCCATGTGCTCTGCCTTTCCGGTGACGACAACTCCGGCTGATGGGCTGCAGCCAATCAGGGAGTGACACGTCCGAGGCGGAGGACAGTCCTCGATAAAAGGGAGGGGGCTCCGCCATCTCTCTCTCTCTCTGGGGCTCTCTCTCTGGCTCCCTTCTCCACTGGCTCCTGATGGGGTAAGCAATAAAGCTTGTGCTGCAGAAGATTCCGGTTGCCCTGAGCGTGTTCTTACCAGGGGAACAAAAGCGCGGGCAATAAATGGTGCCGGAACCCGCGAGCTACTGCATCACGGAGAAGGAGCGGTTAATGAAGTGTTCCCGGAAACAGACTGTTGAGAAGGACCCGGTGTAGGTTCAGAACTCATCAGCTGGGGAACTGTGGTTAATGAACTGTTCCCGGAAACAGACTGTTGAGAAGGATCCGACGTAGATTCAGAACTCTTCAGCTGGGGAACGGACGGCGCGTTACAGCTTTACAAGGTATGTCTGGTCTTGAACTTTCTCTAGTGTTAAAAGCCTTTTTGTTTCTTTTCACATGTCAACAAGTGGTTAAGACAGGGTGGAGAATTCTGAACGAAATTCAAGACAGTCTATCAGAAGTAAAGCGGGGAGAGAGAGCAGGAAAAAAGAGAAAGCATGGCGCGCCAAATAAGTATACAGGCCTTTCCACGGGTCTTGAACCCGAGGAAAAGTTAATGTCAGGGAAGAATACCTGGGGAGAGACTAGAAGGAAAGAGGAGAGAAAACAAAGGAAAAAAGAAAAGTTAATGTCAGGGAAAAATACCTGGGGAGAGATTAGAAGGAAAGAGGAGAAAAGAGATGAGTTTAAAGAGCCAGTTCTTAGTAGCTGTGAATCAGATAAAGAAATTAGCCCTTCTGAGAAAACAGACTTGGAGGAGGGAGCAGCTCATTATGAGAGAGAAATTCGAGCTTTTAAGTCAAGAAAAAAGCCAAAAGCGGCTGGCAAAGGCCAGTTTGCTGCTTGGCCTCAGGGCAGTCGGCTTCAGGGTCATAGTGCACCTCCGCCCTATGCGGAGCCCCCGCCCTGCGTAGTGCGTCAGCCCTGCGCAGAGAGGCAGTGCGCAGACTCGTTCATTCCAAGAGAGGCACAAAGGAAGATACAACAGGCATTTCCGGTCTTTGAAGGAGCCGAGGGTGGGCGTGTCCACGCTCCAGTAGAGTATATACAGATGAAAGAGCTTGCTGAATCGGTCCGTAAATATGGAGCCAATGCTAATTTTACTTTGGTGCAGTTAGACAGGCTTGCCGGCATGGCACTAACTCCTGCCGACTGGCAAATGATTGCAAAAGCCGCTCTCCCCAGTATGGGCAAATATGTGGAATGGAGAGCTCTATGGCAAGAGGCTGCACAAACGCAGGCCCGAGCAAACGCTGCTGCTTTGACTCCAGAGCAGAGAGATTGGACTTTTGACAGGTTCAAACCTTGGCAGCCACATCCAATGATTGGGCAGTTTTAGTTACCTCCTTTTCAGGACAAATAGATAACCATTATCCAAAACATCCAATTTTACAGTTTGTCCAAAATCAATCTGTTGTGTTTCCACAAATAACAGTAAGAAACCCACTTAAAAATGGGATTGTGGTATATACTGATGGATCAAAAACTGGCATAAGTGCCTATGTGGCTAGTGGTAAAGTAGTATCCAAACAATATAATGAAAATTCACCTCAAGTGGTAAAATGTTTAGTGGTTTTAGAAGTTTTAAAAACCTTTTTAGAACCCCTTAATTTTTTAGAAGTGGCTGGAGTGATTAAGCCTTCCAGTAAAGTTGCCAATATTTTTCAGCAGATACAATTAGTTTTGTTATCTAGAAGATTTCCTGTTTATATTACTCATGTTAGAGCCCATTCAGGCCTACCTGGCCCCATGGCTCTGGGGAATGATTTGGCAGATAAAGCCACTAAAGTGGTGGCTGCTGCCCTAACATCCCCGATAGAGGCTGCAAGAAATTTTCATAACAATTTTCATGTGACGGCTGAAACATTACGCTGCCGTTTCTCCTTGACGAGAAAAGAAGCCCGTGACATTGTTACTCAATGTCAAAGCTGCTGTGAGTTCTTGCCAGTTCCTCATGTGGGAATTAACCCACGCGGTATTCGACCTCTACAGGTCTGGCAAATGGATGTTACACATGTTTCTTCCTTTGGAAAACTTCAATATCTCCATGTGTCCATTGACACATACTCTGGCATCATGTTTGCCTCTCCTTTAACTGGAGAAAAGGCCTCACATGTGATTCAACATTGTCTTGAGGCATGGAGTGCTTGGGGAAAACCCAAACTCCTTAAGACTGATAATGGACCAGCTTATACATCTCAAAAATTCCAACAGTTCTGCCGTCAGATGGATGTGACCCACCTGACTGGACTTCCATCTAATAAAACAGAAAGGGGGAGTCGAGGAGGCTTTACCCCGAGTACCAAGAGTGTCTGTGTCTACAGCACTTTACACTCAATTTTTTAAATCTTGATTCTCATGGCCATACCGCGGCTGAACGACATTGTTCAGAGCCAGATAGGCCCAAAGAGATGGTTAAATGGAAAGATGTTTTAAATAACAAATGGAAAGGCCCGGATCCTATTTTGATAAGATCCAGGGGAGCTGTTTGTGTTTTTCCACAAAATGAAGACAACCCATTTTGGATACCAGAAAGACTCACCCGAAAAATCCAGACTGACCAAGGGAATACTGATGTCCCTCGTCTTGGTGATGTCCAGTGCGATAACAACAAAGGGAGAGCAGCGTTGGGAGATACAGAATTGGACAGCTAAATTTGAACAGACCCTTTGAAAATTGAGACTTGCCCCATGCACTTGGACCTGTCCCTGACCTAAGGACTATCTTTTCAACATTTTCCTTCTTTAAAGAATGGGTGGGGGTGGAATTATTTGGAGCTGTTCTTTGCTGTGGATTAGTGTTGCTTTTCTGATTGGTCTGTAAGCTTAAGGCCCAAACTAGAGGAGACATGGTGATTATTTCCCAGGCGCTTGCAGCACTAGAACATGGTGCTTCCCCTGATATATGGTTATCTATGCTTAAGCAATAGGTCGCTGGCCACTCAGCTCTTGCACCCCACGAGGCTAGTCTCATTGCACGGGATAGAGTGAGTGTGCTTCAGCAGCCCGAGAGAGTTGCACGGCTAAGCACTGCAGTAGAAGGGCTCTGTGGCATTTATGAGCCTATTCTAGGGAGACATGTCATCTTTCAAGAAGGTTGAGTGTCCAAGTGTCCTTCCCCCAGGAAAAACGACACGGGAGCGGACCAAGACCCCTTTGGGTGATGAGCCTGGGAGGAGGTTTTGTGTAAAGCCCCTATTTTACACACTGGGGATTTGACCTCTATCTCCACTCTCATTAATATGGGTGGCCTATTGCTCTTAAATAAAAGAAAAGGGGGAGATGTAAGGAGCCGTCCTCACACTCGCCATTACAAGATGGCGCTGATAGCACTGACACCCGTGTTCTAAGTAGTAAACAAGCAAGCTGCGCATGTGCCGGGGTAGCTTTCCACGCCATGTGCTCTGCCTTTCCCGTGACGACAACTCCGGCTGATGGGCTGCAGCCAATCAGGGAGTGACACGTCCGAGGCGGAGGACAGTCCTTGATAAAAGGGAGGGGGCTCCGCCATCTCTCTCTCTCTCTGGGGCTCTCTCTCTGGCTCCCTTCTCCACTGGCTCCTGATGGGGTAAGCAATAAAGCTTGTGCTGCAGAAGATTCCGGTTGCCCTGAGCGTGTTCTTACCAGGGGAACAAAAGCGCGGGCAATATTTCAGCTAAGCCAGGTCTGATGCATCTTACACCAGGGCAACCCTGATAAGTTTTCTGGGACATCCACTCTCAAATGCTAGATATAATCCAGATTTCAAATCCAGTGAACAGGCCAAGTCTCTGCTCTTATAACCCACAATCTACAGGCTTTGGACAGGAGGCACATCCTGTCTTCCAGGATAGTGTCCTTTGACATTACATTCAACCTTCAGGATCAAGCTTCCCATTTAATCTGTTTCCTATCACAGTATACTATGTCTACATCAGACAGAAAACTAACAAAATAAATCCACATGCCCAAATTTAACCACAAAAATAAAAACATTGTGAATAATCAAAATAGGATGTGTCCTCTTAAATCCAGTCCTACAGAAGGAATTATTTGACACTGAGAATTACCACAACGAACCTAAGTATAAAGAATTTTTTTTAAAAAGGAGAAATTATAGACTTCAAAGAATTCAGAGTTTAAAGAAGACATTAAAAAAAAAAAAAAAAAACAAACCTCAAAAACCTTAGAGAATGAAATTTAAGAGCATAATACCTGAATGATGCCCAAGATAATACAAAAATAACACTGGATTAAATGACAAAGACAATGTAAGATTTGACAAGATAATTCGATAAAAAGATGGAAATATTGAAGAAAACTCAAGGTGGAATAAAGAAAGAATTGGAAAACGCAATCAGAAAACTCAAGGATCAGATAGTAGAAGCAAAGAATATGGAAATTTGAATGAAGCATAAAAAGGAAAGACACAGGAACTGTCAGATACAATGAAAAGATTAAATCTTTGAAACAACAGGATCATAGAAGAAAATGTCCCCCAAGTAAAGAAAGACATTTAGATATAGATATAAGAAACAGAATACCAAATAGATAAGATAAAAAAGAAATTCTCCACTTGATAAGACACTTAAAACATAAGCCATACAGAAAAAAAGAGTATTAAAAGCTGCTTAAGAAAAAAGAAACATAAAAGAAAGCCCATCAGAATAATTGCTGATTTCTCAATGGAAACTTTGAAAGCAAAGAGAGGCGATTTCCTAAACAGAACTCCAATGGCTCAGGCTCTAAGATCAACAATTGGTAAATGAGAACTCATGCAACTGAAAAGCTTCTGTGTTGTAAAGAATATAGACAATAGGAAAAATCTGTAACCTACAGACTGGGAAAAAAATCTTCACTAACCCCACATTCTGTAGAAAACTAATATCCAAAATATATAAAGAACTCAAGCAGCTAACCTGTTTAAAAGAAAAAAAGATAAAAAGAAAAAAAAAATCAAACACTGGAGTACAGAACTAAACAAAGAATTCACAACAGAAAAATCTCAAAGGGGTAAGAAGCACCTAAATGTTCAAAGTACTTAGTTGTTGGGGTGGACCTACAGCTCTCATGTCTGGGTTGGAGCCTGGGAGGCATCTTGGAACTGAAAGAAAAGAGGGACTCTAGGAGGGTAGAGAGAGAAATGGAGCCAAGACAGTATTCTGATTAAGACTCAAATTTTTAATGGCGGACACGCTTTATAAAGGAGAGGGGAGGCCCATTCCCTCCCAATCATCCTTGGAGCCCAGCTGCAGATGACCACATGGAATAGCTAGGCGGACTCCCAGCAGGTAACAGCAGTGGCAGTGGCTGAACAATAGAGTGATCTAGGGAGGCAGGCTCCACCCTAGGTGATCTCCTTAGTGGTATAGCAATGTCAAGGTCTGGCTCAGCCTGCTTCAGGCTTGTGGGAGGCTACACTTAGTGATCAGAGAAATGCAAATTAACACGACCCGGAGATTCCACCTTACACCAATCAGAATGGCTAAGATCAAAACCAGGTGACAACACATGTTGGAGAGGATGTGGAGAAAAAGGAACAGTCCTTCATTGCTGGTGGGATTGCAAAGTAGTAAGACTACTCTGGAAATCAATCTGGAGGTTCCTCAGAAAACTAGAAATAGATCTACCTAAAGAGGACCCGCTACACCACTCTGGGGCATAAATCCAATAGATGCCCCACGATGCAACAGTGGCAAGTGTTCCAGTATGTTCATAGTGGCCTTATCTGTGAAGACCAGAAGCTAGAAACAACCCAGACATCCCACAACAGAAGGATGGATATAGAAAACGTGGTTCATTTACACAAGGGACTACTACTCAGCTATTAAGAACTAGGACATTATGAGTTTTGCAGGCAAACTCATGGAACTAGAAAATATCCTGAGTGAGGTAATTCATACCCAAAAGGACATACATGGTATGTACTCACTAATAAGTGGATATTAACCAAGAAAGTACAGAATACCCAGGATACAATCCACAAACGCCAAAGGGCCCAAGTAAGGAGGCCTCAATCACTCTTGGGAGGGAGAAGAAAACAGTCATGGGGGTGGGGGGCAGAAGGAAGGAGGAACCTGGATAGGAGAGGGGACAGTGAGGGGAGAAGGGGAACATGATCAAGTATTAAAAGCAGGGAAGGGAGGGGGAGCAGACCCTCCAGAATGTACCAGAGACCTGGGAGGTGAGAGATTCTCAAAACCCAAAGGGAGGCACCCTAGATGAAATGCCCAACAGTGAGGAGATGGAACTTGTAGAGTTCATCTCCAGTAGAAAGACAGGGCATCAAGTGGAGGGATTGTGCTCCCATCCCACAGTCAGAAACTCTGACCCAGAACTGTTCCTGTCTAAAACTGCAGGGACAAAAATGGAGAACTGACTGAGGGAAAGGAGGTACAGTGACAGGCCAAAATTGGAATCCATATTAAGGACACGCTCCAAGGCCTGACATTATTACTGATGCTATGGTGTGCTTACAGACAGGAGCCTAGCATGACTGGCCTCTGACAGGCCCAACAAACAGCTCAGTGAGTCAGATGCAGATACTTAACCCCCCAACAAAAGGCAGAACCTGGGGACCCCTGTGCTGGAATTAGGGAAAAGCTGGAAGAAGCTGAGGGGAGAAAGACCCCATAGGAAGACCAGCAGTCTCAACTAACCTGGTCTCCCCAGAGATCTCTCAGTCAGCCACCAACCAGTCAGCATACACCAGTTCATATGAAGCCCCCAAAACATAAACAGCAGATGACTGCCTGGTCTGGCCTTAGTGAGAGAAGATGCACCTAGCCCTTGCGAGACTTGAGACCCCAGGGAGTGGGAGGTTAGGCGGGGACACACACACACACACACACACACACACACACACACACACATATTCTATTGGAGACGGGGGGAGGAGATATGCGATGAGGAACAGAGGCCAGACCAGGAGGGGGATAGTGACTGGACTATAAAATAACATCAAAGATATATATGAACATGATATAGCCAGGCAGTGGTGGTGCACTCCTTTAATCCCAGCACTTGGAAGGCAGATGCACGTGTCAAGGCCAGCCTGGTCAACAGAGTGAGCTCCAGGACAGCTAGGGCTACACAGAGAAACCCTGTCTCAAAACACCAAAAAACAAAAACAAACAAACAAACAAAAAAAACCCAACAACAATAACCTATAGAAAAAAATTAAGCTGGACCTTAGTAAGACAATATCCTTTCCCCATGCTATTCCCTGACCTACAAGTTCTGTTTCTAAATGATTTTGAAATAAATATTGTCTGAGTGGTCCTAGGCAAATCATGGTTTAATATTAATGACAGGCTAGAAAATTGTAGTCAATAAACAGAATCTCTTAATGAAAGAAACTAAACATGCCATGTTATAGGTTAAACCAGTCAAAGAGGGACTATAGAGAGTGCATCTCCTCCAAATGTGAGGGATCAACATGGCTCTTTCCAAGTCACTCATGAGTTATACTAATAGGGACTTCTGGTTTTCTGACTCCTGCTCATCCATTTTGTGCTACAATTTCTCATATTAGATCCTGCCAAAACATTAGGCTGGGATACAGAAACTACCCAATATAGGAGAGTCAAACATTTGCAGAATTAGTTTTATTACTATCAATGTTTATCAGGGAATCATGTCTAAAATTCTGTTCCCCTTTTCTCCACAGTTAGAAATTCTGATTCATAAGTCAGAATAAAAAAATTATAACTCATCACTATAAAGCTACTGCAGTGTAAACCTATATTTAGAAATAATGTTTCTTCCTAAGGTAAGCACAAACCCAGCTACAAACTTTTGATTTACGATGGTTACCTGCTTACAAGATATGCTAGTTCACTACTGGTGTGGAAGTAACCAACCAATATCTGACTGAATTTAAGGCTAACTCCATGAGATAGAACCCATTCCTGACACAGCTCAGGTGTCTAAGAACCTAAGACTACATACATAGGCCAGGGACTTAGGGGAAAACCAAAAACTACTGTTCGGCCAAAGGAACATAGCCATAAAATGAATTCTAATGATATTCTGCTATACTCACATGCCAGGAGCCTGCCTGGTCTTAGGGGAATCACAGGCTAAAAGACTGATGGTCTCCAGCATTGCAGGAAACTTGATTTTTTTTTCTTATTGTTCTGTGCTAGGAACTTAACTCTTTTATACTGTTCTGCACTTCATTAAGTACGGGAGATACTTAACTCTTTATCTCTCTTCTTAAGTTACTTGATAATACTCTGTGCTTGAGTAAGTTCTGGAAACTCTTACTTTATAAACATACTTTATAATTCTCTGTCAGTTAACATATGCTGTATAGCAGCAGAGAATTCAGTGGAGGATTTATTGCTGAGGCTCCTGTTTCTCTTTTTCCAGAAGCCTCACCTCTCTACGAGAGGGAGGCTTGGAGCAATTAACTTTTAGTGAAAATCTGACAGCCCAATTGGGGGGAGGGGGCTCCCTAATCTGTTATTTTCTTTAAAATATTTACAATAATGGCAAAATGAAATAATCTCCAAGTGAAATGATCATAATGTTATTAATTTCAAATATAAGCATTTTAGCAGAAATCCCCTAAGAAGATAGGGACAAATGCTGAAGAGTGGAATAACTTAAGTATACCAATGAGCTTTCTGTCCAGAGCACAGATTGTGATGGTTAAAATGATGAATTGACTGGGTCAAAATTTGCTGTAGTATGTAGTGAAATACTTATGAGAGTTTGATTCATTTTTCTTTTTTAAAAATTTGTTGTAGTTCCATAGCAGCTTATAGGCCAGCCATTTGGTATGATTTATTTAAATATGTGTCACTTGGTATGTTTAGTGATTGTTGACTAATATTTAATTCTAAAAAACTCCTTAAGTGCTCTAAAATGCAATAAACTAGCCATTATAATTTGAAAAGCATTGAACAGTTTGATATATATGTTACTATACCAATGCCAGAATTATTCTTTTGACTGAAATAGTCTGCTACTCAATAAAAATGTTTCACACCAATTTTTCTTTGCTTTTTCTGAAATAAAAAAATAAAACCAATACTCTTGGAAGTCCCTCCTCCACCCCTAACCTCTTTCCAGCTAAGGATCAGTACCAAGTCTCAAAATGCATCTCACAGATACACAAGTAATTTTTTCCTCTTCTACCAAGGGCTCGCATCTGGGAATCTGCAACAAGGCAATCTGCATACACAAGAAGTCCCTACCTCTCCTCATAATACCTAGTCACCTCCATCTTGACATCTGTGCTGAGGCCCATGCCCAAGTTCCACAGACAGCACTCTCAGCTTCCTTTAACCACCACCCATTGAAATGTTAGCACCTCTAAGTGAGACTTGCACATGCTATCCAAAGAAATCACCCCTTTACTCTCCCCTACAAATGCCAAAGTCACAATTAGTTGAGGAGCTGAGGCAGGACCCTGCTGCATTCCAAGCTAGTATACTCCCTTTTTCCTTCTATCTGGGAGTGTTAACTCTGTTAGCTAATGCTGAGCACCTGTGAACCCAAATGGTAACCTTCACACATCGCTCTCTGGCACTTCAACCTCAATTTCAGAGAAACTGCAATGAGAAGGTTCTGATTCTACATAGCACCTACTATGAGATCCGAAGCTGCAACTTGCCCTAGCAGAGCAAAGATCATCTGTGATACCACAACCACACATTAGACCTTCATGCCTACAAAAATAAGTCTGAAATATCACTTAGCCAATTCCAAACCTTCCAAACCAATAAGAGCAAACAGATCCAAATAAAAACACTGAACAAGGGAGGGCAAAATATCCATACTAAAAGAAACACTATCACAAAACAAACAGCAAAAACAAAAAGCAACAAATTTGCTACTCTAAAAATTAGTACTTCAATAGTTTCTTTTTAAGGAAAGAAACTTGGATGATACTCAAGATAACAACTCAATACATTCAGAGAACTCAAAGGGGGACATGAAAAAAATGCAAGAAAGAAGACTACTAGATTAAATAGAAACAAATTATTGAATGAATTAAAGAATAATTCAATACATAAAAATAGAATTTAATAAGAAATAGAAATTCTGAGGAAAAACTGAACTAGAACTTCAAATATAAAATTTAGTAATTCTAATAAAAAGTTCAAAGGGAAGCCACACAAAAAGGAGGAACTAATGACAGACAGTAAGTCGAGAGATTGGGATGGAGGAACTAAATCACTTAGAGGAAATAATTAAGAAAAAAGATCAGGAGAAAGAGGAGCAGGAGGCAGAGAGAAAGAAGAGAAAGAGGAGTGGGAAGAGGAGAAGAAATGCAGGATATCCAGGAGACCATGAAGACCAAACCTTTAAATTACAGGTATAAAAGATGTACTCTGAATAAATGGCACATTAATTTCAAAAAAAAAAAAAAAGAAAGAAAGAAGAAGAAAATTTCCCACAGCTAGAAGAGATATCTATCCAGTATCACGAAGTATTTAAAGCCGGACAGTGGTGGCGCATGCCTTTAATCCCAGAGCTTGGGAGGCACAGGCAGGCGGATTTCTGAGTTCAAGGCCAGCCTGGTCTATAGAGTGAGTTCCAGGACAGCCTGGGCTATGCAGAGAAACCTTGTCTCGGAAAACCAAAAAAAAAAAAAAAAAAGTCAGTAGACAAACAGTAAATAGGTTCATCCTTGCGTATCAGTTCTTCATTAAACCTTATGTAGTTACTAAGTGTTAAGCATGACTTGTATAGAAAGACTAAATTTTCACAAGAAAAAGTAATGCCTTTTGCATTGCAAAATGAACAAAAATATTTTTGTTTGCCTTCATCATTTTGAGTGTTTTAGTGCATCACAAACTATTTTTCTGTTTTTATTTTAATTTTTGTGATCTGCTATGATCCTTTATGTTAGGCAAACAAGTTTGCAACACCTATACAAGACAATTTGTGATTAAGGCTCTGCTGAAGCATTTGCAGGCAAACCAGCAGCATTATTATGTGGTGGGTGCTGGAGAGACTCAGCCTAGTCCTCAGAGCTGCATAAGAAATGATCAGCTGGTCAGGCAGTGGTGACGCAGGCCTTTAATCCCAGCACTAGGGAGGCAGAGGCAGGCCGATTTCTGAGTTTGAGGCCAGCCTGGTCTACAGAGCGAGTTCCAGAACAGCCAGGGCTACACAGTTGAAAAAAGAAAAAATAAATGATCAACTGGCTTACTTTTTCTTTACTTTCAAATAGACAGATAGATAGATAGACAGACAGACAGATAGGTAGATGAAATGCTTTGTATTGGGGTTGCTTACAAAAGAATGGATGAAAAGGTCAAGAAGCACAAGCCACTTTTACCTGTGGCCACACAACTGAGTTAGATAAATGTCTCTTCCTCTTCTACCATGCATCAGCTGATTATGGTATTTAGGGAGGACGGGGGCCTTGCAAATCCCTTTCTGCCTCCCTCAACAGTCCCCACCTTGTGGAGGTCATGACAGCTACTGAAAGTCAAGAATTTAGAGAGCATCACCGACCTGAAACACCATTACAGTGGTGGGTTTATTTTTTCAGATCTGAGGTTCATGGCTGAGTAAAACTGCTGCTGAAGATTACGTACATCAGATACTGAGCTCCCAAAGCAACACAGGAACTTGCCACTGGTCTTGGATAGCATCTTATACTATTATCAGAGTCTGTTCAGTTCTAACTTATTTTTTCTGTGTTCTGTCACTAGTACATGTTGTGTCTTGACCAATACAATTTTATCATCTAGTTCTGGCTGGCAACAATAAGCAGTACATGCCAACTGTCTGTATTGTTTTAGAGGGATTGTGGACCCCCTAACAATCTCTTACTGAATAAGTGAATACAGTGACTGGCACATGACTACCACATAAACATATCTCTTGCATGATGAAAATGAGTATAATAGTGCCATATGTTAGTAGGGAGTGCAGAGGTAGATAGAAATTAAAGAAGAATCCCAAGAAAGGCTCAAACTATTTGTTATTGTATGGTCTCACTCTTCAGGTGACAATTATTTTAAGGCGGAATAATAATTTGCCATATATTGAAAGAGGAAAAAGCTGAACTCTTCCTGAACCCTTCAACTCAAAGTCCTCTAGTCTTCTTACCCCTCCCATCCAGAGACTGTTCCCGGAACACTCCTGAACTTTTTACCCCAGAGTCCGACCCCCTCCCAAATGAAAACTGTTCCAGGAACATTTTTTAGATAAGGGTCTCCTGGAACAAACCTAGTCCTACCCCTCCTAACTGAGGACTGTTCCAAGAACATTTTTGAGATAGGGGCCTCCTGGTACTACCCCAGAATGTTCCAATAGATCGAGTACATTGCCAAGATATAGGACACGACCCCTTGGTTACGTAAAGCCCTTAAGAAAGTCCCTAAAAATGACCCTTGGCAGAACCCCTTAGTGACGCACATCTGTACTTTCCCTGCCCTGCACCCCCCTTGCCCTTTTCCTATAAAAGCCTGTAAAAAATTTAGGCTGGTGGTCGAATCTCCTCTGCACCTTGCTCGGTGTATGAGTTTCGACCCCAGAGCCTCTGGTCCATGTGTTTTGCTTGTTGCTGCTTTATAAAATCTTACTCTCTACATCCTGAGTTCGGTCTCAGTGTCTTCTTGGGTGCGCGGCTGTCCCGAGGCTTGAGTGAGTGTCTCCCTTTGGGAGTCGTGGAGTCTTTCATTTGGTGCGTTGGCCGGGAATCAGCGCGACCACCCAGAAGTCCTGGACCCACTCAGAGGTAAGATTTTCTATTCTGCTATTCTGTTTTGGTCTGGTGTCTGTGTTTTGTTTGTTTCTGAGAGGCCAGGTAGGCCATTCTGTATCTGGTGCGATCGCAGTTTCGGTTTTGCAGAAGCTCAGTGTGCAATGTGCACAGTGAGACCACGTTCCTGGTAGGAGCACGGGGTGTGGATAAGGACAGACGTGTCCAGGTGTCCACCGTCTGTGCGCCCTGGGAGACGTCCCAGGAGGACAAGGGGAGGACCAGAGACGTCTGGTGGACCCCTCTGGAGACCGGGTGGGTCTCAATCTGTGCGAGATTGTGGGTTCGAGTCCCGCCTCGTGCTTCAGGTTGCGAGATCGTGGGTTCGAGTCCCACCTCGTGCTTTGGTTTTTTCTTTTTGTCTCAGTCTCGTGTCCACTCTTGTTGTGTCTGCTATTATTCTAGAAATGGGACAATCTGCCTCCTCTCCCCTGTCTCTAACCCTGGAGCATTGGGGAGAGGTGAGGGTCAGAGCTCACAACCAGTCAGTAGAGGTTAAAAAGGGTCCTTGGCAGACCTTCTGCACCTCCAAGTGGCCGACATTTGGAGTGGGCTGGCCACCAGAGGGTGCTTTTGACTTGTCACTAATCGCCGCCGTCAGGCAAATTGTTTTTCAGGAAGAAGGAGGTCACCCTGATCAGATCCCCTACATCGTGACTTGGCAGAATCTTGTTCAGTTCCCACCTCCATGGGTCAAGCCTTGGATTCCAAATTCTTCAAAACTGACAGTCGCGGTTGCCCAGGCCGATGCAGCCGAAAAATCCAGTCCCTCGGCACCCCCCAAGATTTATCCAGAGGTTGATGACCTCCTCTGGATGGACTCCCAACCTCCCCCTTACCCCCCACCCCAGCAGCCGCCTGCGGCTGCCCCGCCGCAGGGACCAATAGCGAGAGGGGCTCAGGGACCGGCAGGGGGAACTAGGAGCCACCGAGGCCGAAGCCCCGGGGAGGAGGGGGGACCGGACTCAACAGTCGCCTTGCCACTTAGAGCACATGTGGGAGGGCCAGCGCCAGGACCCAATGATCTTATTCCTTTGCAGTACTGGCCTTTTTCCTCTTCTGATTTATATAATTGGAAAACTAACCACCCTCCTTTCTCAGAAAACCCCTCTGGGCTCATTGGGCTCCTTGAATCACTTATGTTCTCCCATCAACCCACTTGGGGTGATTGTCAGCAGCTTTTGCAGGTCCTCTTCACCACGGAGGAGAGAGAAAGAATTCTGCTGGAAGCCAGGAAGAATGTCCTGGGACAAGATGGGACCCCCACTAACCTCCCCAATCTCATAGATGAATCCTTCCCCTTGACTCGCCCTAATTGGGACTACAACACTGCGGAAGGTAGGGAGCATCTCACGGTCTACCGTCGGACTCTAGTGGCGGGGCTCAAAGGGGCTGCACGGCGGCCTACTAATTTGGCCAAGGTAAGAGAGGTCCTTCAGGGACCAGTGGAGCCGCCCTCTGTTTTCTTAGAACGACTAATGGAGGCTTACAGGAGATATACACCGTTTGATCCCTCTTCAGAGGGTCAGAAAGCAGCTGTGGCTATGGCTTTCATTGGTCAGTCCGCCTCTGATATTAAGAAAAGGTTACAGAGACTAGAGGGGCTCCAAGATTATACTTTGCAGGATTTAGTAAAAGAAGCTGAAAAAGTGTATCATAAGAGAGAGACAGAGGAAGAAAAGCAAGAAAGAGAAAAGAGGGAACTTGAAGAGAGGGAGAATCGGCGTGATCGCCGACAAGAAAGAAACTTAACCAAGATTTTGGCCATAGTAGCAGGTGCAAAAGGGGCAGAAAGAGGACAGTCAGGGTACCTGGGCAACAAGGCAAGAAGACTTCCAAGAGAACAGAAACTCCAACTTGAAAGAGACCAGTGTGCATGCTGTAAAGAGAAAGGACATTGGGCCAGAGATTGCCCCAAAAGGAAGCCAAAAGAACCCAAGGTGTTGACTATGAAAGAAGACTAGGGAAGTCGGGGCTCAGATCCCCTCCCTGAGCCTAGGGTAACACTTTCTGTGGAGGGGACTCCTGTTAATTTTTTAATAGACACAGGAGCAGAACATTCAGTCTTGACTAAACCATTAGGACAATTAGGAAGTAAAAAGACTATGGTAATAGGAGCTACTGGCAGCAAATTTTACCCCTGGACTACTAAGAGAGTTTTGGAAGTAGGAAAAAATCAAGTAACTCACTCTTTTCTTGTGATTCCTGAATGCCCTGCGCCCCTTCTGGGACGAGACTTGTTAACCAAACTTAAAGCTCAAGTCCAGTTCACCTCAAAGGGACCAGAAGTCACCTGGGGTGAGGCCCCTATAGCATGTTTGGTTTTAAATTTAGAAGAAGAGTATCGCCTTCATGAACAGGGTCCCAAACAATTGCCAGGCCCTGAATGGCTATCTGTTTTTTCTGGAGTTTGGGCTGAGCAAGCGGGGATGGGATTAGCTAAACAAGTGCCTCCGGTCGTGGTAGAGTTAAAAGCCGATGCCTCCCCAGTCTCGGTCAAACAGTATCCTATGAGTAAGGAAGCTAAAGAAGGCATCCGGCCACATATTCAGAGACTAATAGAGCAAGGAATTCTGGTGCCTTGCCAATCTCCTTGGAACACTCCTCTCCTGCCAGTGCGGAAGCCTGGGACTAATGATTATCGACCAGTGCAAGATTTAAGAGAGGTTAATAAGAGAGTGCAGGACATTCACCCTACCGTTCCAAATCCTTACAACCTACTAAGTTCCCTCCCGCCGGAGCGGACTTGGTACACTGTTCTGGACTTAAAAGATGCTTTTTTCTGCCTTCGACTGCACCCTAATAGTCAGCCACTGTTCGCTTTTGAGTGGAGGGACCCAGAAGGAGGATATACAGGCCAGCTAACCTGGACAAGGTTGCCCCAAGGATTCAAGAACTCCCCCACTCTTTTTGATGAAGCACTCCACCGTGACCTTGCGCCTTTTAGAGCACAGAATCCTCAGATTTCTCTCTTACAGTATGTAGATGACTTGCTGATTGCAGCCTCAACTCAGGAACTGTGCCTTGAAGGAACCAAGAGGCTCCTGAATGAACTGGGTGAGTTGGGGTATCGGGTATCGGCTAAGAAAGCCCAGCTATGTCGCACTGAGGTGACCTACCTAGGGTACACCCTCCGGGAAGGAAAGCGGTGGCTCACCGAGGCCAGAAAACAGACTGTGATGCTGATCCCAAACCCCACCACCCCGCGCCAAGTACGTGAGTTTCTGGGGACGGCGGGCTTTTGCAGGCTCTGGATACCAGGGTTTGCGACACTGGCGGCCCCTCTATATCCACTTACTAAAGAAAAAGTCCCATTCACCTGGACTGAGGAACACCAAAAAGCCTTTGACAGCATAAAGGCAGCCTTGCTTGCAGCCCCCGCCCTGGCCTTGCCAGATTTGACTAAGCCTTTTACCCTATATGTTGATGAGCGGGCCGGAATAGCCCGTGGGGTCTTGACTCAGACTCTGGGGCCCTGGAAGCGGCCAGTGGCCTACCTATCTAAAAAGCTCAACCCAGTTGCCAGCGGCTGGCCCTCCTGCCTGAAAGCCATCGCGGCAGTAGCCCTACTTGTTAAAGACGCTGACAAGCTTACTCTGGGTCAGCATGTGACTGTAATCGCCCCCCATGCTCTGGAGAGTATTGTTCGTCAGCCCCCTGACCGGTGGATGACTAATGCCCGGATGACCCACTACCAGAGTTTGTTGCTAAATGATCGAGTAACTTTTGCTCCACCTGCCATCCTCAATCCTGCTACCCTCCTCCCCTTGGCGGACGACTCCACTCCTGTACATCAATGTGCTGATATCCTGGCTGAGGAAACAGGAACGAGGAGAGATCTAACTGATCAGCCTTGGCCGGGTGTGCCTGCCTGGTACACAGATGGCAGCAGCTTTGTGGTGGAGGGAAAAAGGAGAGCAGGAGCGGCGGTAGTAGATGGAAAACAGGTAATTTGGGCGAGTGGTCTTCCAGAAGGAACCTCGGCTCAAAAGGCTGAACTTATGGCACTAACCCAAGCCCTGCGGTTGGCTGAAGGTAAGGCGATTAACATTTACACTGACAGCCGTTATGCTTTTGCTACAGCCCATATCCATGGGGCCATCTACCAACAAAGGGGGCTACTTACCTCGGCAGGAAAAGACATTAAAAACAAAGAAGAAATTCTAGCCCTCTTAGAGGCTATACATATGCCAAAAAAAGTGGCCATTATCCATTGTCCGGGACACCAAAAAGGTCAGGATCCTGTGGCCCAAGGAAACCAGATGGCTGATGTAGCAGCAAAACAGGCAGCTCAGGGGGTGATGGCTTTGGCAGGAAAGAGTGGGCCTTCGTCAGGACCCTCACCAGTGACTCATCCTAATTGTAATTGTATATTCTGTCAAAAGCAAGCTGCTCTAGAAAAAGCAGTCTTGGTAGAGGGAGGCGAGCCCACGCCAGAACCTCGTCAAGAAGCACGCCAGGACCAAAAAGAAGAATATGATATCAGGGAGCTCATCTGGACTGCGGACCAGCTTCCCTATTTTTCCCAAGCGCGTATCAAGCTACCTGCCAAAGAGGGAAGAGAATTTGTCCAGAAACTGCATCAATTCACCCATTTAGGGGTTGACAAACTCTTGAAACTTATTAAAAATTCCAGATATCAGATCCAAGAATTAAATAAGGTGGTGCAACAGGTAGTAGAGTCCTGTCGAGCTTGTGCGCTCACTAATGCTGCCCGACCTTATAAAGAACAAGGAAAGAGACAACGGGGGGATCGCCCCGGAGTTTACTGGGAAGTAGATTTTACTGAAATTAAACCAGGAATGTATGGTAACAAGTACCTGCTGGTATTTATAGACACTTTTTCAGGGTGGGTAGAGGCCTTTCCCACTAAGTCTGAAACTGCTAAGGTAGTAACCAAGAAGATCCTTGAAGAAATCCTACCCCGGTTTGGGATCCCTAAGGTAATTGGCTCAGACAACGGGCCCGCATTTGTTGCCCAGGTAAGTCAGGGATTGGCCACACAATTGGGGACTGATTGGAAATTACACTGTGCCTATAGACCCCAAAGCTCAGGACAGGTAGAAAGAATGAATAGAACTCTAAAAGAGAGCCTAACTAAATTAGCTATTGAGACCGGCGGTAAGGACTGGGTGACCCTCCTTCCCTTTGCGCTCCTTAGGGTCCGAAACACACCTGGACGTTTCGGTCTTACTCCTTATGAAATTCTACATGGGGGACCGCCCCCCTTAACTGAGTCTGGCGGGACATTGGATCCCTGTGTTGACTCTTCCTCACCCTCTGCTCTGTTTACTCATTTAAAGGCCTTAGAAGTTGTCAGAACACAGATCTGGGACCAGATCAAAGAAGCCTATGCCCCAGGAACTACAACAGTGCCCCACGGGTTCCAGGTTGGAGATTCGGTCCTTGTCAGGCGACATCGAGCTGGCACTCTCGAGCCTCGGTGGAAAGGACCATATCTGGTGCTGTTAACAACTCCCACAGCAGTGAAGGTAGACGGAATCGCCACCTGGATCCACGCCTCCCACGTCAAGAAGGCTCCTAGCCAGGGTAGAGGCAACCATGAAGACAACTGGATGGTGGCAACTACTGACAATCCTCTTAAACTTCGTCTGTGTCGCGGGTGCCACCCTAAGCCTAGGGAACCACAACCCTCATGCCCCAATTCAACAATCTTGGGAAGTGCTTAATGAGGAGGGGAACATTGTATGGGCAGTCACAGCAGCCCATCCCCTTTGGACTTGGTGGCCTGATCTCACACCTGACATCTGTAAGTTAGCAGCAGGATCTCCCAATTGGGACCTCCCCGATCACATTGATCTTAGTAACCCACCCCCTGAACAGTGGTGTGTTTTGGGAGGAATAGGGAACACATATGGGTGTTCAGGACAGTTTTACCGAGCTAATCTTAGAGCTGCACAATTTTATGTTTGCCCCGGTCAGGGTCAAAACAAAGAGCTTCAACAAAAATGTGGGGGGGCATCAGATTATTTCTGTGGCAAATGGACATGTGAAACGACAGGGGATGCCTACTGGAAGCCTTCCTCTGACTGGGACCTAATCACGGTAAAACGAGGCAGTGGTTATGATAAGCCAAACCAAGGAGAAAGAGATCTCCATAAATATCCAAATGATGACACACTCCATTATGTCCTAGATTCAGATGAAATCGTAGGGGACGTAGAAAATTATGGGTGCGCTACTAAAAATAGCCCCCCAGGACCATGTAAAGGTAAATACTGCAACCCCCTACTTATAAAATTCACCGAGAAAGGGAAACAAGCTCGTCTGAGTTGGCTTAAAGGAAATAGGTGGGGTTGGCCAGTATACATTCCACCAAGAGACCCTGGGTTCATTTTTACGATCAGACTGACAGTGAGACACCTGGCGGCAACACCCATAGGGCCCAACAAAGTCCTTATGGAACAGGGCCCCCCAGTCACACCGGCTCCTCCAACTCCACAGCCCAACACAGTGGGACCCTTCCTAGGGACTAATACTTCCCTCATAAAGCCAACCTTAATCACACCACCTCCCCTGGATAAAGAGAGCCGTCTATTCAGTTTAATCCAAGGAGCCTTTTTGGTGTTAAACAGGACTAATCCTAATATGACTCAATCGTGTTGGTTATGTTATACCTCTAGGCCCCCTTACTATGAAGGAATTGCTCAAATCAGGACTTATAATACTACTTCAGATCATTCTCAATGCCTTTGGGGAGAAAACAGAAAATTGACTCTAGCAGCAGTTTCAGGGAGTGGGCTTTGTTTAGGCCAGGCACCTCAAGATAAACAGCACCTTTGTAATCAGACTCAGACCGTCCAGTCTAACAAAGGTGGTCAGTATCTGGTGCCCCCCATAGACACAGTATGGGCTTGCAATACTGGTCTCACTCCTTGTATATCCTTGTCTGTTTTTAATAACTCCAAAGATTTCTGTATTTTAGTTCAACTTATCCCTAGACTCCTGTATCATGATGATAGTTCCTTTTTAGACAAATTTGATCACCGAGTCCGCTGGAAAAGAGAACCCATTACTTTAACCTCGGCAATACTTTTGGGGTTGGGAGTAGCGGCTGGAGTAGGTACAGGAACTGCCGCCTTAATTCAGACCCCCCAATATTATGAAGAACTACGTGCGGCCATGGATATTGATCTTAGCACTATAGAACAGTCTATAACCAAATTAGAAGAATCTTTAACTTCCCTGTCTGAAGTAGTACTGCAAAATAGAAGGGGATTAGACTTATTATTCCTTAAAGAAGGAGGACTTTGTGCTGCCCTAAAAGAAGAATGTTGTTTTTATATTGATCATTCAGGAGTAATCAAAGACTCTATGGCCAAACTTAGAGAACGCCTAGATATGCGTAAAAGAGAAAGAGAAAGCCAACAGGGATGGTTCGAAAGCTGGTTTAATAAGTCCCCTTGGCTCACCACCCTCCTCTCCACCATAGCAGGACCCTTAATTACACTTATGCTTTTGCTCACTTTTGGCCCCTGCATTCTTAATAAGTTAGTGGCTTTTATCAGAGAAAGAGTAAATGCAGTACAAGTTATGGTATTAAGGCAACAATATCGAGTTCTCCAGGAGGCCAATACCCAGCTCTAAGATTAGAGCTTTGTACTAGAAGAAGGGGGGAATGAAAGAGGAAAAAGCTGAACTCTTCCTGAACCCTTCAACTCAAAGTCCTCTAGTCTTCTTACCCCTCCCATCCAGAGACTGTTCCCGGAACACTCCTGAACTTTTTACCCCAGAGTCCGACCCCCTCCCAAATGAAAACTGTTCCAGGAACATTTTTTAGATAAGGGTCTCCTGGAACAAACCTAGTCCTACCCCTCCTAACTGAGGACTGTTCCAAGAACATTTTTGAGATAGGGGCCTCCTGGTACTACCCCAGAATGTTCCAATAGATCGAGTACATTGCCAAGATATAGGACACGACCCCTTGGTTACGTAAAGCCCTTAAGAAAGTCCCTAAAAATGACCCTTGGCAGAACCCCTTAGTGACGCACATCTGTACTTTCCCTGCCCTGCACCCCCCTTGCCCTTTTCCTATAAAAGCCTGTAAAAGATTTAGGCTGGTGGTCGAATCTCCTCTGCACCTTGCTCGGTGTATGAGTTTCGACCCCAGAGCCTCTGGTCCATGTGCTTTGCTTGTTGCTGCTTTATAAAATCTTACTCTCTACATCCTGAGTTCGGTCTCAGTGTCTTCTTGGGTGCGCGGCTGTCCCGAGGCTTGAGTGAGTGTCTCCCTTTGGGAGTCGTGGAGTCTTTCAATATCATACATACCATAGCATTTTATACCTTTTTTTTTTTTTTTTTTTTTTTGGACTTTTGAGACAGGGTTTCTCTGTGTAGCCCTGGCTGTCTTGGAACTCACACTGTAGACCAGGCTGGCCTTGAACTCAGAAATCTGCCTGCCTCTGCCTCCCACGTGCTTGAATTAAAGGCATGTGCCATCACCGCCGGCCATTTTATACTTCTTAGTATTCACAAGCTATTTAGCTTCTATAAGCATAGATAACTTAAAATACTAAATCAAGTGCTAAGGCTGGGAAATCATGCTAAAAGATGCTAAAGGTTAAGAACTGTGGTTTATTTTAAAAATACAGTATTTGGCAAAATAGGTAATAGTTTTGATGAAATAAGCTAACACTTAAAAATGTTACATTCCTATGAACAGGAAGATGTAGAATGGGGGAGGAGGCTGACACTCTTGCTCTTTCAATACTGCGCTGTCTTTACAGCCCTTACTGTTACACCTTGACCACATTACTCAAATTACGTAACAGCGGATCACATATTTCTTCATAAAGTAAAAAAGCCGCCTGATGGTGTTATGATGGGAAACAGTGTTCACTTACCCTTTCTGAGAACAAGGGATAGTAGATAAATTCCTAAGACAGGGTTCTTTGTGGGAAGAAGGTTGTTAGAATCAAGCAACAGTTTCAACAATAATGCTTGAAATGTTCTGTAGAGGAATGATTGTGAGTTATGATAATGACAGAAACTGAAGAACTTGTAGGGAAGTTCACCAGCATATTAAATGAATGTTTTTAACTTAAGAAAAGTGCCTTATTAAATAAACAAAATCGTCTAGGTGGTGGTGGAACATGCCTTTAATCCCAGCACTGGGGAGGCAGAAGCAAGGAATCAAGGCCAGCCTGGTCTCCAGAGCAAGGTCCAGGATGGCCAAGACTCTGATAGACAGAGATACCCTGCAGTAAAAAAACAAACAAAAAAATCAAAACAAAAAACAAGAAAAGAGGCCTAAATTAATGCTATATGTTACAGAAAGGTACAGGAATAAAAAAATTAGTTAAAGTACACATCACAGGCTTATCCTTAAATGGAAAAAAAAAATCTTTTAAAAAGGTAAATCAGTGAAGAAATTTTTATGAATGTTACTGAATAGATTAGAAGGTAACAAGTTTGAGTTGGGAATATTAAGTATCTAGGAGTCTGCATTTGAGTAAAAAAACCTTGTAATAAAAAAAAAAAAAAAAGCTTCTGCGTTTCAAAGCAAAGTTCTTCTTGGCAAAGAGATGGCTGCTAAGGCTGGACATATTTGCTATACCAAAAGAAACACAAGAGTAAAGAGAGAAAAACAGTAGGCAATTTCTGTAGGACAGGTTAGGGAATTGCTGAACAATATCAGAGAGCCTAATGTTTACAAGTTCATATCAATAAAAAAAATTGATCCCTTTCCCATATTTAAAAAAATATGAGGCCTGTTATGGAGACTTACAATATACTAGTAAAGAATTTGTGAGGAAAAATATATAGAGGATACAGGGAAATATAGGTAGAATAAAATGAAACTATCTGATATACTGATTTGGAAACAAAACAAATTCAGAAGTTGAAATTAACATTAATGTATAAAGTAAAAAAAACTTTGACACTCACCAATTTTAACCTCTGTAAAGGTATTCTGTCTACATCTATTTGTGTCCGTTCTGGGACATTAGTGAATCGCACTTCTGGAACTGCAACAGCACATATGACATGAGCCCACCTAAGGAAAGGAGACATGAAATATAAACAAATTCCCTAAACTGACTTCAACTTGGTGGTGGCAATATGGCACATAGAAGAAATGAATCCAAGTAATTCCAGTGCAAGTATGTTCTAGATTATAAACTTCTCTAATGACAACTGGATATATTTAACATAAGTTCTGTAATGACAACTAGGTAAATGGGGCTGGAGAAATGGCTCAGCAGTTCCTGCAGTGGGTCTTGGCACTACATGACATATCAGCACCTACATGGCAGCTCACAACTACAACAAATTCCAATATTAGATGACCCAATGTTCCTTCTGCCTTCCATGAGCTGCATGCATACTAAGGCATAAACACATAAAAAACGAACCATATAAAGGCCAAGGACTAAGTCATATAATACGGATATGTACATTTGAAAACCATAAGGATACTGAAAATGTAGGTTTTCATTTTCACTTGATACTACATGTGTAATATGTTTCAGCAGTGTGATACATGGCAATAGAATAGTTTAGTGAACTAGGAATCACCTTTTAATATAATACATGATATGATATGTATTATTTTCTCAGGCAAATAATTCAAATATAAATATTTTCTGGGCCGGACGTTGTGACGCACACCTTTAATCCCAGCATTAGGGAGGCAGAGGCAGGCGGATTTCTGAGTTCAAGGCCAGCCTGGTCTACAAAGTGATTTCCAGGACAGTCAGGGCTATACAGAGAAACCCTGTCTCAAAAAACAAAAACAAAAATAAATAAATAAATAGGTATTTTCTATAAAATTAAAAGTAGTTAAGTCTTTATATATTTTTCCTCAGTGCAAGATTAATATAAAGAAAGGAATCTATAGGTAAAGAGAAATGAAATCTAGCTTGTTTTGTGACCTTTTAAAAATATTAGGGCATCCTTTCACATCCCAAATTCGCATCAATTTGTTAATAATATTACTCAGTATCTCTTTAAGTGTTATACCTCTAAGTAAACATAGGACTTCAGAACATCATTAGGATTTGTATTATTAAACTATCGACTTATAGTCAAATGAAGGGCTTTGTTTCTTGTTTGTTTTTCAAAGACAGGTATTGGATGACCTGGAGCTTGCTAGATAGATCAGGCTGGCCTTCAACTCAGAGATACAAGTGCCTCTCTGCTTTTCAGGTACAGGGATTAAAGGACTGCACTTCTAGGCCTTGCTCAGCCATAGCTTATTTATTTCTTTTAACCAGTGAATATGCCAGGTTTCATCCTAAAACCATAGGAAGAAAGGACAACTGTTAACCCCACCAGAAGATTCTTCAATACTTGAATAAAATTAGCATCTTATAGTAAATCTATTAAGATAATTTCTCATGATAAATGTTTTTACATGAAGCACTTAAGCCATCTGATAGTCCCCAGAGCCTATATATATAACATCTAAAATCTAGTGACACCTATGTAGAATAATGCCAATCTTACTAGATGACCTTATGAAAAATGATACAAATTCAAGCAAAAGTATTGGCTGTTACATAGCACTTTTATCAATGTTAAGGATGATAAATGCTTTTAGTCTTCATTCTAAGCAACCAGACTCGTGTATATATACAAAAATACAGTATTAACATCAAAAGATTATGCACAAGGAGTTCCAGTTCCAGTGTATGGCCAAGCAAGATCACTTGCCCCACTGAAGCCAAGTTCTTCTACCAATTTATTTAAAAAGAAAGAGAGGAAGTGAGGGGGGGAGGGGAAAGGTAGTTGAGTTAACAGGGAGGAAGTATTGCTGAAGAAGGAAGGGGTGAGGAGTGGAGAGGAGGAAAGGGAGATGAGAGGTAAGACAGAGGAGAAACCTGTTCATAAAATGAGGACTGTCATTACATAGGAAGCACATAGAGGAAGAAGAAATACTCTGTTGGCATTTGTCTCTGAAGCCAAATTTCAACCCTAGCGCCAGAGAGCAAGTATGTGAACTAATGTCCCAGGAAGAACTGTAAATCCAACTATCATGCAGAACTTCAAGAGTAGGAGAAGAAATGATGAAATTCAGCATAATCAATATATTACTTACTGATTGTTCTTAGTCTGTTTCAGAGCACCTCCCCTCAAATTGCAGAGACAGCATTCCTATGGAGGAGATGGGAATTAACAGTTATAAAACCCACATAACAAATATCACTGCCCTTAATATAAACTAATGTGGAAATTTATATATGCCATTTTTCATTTATCATAAAACTAAAAGTGTAAGAAATTACACAATGATAGGTACTTCAAGTTCCAGAAAAAAAAAGAAAGCCTGAAAATGATTGAGTGCATAGGTCTTTAGAAAGGACCACCATATATTGCTTTCACTCTTGAGTGCAGTAATGATGTTGTGAAAAAGAACTGTATCTTACAACAGAAATACTTGTTAATCCATATTCATTGCTGCTCTAAGAGCCAGAAACTGGGAAGTCTTGATTTCTATCAGCAGATGAGTGGATAAGAAAAATGTGGTACATTTACACAATGAAATATTACTCAGCTGTTAAGAAAAGTGAAATTATAAAACCAAAGGCAAACAGAAATAGAAAATTCGTGCTGAGTGAGGTAACCCAGACCTCAAAACACAAACACTATGTTTTCTCTGATAAGTGGGTGTTAATTGTTATGTCTTAGACATGTATACTACAATCCAAGTAACCGTAAAGCTTAGGTTAGGTACCACATCAGGTACCATAAGAGACCAGAGCATCTCCCAAAAAGGGAGAAATAGAAAATAAAGTTATAGAAACATAAATAAGAGAGGATTAAATTAAATCAGGATGGGAGGGCAAGATCAAGGAGGAAATAAACAGAGGAACAGCTAATACTAAAGGCTTTTTAAAACCTATATGGAAGTATACTACCATTGAAGCTTGCTAGCATGTATTTACATAAAAAAAGATTTTAAAAGGAGTCATCAAATAACAGGGGTAACTAGACACCTTATGCTACCAAGTAAAATCACAGGACTGGGTGACATCTTGTTGAATTACTGGCAAAGGGGCTCCATAAAACACACCCCACCAGCAACTGTCACAGGCTAGTGCCAAGATTATTGCTTACTCTCCACAACTTATGGTAGGTCCTACAGGTAAAGACAACAGTAACTTAGTCATTGAACAGAGAAAAATCTAGCTGGTGTCTATATAGCAGTTTCACCTCTAATAATAACTAGTGCTAATGGTGCTGGACGATACTTCTCACTCTACCAGAAGAGATAGGTAATCATCAATAGTATGTAGCTACAATTCTTGGGACCTACAACAGTGACTTGCCTCCATGATATAGTAGTGCAATAGTGGCAGTAATCTGAGCATAATCCACCATTATTTGATTGGATTTAAGGTCCATTCATGGAAGGGGCACCTGGTGCTTATTATAGTGGCCAAGAACCATAGAACACATAAATCCCAGTACTTTATGTCAAGGAGATCACCATGTATTTGAAGGTATTAATGTCAGCACAGAAATGCAGCACAGGTCTGTGTATTCAATGTCTGATCAGACGGGTAGTATGGAGAAGCATGGAATCAAATGTGAAGACTGTTGTAAGAATGGCACTACGAATTTAAAGCCTACAGATAGAACCCATATCTGGCATCATCAACAGGGTCAATAAAGGGGACAGAATAATGGATGCCAGCTGTTAGACAGAAGGGCTAGACTCATGCAGGGAAACAGTAGTTGCCAGGCATTATAGTACAGTTGTTCACATGAATTCATAGAAGCTCTAACTGTATGCAACAGATATTTTTTTCTTTTTTTTTTTAAATGTATTCATTACTATAAATAAGTACACTGTAGCTGCCTTCAGACAATTACCAGAAGAGGGTATCAGATCTCATTACAGGTGGTTGTGACCCACCATGTGGTTGCTGGGATTTGAACACAGGACGTTCGAAAGAGCAGTCAGTGTTCTTACCCGCTGAGCCATCTTACCAGCCCAGTATGCAACAGACTTGTACAAGGTAGAGACAGCCCAAACCTCAGTATGGATAGTAAAGAGGCTCATGAAGTTCCACTACTAGGTTGACAGGCTATTGCAACTGATGACTGCTGGGAGAGGGAAAGTTTGTTTTCTTCTTGGACATGGTCCCTGGGAGGCTACTAATGTTTCAAGATATGGTCCCACAACCATACATATAGAGGCAGCATTAAATGTATTCACGCATTAGGTACTTAGGAATCAATCAAACATACTGTGTGCATGTATGCTAGCTAATTTTATATCAAGTTGACACAAGTTATTGTTATTTGGGAAGAGGAAACCAGTTGAGAACCCTTCTCTGCACCCAAACACAAAATTGGCCTGTGGAGCATCTTCTTGATTTATAACTGTTACTGGAGGGGCCATCCCATTATAGATGATGCCAGTTTGGGGCAACGGATGATAATAGAAAGCACACTGAGGGAAGGAGGAACCTGGGTGGAAGAGGGGACAGGGAGGGGACAAATGGAACATAGTAAGGTATTGGGGGATGGGGGGGAAACAAGACTGAAGCCCTGAGGGACAGCAGAATGAATGCAAACAGGCAACCTAGGGGGGTATAAGTTGGGGGGTACCCTAAAGAAAGTAACATAGACCTGGAAGATGAGTGACTCTCAGGACCCAAAGGAGGGACCTTAGGTGACCTTAGTCCACCTCCAGTAGAAAGGCAGGGCATCAAGTGGAGAGATAAGATTTGCCATCCCAGAGTCAAAAATCTAGAATTTTTCCTGTTTAAAAGAATTGCAGGGACAAAAAGGGAGAAGAGCCTGAGGGAAAGGAGGTCCAGTGACAGGCCCAAAGTGGGATTCAGCTCATGGGGAAGATCCAAGGCCTGAGACTATTACTGATGGTATGGTGTGTTTACAGACAGGAGCCTAGCATGGCTGCCCTGCAAGAAACCCAACAAGCAGATACTTACACCCAACCAATGGACTGAAGTCAGGGACTTCTGTGGTTTGATTAGGGAAAGGCTGGAAGAAGCTGAGGAGGAGGAATACTCCATAAGAAGATTGGCAATTTCAACTAACCCGGTTCCCCCAGAGATCCCTCAGCCACTGAGCCACCAACCAGACAGCATACACCAGCTGATATGAGGCCCCTGACAGAAAAGGACTGACAGGTCTGTCCCCAGTGAAAGAAGATGCACCTAACCCTTGAGAGACTTGAGACCCCAGGGAGTAGGGAGGTCTGGTGGGGTGGCAGGTGGGGGGAGGGAGACTATGGGATGAGGAACAGTCAGGGGGCTGGATAATGGCTGCACCATAAAGATTAAAGAATTAAAAAAAAAAGAGAAGAAAGAAAGCAGGCTGAGCAAACAATGAGGAACAAGTCATTAAACAGCACTAGCTAATAGCCACTGAATCAATTCCTATCTCCCCAAGTTCCTGCTTTGAGTTCTGACCTTGGTTTACCTCAGTGTACTCTTACCTGGAAGTGTAAAATGAAATAAACCCTTTCCTACCCAAGTTGCTTTTGGTGATAGTACTTTAGCACAGCAATGGAAACCCTAACAATAAGTATAGATATAAAATCAAGTATATATATACACACACACATATATATATATAAAAGATATTAGGTTGAAAACATAACCTATCCATTCCTATGAGATACAATGAAAGAAGTCTTAAATGAAAATATACACACAATTAATGTTAATGTACACACACACACATATAACAACAATTAATGAAAAATGAGGCCATAAATTTGGAAGACAATAAGAAAGGATTCAAGGGAGTGTTGGGGAAGAGAAAAGGGTAAGAGAGACTAATGTAATTATATTACAACTGGGAACAAAACCAATGAAATCTGAAATACATAATGGTACACTTTTAGACCCTGATCAAAAAGGAACAACCACAATCAGTAGATACAAACACAATCATTATAATCAGTGTCTACAGAAATAGATGAAACAGAAATAAAGTTTTAAAAGCAAAGGATAATTAACAAAAGGTTTCTGAAAAAGAAAAACAAAATTAACAAATCCTTAGCTAAACTTACAAGGAAAGGAGAGACCCAAATTAACAGAATTAGAAATGAAAAGGGAATCACTACAATAGATACCAACAAAATTCATACAATTATTAGTTTAAAATATATTTCCTTCATTATGAAAATCTAAAATAAATAAACTTCTAGATATACATGCAATATAAAAATGTGGATAAAATAAATATTTTAAACAGTTCTTTAAAAAAGCAATGAGATTGAAAATGTAATTAAAATGCAACCAATTGATAAAAATCAAGGTATTTACCAGGGAATTTTACCAGCTTTGAAGAAAGCATCAGTGTTTCTCAAACTATTCCATGAAATAGAAAGAAAAAGATGATATTATTACCTTGATATCCAAAGTAAATACATATACAGAGGAAGAAAGGAGGAAAGAAAGAAAGAAGGAAGGAAGAGAAGGAAGGAGGGAAGAAGGGAAAGAGGGAGGGAAGAAGGGAGGGAGGGAGGGAAGGAGAGAGGGAAGGAAGGAAGGAAGGAAGGAAGGAAGGAAGGAAGGAAGGAAGGAAGGAAGGAAGGAAATTAGAGACCATTTGTAGTGGTTTGAATATACTTGGCCCACAGAACGGCAGTGTTATGAGGTGAGGACTTATAGGAGGAAGTGTGTCACTGTGGGCTTTAAGACCTTTGTCCTAGCTGCCTGGAAGTTAATCTTCTCCTGTTTGCATTTGGAATAAGATATAGAACTCTCAGCTCCTACTGTGCTATGCCTTCCTGGAAGTTGCCATGTTCCCACCTTGATAATGGACTGAACCTCTCAACCTATAAGCCAGCCCCAATTAACTGTTGTCTTTTATAAGAGTTTTCTTGGTTATGGTAACCCTAACTAAGACATCGTTAATTCTGGTAAACAGATACAAAAACTCTCAACAAAATACAGAGAATTAAAAAAAAAAATCAAAAGATAACTCACAAAGATCAAGACAGTTTTATTACAGATACAGGGATGCTTCAATATAGATAGATCAATTAATGCAATAAATACCAAAAATAAATTCAAGGACAGAAGTCACATAATCATCTTAATAGAGATGGAAATAGTTTTGTTTTGTTTTTTATAAAAATCCAGCATTCCTTCATGTTAAAGTCCTAAAAGGAATATGTGTGTATGCAAAGATTCAGGAGTCAGAGAGGAAAGAGCAGAACGATGTAAGAGGCAGAGACAGTGACCATCTGTAGTGAAGCAGTAATCACTGCACATGGCAGCACCATAGCACACAGGAATTTACAGCAGCCACAGCTGTAAACAGAGTAACTATACAAGACCAAGCCACCTCAAAACTGTCAAGGACTAGTGGAAGGTTTGTGAAGTTCTACCACCAGACCAGGAGCTATAAGCAAATGATGGCTTCTGGAGGAGGAAAGTCAGTTTTCTTCAGTAGATCGTTCCACATAAATCAACATCACTAACTAGAAGTTAAAACGAAACAAAACAAAATAGTGAACATAAGAGGAAGAGGCAGGCATATTTCTGTAAATTTGAGGCAATCTGTATCTACAGACATTTCCAGACGACCCCAAGCTATATGAGAGATCCTGTCTTAAAAAAACAAAAAAGTCATCTTTAAATTCACAAACATGGTTCCAGATGATAGACTACAAATCCTTTTTGTTCCAGGGACAAATTTGATAGTTAAATCTCATTTTTCTTTGCCCATCACTGCTGTCCTCTTAGGGCTTAAGCATGAAAGAGGCTATCAGGTTAGTTCCAGCTTGAATCATCCAAATCCCACATATTCAGTATATGGTGTATTCAGCAATATGGGTTCATGTCCAACCTCTGAGAGATAACCATGCACTATAAGGATAGTCTACATTGTTTTAGGAGTCTCTTAAAATTACTATGAACAACCATTATAAAGGAGATTCCTTGAATCAGTAGAGGCGTTTTTATTAGTCTATGGTTGTTGTAAGCCCAAGAGGTATAATTTGTTTAAGTGATATGTATATGTTTCTATGTGTGTTTATTGTGTATGGTGTACACACAAATACACTTATGTGCATTGAGTATAATTAAAATTAAAAATCCTTGAGCATTTATCAAATAGCCTTGGTACCACTATTTGCTTCTTGTTTCTCTTTTTTGTTCTGTATTGGTTACTCCCTCCTCTCTTCCTATTTGCAGACCCTCCCCATTTTTATTCTTTGCTCTTCTTATCATCTGTATCCTGCTATTCTTCTCTCAAGGTCCCTACCCATCCACTCACACCTCATAATGCCTATAGCCTATTTATATTTTCCTGGGTTTTTTTTTTTTTTTTTTTTTTGCTTACTCTATGATGTAGACTCACTTCTGAAGATTTGGAACTAGAAACTGCAAATGAAAGAGAACATACAAAATTGGTCTTTCTGGGTTTAATATAACTCACTCAATATAAATTTTTTTATAGGTCTATGATTTACCTACAAATTTCATGACTTTCCTGGCTGTCTAGCTTGCACAAGACCAGAAAATACTATGCAAGCACCCAAGGGAGGGGAGCAATTAGGAGTCCTACCTAGCTACAATGTCGATGAACTATAACAATTACCAGAAGGGCAAGATATGCATATACATGAAGGAACGACAAGCTGCACTCAGATGTGGATGGCAACCAACATTTGAAGTCTATTGGACTTAAGATTCTCTCATTGGGAGGGAAATGATATCTGGAACTGGAAATCTAACCAACTTCTCAGGGCCAGTAAAGTCATAGAATGTAGAAAAAAATCTGCTTACCAACATTTTGCTAGAGCAGCATTCCAAATCTGATATTAATTCCCACAGATATGTGTAGCTACTAACTCTCATCAAAGACATTTCTCTACAGAAAATGAAGTGACCCAGGAAACCATAAATAGACACAATGTAATATGATCATAGGGTCAAGGGAAGCTAAGGCACGATACACAAATCTAAATCATGTCTCCTGCATCTTGGGAAAGACTATGAAGAGGAGGTGGAAAGGTTGTATAAGCTAAGATACTAATAAGTCTGCTGTGAAACAGTCTCTCAGATATGGCTGTATGAACAAGATGGGAATAATGGCAATACCAGTAGACTTATTAACTCAGAACAGAGAGTAACTTCACGAGGTGGCCCACCCTTTAACAAAGGAGGAAAAACACTAGTGACTATTGTGGGGGTGAGAACTAGCTATGCCCAGAGATGTGCCCCCTACTGATCATCACATGAAACGTGGTCAGTCTTGAAACCATAGAAACGCAAGCAAAAGACATCGAAAGACACATTTATGTATGTGTATATATACACATACATATATGTATATAACAACAATATTCAAAGAAAATAGGCTATCAATCTGAGGGTGAGGGACCATGGGAGGACGGGAAGGGAAGTTACCTGGGAGGAGCTGGAAGAAAGAAAAGGAAGAGAGAAAGATGTAATTGTTTTTTTTTAATTTAAAATGATTAAAAATTAAAATATAAGCACACACAAATTTAGGGGCTTTAGGTAGAGCTTAGTGATAAACACTTGATATCCACATAAGAAGCACTAAAGAAATCCAAATGTATAATGACATGAAAATACTACCTACCCTGATTCCATCACTATACATGGTACCCAGAGTTGAAATTATCACATCAACTCTCATACAGCTAAAACAATAAAAGGCGACAACTGATAAAACTGGAAAGGGAGGAGAAGCACACAAAGTTTGGGGAGAAAAGTGGAGTTCTATAGGGCAGGAGTTACAAGGAAAGAAAAGGGACAATGATTTCATCAAAACACAGAAGTATGTTCAAACTGGAAAAAAGTGTACTCTGAAATTCCACTGGCCCATCATCAGCAGGGTAATTTTAAAAAAATGACACAAATGTTGGTAATGATGTGAGGAAAAAGGAAGCCTTATCTTATAGTGGTGGGAATATAAGCAGAGTGGCGAAGCCAGTACTAAAGTCAGCGTAGAAGTTGCTATTCAATCATCAAAATAAATCAGTATCAGAACAAATCCACATCTTTCTAGAGATACATGCAGAACTGTGTTGTATTCTGCTCTATTCATAATGGCCAGCAAATGTGATATCAATATATCAATCAGCTGATGAACAGATGAGGAAAATGTATAAATACACAATGGAATTTTATTCAGTTATAAAGAATAGTGAAATTATGAAACTTTCAGGAATGTGATATACTTAAAAATATGCTAGGGGCTGGAGAGATGGCTCAGCAGTTAAGAGCACTGGCTGCTCTTCCAGAGGTCTTGAGTTCAAATCCCAGCAACCACATGGTGGCTCACAACCATTTGTAATGGGATCTGATGCCCTCTTCTGGTATGTCTGAAAATAGTTACAGTGTACTTAAAATAAATAAGTAGATCTTTTAAAAAAAATTTAAAAATATATAATCATACTAAATGAGGTAACACATACCCAGCACAACAAATGCACATACTTTCTTTCTTGTGCATATTCTGTCTTTTGAATATTTAAATTTGTGTTTTAATCTGAAATGTCTATTGAGGTCTAGAAGCTAGAAAGTGTGCATGAGAGAAGAGAGGGAAAGAAGATTTAAAACAGAGAAAGAGGAAAGTAGAAAACATGGGATCTGAAATTAGGGGGAGGCATAAAGGCTTAAACAAGGAAGGCATGGGCAAGGAGAGGGGATGCTTAACTAAAGGTATGGATGTACAAAAAAGCCTATGGAAACCCACTATTCTGTAAACTGTGCTAGGCTGAGTGACAAAGATCCCCATGGGCTCATGTTTAAATATTTGTCTGCAGTTACTAGAAGTGTTCAGGAAGTACTAGTATATGTCATCTTGTTGAGTAGTTGTGATCTGTTGGAAGAGGTATGCCACTTGGGATAGGCTTTGAGGTTTCAAAAGACAAAGCCAGCCCAGATCTTGCTCTCTCTGCCTCTAACTTGTAGATCATATGTGAACTCTCAGTTACTGCGCCAGCACAATGCCTACCTGATTCCCACCATGGTGGTCATGGACCAACCCTCTAAAAATGGAAGCAAGGCTGAAATTATGCAACTCCTTTTATAAATTGCCTTGGTCATAATGTCACTTTTCAACAATGGGTGGGATTTTTCTTTTGAGTTTGAAAATAGGCAATCTGTTTGTATAGATGATACATCTACTAACAGATAGGAATTATAAAACAAAAATCTCAGTATTAGGTATGAGTACTACACAGAGAGTTAACCATCGGAGAAGCCCTAGAGGAACCCAAAATAACATAGGCTATGGCTTATTCTCAGTTGGCCACAACAACTAGATTATGAGCCCCTTCTCTTGAAAACACAACACATTTTGGTTATAGCACATAAAGATATTAATCTGAAGCTGATTTGAAAACTTGTTCCACACTATTTTTCATAGTACAAGAGATGTTGTGCAGAACACTCAGAAAGAGTCATCACCTGATTTACTCAGCCTTGAATGCTGAATCCAAAAATATTGTTATCATTCAAAATGTACACCTCAGTGTAGTAGTGTAGTGACTGTTGGAGTAATGGCATGTTTTCTGACTTGATTTGAGACTTCTTCCACCAAAAGCAATTTATGTCTAGTATTATAAGCCTGGACAAATGCTAATGGCGGGGGACTGGGGGCAATGAGTTACAATCCTTCTAATCAATCCTACCAAAGCTGTTTTGTTTAAATTGATATACTGTCAAAAATTTCTAAATATTTATGGTCATATCCATTTATTGATACAGTTCTAAACCTTGGTCTGAGAAGCTTCTCTGTGAATTAGCTAACAGTCAGTGAAAATGCTCATAGCTGTTAAGAGTGTGGACAATAAGTGACGTTGTGTGTTCAGTCCTAAGAACATATCTAAATCTACTCAGAGCTCAGTAAACATTGGGATGGAGAGTGTAAGAAGCTTAGCTACAATAAAAAAGTATTAGACAAATTACATTTACTATATGATTGTATAAACCAAGCTAAACATGCTATAGTAACAATCTGTGTTCCTAATACACAAGTCTTACTTTTACATGAGATAGTAGAAGCAATCATAAGAAATAATTACAAATGAAGCTTTGTCATACATAGGCCAGCACTGATATATTATCTGACCTCAGGTGAATTATCGGATTCCTGTGAACTCCTCCAGAGTCTGTCAAAGGAGTTGCACCATTGCTCTTGAATCTAAACATTACTATAGGAAGACAATTCCTCACGAAGTCGACATAAAAGATTTGAGCCACAAACATTTGAGCCACAAAATGCACTGATTCATAATGAACTGTTCAGCAAACGTTAATATTTGAAAATCCAGGCCTATATTAACTCAGAGTATAAGTTCTGTCTACTAAACAATAGTGACTGCTGATCATAAACTGGGCAATATCTGCTGTGAGATCACCAATGATGAACACAGTCCAAGAAGTTGGTAGAGCATGGTTAAATAGAAAATGTATATAGCATGGTAGATTAATGGAATGAAAATCAAAGATAGGTTTAGAGTAAAGTTCCAAGGGCAATTTTATAAATCAATAATTCTGGTTCTTAAATGGAGAATCATTTCTTGTCAAACATTCTGTCTAAAGTTCACAGTGATGAATTCCACTTCATAGAATAGGTATTCTAATCACATTTGTTAAGGTATGAATAGAAGAAAGAATAAATAAAGGAAGATTTCTTGTTAGTTGGAAAACTGCAGACAGATTGTATTGTTTCCTAAAGGATACATCAAGATACCTCCCTTGAGTTTTTATTAGAACATTTATTTGTAAGGATTTAAAAATGTTTTAGAAAATGAAATTAAAAAAATAAAATCTGGAAAGTAAATATGGACGTGATGATCTATGGTGCACATAGGATCTGAAGTAGAATGCCACATAGAAAGTCACCTGAACGTTCTACAGTGGTTACAAAGCCATTATGTAGAACCATCTGAAGAGAAGGGCTACAAGTACATAAGAAACATGTACCCAAATTTATCTTTCCATTAGATTTAGCCATGTCAATAATAGGTGCAAAGAGAAGAGGAATGACATAATACTAAATCTACTTACTGCAGTCCATGCATTTCTCTTGCACCGGGCACACAGCCATCCATCACAGACTTCATGAGAAGGGACACCATAACAACCTATAAAACAACATAATGGATGTACAGATTAAGTCTCTTGCATCTTTAAAGTGTTCACAACCCTGGAAGAAATCCCAGTTCCAGCTACCAGAGGCATGGTGTTCATATGTTCAACTCCTGCATAACCTATTTGTAAGCTCAAGCTAGCCTATATAATTAAGTGAGATAGTTCGAAAATAAAGGAACAAAGAGGGTTGGGTTATAGCTTAGTGTTAGATAGCCTAGCATTAAAAAAGAATTAGGTAAAATATCCAGTTCTTGGGGGTGGGGGGAGGAGACAAAAATGCGTATTTCAAAAACTACAACAACAACAACAACAACTACTACTACTACACAGAACAATGCCTAGAATACCCATCTACATGAGTCTGTGACAAAATACATTTTTTGTTGTTTCCCTGTGTACCCCTAGCTATCCTAGAACTCTCACTGTAGACCAGGCTGGCCTCAAAGTCAGAGATCTTCCTGCCTCTGCCTCCCAAATGCTGGAATTGAAGGTTAATTTTTTAACTATCATGCTACCAATTCCCAAAACATTAAAATATATCTTTTTTGTCTATTTGGGATTTTTCTTACTGCTTCATTACTTTATTAGGATTAATATGTGTATATGATGCGTGTGTGTGCCAGTGTGGATTCATGTTTGTGGATATCAGAGAACATGGTGCTAGGATAAGTAATCTCATTCCATCACAGATTATGATGATGAAACTCTGCAAGTCAGGCTTGCAAAAGCAAGTTTATGTTGTGACTGAGTCATCTAAAAGGCCTATATATTTGGAATCTTCCAGATGAGTTTTCCTTATATAGTATAGTTTGAATGAGATCTTTGCCATAGTTTCTGGAGAACTAGGTCAGGAGGTGCAGCACCACACCAAGCTTAAAAGGACACATATTAATATTATCAGAGACGATATTTGCAAGAATAAAAAATAAATTCCTAAAATGTCGTACTAATAAGTTACAACTCTTAAAACAGGTTGGGGGAATGTTAATCAAGTTTGACTCAAATTTGAGTGATGGGGTAAAGGCTATACAGTCCATGACTAATAATTAAAGTTTGCTTCAATTCAATGTTTGATAGATCCACGCTGGGACTAAATGTGAGGATGGTAGAGGGTGAAAATATGTGTGGTAAATTGCATGATACCAAGATCTTGGCAATATATGTTTTATATTAGCACAAAATAAATGAATAAGCAAATAAATCAATAAATTAACAATCTAGGATGTATAACACCTGCATTTGAGATACTGAGATGGAAAATATGGTATGTTCAAGGTCTGCCTAGCCTACAGAGAAAATTCCTTAGAGAACAGCAAAGGAGGACAGAAAGGCAAGAGGAGAATAAATGGGACAGAAAGCAAATTGGGAGTCAGAAAGAGACACATTATCCTTAATTCCTGAAATAAAAAAAGAGTTTGGAAGAAATAAATGAGCAATTTTAACAAAGAGTTATAATAGAGACAATAACAGAATATAAATAGAATCAATCAAAGAAAATCAAATCAAACAAAATGTTAAATTCAATCATGTCTATGGGATTAATATGGTTAGAGTATATAGCTGGTGACATTAGAAAACAAGACTAAATCCATATTTATTGTCTGGTACTTTGTCTCTTGACTATACATAGTAGGATACTGTATTTAGAAAATAATTGCATTAGCAACCATTGAAACTATGTTAGAGAAAAAAAACAGAAATATGTTAATAAAATGTGATTGAGGGGATGAAAAGATGGTTCACTAGTTTTTGTTCTTCTGGCAGTGGATCCAGGTCTGAATCGCAACACTCACACGGTTGTTCACAACCAGCCATTACTACAGTTCAGAGAACTGAAAGCCCTCTCTGACTTCTCTAGGCATCAGTCACTCATGTGGAATACATATAAACATACCAGCATAATACATATAACAAAAATAAAAAGTCTAAAAACAATGTGTGATTAAAGGCTTGGGATGTGGCTCAGTGGCACAACATAATATTAGCATATATGAGGTCCTTCTTTGGCCCCTACTAATAAAAAACAGAAAGAAACAATGCCACCAAAACAGATAAATGTCATAGAGAAAAATCAGGACTATTGAAATACTTTAAAATTAGAGTTGTAATATATATAAACATACATACATAACCCCCCCACACACACACATATAATATATTTGATTACCTATAAATATATTTGATACTTATCTACCTGTATAAAAGTAGAAAACTTGGAAAGATATAGAACCTAACTATTGTAATGACTATTAATAGGAAAATAGGAACTTCCCTATATTTATGAAGAAAAATATTTAATTCAATACACTAACCCTCAGAACCTACAGAATAACATCCACTTCATAGAAAGTCATAAAAATAGTTTTCAGTCAATACTAGACATTTAGGTTAAATTTCCACAATCATTAGAATATAAAATTTTAAACAAGTGAAGATGCCCCAGTCATGTTTATGGGATTCCTAACAACTGGACTCCTTCCAAATCAAAGGCCCAGGTCTTCTCTTCACTAGTGTTTCATAAAACTGCAAAGGGATGACATTCTATTCATACTCTTAAATGAAACCATTAATAATATCAACAATTAGACTAGAAATGGAGCTCTCCTGGCTATAAGAACCCCAGTACAAAAAACAATGTCAACAAATGAACTGACAGGTTACTCTGAGGTGATTTGTAAGGGCTATATAAAACACTGCAAGTCTAGAGACTGGAAAATCTGATTTATTTACTTGCATGAACCCGCACGAAGCACTTGGCACAGGAAATCAGAAGACTTGTTCCATCTTCTTCAAGGAAGGCATTTGGGGGGGAATATTCTACATTTTCTTCACTATAAATAAAACACATCTCTGGAATAATGGGTTTAGTCTTTCTTCCAGATTGAACCACTTCATTTACTGCTGTCTCCCATCTAGAATCATTTTCTTCTTTGCTGCTATCAGGCTGAAAAATATATCATATCCACGTGAGTGAAAGACACTGGAAGAGATTATCTTTTATCCATTAATCTACTTATGCCAATTTAGCCAACACATTACAACCTCATCTTGTTTTTACAACTTCATCTTGTTGATTTCTTTAATTCAATTGGTAGCATTTCACCAGTGTTCCCACACAGACTCCCATTCAAAGATAAATCAGTAAGTGCTGAGAGTTCATACAAGATTGCAAGAACTTCTTCAAACTGCAGTCTTCCAAAATACCTCAGGAATGCACAACTACTTTTGCTTACATACATCTGTGATCCACATGTAATAGGGTAATGTCTGCTTTGTCTTACTGAAAAATATTATGTGGTTATACCTCAAAGAATATATATATATATATATATATATATATATATATATATATATATATATATAAAATCCTTAGGTTTTCTAGGGTAGCACCAACGAGAAGTACATGCCTCCCACAAAAGTTTGAAATACAGAAGACAGAACTAGCCGACGTGGTCAGATAAAAATAATGTGCCAGACCTGATTGTCATGGAGAAATTACAACTAATAAATTACCTTTATTACTCCCTAGATCTTAAATTAATCAATTTCTAAAATTGTATCCCTTAAAGGGAATATTTTTATTATTGGAAAATATACAGGGAGATAAAAATGCTTAAATACAAATCAATAAAAACAAATATTTAATGACTAGAAGAAAGTAAAACCAAAAGTGAGTAAGCTACTAATTAGAAAGTTAAAAATGTAGAATTTCATCTTCTTTCCAGCTCTGAAATATCATAATTTAATCACTATAATGTGACACTTGAAAAAATTCATATCAAGGGCTGCAGAGGTGGCTCTGTGGTTAAGAGCATTGGCTGCTCTTTCAGAGGACCTGAGTTCAATTCCCAGCATCCACATGGTAACTCACAATCGTATGTAACTACATGAAGTAAAAATAAATAAATAAATAAATAAATGAATGAATAAATAAATAAATAAATAAATAAATGCCAGACTTATGATCTTGAATAAAGTATTCCTTATTATGTCAGAAGAATCACAATTTGAAAATGATGTTTATATTAGTGGGTTTTCTAATATATTGTACCTTAAAGCTCATAATGCAATTTTATACACAGCATTAAAGATCTGTTTCTTATGTGTACTTTGAAGAATACATTCATTCCTGAGTTGAGCTACTGTCAGAATGACATGTATGGAATGATGATAGAAGCATCAGGCACAGTTAGCTGAAAATAGTGAACTGATACCCGGTTTGTAATGAGTCCTGGGCATGCCTTTTGTATGTTTTACATCCAAGGTATGGGCATTGATATTTACATTAGTGGACAGTACTACTTTCAATTTTAGTTAGATACTAGGTGTTTGCTTTTTTCTGTGAAATGTTTTGTTTCTAGGCTTTAAGTTAGAAGTTGTGTGACTTTTAGTAAAAGAATTGGGTTAAAATACAGGTTTCTAAAATGCAATGATAGAAACAAACACTGAAAATAAATAAACAAACAAACAAACAAACCCAACCAAAAGCCCCCAAAGAAGTACAGCAGTAGAAAGACAAATTGATAGTGAAACTCTAAATTACCTTGTAGTACGGCATTAGCAGAGTGCAGATGGCACAGTTTGGCTCCATTTTTGCAACAGTTGCATTGTACTCCTGTTCAGCCATAAAGTTAGGAGACTTTGTCTGCCAAAGGTGGATGAGAGGCTTTGCCCAAGACTCTGTTTCTTCAACTTCTTCGTCAATGCTTAGAACCTCAGGCAACTCTTAGGGGAGAAAACAGGAAAATACAATAAACAGAAGACTCAGAAAAAAATATCACCCGGTAATAGATGTAAATACTCCTAAATATCTGTGATATTAATATCAAATCTTTATGTTGGCTTTTTTAACCTATTTACCAAAACTATATTCTAAAAGAGATAGAAAAAATGTGTTTTTTTAATCATCTTCAAAGATCAGATTAGATCATGGGAATACAAAGCAAGTCCTTTTTGTTGGCTACTTCCTTTCTTCTAGGAAAAATTAGCCAATCCTATTTTAACCTCATCACTTCATATTTTTATCTTCCACTGTAACACTACCCACATAGTTAACAAGTCTCTTGTATTAATATTTTCATTTTCTTTACCTAACATAGTACATAGTTCATAGTTCAGTTAAAGCTTAGTTGAATTTCATTGAATTGATTTTTGGATTCAATAATCCATGGCATTTACAAAAGTAGAAAACAAGGTAGTCGTCACAGAAAAACTGAGTGGGAGAAAAAGGCATGAAAATTAAAATATAAAAGAAGTTAGCTGCAGAAAGAATGGAAGCCAATCCCCATTAGGTCTAAGTGCAAGTGAAAAATCAGGTCATATGTTAGAAAAGCCCTATAATATCCAAATGTAAGCAAAGGTCCTATATAAATAACCTCTGAAGGCCTATAGCTTTGGAGATTTATCTTCTTTCAGTTAACTAGCCAATGCACATTTTCTAGACCACCTTTCTTTTCATTAGTAAAATATCTCTATTTCAATCATTATTCATTAGTTCCTGGTTTTATTTACCTTTTTAAAGATACAATAACCTGTGGTTATAGTGTGGACTCTAATAAATGGCTGCAACAGCTGGAAGAAGACCCAGAATGTAAAATCTATGGCTATTTATTCTAACATTTACCCTCACCTTTCTCTTTTCTGGAATACTTCAAAATGGTGTCAAAGCTCCCCCAAAAGGCCTGAATGACAGCCTATGGGAACAAGATAGACTAGAAGAACTACATTCAGCATTTCCCTTGACTTTCCTTCATGGCTTTTGGATTTCTGGGACTGAGGCTGAGGGTATGCCTGAACCTTCTCTCTTGCCCTCTCCTACTGGGCCTTGAGACAGGACAAAGAAGCAGAAGTTGGTTAATGGCTTCCTGGAAGAAACAATGCTTTAAATGGGAAAACAACTATCCAGGGGCAACTATCTTTAAACTGGAAGGCTTGCAAGGAGCCATCATGATCCAAGTCAAGCTTATGAATACACGGAGACCTAGTCCTCACTGGAGACTTAGGAACTCACATTAGGACTACGTACACTGAAGTTGCCCACCCAACATTTGGACAACTAAAGGCGGCTATGGTTACATGCACCACCAAGATGGTACTTGATATATGAGGAAAGACACTATGTACTAATATAAATAATAATAGTTACATGGCTTGGTGTCTACAACACCAGTGAATCCTCTAACCTTAATCGACCTTTCTCTATTTCTCTCTTCCTAGCTTCCATTTTTCTCAAAGGGCTACTGAGATAATGAGAAGGGCAGACTCGAATGAGGACCTGGCTTAAGCACTGATATAGCTCTTGGCTGATCCCCTCCCTCCCATTCATGCCCTACAGATGATGCATTAATTAATTTTCATTTTTGAGGATTGGTTTTTGTTTTTGCGACACCACCTACCTAAGAAAGACACATAGGAAGAACATAAACTTGGGTGCTACCAAGGAATGAAAATATTCTAAATAGACACTTGTGTTCCCCCTTCCAATTGCTTAGTATCAGCATATTGAAACAATGGACAGAAAGACACTGGAATTCTATTAGGAATCTCATGACCAGAGAAGGAAAATACTGAATCCTGCTGCCAGCCAGAAAATAAGTTTGTCTTTTAAAAGAAATTTCTCATAGCTCAGCAACCTGCCAGACAACCTTATAAGAGAGGTTAGAGTAGAGTCAATGATGGGAAGGACCACGCCTGGACCAGGACTGCTTAGCTATTTCACTCTTTAACTGGGAAAGGAGGACTTGTAGTGAGGTCATGTCACTGCATTTTTCTGTTTTACTTCCCAATGTGTCCACATTGAATCAACTTCTCCTCTCTTGCTTTATATCATTAAACCTTTCTTTACTTGGGACTGTTACAAAGGCTACAACTACAAATGTTTCAGAAAAATACTTAACCTTAAATTCTTGAGACAACTTTAACATAATTCACACATAGTTTTGCAAGTTCTATACACTGAAATCAAGGGATATTCTGTGCTAATTCTCAAGTAGCTGACTTAAAAATAAGCTTCTAGGAAGAAAGTCACATGAAAAAGAGACCCTTCCTTAGAAGGATGTCTAGTACCTTTCCTCCAGGGAAGCCACAACAATAGCAAGCTTTGAGGAAAAGTCATTAAAATTCCCAAATATGTTACATAATTAATTTTAAAAATCTGTCATATAGGTATAATAACTAAAATAGCACAATAGCTTGTGCTACATGAACTAAAATGAGATAAAGAAGGAATTGTAGTAAACATAATGTCTATAATCCTAGCAATTGGAAGGCTGTATCCAGGTGATAAAGTCTCAGCACTGCCTAGATTGCAATACTTTAACTTATATCTAGGAAACAAAAATTAGAACTAATTCATACAGAAATAACATCTAGTATTTCTCTTTATTTCAATTATTCAACTAAAATGCTACTGTACATTATAGAAAGTACTATTGTGGAGAGCCGTGCCACGAGCAATTGCCATTATAAGATGGTGCTGGTCTCCGCTGTGCCTAACTAGTAAACAAGCCTTGTAGGCAGGTGCGAGAGTGAACTCATGCCCCATCTCGTAGTAATGGGGTGATGGGCGAGCAACAAATCAGGAGCTGACACGCCACATCAGGTGCTGAAACGCCATGGCTGAGGGCTATATAAACAACGCCATTTTCCGAGGTCAGGGTCTTCCCTCCTGAAGAAGCAATAAAGCTTTTGCTGCAGAAGAATCCAGTTGTCCGAGTGTGTTCTTGCCGGTGAGAAAGAAAGCTCGGGACATACTATCACTGTGTTCTATTTTCTTACATAAGCATGTGGCACAAAATAAATATAATAAATGGGGCCTTAGAGATGTTCTGACTCCGGTTACTCTCTTGCCCCTCTCTCTTGCACTCTTGCTCCCCTTCTCTCCACCTTCCTTTCCCCCCTCTCTCCACCTTCCCTTCCCACCTCTCTCCATGTGGCCATGGCCAACCTCTACTTCTCGACTCTTCTCCCACTCTCTGCCTTTCTTTGCCTACCCTCTTAGCTCCCCTCCCTGCCATAACAATAAACGCTTTAAAACCATGGACTGCCACTTCTCATCGGGATCCACCATGCTGAAGCAATTAGCAGGTCTTCCCCTGCCTCTCTTCTAATCTCACATGGGAGGCCTCTCTGTTCTCAGCCAAGGTCTCCACCAAGTCAAGCAGCCCGCTGAGCAAGCCAAGAACTCGCCTCCACTTTAGACCCAGCTGGAGCGCTCCTCCTGCCCTTTTCCCTTCAGCCCAGCCAGAGTCGGCCCATGGCCCCCACTCCATTCTCAGCTCTTCCGCAGCATTCAGCCATGTCTGTGGTGCCCAAGAGCTAGAATCTGTCGTTCCTGGCCTCCATGCAGGCCTGGGAACCCCGAGCAAATTTCTGCAGTTCTTCAGGGACCCCAGACTACGCCTTCCCAACCCCAGGAGATGGGTCCGGCTGCTTCTCACAGCCCTGCGGTGTGGGGTCCGTGTATCAGTCAAAACTTCCTTGGTGTTCTTTAATCCACATCTGATGACTAACTTGGGGCAGAACCAGCTAAAACATACCCTCAGCTGGGGACCCACACATAGAGAGAGACCCACATCAGAACTCCAGGTAGCCCAAGATCACGAGTAAGCTGACATAGTTCAAAAGACTAGACCGTCCTCTGATCACCCCCAAGCCCCCACCACCCCACTCCAGGCCATCACCCCACATCCATGTGTTTCAGGCCACCTTCTTCCCTAGGTGGGGACTAGACTCCACTCTCTGCCCTTCCCCCAGCCCTGCAGCAAGGGCTCCTTTCAGAAGGCAGCTCTTGCTCTGAACTCTCTGCTTCCTCTGTCTGCAAGTCAACACACCGTTCCCTGAGGCCGTCTATATGACATATTCTATTCGGCCAGAGGTCTATACTTATTCTTTTGAGCTTTTCTTCAAGGTTGGCCTTTCATCTCCTGCTTTCCAAGAAAACACAAACAGGGAAAACAGGAACCTGTTTGATAGAGCACACAGCTACCTCATAGCAGAGTAGGCCCCTCCCTCCTCCATCTAAGCCCCCCCAAAGAAAAACCACACCTGAGAGAGACCCTTTTTGGGCTTTGTTTAAATGCTTGCTCTTCCTAACGGGGATACCTGAAACAATGCTCAAGCTTTTCAACCTAAAACTTTCTTGCTTCTTTATTTAAAGGTTTACTTTGCTCCCTAGTATTCACGATGAATGTTCAAAATTGTTCAACTTGTTTAAGATTTCTTTTAAGGTTCAAAAGTCACCTAATCTACTTCCAAAGGTCAAATCAACTATACTGATTACCATTATTCAATCCTTAATTAACAACCAGTTTCCTTTTACAGACAAATGGTTACTGCATATGCAGGATGCATAATTAACATGATATTTTGTTCCTCAGCCATCCAAAGCAGACTTAAATGATGCCTTCCAGGACTAAATTCCTCAAACCATTGCTTTTCTAGGACCATAACAGCAGACAGTGATATGCTCCCAAGCAAACCACTGCAGGCTTAACATAAATTATCCACCCTATGCAGACATCCCCCTGTTGGGGTTCTGTTCCTCTGTTATGATTACTCTACAGGTTTATTCCCACAAAAGAAAAGGGCAGTGCCTGCTGCACAGATCCTGTTGAGACAGCTCCATCTTCTGAGACCTGCCTGGGACAACAAAGCTGCCTTCCTCCAGACACCTCATCTGACAGAAGACTCCTGAGACACATGCTGAAATTCAGAGACATGCACTGAGTCCCACAGAGGACAGACTTGGGACCTCCCAGCTACAGATGAACTCTCTTGCCAAAGCCAAATGGCTGCTGAACTTGGGCAAAGTTACATGATAGTAAGGAAAACATGATGTCTATCTAGATTAATCAATTGCTGTTTAAAACTGATGTTATTGCCCTCAAACTGTACTAGCCATGGAACAATAAATTGATTCAATAATCCCTTGCCTTCCCAACACCCACACTTAACCCTCCTTACCACTCTGGCTTAGTTGTGTTACCCCTCTGACCTGTGTTGTGTTTTCTTTTGATACTGCTTCCCCACCCAAAATTTTTACTTCAAATGATACACCCATTCCGGTGACCCCTCCCTTTGAAAAAAGTAAAAGGAGGAGTTATGGGACCGTGAAAGGTAGCCTGTTTTCTGGTCAAGCTAGGTTTAATCCCTGAAGACACAGCAGATTAATCTGCAAGGCAAAAAGAAGTTTGCCACATGCTCCCAGACACTAAATTCTTGACATGAGGCCCCAGCTCCTTAATTCCGTGGCCATCAGTCACATAGGCTGTGACTCCAATCCCACAGTTACCTGGCAACCTCTACTTCTATACTCTTCTTCCTCTCTGCCTTTCTTTCTCTTTCTCTCCTCTTAGCTCCCCTTCCCGCCATGATAATAAACACCTTAAAAAAAAAAACCAAAAACCAGAAACAAAACAAAACAAAACAAAACAGCAAACAAACTAAGAAAAGAAAAGAAAAAAAAAAAAACAAAAACAGAACTGACTGTTCTTCCACAGGTCCTGAGCTCAAGCCTCAAAACCCATATGGCAGCTCAGGACTTTCTGTAGCTCCAAGTCCAGGGGATCAAGCATCTTCACAGAATACACGTGGGCAAATCTCCAACGCAGATAAAATAAAATAAAAATGAAGAGACGTACATGGAAAATAATGCTGACACATATTGTGAGTGTTATTTTATATAAACAAGAACCACTATCCTGTTTTACCTGGACTACATCCTCAAAGACAGGGGACTTTAGTCAATATCCATCAGAAAAGGAGATTCTCAAAGAAGGACTCAAAAAACAAACAAACAAAAACCCAAACAAACAAAAAAACCTACAAAACAACAACAAAACCCTTAGAAATGTAGGAAAGTAGTAAGTAAATATTTAAACACTACACAGACAGAGAGAAAGAGGAACAAGTTAAAGAAGAGAAGTAAATATTATATTGGGATATGTGACCTATAAATCATTTTACATCAAGCCCCATCAGAGTCAAAGAATAACAGAGATTTACCACACACTGCTATGGAGGTATATAAGTGCTGGTTTCTGACTGTAAGGTATTTACATCAATTTAAATGATTCAGGTTAAAAGTGCAAACAGTGCAGAGGGCAGTGTGGCATATGCCTTTAATTCCAGCACCCTGGAGGCAGAGACCAGCCTGGTCTATAGAGTGAGTTCCCGGACATCCAGGGCTACATGAAGAAATCCTATCTTTTTAAAAAAAAAAAAAAACACAAAAGTACTAACAATTCATATATGCCATGACTTGGAGTGATTATTCTAGAAAATTTTCAGGCTATGTCAGGAATGACTTACTTATGGCATGAAACAAAATATTTGCACTAGTATTATTCTTAAAGTATATGAAGCATGACATTATTTCTAAACTTCAATTGCTTTTACCTATAAATTATTTACTACTTATAGTCTCCCAATGATTTGCCCCAGAGTAAAAGTTTCCTCTCTAACTGAAAAACCTTATTACAGTTAATTGCATAAGCCATCTATTACAAAAGACTATACACTCACCTTCATCACTCGCTACCTGCTGCTTCACAAGTGTCATTGGGGATCTGGCCGGAGGCTTACCAAGTGGATGGCGCCAACTCTTAGTAGTTTTTGGCTGTCCTTCGATTATCTGGATATAGAAAAAAAAAAGAAGTAGAAATATCCATAAACAATGTTTGGTTCTTTCGGTTTTTACTTTGTCTGGTCTATGCCTGTATATATGCAGGAGCTTATATTCTACTAGCTCACTGCTTTACATTTTGAAGCAGGGTCTCAAGAGACCTGGAGATCACTTCTTTGACTAGCTTGGGTAACCAGGAAGCTCCAAGGATCCTCCTGTTTCTGCCTCCCAGACTAGTGCAGCCATGTCTAACTTTTCTTCATGATTACACAGCAAGCACGTTATTCACGGAGCTATTTCTTCAGACTCAATAAATATTTGTTTCAGGGAAAAATATATACTTCCAAATGATAACATGGCTTACAAGTTATATCTTATACATATTTAAGAAATGAGCACGTTAAGAAACTTAGACTTACAAGCTAAGGTACAGCTCAGTGGTAGAACACTTACCTAGCATGCACAAAGCCCTGAGTTTTCATCCAGAGTACTACCAGGGTGACATAGGGAGAAAGGCTGAGGGCAGGGGGAAAGAAGGAGAAAGTGAGAGAGGCAGAGTGGGAGAGAAAGGGGAGGTAAAGGAAGAAGGTAGCATTTTTCTAAGAAGTCAATTAATTCTCCTTTAACAAATATTGTTTCATGGAAAACAATTAACAAGGTTTCAAAGATCATTTAATACTATCCCACATCAAGCATTATATACTGTTAAAATGATGAAAAACTGTTAAGTTGTATCACCTTTCATATATTAATACTTGGCAAGTGATCCAGCTTTAATTCTCTCAGAGAAGAAAATTTAGCCAAGTGATAAAGAGGACCTTTCCTTCCATAGAGTAATGAGCCATGAGTTCAATAGGAAAATATTATTTTTAAATAAAACATTCTGTTATTTGGAAACCATTAAATTGTGAAAGATATTTTTAAGCCCATAGGAGATACTCTACCTTTTTACTTTTAATACTTTTGAGATAATATTTGTTACATATTTCTGTAGAATATACAATGATATAAAAAATGATTAAGTGCATTGATCAAATTATTGAATTATATTTAATATACTTTAAGATGACTAAGAAATAAACTATTTAAAATTACTCTTTTTATAATGTGCTTTGTTACTAAAGGATATGAAAAGACTCATAGTAGGTTTAGTAAAATGGGATTAAGTGAAATTGTTACTCAGGTCAGCAGACAGCTCGGCTGCCATTTCCAATGAGAGAGAAGCTTCTTAAGTCCCTGGTGAGGGACTCAGAATGGTAGCACAGCATTAGCTCGCCCGGCCCATTCCTAATCTAGGGAATGTTCAGTATGTAAGCATAAAATTATAACACTAAACAAGAACAATGGAGAAATACAGAGAGGAGGCTGTAGCCACAAAACCAGCATGGGAAACTTAACTTTTCTGAGAGGCAAAAGGTTTGTGGGAATAAACGTGACATAAGTATAGCTCTAATATTCTGAGTAAGAAGAGTCAAAGGAAACACGGATCATGTAGCCATGATGTTAAGACCAAGACTATATGAAACTGACTTAAATACTTTCTACTGTCAGTAGGGCAGTGCCCAAGAGACAACTGAGCTCAGCCTGGATAACGCTGCTTGTTATGGGGACGTTCTGAACCATGACTGCCTGAATGTCAACATGACTAAGATTTCAAAATACAGTTCATTAAGTAGTAGTATTTGGGAAGAGCAGTTAATGAGTATCAATTAGCTCTCTGGGTACTATTGGCACTGAAGCCTGCATTATTTCCAAATACAGATGTTGCTTATTTTAAAGTATAAAGTGGAAAAAAATCAGACTTTAATAGTAGCCAAAAGGGTTTGTATTAATGAATTAAAATGTAAGCCAGAATAGTATTTCCATGCCAAAATCATATTCCACTGATGAAATACAATTAAAATTCAAAAATGTAAATACTATTGATTTTTGCCCTAAAGCAAGATTTCAGGAGGTAATAAACTATATTCATAAAGCATCGTTATTACCATATAGGCCACAATTCAATGAACACAGCAGAATTACAAAATGACATGTACCTTAGGAATGTTCAGCCCATTTCTCTCTTCACTAAGAGCTTCTGGGATTTCCCCAGGCCCAAGGTTACTTCCATGGCCCTCTTTATCATTTTCTTCTCCCTCTGTCAATACTTTCTTACTTTCTGGCAGGGGGGAAGATATCTTGGGCGATTCAAGCTGTAGAATTTTAAGTAGATGTGACTCTTTGCCTGTTATATGGCCATGAGGAAGTGGTATGCAGTCAGCACCCTCCTTCTGCTGAGATGGTGAAATTACAGCACTGACTCTGTCGTCTTCTGGTGAGATTTCAGCTGTTACTGATGAACTTATGTAACCTTTCCCTAAGAAGCAAACAAAAAACTCATAGTAAGTATTGCATTACTACTGAGTACAATGATTGAGCAATTACAAAGTAATTACTGATTTTATATTTTATTTTAATTTAATTTGAATTGAGCCCCACCATGTGTTTTCTTTCATTGGTGATTTAGTCCCAGGGAGCTCTGGGTTAGTTCATATTGTTGTTCCTCCTATGGGGCTGCAAACCCCTTCAGCTCCTTGGGTACTTTCTCTAGCTGTTCCATTGGTGGCCCTGCGCTCCATCCAATGGCTGGCTGTGAGCATCCACATTTGCCAGGCATTGGCAGAGCCTCTCAGGAGACAGCTATATCAGGCTCCTGCCTTAAAATGAAGTCAAAGCAAGGTATTTGAACAGAATTGTCTGTAACTTAGTTTCTTTTCGTACATTATAAGCTGAATTTCTCTAAAACTTTCTGCTCTTAGATCTCGTCATGTTTAATTAAACCACAAGTATTCTACCAGACATTTATTTTAGAATTCTATTACACATAAGAGCTGTGTACCTTATTGTGTAGCATTCCCTTTCCTCACAGGTGAATCATCTGTAAGTTTATATACTCATTGACAAGCTGAGTAGTCAGTGAGATAGCTTGGTGAGTCAGATTACTGAGCTCCCTAGTCACATGTCACAGACAACCAGCTATTTTCTTACCCGAGAGCTTGGTGTCGTTCAGTAAGCTTTGATCCGCTTGTATCCTGGTATCCGAAGCTTCTTTTGCTGAAGATTCTTCTAATTTTCCCAGCTTTAATGCTTTTTCTGGCTTTTCAGTGACTTTGAGGTGCCTAGGGCCCACGGCAGGGTTTGCACCCTCTTCCCCACTAAACTCAGCAAATTCCTCATCTTCTTCAGGTTTAAGCCTTTTACAAAGTGGCTTATTGCCCTGTAAGCTATTAAAAGCAGGATGCTGGTCAGAGCAAAAAGTTCAAAACAAATAATATACAGCAATACAAATGCTATTATGTACTTATATCAAGAAAAACTTATTTAATTTTTACAATTAATAAAGTCTGAAGTTAAAACGATAATGGCTAATGTCAGCTTTCAATCAACTTCATAACAACTGAATCTGCATACTATAAGTTTATGATGATAGCTGAGTAATGGTACTCCACTGTGTAAATGAACCACATTTTCTGTATTCATTCCTCTGTTGATGGACATCTGGGTTGTTTACAGCTTCTGACTATGTTATATGTTGAAGCATCTTCTGGGTATATGCCCAGGAGTGGTATAGCTGGGTCCTCAGGTAGTACTATGTTCAATTTTCCGAGGAAATGTTCTGATGACTAAAAGGTCATCAGCAATCACTTTAAGCCACCGACTAAAAAAACAAATATACTCCTGAATATTAGCATTTATAAGAAATGAGAAAAGTACTCTGATAAAACACTGGCAATCTGAGTATCATAGATACATGTTGTTGGCATTCCTTCTATGCTATGCCCAGCAGTTACCTAGCAACAGGCAGGTAGGTATGGCTTGCTGTAAAAGGGAATGTTTGCCCCCCTCCCTTCCTCCTCCCCTTCCCCCCCTCTCTGACTCTCTCACTCCCCCTACTCTCCCTCTCTTCCCTCCCTCCTCCCCCTTTCTCTCCAAGTTTTCCTGACTAGCCTCTTCTCTTTATACCCTGCCTCCCTAACCTATCCTCTTTCAATGTCCTCAGAATAAAGTCTATTCTATACTACACCAGTCCTATGGCTGGCACCTCAGGGAGAAGGATGCCTCAGCATGGGCCTGCTAAGATACCCCCTCCCACCACTCCATACCTCGCTCTATAGAACATATCCTTATCGCATGTACTCTTATCAAGTTAAAAACCTTGGAGACTTTAGCAGCTACATCAAGTCATGAACATTTAGACTGGTGTGTCTCCTGAATGACTCTAGTGGTGTTGATTTCTTAAATAATCAATCTCTAAATGCATTTAGTCAGTCAGTTACACATTTTGAGACAACACTTATACACGTGCAAATACGCAAAGCATGACAACCATTTCCCTCACATAAAACACTATTGTAGCTTTCAGATCCTGTAGAATGGGAGTTATAGATAGTTGTTAGCTGTGGCACATATGCTGAGAACTTGAGTTATCTAGAAGATCATTCAGTGGTTTTAAGATGGCTCTCCCGCTCCATTGTAAGACTTTTAAATTCATATTGTCTGTTAAAACACTGCATTTGATCATTCAAATTTTTACAAACACTATTTTGAAATTCCTTGCTCTATACTACAACCGAAATATTATTATTCTTAGATTAGTTAATGACTAGTCCTGTTTTATGTGTGTGTGTGTGTATATACACACACGACAGAGCTAATCAATAGATAATAAATATAATATATAATATCTATTATATAATACATATATAATATCCATACTAAGTTCTAGGATAACCACAACATAATGAAAACCTTATCTTAAAAAAAAAACAAAACAAAACAAAACAAAAAAACAACGGGGGGGGGGGGGATTGTGGCAAAAAGAAACTATGTACCATTCCATGTTTGGAAATTTCTCCTGCTCACAACCAGTCTAAACAACAAAAAATAAATTCAAGTGGTAGGGAGAACAAATTGAGTATTATACTCTGAGCAAAATTTTAAAATTATAGTATTATTACAGAATAAACAGAAGTGCCATAGATCTAAATGTAAGATATTAAATACATGTAGATATTAAAAATTGTGCTATAGAAAATAATTTGATTATATAAAAATCATTCACTTACCTGGACAATCAATTGTTAATAAGGCATAGACTCATTTTGAATGAGGTACATACTATTTTTATAATATACATAATAAATACATATGTAAGAATATACATAAAATCTTAAAATGGATGCTCTTTGGATAATTAGGTTATGAGTGATTTGGATTCACTGGATATTTTTTCCTGAATTTATAAAATTTTAGCAATTCTCAAATATTACTTTTATAAACCAAAGGAATAACAAGAAATATTAAAAAGAAAGTTGGAATAAAAATTCCAAATTACGAGCTATTACATTAGCCTAAGGACCTGAGCCATAGATAAGATATATTCAAAGGATTTTAAAAAGGATTTTTGACAAAGTCAAGAAAGCTTGTGACAAAGATCACAAAAGTGGACCAGAGGTAAAGTTTACAAAGACCACAATGGACAGAATTAACACATTTCCTTTGAGTCTTAGAAAAGAATAAACACCAACTGAATAAAGTGCCACAGCATAAGTATCCATGTGAAAAAAAAGGAAGGAAATTATTATGAAAATGTCTTAAAATAGTAGCACATAAAATTTGGAAATCAAGTAACTGAAGTTGTTTGAAATATGGTGAATAATGTCAACAACAAATACATGTTTAAGATTAATGAGAAAACTCTAAAATGTTCCATGCTGTTCTACTCACTGTGTATATCAATCTCAGGAGTACTTTGCATATCTGACTACCGATTCCTAAATTCTAAAACACCGACTCAAAAGCTAAACATACAAAATTTCAGTAATATGCTATGTAAAGGTCTAACTAATAGGAACAAAAAATAAAGGAATAGTCCTTGAGAACATTTGGTTCCATTTCATACAAGAATATACTACAGCAGGATGTGATGGGCTTCTTACCTCTTGGGAGGCTTTCTTAATTTTTTCTTCCTCTGTAGCCATGTTTTTACTTCTGGAGTAGATTCTGGAGTGGGCTTTGTATGGTCAATAGTATATATATCCTTTCCTTGTTTCCAAATCTGGTATCTATCTGGCTGAAATTTCTTCACAAATATATCCATTGATATCTTCACCATGTCATTCCGACAAGTGCACTGAAATGCAATAAAACCAACAATGAAATATTTTGTGAATTATATAACATAGGTAGAATACGAATGCTTAATGAAAATATAAATGAGAATAATGTTTACATCTACAAAAAAAAAACTCAAAGGAAACTTAGAAATGAGAAATACTTTTAAATATAGTCTGTACCACTTAAGTATGAATATAGTATTCATACTTAAATATAGTATGAACCACTTAAGAATAAGTTATAGGGGGCTGGCGAGATGGCTCAGTGGTTGAGAGCGTCGACTGCTCTTCCAAAGGTCCCGAGTTCAAATCCCAGCAACCACATGGTGGCTCACAACCATCCATAACGAGATCTGACTCCCTCTTCTGGTGTGTCTGAAGACAACTACAGTGTACTTACATATAATAAATAAATAAATCTTAAAAAAAAAAAAAAAGAATAAGTTATAGAGAAGAATGAGTATTTCTTCAAAGGTTGTCCAGCAAACGAAACGTTATTCTACTATCACAGATATCCATCAAAATCTGTAGTAGAGCAAGTAGTGTTTGTATGAAATGATTACTATCCCAGATATGCAACAAAATTCCAAAGTATCAATACTATATAGAATGTTTGTGCCAATTTAGGTATGTTCTGAACATCACCAAAGATCCACTGTAATTAGACGTTCCGTACAAATGGAAAGAATATTGATAGGTGAGGCCTAATAAATGGTTTTTAATTCACTGGATGCAGGAAATAGTTCTTATAGTAGTTTGCTATATGTGAACATCTGTAAAATTTCTTGTTTTTTTGCTTTTTTTGTTTAAGTCAGAGCGAGATTTATTTCATAGTATCAGAAGTTTGCATCCATGGGTGCTTGGTCCCACTGTTTGGGAAGGCTGAGACAGTATACAGCTCCCCACACACACACACACACACAGCAGCCAGGAAACAGAGAGAGGGGACAAGTTCAGACCTCCAGTGTTCTTCAAGGGCAAGACCTCAATAGCCTGCTTCTTCCATTTTGGCCCCACCTTCCTACCTTCACAGCTTGTCCCAATGCCAGCATCTGCTGGAATAACTGGTATAACTTTTTTTTAATTAGATGTTTTCTTTATTTTCATTTCAAATGTTATCCCTTCCTCCTTTCCCCTCAGAAATCCTCCGATCCCATCCCCTCTCTCCCTGCTCACCAACGTACCCCCTTCCCTGACCTGTCATTCCCCTACACTAGGGTACAGAGCCTTCACAGGACCAAGGGCCTCTCCTCCCACTGATGTCCGACAAGGCCATCGTCTGCTACATATGCAGCTGGAGCCATGAGGCCCTCAATGTGTACTCTTTGGTTGGTGGTTTAGTCCCTAGGAGCTCTGGTACTGTTATTCCTCCTATGAGGCTGCAAACCCCTTCAGCTCCTTGGATTCTTTCTCTAGCTCCTCCATTGGGGACCCTGTGCTCAGCCCAATGTTTGGCTGAGAGCATCCACCTCTGTATTCTTACTTGTTCATATGCAAAGCATTGCATGAAAGGAGCAAACCAGCCAGGTGTAGTGGCGCACACCTTTAATCCCAGCACTTGGGAAGCAGAGGCAGGCAGATTTCTGAGTTTGAGGCCAGCCTGGTCCACAGAAGTTTGCCACAACATTTGGTTTACTGAAGCTCTTGTACAAGAATTGCAAAATTTACAACTATCACTGGCCAACAAGAGGGACACCCAGGCAGAACCCTGAGGAGTCCTCCGAAAATGACACTGGGCTCCCTGAAGCTTTGAAAGCCTTGAAGAGGCTCACACCCTCTTCTGGGTACCAAAGCAGAGATGGCATGTCACAGGATTTCTGACTCCCTAGTACAAGCTCCTTTTGTTGGGGAAGCAGGTGTTGGATTTTTATGTTTATTGATCGTACACTAATAATAAAGCCTGCTATTCATAAAATGAAAAAAAAAAAAAGGACCAAACATACATAGTAGAAAAAGATAAAAGGCTAAAAGGATTGAGAATTTCAGATGAAGTTATTTTGGACTTAGAAGGCAATTCCCATGAATACACATTGATCAGTCATACCTTATACTCTTTCTATAAAAACTTCACCCACTTTAATTAGGTTGAGCCCAGCAGTGTTTGCACCAAGCAATGGTACAGTAACAGGCTCAAGGATTTAGCTGCGATAACCTAGTAATTCCTTACATAGCTAGTCACAGAACATGTGATTTAAAAATTGTTGGTACAATTATCACATGCATATAAACTAACTCCAACTTTAATTTCCACTGGCGAATTTCCCCTAATAGAGCTCTAAATTTTTGTTTTGTATTTTTGGAAGCAGGCTATATAGACAAGTAACCCACTATAAGCAGAAACTCCCAATCTTAGAAAGCCCTGTCACTAAGGAACTATTTCTATGATAGATGTGAGTTACTATATGTAGCTAGATTTTTAATATTAATAGAGATAAATGATATTTCATAACATTTATGTCAGATTAAGCCAACTTCATAAACTACATATAGGAATTCTACAGCTATGAATAATACTAAGTTGCTTCATAATTTCATACCCTTGCAGCTCCCCAAGCCGTACACACTGAGTATGACATGATCTGTTGTTAAACCTGCCAGTAAAGTATCCACTGCATCCGTTACTTCTCCCAACATTGCTGTAGTTTCAAACAGACCTTGGATTTTGGCAAAACAAATATAAAGAGCTTCTCTAACTATACCATTTCTAAACAATCTACTGTCACAGAAATTACTTTAACTTCTCTCAAATATGATCTTAAATTTTCAGCACTGTTTTAACTTTAGAATAAAGTGTGGTTCTTCATGTCTAACACTCAGCACTTCCAATATATGACTCCAACAATGACACTGTCATATTTCCTTGTCATAGAGATCAATGTGCCTAACTGTCTTCAATACAAGTCACTGAGCATATCAATAATAGTATCTGCAGTCAGAAGAAAACAAATGAAAGAGCTAGAAAGCAATTTGAGAAAGAAACACTGTAACTTAGGGGAAAGTCTATATTCATCTCCTCTGAACTGATGCACTGCTTCCTAAAGAGAGAGAGAGAGAGAGAGAGAGAGAGAGAGAGAGAGAGAGAGAGAGAAGTTGCTAAGACACAAGAAGTAAGCAAACTTACAAGGCTCAGAAAATTATCACAAGGCTCATCCAATAAGTTACAAAAGCAGTAACCAAGTAACCAAGGAGAGGAACTGCTCCTACTGACCCAGTTTCTAGCAACTTACACAAGAAGCCTTAAGGAAGAAGCCTTCAGGGGTTGCATCCCCAAGGCTGGGATGAGTTGGCTGATAAGTTGCCAATGAGTCACCTATACTCCTGTAGACAGTCCAAAGAAAATCACTTGTTCACTATACTGGCCTTGGATGAAATCATTTCCTTGCTCTGTTCTAGTACTAGGAATGGTACCTCATACCTATAATTCCATCACTCACGGGGTAAAGGTCTAGGTAAAAATTCAAGCCTGGGGATCACAAGATAAAGGTTAACCTCAACTACACAGGTAGTTCAAGGACAGCCTGGAATATATAAGACCATGGGCCTAAATAAACAAATAAATACTTAATTTAATAAAAAGAAGTAGAGGTGCATTTCAATAGTAGCAGGATTCTAAGCCTTCACTAAATACATTCATTCTCAGGTCAGAAATACAAACCCCATTCAGAAAATGGACAAGTTCCTGTACAGACTCATTACCCTCAAATTCCTTCATGTAGAGCTCTGTCAGAAATTCTAGGAAAAAATAATTGATGTGTTTGAATTCTCAACATTAACCTTCTTGAAGCTTGGACAGAAAACAATTATTGATCAAGTCTTACCATGAATATTCAGCAGAGATCTTCTATAGTTCAATTCTTAGTATTATCACTGGCATTATACATTAATATCCAATTTTCATTCTAATTCTCAAAGAATTAAGTTACATATGTCAAAATAATTTACTAAGATTGAACAGTTTTAGAATCTTGAGCAGTAAATGACACAGAATTAGTTAGGCACTTACAGTAGATAAATACAGTGAGCAGGCCCAGGTATGGGAGATGTCAAATATTTCCATAATGAAGCAGTGGGGACTGGCGAGAATGCACTTGCTTTGAAAAATCCATACTCTCTGTTACCTACTGTAAAGTCATGGAAGTTTTCAATTTTTATGTCACGTTATTCTGTGAATATTTTGATCTAATATGCACTTACTATATAATATTTTGTACTGACTTCTGAAACATAAGACTTAAAAATAACACTTTAAAACATATTAAGTCAAAAGCAGCAGAGATAAAACTATTCTGAGAGTGATCAAGGGAAGACAGAAGCAGAGACAGCATTAATATATAGAAAAGAAAGCAAAATTTAAAAAGATAGATTTCAAGTAACAAAACTACTATCTATCGTGTGTGTGTGTGTGTGTGTGTGTGTGTGTGTGTGTGTGTGTGTATAAATAAAAGAGTTTTATAGGCCTCCTAAATCTCAGAATATAAAGATGCTGGTCACACAAACCCAAACATACAATCACATACATGTGCATTCATACACACACACACACACACACACACACACACACACACACATATATATATATATATATATACACACACACAAAGCATACTTATTTACATCACATACATATACATATGAACAAACAAGTAAATATACATACAAACACAAAAGTGTGTGCACACACACACATACACAAAATCTTATACACACATATATATACATCCCCAAAACACTATATTTTAAGAAATTAAAACAAAATTATGCTTTGTGGCCGGGCGTGGTGGCGCACGCCTTTAATCCCAGTACTCAGGAGGCAGAGGCAGGAGGATTTCCAAGTTCGAGGCCAGCCTGGTCTACAAAGTGAGTTTCAGGACAGCCAGGGCTAAACAGAGAAACCCTGTCTAAAAAAAAAAAAAAAAAAAAAAAAAAAAATATATATATATATATATATATATATATGCTTTGTAACTATGTTTAGAAAGAATATTTATTCTTTTTTTGTAAATTTTGAATTGCTTTTAGGCTTTTGCTAGGATATGTATTAAGCGCTTACTACCCATTTATATTCAAAATCTGTATTAGATGTTGTAAATTACATCAAGACGACGGGAATTATATATTATACTATCTCATTATTTTTGTTTTCAAACTCATGATTCCACAGTAGTTTGAATCACTGCTACACAGCGTCTCTTTCTAGTCCTCTGGAACTATGGGTTCTCCTCCTACTTCTTTTCCTAATCTAACACTCTCTTGGGGGATATTATTGGTCTTATTTGGTTATGCTGAAAAGATGATTCTAAATTATGTAAGAAATATTCATGTTACCATTTATATTTCCTATAGATTTTATTTATTAAATGAAAATTTCATTTGCTACTTACCAAATGTCTGCATCATCAAATTGAACTGCTATCTTTTGTGAACTGGCTATAATTTATTTACAGATCTCTCGCAATCTGTTCAAGGCTCTGATCCTTAGGAGTGGAGCACTGTATGAAAACAGCATATACAGACACAGACAATAAAATAAAACCGTGTACTGGGGAGGGCCTACAAGGCGACAACGCCAGAGCATGCACTCCTGCCCCAGCTCTCATTCCCCACAGTTCAGGAAGCTGCTTCTTCATTTTGAAGCGCTTCTGCAGAGGGACTAACTGGATAGTTATGCCCACTTTGCCCCATTTCTTTATGATAAAGACTCAGTGTGACTAGATGTGACATCAACTTTGAAATGAGAATGTTGTTTTGAGTTCTTAAATAGGAAGTGAGGAGTCTGGCGGGGGTTATGAAGTAGGTTTAGTGGTCAAGTGGTAAACCTGCCTTGGCTTAAATACTGACATTGTCTTAAATTCTGTGAGGTGTATTTTCCATTTATCTTTGTAAATAACTGCATTAGTTACTTAGTTACTAAATATGGACTTAAAAAGCTACAACTACATAACACAAAATATGGAAAACTTTAAGACAAATAGATCTGGAGGCTGGTGGTGTAACTTAATAGTAGACCTCTAATAGGTCCAAGGTAATGGGTTTGAGCCCAACACAGGGAAGAAGAGGAACAGGGAGAAAGAACTGTTAAATGAACAAATGCAAGGCCGTCTGGATTTTCTTTCCTTTACATGTAGTAAGAACAGATAAACATTAAACTAACATTTTATGACACAATAAGAAGTCAATGCCAAACATATGTAAAAACTAGTTACTCCTGGGTCTGAGGCAAGAGGACAACCTGAATTCACAAGTTCTGAGTTGTAGTTCATAATGCCTATTCGGTACCCACACTAAGTTCAGTATTAGCATGGTAAACCCCCACGAGCAAAACAATGGCCAAGCTGCCTAAGGAGATTTTAACCTTACCAGCTAGAAATCGAAGCAAATAAAATTAAAAGCTAGGAATTCACTTTAAAAATGATACTTGAGTCTTTGAACAAAGACTGCCCGAGACTGAAGACTTTGCTGGAAGAATGCTTTAACTGGCTTAATTTATTTTCATTTAAAAAAAGACTGAAATATAAAATAGAATGAATCCATACCCTGGCATTAATTCTAGGAAATTTTCACATTTGAAATAAATTCCAAATTAATTTTAAATATTTCTACCATATCTATTCACATTTATTCAAATGCCTAAGGATTCAAATGTTAGAATTACTTTAAATTAGTAACCTAATGATTCTGAATCTTGTCAGAAAATATTTTCAGATCTGTAGTTCAATTTTCAAGACTCAGACACACAGTATGCAATAGTTACTTTTAATAAGATCACCTCAAAATAAAGTGTCACCAACTACTGCACTCTCTCCTAAGACAACACAATCCATCATGACATGGCAAGTCTCTCACTCTGCGCATTGAAATAAGTGCCGTTTCTAAAGATACAGGGAAGACATGATTGTCTCTGAAAACAATCAGTACAGTTAAAAACTGTTTCTCTTTAAGATAATCACAATGTTTACAACTGCCATATTAGCAACACAAAAGACTTTCACAAATGTTTTCAAACACTCAAGATTAAATACAAGACAAAGCTCTATTTAACAGCTGCCAGGTTTTATTTCATGTGAGGATCATCATCATCCTATATATGACACTTCATCCTACCACATGAAATAATGAAATCAAAACCTATGAGTTAGCTCTTTGATTTAGCCTAGACATGATGCAGCACCACTATAGATACAATGAAATATTCATAGGCTCCATTTTTCCACAAAGGAATGCTACAAAATTTAATGCAGTTATTTGAAATATGCAGCAATGTTTGGCTTCAATTGATACATTGTCACATATTTTCAAATCTTTACCAGGGTTATAACAACATTATATTCTAAATTACTCTTTGTTTTTTTTTTTTTAAAGCAATGAAGATTACTAAATTAAGTCAACAAACACTATATTCTACAGATATTAAAGCTTTGCACATGCAATTACTAAAAGCCTTTCAGGAAGGCGCCCTAAAGACAAGGAAAATGTATAATTTCTATGTAACATAAAAGAGAAAAGGCGAATTCTTAGTGTCCTTTACGAAAGAGAGGCTCTCATATATTCCCAAGACTTTTGGTCTTCCTGTTAATATCTAAGAGTAGTTTAATATAAATGATTCTGATTCGTCCTCGTAACCCTGAATAAAGACATTCTCTTTTTATACTGAACAGCATAGCCAATATGGTAATGACAAGTAATAAGGAACTTGTCTTCTAAGGCAGAAAATAGTTTTGCTATCCCTACTGACTCAGAGCAGTGCAGAATGTCATTCATACGTATGTGAGGGAAGAGGGTACTGCCTTCAACATCTCACTGCTTCTAATGAATGGTCTTAGACTTGGTCATCACAATTCACATACACATACATTATTCTGAGTCAGGGACATGCATGCACACAAAAGCAAAATAAGGATTACACCATGGAATCCCCAAAAGCACAAAACTTCAGCGAGCTAAGTATGCTTTTCTTCAAGGGCAGATAATTCTGAATATATTAAGTACATCGTACATAAAAAGAATGAGTATATAGTTATAAATAATCTGAAAGCACATTATTAGCTTGGTTACAGCTGACTGAATGTTAGATTTGTAAGAGCAAGATCTGAAGAGCATTTCTCAGAAAATCCTTTCCCATATATTCTTACACATATATGCAGCCCAGTACCTTTGCCAGAGCAGACTGAGCACTTAGCAATCAAAGATGGCTTAGCTGCCAGGAAAAGCCTACAGGGAACTATGTATATTTTATGAGAATCATACCTTACATTAAGAAAATCATGAAAAACTACATAAACACCTCGTTGAGTAGGATAACCCTGTTAAATATGAGGTTCTGTTGCTCTGGAGCACTATGTTTTATTTTATAAGCTCTGTTGGTTTGAATAACTAAGACAGAGATTGTGGTATTGCTGTGATAGTCCTGACCATGCTTATATTTGGAGGAATGTGGATTTGGGGACTCTAAGAAAGCAGTAGAGAACTAACCAGTACCCCTAGAGCTCGTGTCTCTAGCTGCATATGTAGCAGAAGATGGTCTAGTTGGCCATCATTGGGAAGACAGGCCCCTTGGTCTTGCAAACTTTATATGCCCCAGTACTGGGGAACTCCAGGGCCAAGAAGTGGGAGTGGGTGGGTAGGGAAGCAGGGTGGGGGGAGGGTATAGGGGACTTTTGGGATAGCATTTGAAATGTAAATGAAGAAAATATCTAATAAAAAATTGAAAAAAAAAACGAAAGCAGTAGAATGCTTTTAGAAGAGCTTAGTGGGTCATACTCATAGAAGTATGGAACACAGTGGTACTGAGGGTGATTTAAAATGTGGGGACCTGGACCAAGAGGTTTCCGAGGAGAATTTTAGCATAATGCCTAGAGATTGTCCTTCTGGTATTTTGGTGAAGAATGTGGCTAATTTTTGCCTTTGTCTAAAGAGTCTTCTGCCTTAGGCTAAAATAAAGAGATTTAGAGATCTAGAAACAACTTAGCATGCCCTGTGGTTCATTCTTATGTGGCAAATTGAAAAAGGAAAAATACAAAATGTATGACCAAAGGCTAAAGGAGTACGAGGAAGTGGAATGGAGCCTCTGTTCCAGAATAATAAACGAAGTTAAGGGAATAGTGTACACAGGGAAAGATACCACTCACCTAAGCTTATTATTTATATCATTGCAGTTAAACAAGTTAGGCATTGTTATGACCTGGTTAATGCTCTCATTTGAACATTAGAAAATACTATTGTGTGTCAAATAGACAAGGGATGGATTGTGATGGCTATTGTCTGAAGTCAACCTGCATGAAATGTATGGAATGAACTGTAATCTGGAAATATAGGGCACACCTGTGATCCAGATCTTGTGGCATAGGGGATTAAAGGAATTAAAGAACAACTTATGTCTATGCATAGTACATGCCTTTATTCCCAGGAGACATGGGCAAGCAGATTTCTTAGTTCAAGGCCAGGCTGATATTGAGTAAGTTCCAAGTAAAGAAAAGCTTACGTCCAGGCATGGTAGTACATGCCTTCAATCCCAGCATTCAGAAGACGAATTCGGATCTCTGAGTTCAAGGTCAGTCTATAGACCAAGATCCAAGATAACCAAGTTTAGGTAGTGAAATAAATCATCAAAAACAGGAAACCTGTGAAGAACAAGAGGGCCAAGTTCCTGCTCCAGCAAGCTGCAGAACTTAGAACCTTCAACCAAAGCCAGACCTTAAGAATGAAGTTTTCTTCACTGCATACCTACAGGTCACTATTAATTTCAGTGGAAACCAATAAAATATCATCAGAAATCACTACAACAGCAGAAGGGACAGGGGAAGGAGTATTGGACCCAAGCAGTACCCTCTACTCTCACCTCTGGTCTCCAGATTGGCAACAACATAAATCAAGCACAGTCTCAGTAAATGTAGCTTTTCTCTCTTTCAACAAGCCATATATAGTAGTGACAGATTTCTCTACCAACCAAACTTGATAGCTTATAATCAAGAATCTCCAAAGAAAATGGTTAGGAGCTTTTCATTAAAAATAGCCTTTTGTAATAATTCCTTTCTCAGACATCAAATTAGAAATTTGAAATAATGTGAGGTTACATGTTTTAGAGTGTATGAATTTGATTTATATAAATGTTATATGTTATAAAGAAGATTCAGAACACTCATGTTATATACACTCATCCATTATTGTTCTATGTCCAGAGACTATTTACCACACACTTACATTACACTCAAGCCATATGGAGGAGCCCCAAGTCCTTGTATAGCTGTGAGGAAGCAGCAGTCTGTTTACAAAGTAACATAAAGCTTTACTCAAAAGCACCTACGGGTCATGAGTTCTACCATTTAGAAAAAATTCAAAGAAACAAATAATAAGACTAACAAAGCTAAAAGCCTGTTGACTTCAATCCATAACTAACACATACATTATATCAGTAATGAGCTAAACAGGTAAATTTGTGCCTAAAACACAATTTCAAATGGCTAAAAGCTATATATAATATTAAAAATTAATGAGGTGATCTATCTTAGATATATCAAAAATATAGACAAAAAACAGTCTAAAAGAAACTCACATCACATTTTAGTACAAGAAAAATAATTGACTAAGAATAGAAATCATAATCCTGAGGTGATAAACTACTTAAACTTTAAAAACTGTCTATTAAAAGTTAAGTTCCTGTTTTTAAGCAGACACCAGTTACTTAGGCAAAGCAGATTCTCAATTATTACTCATCATTTGCTAATTTGTACTCATTTGTAGGCAAATGATTAGGTTAGCATCTAAGATGCAGTCATCCAAGTCTCTAAAATCTGTGTACTGCCTTATATGAAAAAAAAATGTATGCTGACAGGAGCCTGATATAGCTGTCCCCAAGAGACTCTGCCAGTGTCTGACAACTGCAGAAGTGGATGCTCACAGCCAAACACTGGACTGAGCATGGGGTCCCCAATGGAAGAGTTAGAGAAAGGACTGAAGGAGCTGGAGGGGTTTGCAACTCGATAAAGAAGAACAACAATATCAACCAACCAGACCCCCCAGAGCTCCCAGGGACTAAACCACCAACCAAGGAGTACACATGAAGGGACCCATGACTGCAGCATATGTAACATAGGACAGCCCTGTCAGGCATCAATGGGAGAAGATGCTCCTGGTCCTGTGAAGGCTCAGTGCCCCAGTGTAAGGGAATGTAAGGGCAGAGAGGTAGGAGTGAATGGGTGGGGGGTGGGGAACACCCTCATAGAAGCAAGGGGAGGGAGGATGGAATAGGGTTTGTTTTTTTTGGGGGGGTAACCAGGAAAGGGGGGATAACATTTGAAATGTAAATAAAGAAAATATCCATTTTTTTTAAAAAATGAAAAAGACAAGCAAACAAATATATATATATATATATAGTCTTGAATGTTGTTTGTCCTGGATTAACTGTATACTGGATGGACCCAGTCAATTAGCAAGGAAAAGACCCTACTCTTACAACTCTACAGAATTAAATTTAGCGAGCAATGGTTCATTCATATTTGAATGCTTGGACTGCACTTGGTACAATCATTTAAGAATGATTAAGAGGTATGTCACTGGCTTTGAGGTTTTAACGCCCACCTCTATACCACCTAAAAGCTTTTGCTACCACTCAAAGCAAATGCTCAAAGCAAAACCATGTCACCTGGCCCATAGGAAGAGTAGAGTGAGGGGAAATACCTACATAGGACATGTGGAACATTTTAAATTAGCTAGCTTAATATATATGTATCAATAGTTATGTGCCCAACAAACTAAACAAAAAAAAAAAGTGTTCAAAACCAAATAAAGAAGTAATATATAATGAGTGATTTCACATGCATATGATTTCTCCCATTACAGCAAATCTTTAAAGAGGACTTTCTAATTTTGTTGAAAAATAAATTACTTTCCTGAATATACATATCATATCTACCAAGAATAGAAAACTTGGGCTTAGGTCCACTTCTGTAACACCTCAGCCAGCTAAGGTTCTAAGGTAAACCAACATCCACAATTCTTCACTGGTGGCTGTCCACTCCTACTACAAAAATGTAGAAAAATGATCTCATTGCCAATGACAATAAACAAGAAATGTCTTATTTTGGTCAATTCGACCCAATAGTTTTGAAGCCTGTAATAAACAAGCACTAGGCCATTTTTCTGACGATCCAAATATCTAAAATAGCTTACTTTATTCTGCTAAATTTAAAGATGCAAAAAACATAACATCACAGTACAACTGCATGTTTATGGCAAGATTTCAACACAGAAGAAAGCATTTCATTTCAATGCAAGCACTGAACAGGTATTTCTAGAAAGATCACAAATACCTAAATTAAGTCAGGATAAGATAAACCATCTAAAGAGTCCCATTACCCCTAAAGAAATAGAAGCAGTCATCAAAAGTCTCCCAACCAAAAAAAGCCCAGGACCAGATGGGTTTAGTGAAGAATTCTATCAGACCTTCAAAGAAGACCTAATTCCAATACTCCTCAAACTATTCCACAAAATAGAAACAGAAGGAACACTACCCAAAACTGTGAAGTCACAATTAGACTACATATTATCCCTTGGAGATGGAACAGTTTCTGTCTAATCAGGAACCTGTCACAATTTCCTTTCATAAAGGACTTCATAAGAGATTTTCTCTTCTACTTCTATCCTGTTTAATGTTCCTAACAGATTTTAAAAACTGGTTGAGTACATATTACTTTTAGCATCAGAAGATATCATGTATATTTAAGAGGCATTTAACTATTATAGATTATTTTGATGACTTAAAAAATGTCAATACTGGCACTGGAGAGATGGCTCAGCAGTTAAGAGCACTGACTGCTCTTCCAGAGGTCCTGAGTTCAATTCCCAGCAACCACATGGTGGGTCACAACCATCTAATGAGATCTGATGCCCTCTTCAGGTGTGTCTGAAGACAGCGACAGTGTACTCAAATACATGAAATAAATAAATAAATCTTTAAAAAAAAAGAGTCAATACTGAGCTGTATATTTTAAAATAAATTGTATTAATTAAAAAAAAAGGCTGACCTCAATGCAAGCATTGATGCTACAGGCCAAGATATACATGCTGAATGTCCTATTTCTCACTAGACAAAGAATGATGCTGCTTAGTAGGAACTAGTTCAGTTTTATGCCTTCGTAAGCAGCCCCTCAGAAATAGGCACTAATCATTTTCTTCACTTGTGTAGTCGTGCAAACTTGCCTGTGCTTGACTGAATAACACCAAACATTCTCATACAATTCCAATTACTATGTAGCTAACAAACTAGATAAGACAGTAACAGAAATATAGAAAATCAGATGGGAACTTGTTGAGAAAAAGACAGGATTCAGTAGGAGTTAGAAAAGGATGTAAAGAGGTTCTGAAGGCTAAATGACCAAAATACAATCACACAAGTATATGCAGGACCCTGTCAAAGAACCAAAACAAACCTTTAACAAGAATTCATTCAAATATTTCCTGAGTTGCCAAAGAGTAGAACTTTTTATGTATTTTAATGTTATACAATCTTCTATTACACCTGTAAAGAACTTAAGAGTGATTTTCCCTAAGTTCATGAAATGGTCCTACATACAATCTTACTCAGAGTAGGATGAACAGTCACTTGTACCATGACATAGCTAGGAAAAGGCCTATAAGCTTCATTTATCATTTTCACCCTGACTATGTCAACTTCATATACTTTGAAATAGTTTCACTAAGACCAACCCTCTCCCAGTTTGCTTCTCCCTAAAAGCCATAGGAAAGGGTAATATCATCAATTGTTTCGAAGATATCTGTTTTAATGCCTCAAGGTGAAAGCAATTCAATTCGAGAAAAACTGTTGCAGATGAAAATACACAGTACATGAAATAAAAGTGTTTTTAAAACTAAAACTATAAACAAAACTTTATTTAAGTTTAATGTTATTGTTTATATGAACTAAAACAAATACAGAGTTTTAAAACTAAAACTACAAACAAATCTTTATACCAAGTTTATCGTTAAAATATAAAATATGTTTTCCACTGTTACTACCATTAAGAAGTATAATTTTACATTAAGGAAGCCTTAATTTCTTTTCACTATACTTTCTCAATAACCAACAGTTCTAAATTTATCTAGTAACTTCCTTCTAGAACCTGCTGTTTTCTAAACAACTGACTCAACTTTAATGAGAAGTCCAAATCTCATTTTACACACAGCCAAGAAAAATGCTGCAGGAAATCCAAATGGCAGCTTTGAGAGTGAAAGTAAGCACGGACAGAAAAAAAATACCGGCAGAATAAAATGTCCTATAACAATCTCAAAATAGACAAATTCAGTAATGAGTGTCCATTCGTCGTATGAAAAGTAAATGTAGCTAGCCTAGCAAAAACTAACGTAGTGAGAGGCACAGTGTGAATGGGGAACACGACTGCCACACATGCTCCTTAGGTGCATACTACACACGCTTCACTTGTCAGGAGATACTTACCAACTTAGCAACCTTTCCATAGTCAATCCATCTGACTGTAGCAAAATTTGTAGACTCAGCACAATTGAAACCATGATTAAAACCAGCATGATATCCATAAGGAAAAGTGATCATAAACTCTCCAGCCTCCTGGGTGATCTGTGGAGTTTGAGGAGACAGAATGTTCAATAACTTTCCAAATAATTTAATAATATACATTTACATTTTCTTTTTTTAAATAAAAAAAAAACCTGTTAAAATATCACAACTGTTTTAAAATAACAGAAGTTCTAGATGTTATTTAATTTCAGTGGTTAATAGTGCCTGATAACTTGAGTTCAATCTATGGACCACAATGCAAACAGCGATCACAGAATTGAATGTGAACATCTCATCCGCAGATACAACAAAGAAAAAGGATTCACTATTGCCACCTATGTTCTGCAAGTCTTATGACCCCAAACCTCTCCCATTTGTGATATTGTATTTATCATTACTGCTGCTTCCATATATTCTTGATGATAAGTCTACTAATAATGGTAAGCATATACTTTTGGATAAAAAAAATTACCATTAGAACAAACATAAGATATCTACCATGATTTCCAGTCCTGAACAGCAACTATAGTTGGCTAAAGAATGAATAAATAAACAATGTGAAATGAGAACCAAGAGAATAATAGTGTGGGACAAAATTGCCAATCCTAGAAAAGATACCAACTATTATTTAGTATGTTTTTTAACAAATAAGAAAGCGAAGAATTTATAAAATCTTAAAATGAAAAAATTGTTTTCACCATCCAGTTCTCACTGCCCAAAGATTCCTCTCAAACATTTGAAACAAAGCCCAAGTAATGTTGTGTTTGAAGTTACTGACGAAAGGGGAATAATTCTCTTGATATTCCAGTTCTAAAATTTTGGGAAGTAAATGAATCATGTAGAGATGTGTATTCAAATATTTTGCAGTCAAAGTATATAAATATAGAAGTATAGCCTGCAATCTAACGGCCATCTTGGCCTTGTTAGTTGTTGATTGTGAAATATCCTGCAACTACATTACTGGCCCAATTTAAAGAAGGCCAGATTATCACATCAAGCTGAATGAAAAATCCTATTTTAAACGAAGCTTTGCCCCTAAAAGAAGGTAACACTGGGAACTTTGTTATTCTGGGCTGTAGCTCCTTCTTATTTCAAAGGAGCGAGTTCTCCTCCTATCCAACCTGTGGGACCCCTCCTTGAGATACTTCATGGACTTTCCCTTCCCCATGCCACAAGGCCCACCCAGCTCTCTGAGGCTTCCCACAAACATGACTTAGGTCCATTCCTTCTCACTTCAAAGGTTCTTCCTGAACGTCACATCATTCCTTCCTATCCCATAGGATTAAAAGAACTAGCCAAAATAACATTAAACAATAAAAGCACTGCTAGAAGCTTTACCATCATTGAATTCAAATTATACTATAGAGTTATGGTAATAAAAACAGTACAATAAGCCGGGCACACGCCTTTAATCCCAGCACTCGGGAGGCAGAGGCAGGCGGATTTCTGAGTTCAAGGCCAGCCTGGTCTACAAAGTGAGTTGCAGGACAGCCAGGGCTATACAAAGAAACCCTGTCTCAAAAAACCAAAAAACAGTACAACAATGGCATAAACACATTGATCAATGGAATAAAATTGAGAGCCAGATATGAGCCCACATTACTAAAGCTATTAACAAAGAGGTCAGAAGTAAATTGGAGAAAAGACAGCATCTTCAACAGATAGTACCAGTCAAACTTGATATGTACACTTAGAAGAATGAAATTATATATTAATTTCGACCATACACAAAAGTCAACAGCCATACATAAAAAACTTCAAAATAAGACTAGACACCATGATTTAATAGGAAATGTAATTTAATTTATAGGGAAATGAAAGAGCTTTCTGAGTCAGGCAGTGGTGGCTCACGCCTTTAATCCCAGCAATTAGGAGGCAGAGGCAGACAGATCTCTGAGTTCGAGACCAACCTGATCTACAGAGTAAATTCCAGGACAGCCAAGGCTACACAGAGAAACACTATCTCGAAAATACACACACACACACACACACACACAAAACCAACAAAAAAAACTTTCTGAACAATACAGGCATTCAGACTAACTGAATGTAGTAGCACAGTATTCAGACAAACTGAAACTATCAAATGGGATCTAGTAAAACTAAAAAACTTCTATAAAGCAAACAGAACAAAAAACAAAAACTGGCACATGAAAGTAAACAAAGTTCTCAAAAAAAAGAAGTAAAAATGACTGTGAAATATTTTATTTTTTAAAAGTCTAATATCCTTACCCATCAGAGAAATGAAAACTGAAACTAGTTTGAAACTCATCTTACCTCCATTAATGACAACAAATCTGCCAGGCTGTGAGGAAAGAAGTATCTTTATACACTTTGGAAAAAGTATAAGCTGGTAGAAGCGAATATGAAAATCAGTAAGGAGGTAACTCAAAAAGCTAGAAATAGATATATAATACAACCCAGTTAACAGCATATCTGGTATATCCTCAGTGGAATCTACAGCTTACTACAGAAATATTTGTTCCTCTCTGTTCCTTGCTGTGGTATTCATAATGCCTAGGGAAAAAAAAAAAGCAGTCTAAACACCTACCAACCTAAAAATGTGTATAGAAAATGTGCTATAAATAAAATGCTACGCTTTCAGAGGACCTGAGTCAAGTTCTTAGCACCATGCTGTGGGACCCACAACCACCTTTAACTCTATGTAGGGAATCTGATGGCCTCTTCTGGCTTCCAGGGACACCATCACTGACTTGTACTGACTTGACTGAGTCAGCTCAGAGTATCTATACCATATCCCCTCCCCACAAAGCTTCAGAGTCATTATGGAAGAGAGGACAGAAAGATAAGAGCCAGAGATAGAAAATATCTGCAGAAAAACATATCTGCCAGACATGACAATACCATTTCATACATGAGCTCAGAGCAGCTGTAATTGTATATACAAAAACTGCACAAGATCATTCAAGCCACCAAATTAGTATGGATGGAAAAGGAGATCGTGAAGTTCTACCGTAGGAGCTACTGGCAACTGATGTCTGCTGTTTTGTTTTGTTTTTAGTTAGTTTTTTTTTTATTTTAACTGTGGCCCCCCCAAGAATCTCTTCATCCTCTGGTACATGGTTCTACAGCCATGCACATAGAAGTATTACTAAGTCGACACTGTGAGTTTAAAAAAAAAAAAAGAAAGAAAGAAAGGGCATTCTATTTGGAGAAAAAAGTGACCATGGGGTAGGGAAAAATCTGGATGGGAAGAATAGTGGGTGCATATTATATTTATGTATGAAATACTCCAACAAAAAATTAAACATATATAAACCTGAGTAAAAACATTTTAAAATATTTAATTATGATTTAAATTAATTATTGATGTTATAGAACAGGAGTTTAAATTTCTCTTCACCCTTCATAAGTATTATTTAATAATCCAAGACCACGTTTTGCCATTTTGAACTTTTCTAAACACAAATCCTATGATATGAGCAATCGACTTATAAAGTCAGAGAGACGCTAACCTTGTCAAAGGGAATGCCATACTTCTTCAGCACTGAGGGGGAAATGAGGGTCATCTTGTGCCGGAGAAATGCATCACAGCCTTGGGAGCTACTGGGGAAGAAGCCTAAAGAGCAACATAAAGGTAGTCACTTAAAACAACACTTCATATGGTTTGTAAAATACACTTCAATTCTAATGTTCTTAGAACAATTACTAAAAATCAGCCCAAGCACTAATCCTTAAAAAGAAATATATATGTCAAAAAGGTTGATCTTTTCAAAACTATTTACCCAGAATTACATTTATACATACAAAATCACTTAATTTTAAGAATTTCAATCTGGCACGTATTTGAAATACAGTTGCCAAATATACAGCAAGTAACTGTTCAAACTTCCTGTTCAAGTCAAAAGTGAGATTAAGAACACCCGTACTAGCCAATCCCTCAGTGGAGACTCAGAACTAACCAGTTCCACCAGTTCCAAAAACCTGAGACACTATATGCACCAAACACTTTCTTATCTTCCTGCTTATTTCACACTAACAACGACTAACTTACAATATCCTATAATAACTATGTTTGGCAAAAATTAACTAAATTATTTCAAAGTCACAGACAGAATTTTATGGGGTTTTTTAGATTTTACTTATTTTATGTATATGAGTACACTGTAGCTGTCTTCAGACACACAAGAGAGCATCAACTCCCATTACAGTTGGTTGTGAACCACCATGTGGTTGCTGGGAGTTGAACTCAGGACCTCAGGAAGAAGAGTCAGTTCTCTTATCCGCTGAGCCATTTCTCCAGTCCCAACACAACACAGACAGGATTTTAATATGTCTAACATGAAAAAAGTAATGTAGCTCTTAAATGACAGATTTCCCCTTCCAAGCATGGTATAAGCATTTGAAAATATCATACTACACCATAAAAACACTCATAATTACTACATATCAATTTGAAATACTACTTCAGAGGCTGCAGAGAGGGATAAACTGTTAAATGCACTTGCTGCTCTTGCAGAGGACCAAGGTTTGTTGCCCAGCCCCAACACAGTGGCTCACAACCACCTGGAACTCATGTTCCAAAGGGTCTAATGCCATCTTCTGACCTCCACAGCACCAAGAATACACATGGTGCACATTCATACATATATGCAAGCAAACATTCATACACATAAATAAAATAATCTAAATTAAAAAAAAAATCCCATCTGAGTAAACCTAGCACACATGATTGGAAACTTCCTTTACAAGCCTATTTTGGGAGCTTTTAAGAGAGGACGCTAAACATTAAGGAAATCTTTGATTCCTCAATGTATTAAATGTTCACTCAGCAGTGTATTGTGCTTTAGTTCATGGCCGATTTTCTCCATCACTGCTTTCAATCTAGCTGAGGCTGTTGTCATCACCTTGGTGATACGGGGAGAAGAAAATGAAAACTGGCATATTTAATGTTTTATTCAGACCTTTCTCCTTCAAAGGATGAGAAATCTCAGAGAGTGGAAAACAAGTCACAATGAAAAGGACAAAGAGAAGATAGAGGAACATGAAAGAGGAAACAAGAAGACTCCAGGAATGATGCCCGTACACTGTGGTAGAAGTAGAGGTACTATGTGACCTCATATCTAAAATGAAGAGAAGGCTTGCCTAGTGCTCTACACACAACTCGGAGTAGGTTACCTTGATGAAAAACTCATTAGTACTCAATTAATTAGGAAAAAAAAAAAGTATGTTTGAGTTAGATTGATTTCAGATATCCTCATCCACACAAGGCCTCTGGGCAACAAGGTAGATATAAATGATTAATCACGAATCATCGTAATGGTGTAGAATAAATTCACAGAAACTTTTAGATAATTGAAATGGTTGTTTATGCTACAGTGCTCAGGAGAGAGAGAGAGAGAGAGAGAGAGAGAGAGAGAGAGAGAGAGAGCGCACAATAGCTAGTATACAGACAAAGGAATTTAAAGAACAGCTTGATAGAAAAAAGTATTGTAATCTAAACGGCTGGTTCAGCAGTTAAAAGCCTATAGTGTTCTTTCAAGACCTGAGTCCAGTTCTTAGCACCATCCTAGGAGGCCCACAACCACCTGTAACTTCAGCTACAAGGAATCTGATGGCCTTTTCCAGTTTCCAGAGGTACCTTCACTGACTCATACATATCACATACAGACAGACACATGATTAATTTTTTAAAAAATAAGTCTTTCTTTCTTAAGTACATTCTGGGTAAGCATCTTCACCTGTTTAAAAATAGAAAAGGGACAGAGAGGAGGAGTTTGCAAAATCAGTTCTCTATGGAGACATTAGGAATACTACCATTCTTTACAAAACTAACACAAATAAAAATGTAACTTTGCCCTGTGGGGTCATTTTCATAGCAATCTAAGGATGATTAATAGTCATAAAATATAAACACTAAATGAAACTTTAATGGATAGGAAGTGAAGGTTGTACGGTATAAATATTAAATGTGTACAATTAAATGCCCTAAGCCTTCTCAAAGGAGAAAGGAAGGCACCCAGCTGCAGCTACCTGGTCATCAAATTCAGAACCCAGCCAACAATGTCAATAATAAAATTCAAATACATCTGGGAAGCTTGCCAAATCTGTAACTTTGTGCAGCACTATATTTTGAACTAAATTTTATGTTAAAATTACTGAAGAAAAAAGTGTCCATTAATTTGCTTCTGAGGTGGATTTGTAATCAGGACATGAACAATAGGAAAACATTATAATTTAATTTAAATTAGAAAACTACTAAAGCATGGTAAGGTTCTATACCTATAAACACCTACATACACACACAAATTTTAAAAAATAAAAAAGCAACTGAAAGGCAAATTCAAATTCCTGGTTTTGCTCAATACAAGCCTGATATCTTTCAGATAAAATATTCATAGGTATCAAATACAGGCCTTATAGCTTTGAGATAAAATATTCATAGATGCCACAATCAATCAAGATTTCATTAGAAATCAAAAGCGAATGCACCTGTGCATAAAAGGTGGCTACAATGGTTACACTATAAAGGCAAGATAATGGAAAATATCTCAACCTGTTTTTCATTTTATGTTTCGTACACTGCTTTGATGTAGATACAGTCTATAGTCTGTCATATGCACTGCACTATTTTATCATTGTAATTATCTGTCTGGTATCTGCACAACAGATACAAATCTTTCACTGTCTTATATGACTTTTTCGTTTGTTTCCTTTCTCAAAATACTGTAAGCAGTTTTAGCTCTCTGTTGATTAAAACCTTGGTCCTCCTTTACCTCCCTGGGATGTCATCTATCATAGTTCACAGGATAAACTTCAGTGTTTGAGCCTGTGCCACAAAGCTGACATTAGTTTCCTCTTAACGTTCTTTAGTGATGAGGTTAATTTAAATGTTGAAGTACTTATTACAGAAAAGAATAACTAGTTTTAACACATTTAGTTTTACCACAGAGTACACTACCTTCACATTTTAAATATATAATAATCATAACTTTCTACTCTAATCTATTACCCAAAACAGTATTCAATTACTTCAGTATTCTTGAAAATTATCCTTAAATTCACACTCACAATGGAACTACTCTTATTACTGTAATATAATAAACACTGTCCTGCCAAAATTATAGCATTGTGTCTTATAAAGGTGATCCTATGACCACTTTTAATAATTTCCTATAATTTGGGGAAGGGGAGAAATCATAGATGCCATTAATAATTTCTGGTCAAACTTTTAGGCTAATGAGGTTTATCAATGCCCTCATTTCATTTTTTTTTATTTATTTTATTTATATGAGTACACTGTCACTGTCTTCAGACACACCAGAAGAGGGCATAGGATCCCATTACAGATTGTGGTGAGCCTCCATGTGGTTGTTGAGAACTAAACTCAGGACCTTTGAAAGCGCAGTCACTGCTCTTAACCGCTGAGAAATCTCTCCAAACCTAATGATTTATTTGTTTATCTACACACACACACACACACACACACACACACACACACTTCAGGTTCATCTGCATGCTAGAAGAAAGTATCAGACCACATGGGACTAGGATTATAGAAGTTGTGTGAGCTACCATGTGGGTACAGGGGATTGAACTTAGGACCTCTGGAAGAATAGCCAGTGCTCTTAATCAGCCAGCCCTCACACTTCACTTTTTAAGTGAATATATATGGTACATAGAAGGAAAACTTTCTTCATCATTTTAATAAAAGATAACCATAACATAACATATACCAATGCATGAGCAGAAGTGTTCTACTCATTCAATAGTGAGTTCTGATAAAGGAAGATGCTTGCTACCAGTTATCACTCAAATTCAACTCTAATTGTTATTGCAAATAGTTCGTGTCCAGCTGACATCTTTGGAGGAAGGGTGGCCAGCAAACAAGATATATTTCAACAGTGTTTAAGAAAGAAAAGAAAGGGGGCTGGTGAGATGGCTCAGCAGGTAAGAGCACCCGACTGCTCTTCCAAAGGTCCTTAGTTCAAATCCCAGCAACCACATGGTGGCTCACAACCATCCGTAACAAGATCTGACTCCCTCTTCTGGAGTGTCTGAAGACAGCTACAGTGTACTTACATGTAATAAATAAATAAATCTTAAAAAAAAAAAAAAAAAAAAAAGAAAGAAAAGAAAGAATAGGTACAATATATTGAAATGCCAATTGCCCAGTGAAATATTAAGCAGTCAGCTAAACTCATTATGAAGACTATACAACAGAAGAAACATTACCTACTAATGTGAAAATAAATAATATTGTTCAATTAGGGTAACATTTAAAAGCTAGCAGTTTGAAGAAGATATAAATAAATAATTAAATAAATAAATAAACTGCTGAACTACCTCAAAACACAAAGCCGACGATGTAAGAAATTGAAAGCAAGTATTACCTTGGGCTAGTCTTTCAAGTCGCTTTCCATGCTCCGGAGGTATAGCATACCTAAAATGTTAAGAATAAATAAAAAATTAGGTTTATAATATTTTAGCTAGCTTGTGAAGAGTATTTACTCTAAATAAATATCTTCATTTACAAAAACTGAACTGCACTTAAATGAACTAACTAGGAAACAAGAATACTAAAAGCCTGTCCCTTAGACATAGGAATGAAGAAAAAATGAGCATAAACTTCCTACTTAAATGTCACAAATCACCTATAATTTAGAGCTTACAGAACAGATGTTCAAGACTACTGAACCCTTGTCTAAGCCTGGAGACTACCCACTAACCACAACATTCCTATGTAGTGTAGGTATTTCTGGACATAGGTATTCTTATTTGTTTAGAAGCTGGTGAGTTTGGGTATTATTTCATAGAAAATATTGGTTACTATCTATTTGTAAATCTTTATCATATTTATTTTGGATGCATATGTATATATGTGCAGGTATGTGTATTATGAAGGTCACAGGATACATTAAGGGTTGATACTCTCCTTCTACTGAGTTAGTTTCTGGGGATCAAGCTTAGCTTTTCAGACTTAGTGGCAAGCATCTACCCAGTCAGCCATCTCATGAACCTAGTTGCTGTCTCTTAAATGTAGCTTGCTTGTATTTATTTATTTATTTTGTGGGTATATGACTTTTAAAATCCTGATTATAAATTTTTTGCCCTAAAGAAAAGAAATATTCATTCAAAGTTCCGAGTGCAGTGATTCTCAGACTTCCTAATACTGTGACTCTAATAGTTCTTCGTTGCTGTGGTGACCTACCCCAGACAATAAAATCATGTGCAGTGCTACTTCACAACTGTAATTTTGCTACTGTTACGAATTGTAATGTAAGTATTGCTCAAGATAGAGGTTTTCCAAATGTGTCACAACAAACAAGTTGAGAACCACTGTCCTAGTGCTTTCAAACATGAAGTAAATGAATGATTTGCTGAATTTTGAACTGAAAATTTCATGACATGTTGTACAAAACTAAATCTTAAAGGTCCTTCAATAAAAAACTTTAGATATTGTCTTAGTTGGGTTTTTTTTTTATTATTACTATGACAAAACATGACCAAAAAAGCAAGTTGGGGAAAAAAGTGTTTATTCAGCTTACATTTTCTCATTGCTGTTCATCACCAAAGAAGTCTGGATAGGAACGTAAACACTGCAGGAACCTGGAGACAGGAGCTTATGCAGAGGCCACGGGGACATGCTGCTTACTGGCTTGCTTCCCTCCCCCGCCCCCCCTTTCTTGGCTTGCTTGCTTGCTTTTTCTTCTCCGTTTTGTTTTGTTTTGTTTTGTTTTGTTTTGTTTTGTTTTGTTTTGTTTTGTTTTGTTTTGTTTTTCGACACAGGGTTTCTCTGTATAGCCCTGGCTGTCCTGGAACTCACTCTGTAGACCAGGCTGGCCTCAAACTCAGAAAAACACCTGCCTCTGTCTCCCAAGTGCTGAGATTAAAGGTGTGTCCCACCACTGCCCGGCCTCAGCTTGCTTTAATATAGAACTCAGAACAACACTGCAGGAATGGTGCTACCCACCTTGATCTGGACACTCCTCTATTGACCATTAATTGAGAAAATGCCTTAGAGCTGAATCTCATGGAGGCATTTCCTCAACTGAGGCCTCTTCCTTTCTAATGACTCTAGTTTTTGTCAAGTTGACACACAAAAACCAACCAGTACATATATTACAAGCATATCTAATAATCATTGAATGAGTTAGGTGAGATGATATACTGCTTTTAAACATGAAGACTTCCTGCTTACTAGCACAGTATATTATAAATACAAACTCCTTTTTGCTGATACAATTTTCTAAGCATACCTAGTAGCACATTTGGTTGTATTTAATAGCATTTGTACTCAAAATGTATTTGATTTTGATGTAATTAAGCAATTCTCTGAATGAAAGTTCAACCATATGTTCTCTCCCTTAAAATACTGCTATTTAAATTCTACCAACTGAATTGAGGAGAGATGAAATTTTAGCATAAGGAAATGAAAATAATCAAAGTTTAGGGTAAGTTCTTGCCATATTTTCCTTATTGGTTTATACCAGGAATACACTCAGAAAAGAAAAAATTGTGGGTGTATCCCATTCAAGGTGATTCCCTCTTCATAACATCACAAATGTGCATACACACAGACACAGACACAGACACAGACACACACACACACACACATACATACACACGCCCCATATGGCTGTACAAAATGAGCTGGATGTGAAGAGACAGTTATATACCCATATTACTCTAAGCAACTGGCAAGGTTAAATTCCCTCCATTTTAAATATAATCATCAGTTCACAGAAAAAGCAAGTGCATTCATTTGTTAAGAAAAGAAAATAGAAAGTTAACATTGTTCTACCCCACATCTGATCCTCAATTTACTTCTAGTATATAAATCACTCTCGTTAGATATTCTTCTGTCACACTACCTATGTGACCTTACTAGCCCAAACTTCTAAATAATGCAGTATTGTGGACAGATTATCTATTTAATTGGGTCTGCTTTTCTTTCTATGTTTAGAATAATGTTTTGGTCTATTTCTGAACTTTCCAGGAAACCCAATTCATATAATTACAAATCGACTCAAATAAATTTCCTATGATTAATCCAACATATTCAATATTCTCTGAAATCATTAAAGGGTAAGAAATTCCTTAACACTATTGCCCAGAAAGAAAAATGAAATAGCTCCCAAGTAAAGCTAATTCTTCATATTGATAGCAATTCTATGATAACAGTCAGCAAAGTACAAGGTAAAAATGAATTCTGAAAGACACTTTCATTGTCCTGCTGTAAAGACTACTGGCAAGATCTGTGCTTACATGAACAAAATGTGTCTCCCTAATGAGGGAAGCACACTCATTAGATATTAAAGGTACAATTCCTTTAAAGGTAGCAATGATTAGATACTAAATAGTACATTTTCATTTTAATCCAATATCTTTGTTTTAAATTTTTCTTATTTTCAAGGTCAAGCAAACACAATCCCTTCTAAGTATATCTCTGAGTGATTTGTTCCAAAAAAAAAATATATATAGAAGTTTTAGTCAATACTTTAAGGATTTTCCCCATTTACAATGATGTTTGCTATAAGTTTGTTGTATACTGCCTTTATGTTGAGAGAGTTCCCTACATCCCTGTTTCCTCAGAACTTTTATCATAGAGATAATTATGAGGACTTTTCTGCGTTTAGCAAAATGATCATGTAGTTTCTATCATTTAATCTATTTATGTTGTAAATTACAATTACTAATTTACATATGTTGAACCAGCCCTGAATCTCTAGAATGAAGGCAACTTTATCACAGTGAGTAATATTTTTGATGTGTTCATGAATTCAGTTTGTAAGTATTTTATTGACAAGTGTTGCATCTCTGCTCATCAACGAAAATGAACCACAGTTTTATTCTTATTTTTTATTAGATATTTGTGAGGTTTTGATAGGATAATGGCTTTGGGAAAAAATTGGAAATGTTACTTCTTTTACTATTTACTGTAATAGTTTCAGAAATATTAATGGTTAATGGTTCTTTAATGGATAGGAAGAATTCTATACTTGAGTTCATTTTTTTCCTTTTCCACTTATTAGCTTATCTTGGATCATAATACTGTCACTACCTCACATTATAGAACATTCTATCTTTTGAGATTTTATTGTTTTATTCTTCTCTCATACAAAACATCCTTACCACAGTGTCCCTCCCTCTGCTGCCTCCTATTCCTCTCAATGCCAACTCCATCGCAACCTCTTCCCCAGACCCACTGTTCCTCCATTTCCATTCGGAAAAGCGCAGATGTCCCAGTGATAACAACCAGACTGCATAACAAGCTACAATAAGACTAGGCACAAGCCCACATATCAAGGCTGGGTAAGGGAATCCAGTAGAAGGAAAAGGTTCCCCAGAGCAGGCAAAAGAATCAAAGACAACCAACTCCTCTCCCACTGTTAGGAGTCCCACAAATATGAGATGGGTAAGCTGTTAAAGGCCAGGCTCACACTATTTTATTGAAAGTTATAAATCTATTATATCATTGAATACACCTCGATTAAACGTTGGTATATCATGTACCAAGAAATGTATCCATTTCTTCTTCCTTAGGACTGTCTGAGTTTCCATGGTATCTGCTACAATGTTTCCTCTTTAACTTATAATTTTATTTAACTAGATTGTATTTCTTCAGTTAATTTGAATAAAAGATTATCAATCTTCATCTAATCAAAGAACCAACTCAAAAATTACATTTTTATTTTGCTACTGTTTCTATTTCATTACTTAATTTTGATTAGCACTTCTCATCTACTTTTAGGAGATGTTATTCTTGTTCTTCCCTGGCCTTTTGGTGCATGTTAAGTTATTAATTTGAGACCTTTGACTATTCTTAATATAGGGACATAGTTTTACAGAATTTCATCTGGTGACTGTTTTCATTTGTATTTCTTTCATAGATTTTGAAATGTTATGTTTTCATTTTCAGACAATACTAGGAATTTAATACCATTTGTACGCACCCCCAGCACAGTACTTCCAGTGTTAGCTAACACACTAGGACAAGTGAAAGAGGTAGAGAAGATACAAATGATAAAGAAAGAAATCCAAGTATCCTTATATGCAGATGACATGAGCCTACACACAGTGTGAAAGATTAAAGAGACTGTAAGAGTGAGAAGAAACCAGTGTTGCCTGCACATTGCAGGATAGCTGTACATACAAATTCGCAGTGCTTCTAACAGCCTCAAATCAAACCCCTCCGTGGAAAGGGGAGTTGGGCTGAGAAGCTATTGGCAATTCTGAGCTGCTGGGAAAGAAAAGATTAACTTTCTATAATAACTCCATGTTTCAGTAAATGACCACTCATTCAAAAATAGCTCAGCAGCACAAATTGACCTGGAGGGAATAGGGTAGGGGACTCCAAGTTGGGATATGAATGGAAGGAATATATCTGGTAAGATCTAGGGAAGGAAGAGTGCATATAGTCAAAACACACTGTACAAAACACTCAAAAACTAATGTTTATTAAAAAAAAAAAAAAAAAAAAAAAGCTAGACTCACTGAGAGTACTGGTGGTGCACATCTTTCATCCCAACACCTGGGAGACTGAAGCAGGCAGATCTGTGTGAGATCAATGCCAGCCTGGTCTACATAGAGACTTTCTGGGCTGCAATATAGAAACCTGTCTCATAAATAAATAAATAAATAAATAAATAAATAAATAAAATAAAATAAAACCAAACCAAGGGACTTAAAATCGTATCAACCAAATAAGCTGGAAAACAGAAACAAAACTTACAGTTTAAACTGAATGGTATTTGACTGCCATTGCAAGTTCTTGGCAGAAAAAGCTAAATTTTCCAAAACATACTATGTAACTCCACCCACTGCTGGCTCCAATTTTCTGTGAAGTGTCCTTCTTATGCTTCCTTCAAAGCTACCTTCAGACCACTTGCTTGTTAACTAGTCCTGCTCATTGAATGGTTTCTTTGCTTCAGGTTAGTCCTTCAGTATCTTCTTAGTGCCGTTAATTGCCCTAGAAAGTTCAATAATTTACTTAGAAACACTCTTTCCCTAACCAGAGCTCTGTCACTGCTACCACTGGCAGTCACCACTGCTCTCTCATACTCATAGGCACTGCTGGTATTTCTATCAGGGACAGCTTCTACCCACATGTAGTGCCAAAGGCCACAAAGAACCCCTTCCAGGTTAATAAAAGATCTAAAACAGGAAGAGGTGCCCTCTCTTCTTCTCCTTAGCTCCTTTATTTATAGTTCTGCTAAGTGATATTTTACTCATAGTCTATAAATTAAACCAAAGATTTTATGGTCACTTTGTAGTAGTTCATCCTACCATGATGTTCTCCACTTTTACAACCACAAACTTGTATGTATGACTTATGCTCTACAGTTCAGAAACAGCTGAAAGGCACAAGAGTCGACCATTAAATAGGATTGCAGTCTACCACAGCTAACATTTATTCAGCATTTACAACACAACAGCATGAGCTGACACAGTAATATGTTTTCTATTGTCTTCATGTTATAAACGAGAAAGTCCAGGCACAGAGTCATCACTTCAGATGAAATACAAAGGATGAAATAGACGGTTCCCTACTCAAATCTGTCTGAGACCCATTCCCAGCTTCATGTTCCACTACTATATCCCAAGGATCACTGCAAAGGAGACAATAGGAAAGATGTGACCAGGTTAAGGAGCCTGTATCTCTTTCAAGGAGACATTCACCTTTAACTTAATCAAAGAACAACAAAGAAAGCCATCAATCTACTTCCTAAAGGGAGCATTAATTTGAAAGAATTGGTGTTTTTTATTTCTCATCATAAAAACATGAGTCAAAAAGTAAAATATTTAACACTACTTTTTATAAGATTTAAGTATATTTCATTATAATATAATTATAGCATATTCCTAAAAAATTATATCAAAAGCAAAACTGAACAACTATAGATTCCATAGATGTAATTGTTATAGTTTCAAATTTATTTTTATTATTTGAGTAGTCTATACCTTTCTGAAGACACACCAGAGGAGGGCACCAGGCCCCACTATAGAAAATTGTAAGCCACCATGTGGTTTCTGGAAATTGAATTCAGGACCTCTGGAAGAGCAGTCAGTACTCTTAACCACTGAACCATCTCTCCAACCCCCAAATGATGTTCTCTTACAAGCTCCTCACTCCACATCACTGAGATCCAAACTCACATTCCTTCTAAAATAATATAATACACTCCCTGAGGAAGGATGAGCCCCATGTGCAATGTGTGGGACAACTTGAATATAAAGGCCAGATCCCATTGTCTCATCCTAAGCCATTCTGAAGAATTTTGGCAGCTTCACATCTGTCTATAGAATCTTCCCAGGACTCCAACACTGCTTAACGCTTCTGACTAATGCAACCTTCCTTTCTTCTCAGAGGTATCACTCTTGGGAGACTACCCTGAAACTATAGGGCACACAAAACTCAAAACAATCTTTCCTACCATCTGAGCTGCAATAATAACAATGAACATAACATCTTTGCAGGAAATAGCAGACCTGAAAATGAAAAGGCTGGACATCTATAAATATGGCAAGGAATAAGGTACTTAAGCTGAGCCTAAAAGTATAATACATGACAAGTCCTGAGAAAAAACCCAACATGGCCTCACCAATATCCCTATACAACCTCTGAGATTAAAAAATTCCAACAGGCCGGGCGTGGTGGTGCACGCCTTTAATCCCAGCACTCAGGAGGCAGAGGCAGGCGGATTTCTGAGTTCAAGGCCAGCCTGGTCTACAAAGTGAGTTCCAGGACAGCCAGGGCTATACAGAGAAACCCTGTCTCGAAAATAAACCAAAAAAAAAAAATTCCAACAGTAAGATGTATAGGCAGACAGGCACAGTGAAGAAAATTAATCACCAAAAATATATTCTGGCCGGGCGTGGTGGCGCACGCCTTTAATCCCAGCACTCGGGAGGCAGAGGCAGGCAGATTTCTGAGTTCGAGGCCAGCCTGGTCTACAGAGTGAGTTCCAGGACAGCCAAGGCTACACAGAGAAACCCTGTCTCTAAAAAAAACCAAACCAAAAAAAAAAAAAAAATATTCTGTTCAATCCAGGATTCTAAATAAGGTTCAGTAGCCACTTCTATGAAAATTTATATCCTGGGCAATCAAACACATAAAAATGCTTGTGTCTGAAATCATTAATATAAAAGCCAGTGACAAATACACAAAATTTATCTTCAAGAAATTAGATCTCACACCTCTCAACCTTTTTAATATTTTCTGTATATCTAACAATACTTTTTCATGAAAGGGTCATTATGAAGTATTAGTTGACAATTTTTTTTTAATTTAATGAAAACCTTTCCTTCCTAATATCAACTCCAAAATACTCAACAGATAAAAAACTAAATTTTCAGGTGTTAGATATCCAGATAACCTTCCCACTCCCTAATGCAGGCTTACTGTCAACAATACTATTCATAGAAAATCAGCAGCAGACACTGCCACATCTGACCCAACTTCCAAATATGACCTGAAATAAATAATTCTTTTTTTGCTTTGTTTTGTTTTCTCTCTGTAGCCCTAGCTGTCCTGGAACTCACTCTGAAGACCAGGCTGGCCTCCAACTCAGATATCTTCCTGCTTCTGCCTCCCCACATGCTAGAATTAAAGGCATGCGCCACCACTGCACGGCATAAATAGTTATTCTTAAAAATATATTAAATTGCAGAGGCAGAAAAGAATGATTATATGATTACAACCCAAAACTTCCTTACACTCACTCTATAAAAGAAGTAAATTCTCATCAATAATGAACAACAATCAATGATTCTCAACTCTAATGGATGTGAATATTAAACAAGTGACTTGCCAAGACTTGGGCTCCCCAAAGTGGAGATAATTAATACTGTAGAGATCCATGTCCTCCGTGTGCCACGCAAATGTTGTTTTCCACATTCCAAAATAGAGATAAGGGGTATTTACCCCCTCAATAGAAATACCACACTCTTCTTCAACCACATCCAAGACTGTATTTAGGCGAGCTATATTCCATTCATCCACACCCTAGAGACAAGACAGGGAGAGAAAAAGCAAAATCAAGTGTTAGGAAATACAAAATAGCACTTACTAATCAAATAGCTATTTATCAGGTACTACTATACTGTGTATTTTATCATTTAAAAATGGAAAATATAGCACATATTCAAAAGTTACATTAAGTTATTATTTAAATTATTCTAAAATTACTACCAACATATTTTTATATATAATTATAAAGGTAAAATTACATCCAACAACTGCATGATTCTCAATGAAATTAAGAAATAGTAATAATCCTAGTTTAACACAGATAACCTGAAATATGATACTGATAATTGGCATGTATTTACATTCAGGGGCTGAAATTTTTATTGTTTGTTTCATGTTTGCCCAATAGTTTCGAGGCCCTGTTCAACATGAGACATAATCTTAGGAAATCAACAACAAAAAATACCTCCTTCTCCCTTGATCGTGTCCATTTTAGTGTAGCATGTGATCCACTGTGTCCTACATATTTCATGCTACTGGAAAAAAAAATTCAAGTTTTCCAAATCATAGACCCTGCGCTAAGAGTAGTCCTCAAAAAGCAATTAACAGCATATATTGAAAAAATATTGTATACATAACTTCAGCTTTTAACAACTCATCTAAACTCTGGCAAAATTACTGGAATTGCCCATAGAGCTGGTTATAAAGAAAAGAAATAGTTAGAATGACTATCAGTAAAACTAAAGAGGAGTTTGTTATTGTTTGTTGGTTTTCATTAAAGGTGGCTGGAATGGTAGTAAATGTGTATAATTTCAAAACTTTGGAAACTGCAGCCAGGAGGATGAGTTCAACTAAGCTACATAGCAAATTTAAGGCCAGCCTTAGCTACATAATATGTTGTCTCATAAAGACAAAACAATACTAAAAACATTTTAAAATAGGGAAATATTCTGAGTTTAAGAGAGTTTACCCATCAGTAACTAATTTACTGTAATACACAACTATGTAGAATGTTTTAGCAAACTATATTGTCAACCCCCAATACTTTACTCGTAGTCAAAGTCTAATATCCAACATTGGGCTCATATATGTCAGTTCACAAGACAACTATAAAATCCATTTCAATCCGCACACAATCCTATAACAAAGAGAATAAAATATTCTCTATGACCTAAAAGGGCCCCCTAAAAACTATAGTACTAAAACAGCCTTACAAACGGTCACTCTTATCAATTTCTCTTTTACACTAAACCCCTTTAGGCTTGTTCTGTTTTCATTTTACTCTTTAAATAATTCTTTACTTAATAAGCTAATCCCATTTCCTAACACTATTGTGTAAGAAAAAATAGTGATGAAGTAGTTAAAAAAAAGAAGAAGAAAGTATTTAAACATTTTAGTTCCCTAAATAACTGTTCTATCTACAACTGAAGGCCTATGCTGGGAACTTTAAAAATGCAGATTTAATTTTAGGAGACCTCATAAAAGTTCAATAAAATTACATAGATTTTCTCTTGTATTTATAGTATTCCATTTCTTAACTCAAGTCCAACTTAACTTCAGTTCGTACACTTTAGTAAGAGACCCATTTGAAAATCTTTACAGGGGGCTGGAGAGATGGCTCAGCGGGTAAGAGCACTGACTGCACTTCCAAAGATCCTGAGTTCAAATCCCAGCAACCACATGGTGGCTCACAGCCATCTGTAATAAAATCTGACACCCTCTTCTGGTGCATCTGAAGTCAGCTACAGTGTACTTATGTATAATAATAAATAAATCTTTAAAAAAAATCTTTACAGATATAACTAATCTAAATTAATAAAGGAGCATCATAATTATGGGAACCATTTTAATCTGAAAGACCATAGGAATAAGAAACAAACTCTTTCACTGAAATTCTTAGGTGACAACAAGTCACTTCAGGATCCTTAGTCCAACTGCACTCTACACACAGAAACATTTCTTTGCGACCCATCTCCAGCTCCTAATGGTGCAATGGTGCACCAAGCATCTTAGTGCATACCCAAGATCGCGCCATTCTTCTGAAAGCCCCATTCATTCTTTCCTTCTAGCCCACCTTCAGTTCTTTTTTACTGTGCAACCCCATATGAATCTCTCTCTACCAGGGACCCACAGCTGTCAGACTAGGCTGAAACTCATGTAAGGGAATTAGATTCTCCTTCATGTTCTCCATGCCAGTCTATCCAAACTTCCTTAGTGCTGCTGCAGCCTGCTAGCCTGAGCACCACCTCCCAAACCAACTACACCCCGTTAGGCATATACCAAAAGATGCTCCACAATACCACAATGACACCTGGAGCTAGAAAATGTCATCCTCAATGAGGTAACCCAGATCCAAAAGGACATGCATGGTAATCACTTATATATGGATACTAGGCTTAAAGCACAGGACACCCAAAAAGAGTGTGTATGTGAATGAATGATGGGAGGTGGGCGGGAGAGAGTCGCGGGGAGGAAAGAGGAGAGAGAGAGAGAGAGAGAGAGAGAGAGAGAGAGAGAGAGAATGAGCAAACATGGGGTGGTGCTCAAGTTAAATCAGCATGCAATTCAGGCTAACTGAAAGTGATGGGATTCCAATAGAAAGGCAGCCTACAAAAAGCACATCAGCGAGCACTATTTCTATGTGCTGATTGCTGGCTGCATGGGCAGTTTAGAATATCCATCATTGTATATAAATATTAAAATATATTGCCCACAAGAAGTTTGTGCTTTTAAAAGTTTATTAAAAAGCAGAAAACTAAGATTGGAGAGATGGCTCAGCATTTATGAGCAGTAAATGCTCGTCCTCAGGACCTGGGTTCAATTCCTAGCACCCACTGGTGATTCACAACAATCTGTTAACTCCAGTTCCAGGGGAATTGAACGCCCTTTCTAGTCTCCATGGTCACCAGGCACCAGGCATACATGTAATTCATGGACATATATGTGAGCAAAACACTCATACACGAGAAATAAAATAAGTTATAAAAAAATCATATAAGACAATCTACTGAGTTCCATTACATGTCACACTTTCCATCTAGGCACCTCACAGAAGATCTTATTGAATACAAGACAGTGAGATAGTTCCTAAAAATAACACATGCATTTTCCTAAGCAATGACTGCTAATCAAGCACTTGTCATGGCTTGGTCAAACTTTGAAAGACAGAAGAAAAATTATAAACAGCTAGATGTTAGGCAGGACTTCTATTTACAAGGACAACTATAAAATAAATTTTGTGTTATCAGATTGCACTACAGACTATCATTAAAGCCTATGGATTTCTACATTGTCTTTCTGTAATATTATCACAAGTGGTGACGAATTTTGTCAAGAGAATAATAAGACAGAACATACGACATTACAATTTTTTAATCATGTCATCTCATTATCTCCTAATAAAGTGGCATGTGTCCTCAAATGCCCTGTCATCTGAAAGCACTGTAAGAAAGGCATCACTTGCTCAGGATCCCGAAGTTCATGCCTAAAAAGCTAGCGATTATCCGAGTAAAGTTAAAGTCTCTAACCAGGCCGGGCAGTGGTGACGCATGCCTTTGATCCCAGCACTTGGGAGGCGGAGGCGGAGGCAGGCAGGTGGATCTCTGAATTGGAGGCCAGCCTGGTCTACAGAGTGAGTTCCAGGACAGCCAAGGCTACACAGAGAAACCCTGTCTCAAAAGAAAAAAAAAAAAAAAAAAAAAAACACCTCTAACCAGGGCTGGTTCTGTTTCTGAAGTAATGTGGCCAAGCAAAAGCCAGAAAGTCAACTCTGATCCATGTATAATTTATATTTTTTTTTAAAAGTAAAGGAAAATTCTTCCTCTTTATCTCCCAATACTTTGAAATTCAGTAATGTAATACTTTGGGTCTCTGGGTTTTCTTGGTGTTTCATTTTGTTTTGTATTGTATTAAAAGAATGGTGCATCAAAATTTAGAAATAGCTAAATCCAAAAAGAACATTCATGGACACACTCACAAACATACAGTCTACTTTTTTTTAAAGTAACAATAAAAGAAAATAATAAATTATTTAAAAACAATAGTAAAGGTGAGTGTCACTAAGCATCAAGACCTGTCCCTGAGAAGCAAATGCTACAAAGAAAGAACTAGCTCCTGCACCCTGTCTTCAACACACCCAGTGCCATGCACGTGTCTCACATACACACACAATGAAAGAAAAAATGCTATTTTAAACCTCAAAGAAATAATCACTATAGGGTTTTGCTGTTTGATTCGTTGACTGGTTTGGTTTTGTTGGTTGCTGTTTTCAAGACAGAGTATCTTTATGTGTAGCACTGGCTATCTTTGATCTATGTAGCTAGCCTAGAACTCACCAGCATACCTAGCTAACTTTTATACATCTACATATAGACCTTGTAGATCTTTAAAATAACATCTAAATCACAGGACTTTACTTTCTTTTGGGGAAATTAAGAACTAGTTCACCTCTTCTTGAGGTACTAAAGCAGAAAATAAACATTTAAAACAGATAAATACTGTCAAATAAGCCATTAATATAAGCATCCCATTCCCATTCATGCTCACTCAGGACTCAACACTGGCATTTGATAAAACAAAAGCAAGAGACCATTTTAAAAGAGCTTTTGATACAGTGATGCCGTTGTAGCCTGAGAACTTCTAGGAATCAGATTTTCAGGACTCTGAGACAAAGTGTTATGGGATTACATAGGGAACTTTACAAACAATACTGCAAAACTAAAGGGGTTAGAGGGTGAACACATTGAGCCAGATCTGAGCAGCATTTAACAAATCAGTAATCGATAATCTGGCCAAAACCAAAGTATACAAGAGCAACATTCACCCAGGTGGCAATCATCTTGCAGAATACTGCCTAAGGCTGCATAGGGATGTGGAGAACATTGACAATGGGATGCCTAGAGAAAAATTCAGACATTTGACTATATATGAAACTCCATCTACAAAGCATTACACACACATCAGGATATGAGTAATCTGAATTACCAAAGTTAGATCCAATATGAACAATCACAAAAGACATCACAGAACACTCCCAGGAGATAGGAAAAATACAAGAATCCTGAGGCCACAAATCAGTCTAGTCTAGGGTTGTGGGTTTAGCTCAGTGGTAGAGCGCTTGCCTATAGCAAGCACAAGGCCCTGAGTTCAGTCCTCAGTTCTGGGGGAAAAAAAAAGACCAGCTAATGCTCCTAACAAATCAGGCTAGTCAGTTTCCTTAAACTTCAACTCTTCTAGGCTTTCTTTCTCTCTTTATCTAGCGCCTATTTAATATCCGAATATCACTTCATCAAGCCACCTCAGCCTTATTCTGTTCTTGCTCTGTATTGCTTCTTCTTTCTTCTCTTTTTTTTTTTTTTGTTTTTGTTTTATACATCCCTCCCTCCTTGTTCATTCCTTTTATTTCTTTACACTCCCAAGAAACTAGTGTGTGGGGCTCCTGAAAAATGCAACTGCCCCATACTATCAGACAACATAGCTTGACTTCTCTCCAGTCTGCTAGTCAAACATCTCTCATCCCATGACATTTGCTGCAATCCCTTATCCTATTTATTTCTTCCTCTCCTGTTTGGTCTCTATCATGCCAAAGTGAATCACTATCCTACCAGTGTTGGCTTCCTTCTTCCTATTTTCTTTTGATTCCATTCAAACACACAGTAACTAATTAATAGACACAGAACTACCAATATCCCTTTAGTCCAAGGAGCGGTCAGTGCTTAGGTGATGACTTTGTGGAATTGAGTAAGACTCTCTTTCATTGTGAATCTACTGTTGTTGCACAGAACGGCTGGGAACAGACCATTATGGCCTGAATGCAAGTCTAACAAAAAAAAAAAAAAAAAACAATACCAAAAAGCTACTACAACTTAATTCCTATGAAGCATTACAGATGCTGTAATATGGGGGTGGGAGGGTCAAAAAAACTAACTTCTAAGGTACAATCCCAATACAAAACAGAACACAAAATACCTTATGACTTCTCTAAAGTCTACTAAGTCCAAAATAATCTCCCCTGCCTGATAAGATCAGAAAAGATCCTGGACAAATAACTCAAAAGAATGAAAAGTATGTTTAAGAAATGAAGGATGGGGGCTGAAGAGAAAGCTCAGTGGCTAAGAGCACAAGCTGCTCTTCCAGAGGTCCTGAGTTCAATTCTCAGCAACCACATGGTGGCTCACAACCATCTGTAATGGGATCCAATGCCTTCTTCTGGTGTGTCTCAAGTCAGCTACAGTGTACTCGCATATATTAAATAAACAAACAAATAAATAAGTCTTTAAAAAAAGAGAAAAGAAATGAAAGGTGATATGAATAAACTACAAGGGAAAAAAGACAACTGAATAAAAAAAGGAGGTCAACACAGGATATGAGAATGGAATTCAATAAAGACAAATATTGAAGAAACACCAAATGAAATGATGGTAGAAATGAAAATTTCAATAAAGTCAGGTGAAAAGTTTTAGGAAGAGGTAGAGGAATTGGTACACTAAAAGAAAAGAATAAAATTTTTATAACATGACAGAACAGGAAACTCTTGTAGACATCATGCAAGCACCTGGAGATGAGGTGCAGTGTAGCACATTTGCCTAGCATGTGTGAAGTCCTAGGTCCAATCCTCAGAAGTCTGAAGTAGAAAAATGGACAAGGGCAAAACTCAAAGAATGAAGGGCATGACTCTAAGAAGTTAATTTATTCCAAAAGGAGAGAGAACATTTTAAGATAATTGTAACAATAAATAAATAAATAAATAAATAAAACCTCAAACCTAGGCTCATACACATATAAAAGGTATTTTAAAAAGCGACTGGAACAAGAAAAAGAAACCCACATGACATATCCATAGTTAAAACACTAAATATATTGAACAAGGGATGTGTATAAGAGCTACAATAGAAAACCATCAAGTCACATACAAAGGCAGGACCATCAGAATAATAAATAACCCCTCAACTGAAATTTAAAAGCATGAAGGCCATATGCATTGCACATTCTAGAATACCACAAGTGCCAACCCAGACTACAATACCTAGCAAATCTGTCATGACTGAGGGAGAAATTAAAATAGTTCATTATAAAAACTAATGTACATCAAGCCAGCTCTACAGAGGATACTATAAGGAATTCTTCATATTCAAAAGAATGATACAGACATCTAATAGCTATATGAGGAAGAAAAGTAACATATTTGTGAAACAAAGAAGCATTAGAGAAACAGCAAACACTACAAAAACAACAAAATAAAAGGAATATACCTTTCAATAATTCTGAGTATTAATTAGCTTTAATCAAAAGATATAGAGTAGCTTTTAAAACAAACAAGAAAGAAAGGGAGAAGAGAAGAGAAGAGAAGAGAAGAGAAGAGAAGAGAAGAGAAGAGAAGAGAAGAGAAGAGAAGAGAAGAGGGGATGGGGGAAGGGGGAAGGGGAAAGGGGGAAGGGGGAAGGGAAGGGAAGGGAAGAGAAGGGAAGAGAAGAGAAAGACCGGCAGACAAACAAATAGCATCCATCCATTTATCACTGGAGAACCAGAAATGACAGACATGACCCTAACGGTGAGAGGATAGAAAAGGTTATTCTTAGAATGCAAATAGATAGAACTAAGGAATAAGCAAGTGTCTCTATTTAAATGCCTGACAAAATTAGACTTACACTTAAAACTGGTCCAGAAAGATACGAGAATTTACTTCATATTTATTACAGAAACAATCTATTGAGGACATAATCCTAAACATAAATGTCTTAGTTAGGGTTTTACTGCTGTGAACAGACACGATGACCAAGGCAAGTCTTATAAAAAAAACAACATTTAATTGGGGCTGGCTTACAGGTTCAGAGGTTCAGTACATTATCATCAAGGTGGGAGCATGGCAGTATCCAGGCAGGCATGGCGCAGGAGGAGCTGAGAGTTCTATGTCTTCATCCAAAAGCTGCTAGTGGAAGACTGACTTCTAGGCAATGAGGGTGAGGATCTTATACCCACACCCACAGTGACACACCCATTCCAACCAGGCCACACCTATTCCAACAAGGCCACACCTCCAGATGGTGCCACTCCCTGGTCTGAGAATATACAAACCATCACATTCCACTCCCTGGTCCCCATAGACTTGTTCAAAAACATGAGTCTATGGGGGCCATACTTAAACATAGCATAATCAAAATGCATTTAGCCCAACTTTCAAAGTCCTCATAGTCTATAGCAGTTGCAATAATGTTAAAAGTCCAAAGTTCAAGGACTCGTCTGAGATTCATTCAACTTAATTAACTGTAATCCTCAAAGGAAGGCAGGAAACCAGCTGGGCAAACTCCAAACTCTGCATCTCCATGGCTGATGTCAAAGCGGTCTTCAGATCTCCACTCCTTTTTCATCTTTGTTGACTGCAACAAACTGCTTTCTCCTGGGCTGGTTCCACTCCCTGTTAGCAGCTTTCCTCAGCGTGTATCCCATGGCTCTGGCATCTTTAACATCTTTGAGTCTCCAAGGCAATTTCAATGTTACAGCTTCTTGTTTCAGTGTCTGGGATTCCACTTGATCTTTTGTACTCCTCCTAAGGACTGGCATCACTTTTGCAGCTCTGTCCTCTGTAGCACTCTAAGCTCAGGTTGATCCACTCCACTACGGCTGCTGTTCTTGGTGATCATCCCATGGTACTGACATCTCCAATACACTGGGGTGTTCCACTCCAACTAGGCTTCACCAATAGCCTCTCATAGGCTCTCTTCAGGGTGCCAAGCCTCAAATCCTTTGCATGACCCCTTCAATCCTGGGCCATCAACTACAGCTGAGGCTTCACCTTCTCCAATGGCCTTCCCGGGCTTCTCACAGTGCTAAGCCTCAGCTTCTCTCCATGATCCCTTCATTCCTTTACAAGCAGTACCACCTGAGTGACTCTTACACATTACCAAGTCCAGCCGCAGCATGAGGTACAACCTTGGGTATTACTGAAACATCTTCTTTGTGTCCCAGAAAACAATTTCCAGAAGATTTCACCTCAGTGATGCTGGTCTCTTCTTAATCACTGCTAATTCCTTAGCTCCAGCTAACCAGCATCAATTTTCCCAGTAGTTCCTTCCATTCTTAACTCTAGAGCCAGAGCCACATGGCTGAAGCTGCCGAGTTCTGCTGCTTACAGGAACTAGAACATGATCCCCTTGTACTATTACATTATTCTACATCCTTCACTGCCTAAGCTTGGCTATCCTGGTTCTTGCTCTGTAGATTGACCTTGAATGCAGAGATCAGCATGCTTGTCTCATGGGATTAAAGGTGTGTACCACCATGCCTGGATCTAATTAAGCTGGGTAGAATCTTGCCCCAAGGTCCCACTCCCTTAATCTTTTATCTCCTAGAACACAAGATTTTGCTCCATTTCACTTCCTGGTACCCCTTTAATACTCGAACCATAATTTTATATTTTTCCTTTCTAAGCTTGCTATGCTTTCTCAAACTTCTCTTCATAAGACTTAACCAGAGAACAAAGACTCTGCTGGGCTTTTTTGAAACTTCTTTTGTCAATGCAATTAACCCAAGTCTCTTCACCTTAGCCTCAGGCAAACTTTTCAGACAAGGGCAAAAAGTAGCCACATTCTTCACTAAAATGCCACAAAACCAGTCTTTATACCACATTCTGAAATTTTTATCCTTTGAAATCTCTTGGGCCAGGTCAACACAGTTCAAATTACTCCCAACAACAAAGTCTTCCATATTCCTACTAGGATGACCCATTAAGCCCCATTTAAAGCATTCCACTGAATTCCAAATCCAAAGTCCAAAAATCCACATTCTTTCAAATAAAAGCATGGTCAGGCCTATCACAGCAATACCCCACTCCCAGTACCAACTTCTGTCTTAGTTAGGGTTTTACTGCTGTGAACAGACACGATGACCAAGGCAAGTCTTATAAAAAAAACAACATTTAATTGGGGCTGGCTTACAGGTTCAGAGGTTCAGTACATTATCATCAAGGTGGGAGCATGGCAGTATCCAGGCAGGCATGGCGCAGGAGGAGCTGAGAGTTCTATGTCTTCATCCAAAAGCTGCTAGTGGAAGACTGACTTCTAGGCAATGAGGGTGAGGATCTTATACCCACACCCACAGTGACACACCCATTCCAACCAGGCCACACCTATTCCAACAAGGCCACACCTCCAGATGGTGCCACTCCCTGGTCTGAGAATATACAAACCATCACAATAAAATACAACTAAATATAAAGATTAATCCTAACACAGTAATACTTCATGGTTTCACTATCAAAATGCTCTTATCAATAAACATGCCATTCCAACAAAAACCAGAGAAGTATTGGAATTTTTTTTTAAAGATCTGTTTATTTATTTTATGAGTACACTGTAGCCGTCTTCATGCATACCATATGAGGGCATCAGATCCCATTACAGATGCTTGTGAGCCACCATGTGGTTGTTGGGAATTGAATTCACCTCTGGAAGATCAATCAATGCTCCTAACCACTGAGCCATCTCTCCAGCCCTAAAGTAGTGGAATTCAATGGCATCATAGATCCAATGTATTTAACAAACATCTATGAAACATGGCAATCAAACACTGCAGAAAAAACATCTTCTCAAGATCCTGTGGAACTTTCCTTAAAGATCATACAATAGAGTACAAGCAAGTCTCAACAAATATGAAAAAATTAAAATAATTTCTTATATTCTGAATATAATAGAATATAGCTAGAAATCAATTCCAAGAAAAAAACACAGAAAATTCACAAAGTCATGGATAGTAAACATCACACTACTCAGTAATGAAATGGAGCCACTAAGAAAATCAAGAAAACTAAAAACAAACAACAATATACCTAGAATTAGACGAAAGTGAAGAACCTACCAAAATATCTCTAAATTCGTGCATCATTCCCTAGACATTATAAAAATGTAAAACAATACTACTTTAAGACTTCATTTTAGGAGGCTGGAGAGATGGCTCAGCGGTTAAGAACACTAACTGCTCTTCCAGAGGTCCTGAGTTAAATTCCCAGCAACCACATAGTGGCTCTCAACCATCTGTAATAAGATCTGATGCCCTCTTCTGGTGTGTCTGAAGACAGCTACAGTGTACTCACATAAATAAATTTAATTAAACTAACTAAGTAAATAAGACTTCATTGTAGACCATTCAGAATGGCAATGATCAGTGTCAACAGACAACAGACAACAAATGTTGAAGAGGCGTGAGGAAGAGAGACCCCATTCACTACGGGTGGAATTGCAAACTGGTATTGTCTCTATGGAAACTGGTATAAAAAAAATTCTCAAAAAGCTCAAAATCTATCTACTATATGGCCCACATATTAGCTTACATCCAAAGGACTCAACATCATACTGCACAGATACTTATTCAACCATGTTCAAAGGGGAATGTTATGTTTAATAACACTTAGGAAGAGGAAACAGCCTAAGTGTTCTATAAATAATAAATAGATAATGAAAATGTGGTACCTATACACTATGGAATACTATTTAGCAGCAAAGAAAAACAGAATCATAAAAACTGCAGGTAAATGGATGGAACTAGAAAAGATCATATTGAGGAAGGAATCCAGACCCAAAAGACAAATGTGGTATGTGTTCTCTTACTGAAGGTTTTCAGCTCCAAATCTTCTAATGTGGGTACATACCCTATAGTAACTACAGAAACCAGGAAAGTAAAATGGGACCACATTTGAGGGACAATAGAGAAGGAAATAGCACATTATAAGAAATCTGGTAAGGGAAATGAAAAGTGAGGGGTTTGTTGGGGAATAAGAGGTAGGTAAATACAAAAGAAGGTGAGATGGGGCAAAAGGGGAATGGCATGATACAAGTGACTGGATAAGGAAAATGGGAAAGATGGATCATCACTTTAAGAAAAGGGGATAGAGATAAATACAGAAGGAAGGATGTAGGTAAAATAACAATATGGTTGAGAAAAATCACAAGATATCATACTATTAATTACTTACCTAGAAAAAAAAATCACTTAATGCATGTAATTCAATGTCTAAATATACATAACATAGATATATAATATTAATGAGCTTTTCTCTTTTGAGCTGATAGCATTCCCTTCAAAGGTCAAAACTACCTGAGAAAACCCCAATGCCAGACATGAGAAGCCTTCTTTTGTGTTGTTGACCAGGGCTGTCTAAGAGGCTCCCAAAACATACACACTATTACTTTAGCCCATGGTTGCCGAATAGAGATAGCAGGTAAGTACCTACTGCTGAAGACATCGTGCACTTCAGAAACATGGCCAGAGGCCCTGAGCTACAATGAACCTGAGTGTCCTGACCCCTCTCTGAGGACAAGCTTTCATGGTACCAGAAGAAGGGAAACTTCCAAAGGAGGGAAGTAGAAACAGTCCTACCCATCTCTGTCACCTATGAACTACAATAACCAGCATACCACAGATATAGTAGTAGAACACATACTTGGTAGTAACCAACTGCTCTCTCATTATATTTAAGATCCATTCAACAAGAGAGAGGCCATGCTTGAAACTGGAAATAACTACTCAGTACTAATGAAAATCATGGTCACTGGGGTAGAATCTACAATCAATATTTACTAAATCAACATAATCCCTAACTATAATCTATAAACATATGTGTTCACGCCCACAGATAAGTGTTACCTTTAACAGTCATTAAGGAAACTTATCTTTGCAACAAATGGGAAACACCATACAAAACCACAACCACCAGAATGCAGATTTGTAGAGACCAGTCCCAGTTGGTTACGTCTACAAAACAGTACAACAAATAAGGCTCAGAAAACATTGCTGAAGAGGGGGCAGAAAGACTATAAGAATCAAAAGATCAGAGTCTCTATTGTGAAATCCGAAGCCATAAATTCTCACCGATATGACTGCACAAACATGAAAGACACACCACATGCATACTAAGCTGGAGAGGGAAAAGCAAAAATTCCAATGCCTCACAAAATGAGAAAAAAATTGTTAAAATTTGTATGGATATAAAAAAGCCCAGAGAGCCATAGCCATCCTGATCAAACAGAATAATGCCACAGTTGTCAGTATATCTGACCTCAGGTTATATTGCACAACAAAAGTAATAAAAACAGCAGAAATATGCTATCACAAAAGTAGGCTACTAAATCAACGTAATTAAGGGATTGTACCAGACAAAAACCCAAACAAATAACAGCTATATGATTTTTGACAAAGACATGAAAACTAAACTCTGGAGTAAAGACAGCATCTAGGGTGGAGCAATGAATGGAGCAGTGGATCAAAATGATTGCTGTTCTCCCAAAGGGCAGGCTCAGGCTTGGTTTCCAGCACCCATAATGAATGGTTACACTGCCTGCAACTCCAGCTGCAGGAGATCTGACCCACTTTGGGGCTCTTCAACCATCTGAATTCACATGCTCATGTACTCACCTCAGACAGACAGACAGACAGGCAGGAGAGACAGACAGACAGACAGGAGAGAGACAGACAAACAGAGACAGACTAGAATTAAGTAAAGGAATGACGGCATCTTTTCATCAAGGGTATCTATCAGGAAAGCTGGATACACACATGCAGAAATCGGAAACTACAGCTTTTGTCAATCCACAAATACACAAAAAAGGAGCTCCAAATAGATCAAAACCCATAATATAAGACTTGAACCTCTATAGTTCCTAGAGCAGTGATTCTCAGCCTGTGGATCTGGAGCCCTTTAGGGGTCAAACAACCCTTTCACAGGGCCACATAACAAATATCTACATTATGATTCATAACAGTAGCAAATTTACAGTTATGATGTAGCAACAACAACAAAAATAATAATAATTTATGGTTGGTGGTCACCACAACATGAGGAATTGTATTATAGAATCACAGCATTAGGAAGATTGAGAACCACTGTTCTAGAAAAAAAAATATTTTGAAATACAAACATAGCTGAGGACATTCTGAGTAGGATTCTAGTGGCTTGGGAAATAGGTTAAAAAAATCAACAAATGAAAAAAATTCAAAGGATAGATACTGCAACAGTAAGTGCTAATAGAGTAAAGAGGCTTTCTAAAACGATGAGAAAGTATTTAGGAGCCATATATTCTGACATAGGATTAACAGGAGCATGCACACATGAGTGCACATATATACCCACACACAAAGATAACAATGCAGTCAAATGATGAACTACAGAACTGAAAAGCTCTCAAGATATGCAAATATATATATTTTGAAAGAGTTCCACCTCTTTAGTCATCAAGAAATTACTTTGAGGTTAACTTCATCTCACTCAGAATGGTTATCATCAAGAAACCAAATGTCAACAAATACAGGCAAGTGGGGGAAGAGAGAATGCTGATTTCTCTTAGTGTCTGTGTAAACTGTTTTGTCAACTATGAAAATCAGTATGGAGTTTACTCAAAAAGGTATTAATAAAGAACTACTGCACGACCCAACTATACCATTCCTAAACATACCCCCCAAGATTTTGAATTCTACTACAGAGCTACCCACACAGACATGTGTGGCAGGATATTCCCTGTCCAATTACTATTAGTGCAGCAGGAGACCTGTGATTCAACAGGGAAAAGAGAGGCGGAGCTAAGAGCTGCAGAGAGAGAGAGAGAGAGACAGACAGACAGACAGGCAGACAGACTCGGGAGAAGGAAGCAAGATGGACAGCAACGAGCAAGATGATTCATAATCCATGTGGTTTTAAATAGCCATAAGTAGATTTATATCATATAGGGATAGAATAATTAGAGTAACTTGTCTAATCTAGGTGGGCAGCTTGTACCATTATCAACTGACTCTGAATTTATTGTGAGGGCATCCTGTGAGATGAGAATTTATTGTTATATAAACTGACTGATTTATTATTAACTTCTAGAGTTTTGTTTCTACTGGGTTGCTGGGTGTTGTGGCAGCTGACGGCAGGGAGGGCTGTCCTTGCATGGGGCTGACATGGCAATGACCTGCCAAGGGAAACATTTCAGCAGCTCCGGGCCAGAGACTGAGTGGAGACCCCCACCCCCGCTAAAGCTATGTGGTCTGCCGGTGCCCGGTGTAGCACAGGATACAAATAGTCTTTTTAATATTCCCACATCAAACATGTTCATTGATGTTTTATTCACAATAGCTGTGTGGGTAAGAAAAATATGGTTCACATATACAATAAAGATTTTATTAAGCTATAAAGAAAACTGGAATTATAAAATTTTCAGGAAAATTCATAGAATTGAAAAATATATTAAGTGAGGTAACCTAGGCCCAGAAAGGCAGAAACTTAAATGTTTCCTCTCATACACAGCCACTATTTTCATTTTGATTTGTCTATTTAAGTTGAAGAAGCAAGAGGCTAGCACATGGTCACTGGGAGTAGCAGATGTTAGACATTTAGAGATGAGAAATAGTAGAATACATGTGATATGAAAGTACAAGGATAGAGCGTGCACAGGTTTAAGCAGGAAATGGAGGGGTGGGGGGACTGGGAAGTAAACAGCGAGGAGAATTAACTAAAACTAAGGATTCAAACACGCTAATTTTTTTAAAGATTTATTTATTTATTTTATGTATGTGAGTACACTATCACTGTCTTCGGACACACCAGAAGAGGACACTGAATCCCATTACAGATGGTTGTGAGCCATCATGTGGTTGCTGGGAACTGAACTCAGGACCTCTAGAAGAGCAATCAGTGCTCTTAACCACTGAGCCATCTCTCCAGCCCACAAGTTAATTTTTTCAACTTTATTTTTTATTTTACATGACTTCATGTTTCATCTGCAGGTATTTTTGTGTGAAAGTATCAGATCCCCTGGAACTAGAATTGCAGATAGCTGTGATCTGTCACGTGGGTATTCACAGAACAATCATACTGACCACTGAAAAATATATTAGGATAAGCAACTATTCCTTTCTTTTTGACCAATTTTGGCTTTGTGGCATTCAAAGTTAAGCTGAGAGAACTTCATTCACCAGATAGTGCTCTTGGACAACCATTGATCTAAGACTGGGAATTCACTGCCTCAGCCTTACAAGTGCTGGAATTATAAGCATGAAGGTAGAACTTCCATGAGTTTGATGACAGACTTGGCTTTGTAGTGATTCATTCTGGCCTGCCTCAGCTATAATAATCCTGCCTCCAAAAAATAAAAAAAATAAAAAAAGGTAAACAAAGCCAAAAGTAGGCATGATAGCACATGCCTATAACCCCACCCCTGGTGAAGTAGATGCCGGGGGATAACCAGAGGCTTGAGGCCAGGCTGAAATGAAATACACACCAAGTTCTAGGTCATGCAGGGCTTCAGAGTAAGATTCTGTCTTAATTAAAAAAGAGGGGTGGTGGGGCTGTGTAGAGGGGTGGTTCTGATGCTTTGATGGGGAATCTGTTTACTAACTCTGAAGGTCCTTGCCCCCAACTGGTCTTTGATCTGTCAGTAAAGATGCCAGTGGCCAATGGCTGGGTGGAAAGAAAGAGGAGGGACTTTCAGGTTCCCACAAACTAGGAGAGAGGAAGAAAGTTAAGAGATGGGGAGAGAAAGATGGAACAGACTCGAAGCTACAGGGGAGTTGTTCCAAAATATAGGCAGAAATCACTTTCGTGGGCAACAAGACCAATGGGCTCCACAGAAGGTAACTGAGCAACTAAGTTGAGGGAAGATTTAGAAGTGTTGAGCTAGGAATAAAAATAACTGAGCAACTAAGATGAGAGCAGATTTAGAGGTGTTGACCTGGGAATGAAGGTAAGGGCATGTTAGCAATGGAAGGCTTAGAAAAGCCCAGCTGAGGATTCAAGAGAACCAGGACGGTAGCTGGTAGTGTGGTCCACCCTGAGCTTAAAATGGGGTAGTAGAAAGTACAAGCTTCAGAACTGGAAGGCAGAAGGAGAGGAGGGGAGGAGAGGGGATGGGGAGGGGAGGGGAAAGGAGAGGGGAGGGGAGGGGAGGGGAGGGGAGGGGAGGGGAGGGGAGGGGAGGGGAGGGGAGGGGAGGGGAGGGGAGGGAGGAGGGGAGGAGAAACAAGGAACAGACTGGAGAGGGAAGAAAAGAATGGAAAACAGGAGAGAAGGAGAAACAAAAGAGTAAGAAAGTAAAAGAGGAGAGGGAGAAAAGAGAGGAGAGTGGAAAACAAATATATTTCACAAAGACTTGAGGGTGGCAGATAATATAATGCAATTTTAAAACACAAGATAACCAGGCATGGTAGCACACATTTAATCTCAAAACCTGTACATTCAAGGCCAGCTTGATCTACAGATCAAGGTTGTTTGTTACACAGAAGAATCCCTGTCTCAAGAGGAAAACAAAACAAAACACACAAGATACTACTCCTAAAAAAATAGCTAAAATCTACAGAAGGCTAAGGAAGAACAAAAATTCAAACCTTGGTTGTTTGAATATAGTTATCCTTCTTGGTTGTTCCAAGAAGGATAACTATAAACTACAATGTTTTCTTCTAAAGCCAGTCAGGTATTTTTTTTTAAAGATTTATTTATATAATGTATATGACTACACTGTAGCTGTACAGATTGTTGTGAGCCATCATGTGGTTGCTGGAAATTGAATTCAGGACCTCTGCTTGCTCCAGCCCAAAGATTTATTTATTATTATATGTAAGTGCACTATAGCTGTCCTCAGACACACCAGAAAAAGGCATCAGATCTCATTACAGATGGTTGTGAGCCACCATGTGGTAGCTGGTATTTGAACTCAGGACCTTCAGGAGAGCAGTTAGTGCTCTTAACCACTGAGCCATCTCTCCAACACTGCCAGTCAGGTATTTATCTACATCTATACCATCAGGAAAGTATGTTTCTATGCCTTAGGAAACATTTACAGAAGATTCATAGAAGCCTCGCTCATAAAAACTAAAAATAAAAGGAACCCAAATAACGAATAACAAAAAGACAAACTATAATTTATTCTTATATCACGTAGCGTTATTAAATCTAATGAACTATAGCTAATAACTCAAAAAATTATTTGTAATCAAATAAGGGTTGTCTGATACAATACAGTTATAATCCCAGAACTGAGGATGAAGAGATTAAAGGGCAGAGGGACAAGATTTCAAGATCAACCTGGCCACATGGCAAGAAACTGTCCAAAAGTAGGAATGAAGAGGAAGGACAAGAAAGAAAGAACATACACCAAACGATCTAAACTACATAAAGTTCATAAACAGGCCGCAATGAATTATGTTGTTATAAAAAAAAGAAAGAAAGAGTTACTATAAGTGAGAACAATAATTATCACTGGAGGAAGCTGGAGCCTATAACAGGTAATGCATGCTTAGAGGGAAAAGGATGCTGATAAAATTCTTCCTTGAGGTCAGAAATAACACAAAAAAAATTTTATATACAAGAAGTCATGATGTTCTGAATTTGTGCTTTTATGTACTGTGCTGGCTAGTCTTGTGCCAACTTGACACAAGCTAGAATTATCTGAAAGTAGGAAGCTCAACTGACAAAATGCCTCAATAAGATCCATCTGTGTACTGGCTATTTTTGTGTCAACTTGACACAGCTGGAGTTATCACAGAGAAAGGAGCTTCAGTTGAGGAAATGCCTCTATGAGATCCAACTGTAAGGCATTTTCTCAATTAGTGATCAAGGGGGAAAGGCCCCTTGTGGGTGGGATCATCCCTGGGCTGGTAGTCTTGGGTTCTATAAGAGAGTAGGCTGAGCAAGCCAGAGGAGGCAAGCCAATAAAGAACATCCCTCCATGGCCTCTGCATCAGCTCCTGCTCCCTGACCTGCTTGAGTTCCAGTCCTGACTTCCTTTGGTGATGAACAGCAGCATGGAAGTGTAAGCCGAATAAACCCTTTCCTCCCCAACTTGCTTCTTGGTCATGATGTTTGTGCAGGAATAGAAACCCTGACTAAGACAAATTGGTACCAGCAGAGTGGGGTATTCCTGTGACAACCTGACCATGTTTTGGGGAGGACTGTGGAAGGACTTTGGAACTTTGGGCTTGAAGATCCATTCGTTGTTAAGAGCTCTGTCAGATGTTGTGTAGGAGCTTGGAAGATAATGTTGAGAACAGTGCAGAAGATGGAGGTCTGGTTTGTGAAATTTCAGAGGGAAAATTAAAGACTCTTTTCAGGGCCATTGCTGTTTTGATTGTGAAGATTTTGTAGTTCTGGTTAGCTGGGGCTGAAGAATCAGCTGTGATTAACAAGATACCAGAACTACTAAAGCAAAAACTTTGCATTACTGGGACTATTGATGCTGGTTAGCTGGAGCTAAGAAATTAGCGGTGATTAAGAAGAGACCAGCATTGTTGAGGTGACATCTTCTGAGAAGTGTTTTCTAAAAGCACAAACAGGCTGTGTTCCAGAGATAGGCAAGGTTGTACTCCTTCTGCAGCGGGACTTGGTAATGTGTAAGGGTCACCCAGGTGGTACTGGTTTTGAAGGCATGAAGGGGTCATGCAGAGCAGCTGAGGCTCAGCGCTGTGAGAGGCCATGGAAGGCCATTGGTGAAGGTGCAGCCTCAGTTGCAATTGAAGGCCCAGGACTGAAGGGGTCATGCAGTGTTTTGGAGATGCCAGTACCATGAGATGACCACCAAGAGCAGCAGCAGCAGTGGAGTACAGGCATCTGGAGCCCAGAGGACGATGTGTGTGCTACAAAGGGCATGGCTGGAGAAGTGACCCAAGCCCTTGGAGGAGCCCAGAAGATCGTGAGTTGGATCCCAGACATTGGATGGTTGGAGATTGATTTTTGCTTTGATTGTGACTGTGCCCTGATATTTTCCCTCTTGAAGGAAGACACTGTTTTAGTGGAGCCCACAGTTAAGAGACTTTTAATTGTAAAGAGACTTTGGATTTTAAAAGAGATGGATATTTTAAAGAGATTGAAAATTTAAGAATATGTAAAGACTGTGGGACTTTTAAAGTTATTTAGATCTTGGGGATGAATAAGAATGTAAGAGTTGAGGCTTACTAGTGATGTGTTTGTGTGTCAAGTTGACAAGGGGTCAATTGTACTGGCTATTTTTGTGTCAACTTGACACAGCTGGAGTTATCACAGAGAAAGGAGCTTCAGTTGAGGAAATGCCTCTATGAGATCCAACTGTAAGGCATTTTCTCAATTAGTGATCAAGGGGGAAAGGCCCCTTGTGGGTGGGATCATCCCTGGGCTGGTAGTCTTGGGTTCTATAAGAGAGTAGGCTGAGCAAGCCAGAGGAGGCAAGCCAATAAAGAACATCCCTCCATGGCCTCTGCATCAGCTCCTGCTCCCTGACCTGCTTGAGTTCCAGTCCTGACTTCCTTTGGTGATGAACAGCAGCATGGAAGTGTAAGCCGAATAAACCCTTTCCTCCCCAACTTGCTTCTTGGTCATGATGTTTGTGCAGGAATAGAAACCCTGACTAAGACAATCTGTAATGCATTTCTTATCTAGTGATTGATGGACAGGGTCTAGTCCAATTTGGGTGGTGTCATTCCTGGGGTAGTGGTGCTGGTCCTGGGTACTATAAGAAAACAAGCTGAGCAAGCCATGGAAAAAAGGCACCACTCTTCCATGGCCTCTTCATCAGCCTCTGCCTCCACGTTCTTACCCTGTTTAAATTTATGTTCTGACTTCCTTCAATAAAATGAACAACAATATGGAGGGTAAGCCAAATAACCTCTTTCCCCCCCAACTTGCTTTTAGGTCATGATGTTTTGTTGTTGCAATAGAAACCTTAACTAACACCTGCACTTTTCAACTTGTCTTACTTTAAAAATAAAAAAAAGTTTAATAAGGAAACTAAGGTAAGGGTTAGCAATGGATGTCAATACATAAAGAACAAGGAAGATTGTTGGGGAACAAAATATTTTCTACAAAAATACCCTACAATATTCTACTATTTACTCGCTTATTAACTACACAGTGAAATTTATTATTCTTCTATTTATTTATTTCCTTGCTTGCTGGCTTGCTTGCTTGTTTTTGCAGCCCAAGGACTTGAACCCAGGAATGCAAAATGTGATGTCACACATGACAAGCAAGTTCTCAGTCACTGACCTGCATCTCTAGCCCTAAAGGAGTAATTCATCACTATATCCTAGATATAGGAGAGGAGTTACTATAAGTAATGTTAGAGAAATTATGGCAACCTCAATATATCCTATATATTAGTTGACATCTGTCACAGTTGTAGCATGGCAACCCAGAGTAAAGGCAAAATGATCAGAAGTTCAAGGTCATGCTCAGTTAAGCAGCAAGTTTTAAACTGGCCTGAACTATCTAAGACACTGGCTCAAAGACAGCAAAGGGGATGGGGAGAAAAAACAGCTCAGTGATTAATAGTGAATGCTGATCTTCTAGAGGACCTGAAATTGGTTCCTAGTATGCATATCAAAGAACTCATAAACACCTGTAACAAACTCTAAGGGATCCAATGCCTCTAACCTCCACAAGCTTCTATACAAACTTATACATAGCCTTACCCACAGATACACACATGCATATAATTTAAGGTAACAACAATACAAAAAAAAAAAAAAATCAAAAAAAAAAAAAAACAGAAAAAGTGAGCCATAGGCAGAGAATGGAGGAAAGAAGAAGGAAAGAATCCTATTGGTTCTTTCTCTCATATTTAAAAAGTATAGATACCAAAAAATAGTAAATAGAATATAATAAACAAAATAGATATAATTGAGTACTTCTAAGCTATCTAAAAATAGAAAACAAAAGCAATATCACCAAAAACTTTTAAAAAACACAACATAAGTGTAAATATACCTCATCATAAATGCTCCCATTTATATCTGCTCCATAAATAGGTGCCACAAAAGTTAAGTTTTTCCAGTATTTGCGTTCCAAATCTTCATAATCCAAGTATCTTGGAGTACAGTATCTATAAAAAATTAAAAAGTAAAAACCACAAAGCAGTAAGGCAATTTTAAGGTTTTCTACCCATCTAATTTAATTTACTTTCTATATAAAAATATTGTACACTCGCCTGGTATCAAAGTTAATGAGTAATATATAAATGGTTTTATATTAAAAGCTCTATAGACTTTCTTATGTTCCTTATTAGTAGGGCTTCCAAAACACACTAATAAAGGCATCATTCTTTAGCTTTCAAAATATTTCTAAAATATGTAATCGATTGTATAAGAACATTATACAAATTTATGTAGAAAAACACATCTATAGAAAACTGAGAAGAAAACTTTATAAAATTCTAAGACAACAAAACTAAAATAAGATACTCTGTAGTTATTGGATTGGTGCTGCCTAATATACACTAATGACAGAAAAAAGGAAAAAACGTATGTAGTTAGAGTGGAAGAATAAACTAGCACAATCTTTCCAGAGCATAATTTCTCATCGCATATCATATCAAAATTTTACATACCCTCGATCTGAATTTATAAATTCCTCTTGCCAGCACAGAAATGCAGACAATGACAAATGAGGAAGTACACAACAGCATAGAAACTAGAAACACGGTGGGTAAGAGGCACTTTCCTGTAGCTGTGATAAAACTCTGACAAAGGCAGGGTTCACTTTAGCAGTGAAGCTTGAGATGACTGATCTGCATGCATTTGCACTCAGAAAGCAAAGAAAGATTAATGCTAATTTTCAGTACAGCTCTCCTTGTATTCCAATATAGGATCACAGCCCATACAATGGCACTGTCCAGGTAAGGTAAGTATTTCCATCTCAATTAATCTAATATAAATAAAGCCACATAGGCATGCTCAGAGACTTGTCTTAACTGATCCTAGATCCTGTCAATTTCACAATGAATATTAACTATCAGACTGAATAGCCAGCAATTAACTATTAAAACATAAAATAAGGTAAGTCTTCTATGTAATGACATTAAAATATTTCCATGCTGACTACACCAGTTTAGAGATTACTGTGTATATATAATGTAATCACATTGCATTTTTGTTGTTGTTGTTGTCAAGTTAAATTAAAAACCAAACTCTGGAGGTAGGAACCCAGCTCCTTGGTAACCTGCTTGTCTATCAGACAGGATGCCAGAGTTAACAGATTCCCAGATTACCTAAGTATGTCATGGTAACACATCCCTATAAACTCAGCACTTGGAAGATAGAAGGAAAATCATAAATTATAGATAGAAAAGGTACCTCAGCTACATCAAGAGTTAATGCCAACTTGGACTAGAAAGATATCCTAATTTAAAAAAAGAAACGTTAAAATTAACAATTAACTTCTTGAGCATGATGGTACATGTATATAATTTCACTATTCAGGATGCAGAGGTATTTGGATCAAGCAAGAATTCTGGGCTAGTTTTGGCTACACTGTAAATTCAAATCCTGCCTGAAAATACATACATAAAATCCTATATATAGGGGAAATGTATAGAGAGAGCTCGGTGGGTAAGAACACTCTTGCAGAGGACCCAAGTTTGCCTTCTAGTACCCTACAGGCATAAACCAGATCAGACATCTATGCAAGGATACAGCTTGGTAAATTCAAGAAACCTCATCTTCCTGTGCCATCCTCATCCCTCACACCTTGCCTCAGCCACACAGCCTATACACAGGCCTAACCTGAGGCAGTTTAGATCCTCACATCGGCCACACAACTAGCAAAGAAGTCCATATGCCTGGGATATATGATAAAATCATAATACAAAAATCCAAGGCAACATATCTTCCCCCAAATCCATCAGTCCTATAGATATGCTCTCCAATAAAAATTTCCAGCCCGGAGTGGTGGCCCACGCCTTTAATCCCAGCACTCGGGAGGCAGAGGCAGGCGGATGTCTGAGTTCGAGGCCAGCCTGGTCTACAATGTGAGTGCCAGGACAACCAGGGCTACACAGAGAAATACTGTCTCGAAAAAAAAAATAATAATAATAAGACATATATCTAGAGAAACATATATCCAGAGAAACCCTGTCTCGAAAAAAACAAAAAACAAAACAAAAAAGAAAAATTTCCTACATAAACCATAGACACAGAACTTAAATTTCACTGTGAAATTTTAAAAGGACATAAACAGATCAAAGATAATGAGAATAGCCAGCACTAAATACCTGAAGTTAAAGAAACATAAAGCTGAATAAAAGTAAGATAATTCAGAATTTGAAAGTAAAATAAAAATAGTGAAGAGAAAAAAAAAAAAAAGAGCAAAAAAAAATAGTGAAGAGAACTCAATAAGAATGAATGAATGAGGGGGATGGTGAGATAGCTCAGCAGTTAAGAGTACCGACTGCTCTTCCAAAGGTCCTGAGTTCAGATCCCAGCAACCACATGGTGGCTCACAACCATTTGTAACGAAATCTGATGCTATCTTCTGGACTATCTGAATACAGCTACAGTGTACTTACATATAATAAATAAATAATTTTTTTTAAAAAATGAATGAATGAATGAATGAATGAATGAAAGACAAAATTACAAAACTCAATAACTCAATCAGAAAGCTCAGGTAAAAGCCTTAAAAGTAGATTGAATTAAGTAGAACAAATGTCTGGACTTGAAGAAAATCATTAGATCTTCAACAAGATCAAAGAAAAGACTTTCCTAAATCAAGTAAACTCATACATATACATACATATGCAGAAAGCACACAGAACACCAATAAGCAAGACCAAAAAAAGTCCAGCGATATAGCATATGTAAAACCAAAATATAGAGTATTGAAAACTGAAAAAAACAAAAACAAAAGAAAACCACAAACAACATATGAAAACATTTAGCTTATTTCTAGATGAAAATTTTAAGAGGGAAAAAAACCTGAAGTAGTGCATTCTAAAACACCACAGATGCCAGCCTAGACTACTGTATCCAGCACAACAGTCTACCACAAAGGAAGGAGAGAAAGTTTTTTTAATATCAAGAGATTTAAAAGGATTCGTGTCAGTCAGCCATAGTGGTACACATCTTTAATTCCACTACCACTCAGAACACTGAGGCACACATACCTAATCTCTATGAATTCAAGGCCATTCCGGTCAAGATCCAGAACAGCAAAGGTTACATGAGATATTGTCTCAAAATAATTATTGTTATCACATTATTATTATTACTATTATTATTATTACTATATTTCATCTCTACCAAACAAACCTTGCAGAGAATACTAGAAGCAATACTTATGACAGAATAGAAGAATAAACAAGCCAAAGCTAAAAAGAAAATAAATGAAGTTATAATTATTGAAATACAAAATACAAATACAGGACCACAAACAATAAAAATACTGCAATCAACCTGTACCTTTCAATAGTACTTTTAAATACGAGTAGCTTTACTTCACCAATCAAAAGGCACAGGCTACATGAATGGACTAAGAAACAAAACCCATCTTTCCACTGTCTACAAAAAACTAATTTTAGCTTTAAAAGATAGGCAATACTTTAAAGTGGAAGGATGGAAAAATATATTCCACACAAGAGACCATATTCTGGAGCAAAAATTATACCTTAAAACTTTATAAAAACTGAAATAATTTCATATGTTTTATGTGACCACAATATAATCAAAGTTAAAATTGATAGAAATCTCTAGTAAATACACATACTTGTGGAAATTAAACAGTTTGTTACTTAATGATAAATAGGTCATATGAGAAATAAGAGATACTAAAAAAAATTTAGATCTGAAACCAAAATAATATCTCTGGGAAACATTAAAAATATTCCTATAACAGGAATCCTAAGACCATGCATTAAAATACATATATCTGCTGGGCAGTGGTGGCGCACACCTTTAATCCCAGCACTTGGGAGGCAGAGGCAGGCGTATTTCTGATTTCGAGGCCAGCCTGGTCTACAAAGTGAGTTCCAGGACAGCCAGGGCTACACAGAGAAACCCTGTTTCGAAAAAACAAAAACAAAAACAAACAAACAAACAAAAAACAAATAAGAACAAATAAAATTTATATCTAGTATGTGGATACAATAATAAAAGTCAAACCAGAAATAAATAAAGTAGAAACAATGAACACAATACAAAGAATGAGTCTGATAGCTTATTTTTGAGAAAATAAGTTAAGGATAACAGACCCATAAACAAACTAAGCAAAAAAAAAAAAAAAAAAAAAAGGGGGGGGGGGAGGACCTAAGTTAACAGAATAAGAAATGAACAAGGAAACATTATGACAGACACAACGGAAATTCAGAACTTTATAAAGGAAATATTTTTAAAACCTATATTCCATAAAAATCTAAAAGAAATGTATGAATTTCTAGATTCACCAAACCACCAAAGTCAAAGCAAGAAGAGATCAACAATCTAAACTAAAAAGGCACATGATAAGTAAGTAACACTGAATGCATTTGCCATTCTAAATTACAAGATATATTACTGAGCTATATTAATATAAAATAGTCATACAGTAACAAAACAGCATGGTACAGGCACAAAAACTGACTTTTTTATCAATGGAACAAACAGAAGACAACATAAGGTTCAGGTAACAAAAGCCATCTCAAAATGTATTCAACATCCTTAGCAATTCAGAAAGTGTAAATCACCACTAGTTTGGTAACTGGAAGTGATGGTGCACGCTTTTTATCCCAGCACTCAAGAGGCAGAGGCTGGCAGATGTCTATGAGTTCAAAGCCTATATCCTACAGTGAGAGAGACAGAGACAGAGAGACAGACAAATACTTTGAGTTTTATCTTACCATAATCAGAATGACTACAACCATGAAAACAAATGACAACATATGCTGGGGGTAATGTAGTAGAGGTGCAAATTAGTGTTGCACTACAAAAATTATGTAGAAAACTCTCAGAATGCTAAAAATAAATCTACCATATAACACAGCCATGCAACTACTTGGCATAAATTCTCCAACCTACTCCACAGATACTTGCATAGCCATGTCGACAGCCGCTCTAGTCCCAATAGTAGAGAATTTGGCTAGCAATCAAAAGGCTCTGGGTACAATCCTCAGCAGAAAAATAACAACAACACAGCAGCAGAAAAATTATGTGGCCAGTAAGATGCCTCAATGGATAAAAGTAGTTGCCTCAGAAGCCTAAAGACCTGAGATCAACTCCTAGAATCAATTCCACAAAGTTGTTCCAAGACCACCACACAAGTTATATGGAACATGAATGCTCACACAAACACATCATACTTACATACACACACATACATATACACATACTCACATGCACACACGTACATGTGCTAATAAAGTTTCTTAATAGCATGAATGATGAGGTGCTCAATCTATAATTAAAGTCCTATTCTCAATAAGATCCAAAAGAATGGGATCTAAAAGTATATTTTTTAATTCAAAATTTAATTTTTACACTAAACTAGAAATAAGAAGAAAGACTCTTCGTCATCTGTACACTATGTCAAATAATGCACTCATGCACACAAGTCACGTTTATGCCGTATCAGCTAAGTTCATCCAAAGATTTGCTTCCATTCACAACCATACAAGAAATTTAAACAATAATGGTTTTGATTGGTCTGCTAGGTTTGGCATGTTTTTCAAAATACTTGGAGATTTTATTATTGTTCAAAGGTTGAACTTTTTTCTGAGATTTTACAGGAAAAGGAGAGAAGAGCAGGAGTTGGGCACAGTCAGTTTTAGGGGGATTTTCAGATGGCTTTGACCTTTTAATGATCCTTTTCTCCCTCTAGAGTCAAGTGTATATATCATCAAGCCAGGTTTATTAGTACTGCTGATTAAACCCAGGGCCTCATGCATGCTAGGCAAAAAAACCAACACCTGAGCTGAATCCCAGCTTCAGATTAAGATTTTTATTTTGGGCATCCAATACCACATAAGAAACACAAGGTTTAAAAATATATTTGTGCTGGGCGTGGTGGCACACGCCTTTAATCCCAGCACTCGGGAGGCAGAGGCAGGCGGATTTCTGAGTTCAAGGTCAGCCTGGTCTACAAAGTGAGTTCCAGGACAGCCAGAGCTATACAGAGAAACCCTGTCTCGAGAAAAAAAAAACAAAAAACAAAAAAAACAAAAAACAAATAAAACAACAACAATATATATACATATATTATATATATACAATATTTACATATATTTATATACATATTTTTTTCCGTAAATTCTTTAATAGTCTTCCCTTCAAGAAAGAAAATTTTGCTGGGTATGGTGGTATATACCTAAAGACCCAGAACTTGGGAGACTGAGACAGAAGGACCACAAATTCAATGTCAGCCTAAGCTTTATAGTAACCAGCTATCTCCCTGCCTCAAAAACAAAAGTAAGATTTCATTCTTCTCCCCATTCAGTATATGATGTACCTACTCAATTTCTCTGGAAGAAGACAACTGCCACTATATGAGGATTCGAGGAACACTGACAAAGAGGAAACAGAAAGAATGTAGGATCAGAAGGATAGAGAAGTAACAAAGATATGCCATCTACTAGACAGGACACAGACAGTTTAATTATGAACTCCCGACAATATTGGACTGTCAATTGTAAATAAAGGAAGGGGGAATCTATTGGCTAGTGATGGATTTAGAAAAGATGTCCGGGGGCTGGAGAGATGGCTCAGTGGTTAAAAGCACTGACTGCTCTTCCGAAGTTCCTGAGTTCAAATCCCAGCAACCACATAGTGGCTCACAACCATCCCTAATGAGATCTGATGCCCTCTTCTGGGGTGTCCAAAGACGGCTTGTACTTACATATAATAAAAAAATAAAAAAGAAAAAAGAAAAAAAAAAGATGATGATGATGTCATTACCTTCAGTTGTATACCCACTGGTGAGCCTACCTGGCTCCATTCAATATTTATAAGCCTGTGATTGCTCAAAAATCCCTTATTAAACACAATAGGTCATATAACAAAACAAAACATGGGAATGGGACCTATTAGGAGAGGGAACTGACACGGGAGTTGAGGAAAAAGGATGGGTAGTGGGTAAAGTACCAGAATATGTTAAATACATATGAAATTGACAAAGAACAACAACAACAACAAAAAAAAAAAAAGATAGAAAGAAAGAAAGAAAGAAAGAAAGAAAGAAAGCAAATCTTGAACTCTACAGTTACATACACATGCACAAGTCCACAATGTCTGCAATATACTCAATTGTGCTTTTTTTAAAAGATGTGTGAGTGCATAGCAGGACTGGTATAGGATAAAGGAAACAGTAATATGCCCATGTTTCTACACATTTGCAAAGCTCCACTTACAGGACGAGCAGCATGAACTTTAGCCTCATACAAGGACCCCTCCTGGACAAGTCTTCCAACTAAGTTCTTAAGCAGCCGCCCTCCCAGTCAAAGCCTTAACAGTAATCGTGGCTTAATCATTCATTTACATGACTCCTAGCTTTCTGACTTTTATAATTATGAGCTGGCTTAAGAGACTAACTTTAAGAATTTGTTATATACCATATAACTGATATAATAGATGTTTTCCTATTCATTCAACGTTGTTTTTAAATTGCTATTGCTCATTTTAGTCTTAAACAAAATTATCAATAAAATGTTCCCTATCAAAGCTAAAAAGAACTAAAAACCTCTGACAACTAAAAAGAAAAAAAAAAAAAGAACCACTTCTAGATTTTACAAACAGGATTATAAAATATGGAACAATTTCTTTAGAAATAAGCAAATATGAGTAAGCCGTCATTTGAAGAACAGAAACCAGGGATGAAGACAAGAGATGACAAAGGAGGTTCCTGCTTTTCAGGCTGCTCTGTCCATGTGGCTTCTTACCTTACAGACCCCTTTGGAAGAATTACAAACATAACTCAATTGACTCACTTGCTGCTGTTAGCCAGCTGCCTGAACTCCTTCACAGTCATGGCTTTCTTCTGGATGTTGTATTGTGTGAACAGTCCCGACTGCCCTGTGACCATCTGCTGAATTGGTGCTGGGATGAGCAAATTATCAATATCATCATAGCATTGTCTTGGCTTCCACTCCTTAGGAGGAATCACCTGGAAGCAAAACAAAATATTAACTTGGCACTCCAAACTAAGTATTACATACCTTTTATTTTTCAAAAGAACACTTTTTCTCAATACCTCTGTAACAAAAGTACTGTAAACACTCACTAATACTTTGCAGTAAGGATATGATTCTTAATAACAAAATTCACTGACATAACTATATTTGTATTGGCTTGTTTTTAGTGCCACTCATAACACTTGCTTTTATTTTTTTATGATTTTTTTTTAAGTATACAGAATGACTAAGAGTAACAGCTAATGATAAGACAGGCTGGGATATTTATTAGGTGTTTATAAAACAGGCTGAGCCGGGTATGGTGGCGCACACCTTTAATCCCAGCACTCGGGAGGCAGAGGCAGGCAGATTTCTGAGTTCGAGGCCAGCCTGGTCTACAAAGTGATTTCCAGGACAGCCAGAGCTATACAGAGAAACCCTGTCTCGAGAAAAAAAAAAAAGGCAGGCTGAGATGTTAGATGAAACACCGGTGACAGCAGAACAAACAATTCACCACGTGTTACCTCTCAACAGAAGATGGACTGTTGATGGACTCTTCCTCAAAGAACACAAACAAGTTCACCTTTACTGAATTTTAACTACATGTCTCTTTTTTATGTGGTACAGATCAGTAAATATTTAGTCAATATTTTCTATGTAGATCTCTTTTACAATATAGTATAAAACAAGTGGTCATCTAGAGGATTTCAGAGTTGAATTCCTCACACGGACAAACTAAACTGAGGTTAAAGCTTTACACACTCAGGATGGGTGCGACCTAAGCCTGGAAGTCCATTTAAACAGAGGCTGGCTTGGGTATTTTACAGGGACCCTGCCTGGGTCTTCCTCTTTCTCCCACTGATCCTTTTTAGACACCAACCTATGTGCCTTCCCATTGGTTCTCCTCACAATATTTTCCATAATGTCCTCTGATAACAAGAAGCAGCCATCTCAGGGATGTCGATTTCACCTTCCTTGCCTTCCTATGTACTGCTAACTCTCCTTCATTGGCAAATAGCATGGTAGCAAATGAGTACATGTCTGAAAACCAGCTTTCTGTGAAGATGAGGAAAAGTTTAATGTGTAACTTTTGTCTATTTCCATGGTATGCCTCTTCTAACATGGGCAGTACTTCCTGTTTTGTTTTTGGTATTTTCAGACAAATTCTTAAGCAACCCAGACTGTCCTTGAATTTGTTACATCTCTAGGAATGCCCAGGAATACCTCCTGCTCCTCCCAAATGCTGGGACTGCATGAATGCACCAGAATACCTAAGAAATTTCTTAAAATATTTTAAGATTGAGAGGGCTGGAGAGATGGCTCAGTGGTTAGGAGCACAGACTGCTCTTCCAGAGGTCCTGAGTTCAAATCCCAGCAACCACATGGTGGCTCACAACCATCTGAAAAGGGATCCGATGCCCTCTTCTGGTGTGTCTGAAAACAGTTACAGTGCACTCATATGCATAAAATAAATCTTTAAAAAAATTAAGATTGAAAGATAGTATTCTTACAGAAAACGAAAATGAATTATTAGAAACCAAATCACAGAGGACCCACTTGGGTAGGAATAAGAAGCAGAATGCTATTACCCCTCCCAAGTCTTCCACACACTCTTTTCCAAATAGGTCTATCCTGTTCACGTGCCAACAACTACAATATTTATTGGTAATAAACTTATGTGGCTATGTATCACTAAATATTAAGTTTTTGTTTAGGGCTGGAGAGATGGCTCAGTGGTTACGAGCACTGACTGCTCTTCCAGAGGTCCTGAATTCAATTCTCAGCAACCACATGGTGGCTCACAACCATCTGTAATGGGATGTGATGCCCTCTTCTGGTGTGTCTGGACAGTGATAGTGTACTCACATACATAAAACAAATAAATCTTTTTTAAAAAAAGTTTTGTTTTGTGTATGTAACATGTCTGACATTTTTGTGTTTGTATATATGCATTAGGATACACATGTATGTGTATGTATGTGGAGGTCAGATGTCTTCCTCTATTGTTATCCACCTTATTTTATTATATTTTATTTGGAAACAGAGTCTCTCACCGAGCCGAGTCCTCTCTTCACCTTCCCAGCACTAGCATTATGGAGATGCATAATGACACCGGGCGGGCTTTTTTTTTTTTTTTTCTTTTTTTTTTTTTTTTTTTGGTTTTTCGAGACAGGGTTTCTCTGTATAGCCCTGGCTGTCCTGGAACTCACTTTGTCGATCAGGCTGGCCTCGAACTCAGAAATCCGCCTGCCTCTGCCTCCCAAGTGCTGGGATTAAAGGCGTGCGCCACCACCGCCCGGCTGGGCTTTTTTTTTTAACATGCATATTAGAAATCTGAACTCGGGACCTCCTGACTGTACAGCAGGTACTCAACATCTCCAGTCTACATCAATACTACTATTTGAAAGGTATACTAGTATAAAAGTGGAAGGCTTGAGCAAAGGCTCAGAGGGTGCCAGCACTCTAGCTTCAGGAGAGCCAATGGGTACCTGCATGCACATGAACGTACTCACACAGAAAATCGTTAAAAAGGAATCTTTAAGAAGCTATACTATAATCTTGGTAACTGAAAGGAAATCAGAGTGTTTAAGTATTAGAAATATCAACTGTGAGTACAAAAGTGATAGTTCAACAGTTGAGAGCACTTGTTGCTCTTCTCTTCCAAAGGACTTGAAATTGGTACCCAACACCCATATCAGGAAGCTCACAAATGCCTATGACTCCACAAGATCTGACACTCTCTTCTGCCCTCTGCAGACACCTGCAAAGACACAGCAGATACTCACATCAACACACAAAGGGAAATAAAAATAAATCTTAAAAGAACAAAAATATCAAGTATGCAGCCAGGCAGGCATGCCGTACTCCTTTAATTGGGAGGCAAAAGAAGGCAGATCTCCACAAGTTCAAGGCCAGCCTGGTCTTCAGAGCTAGTTCTAGGACAGGCAAGGCTACACAGAGAAAACTGTCTCAGAATAAATAAGAAGAGGAGAAGGAGGAAGTGGGGAGAGGGGAAGAAAGGGAAAGGAAAAGGGAAGGAAAAAGGAAGGAAAGAAGAGAGATCTAGCATGTACAAAGTCTGGAGTTCTAGCTCCAGAACCACATAAGCTTGGCATGGTAGTACAAGACTGTACATCTAGTCAGTAGAAATGTTCTTGGCTACATAGCAAGGTCAGGGCCAGCCTGAGACAAGAGATCTTGTCTCAAAAATAAAATATAAAATTAGTGGCTCAAGAGATATCTCAGTGGAGAAAAGCACTTGATGCTTTCACAGACGACTCCCATCACCCAATGGCAACTCACAACTTCCTGTAACTCAGTTCCTGGGGAATCAGCGTCCACGTCTGACCTCCTGAGAGCTCCTACACAAGTGGGTCACACACACTCAAGCCACCACCGGAGTGTAGTCCCTAGAATTCTTGGTGGGAAGAAAAAAAATAACTTCCAAAGGTCCTCTGAATATACCCATACTCACATCATACACACAAACAAATAATAAAAAAATTAATTTTAAAAATAAAAATAATAAAAGAAGTAAACTGGTTTCCCAGGAATATTTTTTTTGTTTTGTTTGGTTTGGTTTGGTTTTTCGAGACAGGGTATCTCTATGTAGCCCTAGCTGTCCTGTAACTCAGTTTGTAGACCAGGCTGGCCCCGAACTCAGAAATCCGCCTGCCTCTGCCTCCCGAGTGCTGGGATTAAAGGTGTGCGCCACCACGCCCGGCTAGGAATATTTGATTCTTTTTGAATTTTTATTTTATGTGTAAGTGTATTGCCTACATGTACCACATGATTGTCTGGCATCCTTGGAGTTATAGATGATTGTATGCTACCATGTAGGTACTGGGAACTAAACCCAGATCCTCTGCAATAGCAGCAAGTGGTTTTAATCATTAAACCTAACCTCTCCAGCCCACCAGGAATATTTTTAAGTAACTTTTAATGCTAGAGAATAAAGCATAAAATAAAATTAAAGTTATTACAAAGTTAAGCCTATCAGTTCTAAGTTTGAGGCCAGTCAGTGTATGCAGTGAATTCTAGGCCAGACAGGTATACACAGAAAGACCCCATCTCAAAGAGAAGGAAGGCAGGCAGGCCTGCTGATCCAAGCCTATACCAACTATTTTCTTTTGAATTAATTTTAGATTTTATTTTATTCTCCTACGTGCATGAGTGATGGAGGTGGCATGCAAGTGGAGATCAGAAGACAACTTTCAGGAGTTGTTCTCTCTTTCCCATGGGATCCAGAACTCAACAGTCAGCAGCAGGTAAGTCAAGTGCTTTACCTACAGTCATACTTTCAGTTCCATTTTAAGTCTTTAAATATCAAATTACCTCACACAGTTCGAAACCAAGTACAACATATTTGGTCATTAAACAATTTAATAGTAACACCTTCATATTTAATGAGTTAAAGTAGAGGAAACCTATTCTGCTTCATTTCTATCAACTATATTGACTACCTTGCTGAGTATGTCAAGAAAGAATGCATACTTTATGTCACTGTTTTCCCAAACCCAGGCATTTCCAGCTAAAATATGCATGCCCACTAGATATGTTGAAGCCAGATGCTATCTACAAAGTAGCAAATTAAGAACAATGTTATCTTCATGTTGTAGGCATAGGTACATATCTTCACTCTCTTGTGTTTTATGAAGCACGTACATACATACATGCACACATATATATATGTTTATGTGTATGTATATAAATAATTAGAGAAAAAACAAAATTGGACTACTCTGAAATTAAACTCACTATTATTGAAGTACTCAAAAATTGATTATTGTAAGTTAAGGAAATTATTATGTTAAGACAAATCCACGAAATGTCAATAATACATTAAGAAATGAACCACAGGGGACCTTTATTCTCCCACAAAAAGAAAAACATCCGCATCTATATAGTCTGGATTTTCAACCAAGTAGCTTGGTTTGTTGAAGCTCTATACACTTAAATTACTTCCCCATCCAGAGTAAGAATGAGACTAGGTTAAACATAATTTATGTGACAATGAGAATACAGCAAAATAAGATTAGAAACAAGCAGTTCAGCTTCATCCTAGTAGAGCAAAACATTATTATAGAACACTGTCTTTATCAATGAGTGTTACATTGAGGGTGAGGTACACTGGACTCACCCAGGTGTATTTGTAATTCTCATTAATGTTATTCTGCCACATCCTGTCATGGGTGTACTCAGTGTGCCTACAGCTCCTCTTCTAGTTACTAAACAAGTCACCTCACCACTAGACAGTACACTAATCACAGAGGACCAAGAGATGTTTTCAAGAAACAAAAAAGGAGACAAAAAAGGTTTTCAAAAAAGGTCAAATAATGAACACAGTATAGTAACACACATGCCATCAACCCAGCATTCAAAGATGGAGGCAGATCAACCATGAAATTCAATGTTCCAGGTTATTCTGGGATATATGAGAAATCTGTTTCAAAAAAAAAAAAGATAGATAGACAGACAGACAGCTAGAAAACTAGAGAGGAGAAGGTGATCTCCAGCTTCTCTCTGGGCTAATAAAGCCCAAATCCTTGATAATACATGACACAGCATTTCATATTCATGCCAAATGACGGAAAAATAACACCTTCTGTTCAACTGAAGAATGATTCCCCCATGTCTACCTCAAATTATAATCTGCAAGTTCTGAGACCAAAACTGAAAAAGCAAATTCTAAACAACTTTTACATTTACTTATTCTGTGTATGGGGAGGGGGACATGGAGGCATGAGGAGTACATAGCACAAATGTAGAAGTCAGAGCATAACTACTGACAACAGCCACCTAACAAAAGGAATGACCTCTGGATACAAAATGCCACAAACAGTAAAAAACTGGATTACAGTCTCTAGTATGAATGGAGACATCTTGTACTCCAAACCTATAATTCTGAAGTTCTCTGTTCAGCTAACAATCATTGTCCACACCATTTGACCTTCACAACAGATATGCAAAGTCCAGGGAAAAACCTTTCCCAGTGAAAGCATCACTAGCAACAGCCTCTGCCAGTGCCATGCATTTATATAATGAAATTACAGTCTTTGGTACCTCATGAACTCTCCTACGACCTTAAGCACACCATTTACCATTATTTTTTAAAACATATAATTTCGGGGCTGGTGAGATGGCTCAGTGGGTAAGAGCACCCGACTGCTCTTCTGAAGGTCCAGAGTTCAAATCCCAGCAACCACATGGTGGTTCACAACCATCCGCAATGAGATCTGGCGCCCTCTTCTGGAGTGTCTGAAGACAGCTATAGTGTACTTACATGTAATAAATAAATCTAAAAAAATTAAAAAAAAAAAAAAAACACATAATTCCGTATCTTTAAGAACAAGAATAGATGAACCTACTCAAAACTGGCTTCTCTTTTTAAGTGTTCAAAGCTACCAAGAGCTGTTCACTAGATCAGCACACTATCCCTGGTAAGACTTCCTGTGGATACTTGTCTTTACAACCAAACGCATATTTTACATAGATGCCAGTGTAGTTTTTTTTCAAGCAATGTCTCAGCATAGCAAAAAGAACAGGACAAGGAAACATGTACTACTTCATCTTCCTTCCCAATTTTAATAGTTAATATTGATTGGCAACTTGATAGAAGTCACCTAGGGGACAGATCTAGATTGTATTACAGAGAGGTGAAGACCCACCCTAAGTGTGGGCTAAGATTCTGAACTGTATTAAAAAGTAGAAAACAAGTTGAACAACAGTATTTATCTCTCCCTCCTTCCATAGTATAGATGTAATATGACCATCTAGCTGCCTCATGTCCCTACCACCATAATGTATTCTAAAACAGCCAACATAAATCATTCTTTCGGGGCTGGTGAGATGGCTCAGTGGGTAAGAGCACCCGACTGCTCTTCCGAAGGTCCAGAGTTCAAATCCCAGCAACCACATGGTGGCTCACAACCATCTGTAATGAGATCTGACTCCCTCTTCTGGAGTTTCTGAAGATAGCTACAGTGTAGTTACATATAATAAATAAATAAAATCTTAAAAAAAAAATCATTCTTTCCTGAAATTGTTTTGTCAGACTATTCAATTTAAGACCACCCTCACTTCTTATTGCAGGTAGAATAAACCCCCTAATGCATTACCTCAGTAGTATGTAATCCTAGCACTTAGCAAAAAAAAAAAAAAAAAAAAAAAAAACTGTGTCATAATAATAATAATAATAATAGAGTGAGCTCCAAAAGTGACTCAGCAGCTGTGAGCCCTTACTGCTCAATCATGGGAACCAGAATTCAAATCCAAGCAGCCCTACTGGGTGGATGGCAATACAGTAAATCTAGTTCTAAATGATTCAAAGTAGCCCTACTGGGTGGATGGCAATACAGTAAATCTAGTTCTAAGTGATTCAAAGCCCTTTTATATACTTCATAAGGGGCAGAGAGGACAACCCTGAATGTTTTTCCTTAACTCCTACCTCCTACTCTTTTGGCACAGGTCTCTGTGGTGATCTGAATAGGAATGGCTCCCATAGACTCATATGTTTGACTGTTTGGCCCATTCGGTGTGGGTGTGTCCATGTTAGAATAGGTTGGTCTTAATGGAGGAAGTGTGTCACTGTGGGGGCGTGCATTGAGATACTCAATTCCAGGCTCAATGGCTCACAGTTTTCTGCCTGACTCTTGCTGAAGAAGATGTAGAACTCTCACCTCCTCCAGCACCATTTCTGCCTACTCACCATGCTTCTAGCCATGAAGATAATGAACTAAACCTCAGAAACTGTAAGCCAGCCCCAATTAAATGTTTTCCTTTATAAGAGTTGTCATGGCCAGGTGTGGTGGCACGTGCCTTTAATCCCAGCACTTGGGAGGCTGAGGCAGGTGGATTTCTGAGTTTGAGGCCAGCCTGGTCTACAGAGTGAGTTCTAGGACAGCCAGGGGTAAATATAGAGAAACCCTATCTCAAAAAACCAAAAAAAAAGAAAAAAAAAGTAGTCATGGTCATGGTTTCTCTTCACAGCAATAAATCCTAAGTAAGACAGTCTCTTTACCACCTCCTATGACAGGCTGGCCATGAGTCTTCATTTGCCACTGACATTGGAGGGCTGAGATTACAAAATATATGCTATTGGCTGCAGTTTTTACATGATTTCTGGAGACTGTAAGTCTTCACAGTTTGGTAGCAAATATTTTACCTACTGAACCATGTCTCCAACCTGGATTCTTTCACCCTAATTATATGTTTGGTTGCTTGGTTGCTTGGTTGGTTTGGTTTTTTTGGAAACAAGATTTCTGTGTAGCCTTGCCTATCCTGGAACTCACTCTGAAGACAAGACTGTCCTCAAACTCAAGAGATTCGCCTGCCTCTGCCTAGCAAGTGCTAGAATTATAAGACTCTGCCTGCATGCCCTCCATCATCACTGCTACACAGCAGACACTTCACACTTGAAGAAAGAAAGTAGCTAAGATCTGGTAAAAGAGATACCAGATCTACCTCCACCACCTCCATACAAAGAAATACTGATAACCAATACTGTCCCCTGGAACCACATCAAGGTAAAAACAGAAAACCAACTCTAAAGTTGTCCTCTGGCCTCAACAGATGAGTTGTGGCAATATATAAATCTCCACATATCATACATAGGCACCACACATAAATAATATACAATTTTTTTTCAAAAATAGGTAAAAAGGCAAATTGATAGAGAATGCAGACTGGGATTGCCTAGGGCAACAGTGATACCAGGAAATTGGAAATGACCATTCAAAATATATAGTTTTTCTTTGTGATATCCACACATAATTTGATAGTGGTGACAGCTATAAAACTATTTGAATAAACAAACAAACAACACTGAATTAGAAACTGTAGATTGAGGATATTGTATCTTGCTGTTTTAACATGAGACAGGCATTGTTGCTAAAGCCTATAATCCCAGAATTCAGGAAGTTGAAGAGAGAAGATGGCCATGATTCAAGACAGTGAAAGAACCTATCTCAAAACCAAAAAAGAGAGAGGGAAGGAGGGAGGGAGGGAGGAGGGAGGAGAAATTATAGAACATAGTCTAGTATAAATAATCCAAACAAAAGAAAATTAAGTATTCCAGCTAGATAGCAGACACTGAAAGAACCAAAAACTAACAATGTAATTCCAAAGTCAAAGGATACTTTTTAGGACAAGTTTGAATATAATCACCTTGGCAAGACCTGCTCGATGGGCTCCTTTGGATTCCATGTATGCGAGGTATTTGTTGAACTCCCGAAACTCCTCCATGGAAGGTCTGAAGGTCATTATCTTACAGCTGGGATTTAGGGGACTCTCCACCTCCACCACCTCCATGATGGCCACAGATGTTTCTGCAAAGAAAAGGTGGCCATCAACAATGGACTCCTCAAAAAGGACGCCTCAGGGGGCTTCCTAACATGCTCCTATTCTGGACACAGAATCACTGACCTGACTGTAAAACTGACCTCCATGAAACCTTTCCAAGTAAAACTGAATTTTCTAGAAGTACAGTCTACCACAGAGATAAGTTATTTCTCCACTGGTGAAAATGAGCCAGTTCAAGCCAAATTTGATTATCTTAAAGGCATGTTTATTGGGAAGCTGTTCTCAGGCAAGTTCACTGGCCCCAAGGGGAAAGGAAGGTGGAGAGAGAGCCCATAAATAGAGCAGAGAGAAGAGAAGGAGAGGGAAAGGAACAGAGAGACAGACAGACAGAAAGAAAGAAAAAAAGAAAGAGAAAGAGAGAGAGAGAAACATAAGAGACAGACACCAAGGAGAAGCCTCTGAAGGAGAAGAGCAGCATAGCTGCTGGGCTGGAAAGTTCAGGGTTGGGGACAGGGTATGTATGCCAGGGAGGGACTGCTGGGAAAACCTGGAGGTCAGGTGTTAATGGTCCTCAAATAAACACACAGATGTACTGGTCCACTATCTCACATATGCACCTATATACATAAAGGCCTAGCATATATGCTGAAGGATGTTCAATATCCCTAGCACAGAGCTGAAGTGTGCTTCCAGTTTTTTATAAGATGGTTTTCTATAATAATTAAAAACCAATCACATGACAAAACCACCAGAAAGTAAACTAATCTACTGAGGACAGAAAACAGTACCAGAGGAGCTCTGATAAGAGCTGTGCAAAACTGAAGTTATGAATTCAAACTCCAGTATCCATGTAAAATGCCTAGCCAAGCTTGGCCATGTTTTGTAACCCTAGCATTGTGGGAGGAGGCAGGGACAGAAGCATCACTGGGATTTGCTGCCCTCCAGCCTACTCCAGGTTCAAGAAAGGGAGTAAGATTGAACATGATACAAGACACCTGATATCCTCCTGCCTGGTCCCTTTCTTTGCATTGTAACACAAAGTCCTACAAAAACCACATACAGATATATACATAGCACACACACACACAAAAAATAATAATAATAATTAATTTTAAAAGACTCTCATGCTATATCAAATCTTGCCCTTGCACAACAATCACTAACTCAGCTCAGGCACCCATAGGATATTGGACCCTCCCCCAGGATATCTTAATTCAAGGATAATCAAATCCTTCATATAAATTGGGTTACTCTTTGCACATATCCTACATTCGTCTTCCTCTAGTCTTTAAATCTAGATTACTTATACCACCTAATATAATGTAAAGGCTAAGTCAATAATTGATGTTATATTTTTAGGTACTGTCTTACTCAGGATTACTATTGCTGTTGTATTACTATCAACAAAGTGACTTGGGAAGGAGAGGGTTTATTTGACTAACACGTCTATATCATAGCTCATAATCAAAGAAGTCAGGATACAAACTCAAATAGGGCAGGAACCGGAGGCAAGAGCTGACGCAGAGGCCATAGAGGAATGCTGCTGACTGGCTTGTCCATCAAGGTTTATTCAGCCTGCTGTAAAGAACCCAAGACAACCAGCTCAGGGATGGCAACATGCACAATGGGCTGGGTCATCATCCACCATCAGTCATTAATTAAGAAAATGTCCAACAGGCTCGGTAACAGCCATGGAAGCATTTTCTTAATTGAGGTTCCCACCTCTCAAATGACTTTAGCTTGTGTTAAGTTGATATAAAGGCATCCAGCACAGGGAATTATTTTTTTATGTTTTACATGCCAATTTTTCCTCTTGAGACTTCTGATATAGCCATGACTGGCCTTGAACTTGTTATGTAGTTGAGGATGACCTTGAATTTCTGATCCTGTACCTCCTACATAGGAGGTTTGTAGTACTGGAAATCAAACTCAAAGCCTCTAGGTAACTACTCTTACCAGCTAAGTTACATCCTTAACCAGATGCAATTTTTTGTAAGCCCTTGGTTATTTCAATTCATCAATACAAAAAAACTCAAATATAGAAAGCCAATTGTACTTCACCCTCCAGCAATACTTAAACCCAGTTTCTCAAACAAGTTAAGTCATTTGTGACGTCACATAATCCTTCCCTTGAAGCAGCCTCTCCACACTTCCTACCTTTGAGTTCCCAACTGTCTGTCCAATACAGAACTCAATGAGCCATCCTATGCTCCGTCTCCTTGTCTACACCCATACTATAGACAGCAAGGTGTTTCTCCCAATGCTGGCACATCCCACTAGCCATTGAGTTATATACTGAAAAGAAAGACAGATTGGCATGTAGTCTTCCTCACATCTGCTATAATAATATTATATACAATAATCATTACAATAATATACGAGTAATAATAAAGAAGTATTGACCAGGAATGCATATTTTCAATCCCAGCACTTGGGAGGCAGGTGGATTTCTATGAGTTTGCAGACAGCCTGGTCTACAGATCAAGTTCCAAGATGGCAAAGAAACCCTGGACAGAAGGAAAGAAAGAAAGAAAGAAAGAAAGAAAGAAAGAAAGAAAGAAAGAAAGAAAGAAAGAGGAAAGGAGGGAAAAATCAAGAAAAGTAAAGAAAAGAGTATCAAGGGACTAGAAAGAAGGAACAGAGGTTAAGAGCATTTGTTGTTCTTACATAGGACCCTGCCTGGTTCAATTCTCAGAATCAACATGGTGACTAACATACAGACTATGCATATACATATACATATAATATTACACATAAAATAAACATAAAATATTAAAAAGAAGTTACATAGAATGTCACATTCAGAAAAAGGAATACACTTGTCCTAAACAAAAGTTATTCGGAAAACAGATTAGCCTAGCATGAAAAACACATCTATAATCTTGGTACTTGAGAGGAAAAGACAAGAGGATTTTCACAAGTCAGAAATCAGCATGGTCTACATACCAAACTCTGGGTGAGGCAGCTAGAGTCCTACCTCAAAAACAAAAAACAAAACAACAATAGACAAATCTAATTTGCTTCACTAGCAAAAAAAAAAAAAAAACCAAAAACAGCACTACAAACTATTTGTGTGAAACACACCAGCTATATGAAATGAAACATTCCTTTTCTTTTGGCCAAAATACAAGTCACCTTGGTATTTGTCTGAGCAGAGTCAGCAGCCACTGAAGAAACTGGAAATGCAGGTAGCAATTCAACAGTGATTGAATTCCTAACTTTAGTTCAACAGACATTGAAAGGACAAAACAGTCCTGGCACTAACAATGACACAAAATGCAATAAGTAAATGGTATCAATGCAAAATTTAAAAAAAAAAAAAAAAAAAAAGCAGTTTTTTTTTTTTTTAAGGGAATGAGAAATAAGTTTTTCTGGAGCATTTTAAAACGACTGTTGCACAGGGAATACAGATTTAGATTACTCCAAACTCCATATTCCAACATGGAAGCAGTTTCATGAGTTTTAGTTACACAACTATGAGAACAGAACATGTTACAGAACAAAGAGAATTATAAATCAAGGCAAATTTAAAACACACAGAATATCAAAGGGGCAGTTACAGCAAGACAGGGAAAGCTTTTCTCTAGGCTGTAGAAGGGTCTCTGATGACATTCTTAGCATTTGGTTGGTGGAAGCTGGTGGTCTACCATGTTAATAGATTCCAAAAAGAAATGACCTACTACTCACTAGACTGCCAGGACAAAAGAAAGGCTACTGTGTGCAGAAGAGGAAAACCAGCCCAAGATAAGGTAAAACTACCTCCTGGGCCTGCAACATTCCAACCTCTCCACAGTATTGAAATTCTAATCAGTCAGGCAAGCTCTGGAGACAAAGCTGCTTTTCAAGAGTTCTGATTTACAATAGTAACTACTAAAAAAATGCAGGGCCGACAGGGGGTTCCGGTTTCAAAGCAGGCAATGGAAGGTGGTTCAGAAAAATAAAATCCAGGAGAAGCCTAAAGGAAGAGAAATCTCTTAGGCTCAGTTCTGCTCTATTCTTCAAGAGATCTCCAAGACAGAGAAGGGAGAGGGAGAGAGAGAGAGAGAGAGAGAGTAGAAAAAAGAAGTTTGGAGTTTATCTGAGTATGCCAGGAAGTAATTTTGGACCTCTACCCCTTAACATATCCAGTTCCTGAACTCAGTCATTTTCTTCACACCATTCAAAGAACTAAGCTCCCTAAGTATACCTCTTCTGAGGAAACTGAAGCAAAAAAGTAATCTTGCTCATATTTTGATTTCTTGTTGCTGTGAAGAAAGAGAGGAAGGAAGACAAGGAGGGGAGAAGGAGGAAGGGAGGATGAAAAAGGGAAAGCACCAAGGAAGAGATTTATCCAAAGAAAATTTAGCCAGACAAAACAGAAGCGAGTGTATAGTGTATATAGTGTGCAGTGAGATCCAATTAGTATTTGGTATGTTCTGAAGAAAATTTCACAACAGAAATGAAAAAGGAAGAAAAGTCAAGATTTCTAAACTGAGACTGGAGATGTGTAGCTCAATTGTACAATACTTGCTTTGCATGGACTAGGAAGGAGTTCAAACACAAGAGTGGGGGTGAGGGCAAGGGGAAGGAGTGGGTAGCTCCAAATCCTCACACTTGTGAGGCTGAGGCAGGAAGCACAGCTTGAGATGTAGAGCAAAACCACGCCTGAAAATAAGGGAAAAGGAGGGGTCCAAGTGTGGTGGGGCACTACGGTGACTGAGACAGGAAAGTCACAAATGCAAGATCAACCTGAGCTATGTAGAATTTGGAACCAGTATGGATAATAGGACCCTGTCTTTGAAAAAAATAGAGACAAAGAGCCCAGCCTGCAAGTGCAGCTACCCTGGACACTTGGACAAGGAAGATCACTGTACTTAAAGGCTGGGCTACATAATGAGTTCAGTAGACTGGGCCACAGAGTAAGATAAGACCGATCCTAAATTGCTTCCATGTTGGAACATAGAATTTGAGGTCACATAAGTCTGTGTTCCCAGGCCATGGTTACTCAAAATGGCTGGAGAATCTCTTATTCCCTTTTAAGATGAAAGCTGCAGTTTTTGCATTGCCTGCATCCCATATCTAGCAAATGCTTAGCACTTTGTACATGTTACTGTTTTCTTTAAATGTATGTAGAATATACCACCAAGCAAAAACAAACAGAGCAACTAATGGGTCATTATTCAAAAACAATTTCCATCCTCCAAAATACCAAATATATTAATAAACAATTCATCAAAAGAAGAGGAGGAGAAGTCTGGGTTACAGGTCAGACGTGTGCGTGAAGGCACTGGACTCCAGCTGAGCTTTCAGAAAGGTGGCTGGGGAGGTGAAACTAAATAAACAGTAAAGTACAAATCAGAAGGGAGGAAGAACAAAGGATCAGCCCCACTCTGAGAGCTAAGCAAACAGGAAAGTAGTGGGAAATGATGGGCTGAACAAAGCCTCACAAACACAGGGTCAACTGCAGGTTGGTTCCCCAAATGAAGAGCTGCTGGAAGTGGAGCAAGGAGGCTAACCTTCTTAAAGGGATTATTCTGAGTGCGTGGGTGGATTAGGCCAGCTACCACGAATATGAAATATTTTCAGTGTATCACTTAATTCCAAGAGAGGGAAGTATGTAGGGGAGCTTTGGGTGTTGGGGGGCGGGGGGTGAAAAGTAAAATGAGCTGCAATATGTAAATGGAAAATGTAAAAGTAAAAACTGAGTCTGTTTCACTCTAATTAAACCTCACACCTGAAGGAAATTATGAATTCTCTGTCAACTCCCTGTCAAGACTTACTGTTATCTTGTTTCATTTACCACTAATTTTTTAAATTTGTACTTTCGGATTCACAACACTATAGTTATAAAGACAAAAATACACATTGCATGTATACATAAAGCTTCTATTTCCAGAACTCTAGGTTCTATCCCCAGAACTACAAAAATAAATAAATAAATAAATAAATATGACACGGGGCTGGAGAGATGGCTCAGCGATTAAGAGCACTGACTTTGGGGGGTGGGGGTGGGGGTTAAAAAGAAAAAAAAAAAAAAAGAGCACTCCTCTTCTGAAGGTCCTGATGCCCTCTTCTGGGGTGTCTGAAGACAGCTACATTGTATTTACATATAATAAATAAATAAATCTTTAAAAAAAAAAAAAGATGACAGTATACCATACCTCCAAAGAAGTTCAAATGAGACTCAATAGTGAAGAAAAAGGAATGGTAGCCCACACCATTAACCCCTGAATTCTGGGAGCAGATTTAGGAACTGCAGGCCAGCCTGCTATACACAGTGAGTTCCAAGCCAGCCAGAACTGCAAAGTGAGACCCAATTCCCCCCAAAAATAAACAAACAGCTAAATCTTGAGGTAGATTGATTCCCAGCTTCAGGAGGGACCTCCACACTAAATTCTAGACTGTCCCTACCAGTTTGCACTCCCACCATAATGAAGAATGCTTTCCCCACCACAGACTGCTGTCATTTATTTTATTGATCGTGGCTATTCTGAGTTAAGATGAAATATCCAAATTCTAGTTTGCATTTCCCTGATGACTAAAGATATTGAACATTTAAGCATTTCAACCTTTGTTGGGTTTTGTTTGTTTATTTGTTTTGTGGGTTTGTTTGTTTTTTTATAATTCTCAGCCTAGTTCTGCACCCCATTTTTAATTGAGTTGTTTCCTGGATCCCAGTTTTCTTGGTTCTTTGTACATTCTAGATACTATAGCCTGCCACTTTGCCCAAATTATGGTGCCCTTTTCCTTATAAAAGCTTTTCAGTTTCATGAAGTCCCATTTATTAATTGTTGATCATAGTGCCTATCCTATCAACGTTCTGTTCAGAAAACCCTTTCCTGTGACAGTTAGTTCAAGGCTATTCCTAATTCATTTCTATTATATTCAGGGTATATGGTAGTACATTGAGGACTCTGATCCATTTAGAGTTGAGTTTTGTACAGGAAAATAGATATGGATGTATTTTCATTCCTCTACATGCAGTTATCCAGTCAAACTACATCATGTTAAAGATGCTTTCTTTTCTCCCTGGTGTAATTCTGGCTCCATTATCAAAATTCAGGTTTCCAAAGGTGTGTGGAATTATGTCTGCATCTTCAACTTTATTTCATTTAGCAAGACTATTGTTTTTATGGCAATACCATGCTGTCATTATTACTATAGCTCTGTAATACAAGTTGAAATCAGGGATGGTGCTACCTCTTTGCATTCATATTCAAAGAAATCTACATCTTACTAAAGCGATACTTGTACATCCATGTTCATTACTTTTCTATACATTATAGCCAGAAAAGCAGCCTAGGTGCTAATCAACTATTAGAACAGGTCATGAAAATGTCATACATTTACACAATGGAATATTATTTGGTTGTTAACCAAAATGAAATTTGCTGGTAAATGGAAAAGAGCTAGAAACCATCATCCCAGACAACCCAGACCCAAGGCGACAAATACTGCATGGTATCTCTCCTATGTGGATGTCAGTTTTTACTCTTTAGATATGTGAGCTATGATTTGAATAGTCACAGAAGTTTAAGTACCCAGTGTGTGTGTGGGGGGGGGGGGGGGCACCATATCCCACAGAAGGGAAAATAGAATATAGTTATGGAGAGACAAATGGAAAGACAGAATAGGAAGATCAAATGGAGAAGGAAATGGAAGGGCAGGGCAGAAGAAAAAATATGGGGAGGTACACTACAGGCTTTTTGGAAAATCATATGGAAGCCTACTACTTTACACGGTCCTAAAACATATAATCTATGGAAGAAATCTAAATGGAATCATCACATACTGAGGGAGACAATACCACAGCTAGATACCTGACACAAACCCCCAGTGCTAGGAATGGGTTACATCTTTTTGAGTCATTGGCCAAATGGCTCCCATAGGCATGTCTGCAAAATGTAATAAGCTATTGTTTACTTGCCACAATAAGGCCCTAATAAGGCCTTATTGCTAAGGCCCTAGTGCTGACGTATATCACCTATTTATATCATCAGATATGAAGAAATGGAGCTGGTATCGGAATAGAAACTTGTACAGTGCCGGAAGGCACTTTATGCCATACCAGGGAAGAAGGTTAATCATCAGTGTCACCCAGCTACAAACCCTATAACCTACCACAGTGACCTGCCTGCAAGCTATACTGGTATTTACTGGAGTAAACAACCACTTTTTTATTGGACTTACCATGAGACAGAATCCATGACACTGATTAAGTGGTCATGGGTCTAGGAAAAACATCTCCTCCTGTTACCTTGCTAAGAACACTGCAATAAATGACTGCCCTTAGCATGTTGCTATACCCACAGATCAGAGCCTCACTGAGCCAGCATCACAGAATCTTGCAGTAGACAATAATTAAAACAGAGACCGTCAGCTGCACCATATGCAGAGTATGAGAGACTTTGGAGCACTCAGCTCTAAATGGGATATCTTCATCAAATTTCTCCAGTCCCAGCCGGGCGTGGTGGCGCATGCCTTTGATCCCAGCACTCGAGAGGCAGAGGCAGGCAGATCTCTGTTAAGTTCGGGGCCAGCCTGGTCTACAGAGTGAGTTCCAGGACAGCCAGGGCTACACAGAGAAACCCTGTCTCGAAAAAAAAAAAAAAAATGCTCCAGTCACAAATCGAGGGAATGCAGACCAAGAAGGTGGAAAGACTACAAGGCCATAAGCAATGGAGGACTCCAAAGAAAGAGGGCATCTTTCAGACACAACAATAATGCACATATGAACTCATGGAGCCTATGGCAGCATAAAAAAAGATATGTACAGCTTCAAGCTAGATAAGGGCTCAGCTAGGAGGGATAAGTGTGGCTGTAGTCCCACCACTAACCAAGAAGCTATTTGTAATTGATACCACCTGCAAAAGTCAGTTCTATCCAGGGCAGGCCCTGGTGCCCACAATTAGTTGACCAAGACAAAAGACAGTCATATTCTACCCCCCGCCCCCAACTTCTCTTTCTCTCTCTTCCTCTTCCCCCCCACCCCCCTGCCTGGGCCTGTGTCTGTGTGTATATATACACTTTTTGTCCTGTTTAATTGTGAAACTGATTTGTGTGTGTGTGTTTTTTGAGTTTTAGTTGGTTAGTTGAGTTTTGTAGGGAGTTTGAGAGAGAACATGAAGTATGTAAAGAGGTGGAGAGGATCTGGCAGGAGTTTGTGGAGGGAAAACATCAGGATCAAAATCGATTGTTTGAAACAAGTATAAATAAACAAGAAATGGTATTTACAGGACCATGAAATATTAACATACAAAAATGGAGACAAATTTTTCTAGTCCATCGCCTTAAACACTCAGCCAGAACTACTGCTTCAAAGACAATTTTTTAAAAAGACCTGCAGTACATATTGAACTTACTGACAGTACTGAATGTACCTGTTTTATCATTTGATAGCTAGTAAATAATAACAGGTATCAAGGGTATAGCAGTAAGAATCCTTGCTACTGTATGTAAGACTGGGAATGTAGCTTGGTATAGAGTTTGCCTACCATGCGCCAAAGCCTTGAATTCAGTCCCCAGGACTGAGTCAATCAAGAGGTAGAGACCAAGGTCACCAATTCACCAGTCTATGTGGGCACAAGAGACAGTCTCAAGACAAAAGGAAAGGAAAGAGAGTAGGGTAGGGGGAGGGAGGAATTAAGTAAGTTTTTTAGTACCATAAAGCAAGCCTTAGCGTTGAATTTTATTGTATTACCAATTTCGTGGAGAACTGTAAACATTATGTGTAAACTCTAAACACTAAAATGGGAAGGAGGTCCTAAAACTACTTAGCTAGGCAGTGCATTCCAAAGCAAAGCATAATAGGTTACCAGGCCAGCAAGCTTTAAGAAAAATTAGTGTACATGCTCAATCGTAAAAAAAAAAAAAAAAAAAAAAAACGAATTTTTTTTCTTTTTCAATCTTAGAGACCGAACTTAAGATGTTCCGATACTAAGCATTGGCCCTACCACTTGAGCTATATATTCCAGGCGGTGGGAGCGGACCGTAAATTTTAGAGAACAAATAACCACTAGCAGTGCAGAAATATGACCACCAGGAATCCCTGCACTGGTGATGCAGAGGCAGGTGGATTTCCTGGAGCTCCAGGTTAGCTACCATACAGAGTTCTAAGTTGGGCAGGACTACATATAAGACCCTGACTCAAAAACAACCAAAAATACCAAAAGTTTTAACCATCACACTTTTAAATTAGAATACTAGTAACGTTTCCCATAGAAAGAGTGAGGCTCCACTCCCTTCCGCCCTTTTTAAACGCAAAACTCAAGTAGGTGAAATACAGCAAAAGATTGGTGCTAACCTAAGCGTACCGAGCCTATCAAAAGCGTCTCCCAGGCACCGAATTGCTTCATTTCTAACGCAAGCTTTCTAAGCAGTGCTAGGTAAATCACCAAGTGTGAGTGACCGTACTGAGTCCAAGATTTAAAAAAAAAAAAAAAAAAGTTTGCCAAGTCTTCTCTGAGAGCACCTGACTGACTACGTGCGAGCTTGCGAGCTCAGCCATACCGGCGTCTGCCTTCTGGGTCCACTAGAAAATCCTCAGAACTGAGTCCAGCTGCTTTCACTGCTGAGCAGAGAACACCAATTTCCAGCCCGAGCTAGACCGCCTGCCTTCTTGGCATTCCCATCGCACAACACGCCCTCTCTCCCTGGCAGTTCACATGCCGCATCCAAGTCGCATCTATTAAGCGCCCACTGTCTACACCGCATCATGGCTCCCCCAGGAACAGCACAAAGAAATGGCCTCAAGACGGAGGAAAGAAAAACATAAAGATCATCTGCCAGGGCCAAGAACGAACCCGAGTGAGGGTCGGGCTACCTGCTACCTCGCGGATCCGGACATCCCGACCCAAGGGAGGCTCGGAGGACGCACAGGCCCGGCCTTCCTGGAGTCGGCCGCAGAGGGGTCGGTCGGCGCCCCAGACCACACAGGCGTGGCAGTCCGGAGCAACACCACCTCCGATCGGCTCCCGGGAGACGGGCGAGCGAGCTCCCGAATCCGGAGGGCCAGAATGGACTGTCAGGGCCGCCTCCTCCCTCCCAGCTGACTGACTGCCTTGCACCGCGGAGCGCCCAGGCCCGTGCCGCCCTGCGAAGATCGGACCGAGGCCGCCACCCTTCCCGCTCCGTCCCGACCAAGAAGAGGTTACCTGCGCCGCTGGCGGAGGTCCAGACGCCACCCGAATGAAAGGGATGAAAAGTGCGGCCTCCCCTGAGGGTTTTGGGAATCTTTGGAAGACTTGTTCCGCACTGGGTGACAGCTGTTCGCTGCGCACGCGCACCGGGCGCCACCACGGAATCCCTCCGCCGCGCTCCCCTCCCTCCCGGCTCGGAGGTGGGCGGGAGGCGGCGCGGGCGCTCAGGCAGTGCGGGCTGCCTCTGCCTGCGTGTGGCGCACGCGCCCCCACGTGACCGCTGGGCCGGGCGCTCTCTGGGTCACGTGGGTCTCTAAACTGCTTAAAGGAGCCCGACTTGAAGCCTAGACTTCCGCCTCTTGCCTAGTCTACGCTTGCTGTGCTGTATTTCCTTTTGCCTTGGGGACAGGCTCGCCTCTTCTTTCTCAAAGGAGGAAAAACACTGACGAAGCAGAAGGAGCAGGTGCGCAACAGATCTTTGTCGGATCACTCACTAGGTTCCCACAGGGGCTGGACCTGAAATAAAATAGTACACAAACACGCCTGCTGGGACTCGGTGCGAGTCTATGGCAACCCTCGGTGCGAGTCTATGGCAACCCTCGGTACAAGAACGGCTGGCTGGCTGACTTTGACCTCGAGTGGAGGTGGTCAGGAAGGCCAGACCCACGGTGACATTGTCCTGTGCCGGTACACCAACCAGTGGGCTGCACCTCTGAGCCTACTTCAGTGAGAGATCCCAAGTGAGCAGCATTCCCAAATTCCTAGCAACCAAGCCTGTCCTTGAGCAAAAAGGCCTAATACTTGATTAGGGAACCTGAATTGAGTTACCTTCCTACACGTCTGTGTAAATCTGACTTCTAAGACCGCAGAGGAATCACACAGATCTCAAACCCTTACTGCCAGATAGGTTCCTAAACACTAAGTGTTCTGCAAAGGCTAAACAGGTTTTACTGTCCCACAGTTCCTATCTGGGTTTTTTTGTTGCATTTCCTCTAGTTACTGACCAGGCATATACTAAAGTGAACACACAGGACCATCATTTTTACGTGTTGTTAGAAAACAAGGATTTCTAATGGATGTGCTGCATACTTATAACCCAGGACTTGGAACAGAGGACTAGAAATTCAAGGTCATTCTCAACACATCATAGACCTAAAGTTAGCCTGGGCTACGTGATATGCTGTCTCAAAAACTGATCACCTCTTTTTTTAAAAAAAATATCTCAACATAACCTTTTAAAATGTACTTAAATGTGTTTCTTTTTTTCTTCTTTGTTTTTTTAAGAGGGAGCACTGTAAAGACAGATGGAATGTGGTTAATTAACTGAAAGATAATGAGATCTAACCATCATATTTCTTTGACTGTTAAAAACACAACTTAGGGACTGGAGAGATGGCTCAGTGGTTAAGAGCACCAATTGCTCTTTTGAAGGTCCTGAGTTCAAATCCCAGCAACCACATGGTGGCTCACAACCATCGGTAATGAGATCTGACGCCCTCTTCTGGTGCATCTGAAGACAGCTACAGTGTACTTAGATATAATAGTAAAAAATAATAATAAAAAAACACAGCTTAGAGTTTGGAAAAAAATACAATTCTAAACTTACATAACTTATATATAGCCAACTGGTAATTTTCCAATGTGTATATTATAGAGATTGGCAACCATACTCCAAGGCAATTGAATATACTAGAACTATAGTTACATATCTTAATTTTTAGGGCATTTTGTGAACTACAAAGATTGCACATCTATTATTAAATAATTGAAATAGTTCAATGAATAAGTACTCTTATTATCCTTGCTAAGCAGAGATTAAAAACGATATCAAGGCCAACGTACCGGCACACACCTTTAATTCCAGCACTTGGGGGACAAGGAAGGCAGATCTCTAAATACAAGGCCAATTTGATTTACAATGTAGATCAGTGTGAGTTGCTGAAAGGCAGGAATACATGTGAGAAACCCTGTCTCAAAAGAAATGAAGGAGAGGGAAGTGAGATAGAAGTATATCCCCAGTTGCAGTCTGAGAGAGACAAATACTTCATGATCTCTTTTATGGGCCCTAGACATTGCACACACAAACACACACACACACACACACACACACACCACTTTGCATACATATTAATGGCATGAAAATAAAAGCAAGACTGCCTTGGAAACAAAAGAGACTAATGAGACTAATGAGTAAAAGTGTAGTCTAGGAAGGTGTACTTAAAACATAATATAAGAAAATAGCTTTCAAGCCGGGCATGGTGGTGCATGCCTTTAATCCCAGCACTTGGGAGGCAGAGGCAGGCGGATTTCTGAGGCCAGCCTGGTCTACAGAGTGAGTTCCAGGACAACCAGGGCTATACAGAGAAACGCTGTCTCAAAAAACCAAAAAAGAAAAAAAATAGCTTTCCTCAACTCTGTATAACCGAAATATAAGTCAATCTCAAAAGTGCGCGCGCACACATACACACACACACACACACACACACACACATACCCTGGGGCGGGGGCGGGGGTGGGGGGGTTGGTAATATGCTTTGCATCCCAGCATTTGGGATGCAGAAGCAGGTGGATCTCTTGAGTTCAAGGCCAGCCTAGCCTAGTCTACAGATGGACTTCCAAGACAGCCAGGGGTGCAAAGATGAACATTGTCTCAAAAACAAAACAAAAAACAAGTTTTTTTTCAAAACTTGTTGGGCATAGTGGCACAAACCTTTATGGTATCAGCTACTTGGCAGGTGGTTCACCTTGAGTTCAAAGCCAGCCTGGTTATATATAGGTTAACGTGAGCTAAATAGTAAGACCTGTCTTAAGAAAGAAGGAAGGTAGCTGGGCGTGGTGGCGCACGCCTTTAATCCCAGCACTCAGGAGGCAGAGGCAGGCGGATTCTGAGTTCGAGGCCAGCCTGGTCTACAAAGTGAGTTCCAGGACAGCCAGGGCTATACAGAGAAACCCTGTCTCGAAAAACCAAAAAAAAAAAAAAAAAAAAAAAAAAAAAAAAGAAAGAAGGAAGGTAATAAAGAATGGAAGGAAGAGAGAGAGAAGGAGGGAGGAAGGGAGGGAGGAAAGAAGGGAGGGAAAAACCAGGCTGGCCTGGAACTCAGAAATCTGCCTGCCTCTGCCTTCCGAGTGCTGGGATTAAAGGCCACCACACCCGGCTTACTTCTAGTAATTCTTAATTTTTTTTTAAGATTTATTTATTAATATATATAAGTACAATGTAGCTGTCTTCGGGTGCCCCAGAACAGGGTGTCAGATCTCATTATGGATGGCTGTGAGCCACTGTTTGGTTTTGAGATCTGAACTTGGGACCTTCGGAAGAGCAGTCAGTGCTCTTAACCGCTGAGCCATCTCCAGCCCCGTAATTCTTAATTCTTAAAATGTTCCATTGCTTGTAAGACCTGTCATTGAACTTCAGAATCACAGCCTGTTCTGAAACCAGATCTGACCACCTGTTCTTGTTTTGTTTTGTTTTTTGTTTTTGTGGGGTTTTTTTTTTTTTTTTTTTTTTTTTTTTTGGTTTTTTGTTTTTTGAGACAGGGTTTTTCTGTGTAGCCCTGGCTGGTTTGGAACTCACTTTGTAGACCCGTCTGGCCTCGAACTCAGAAATCTGCCTGCCTCTGCCTCCCGAGTGCTGGGATTAAAGGCATGCACCACCACCGCCCGGCTTGACCACCTGTTCTTAATAAACTGATTAAAGAGGGCAAGGAGTGGAAAACAAAAAAATAAAAAATAAATTTATTTGAAAACAAAAAAGTGGATTTATTTAATGTTCATTGGGGATAGAGATTAAACAAGGATATCAGGTAATTCCCTGAGATTAAATTTTAAATAGAGAACCAAGATATGTACATCTAAGCACTTACCATCAAGACTAGTTCCCAACAGACATCATTGACTAAGCTTCATTCTTATGCAATTGGAGAGTCTGACAAATTGCTAAAACTATGAAATCTCTTTCCTGGAATGTATCCCCCAGGTGTGGTGCCTTTTGCTGATCCCAGCATGAGATTCCTGTTTCTTTCAGTTCTGTTCTTTCAATAGTGTGAAAGTCTGATTGAGAGACAAGGTGTCTCTTTATAATATATTCATTTCTGCCTAACCTATTTCTCTCCCTTGAAACACGACTTTCCTTTCTAAGATCACCAAAGACTTTAGGAAGTATCCTTAACTACTTGCTGTCTTGGATGTCTACATTGTGAATAAGACCTAAGGAGACCCAGGAAGCTGTACATTTCTATTCTCCTGTTCCCCTCTCCCATACTGTCTAACCTCATCCATAGGTCTTCATCATTTAATGAATGGTCCACGTAGCCCTCTGAGTGCCCCATAAGTTCTCTGTCTTTCTTTATGGCTCCTCTGCCATATTGCTATCCTTACCCCCACCCAAGGTTCCAGACTTTCCCCTGAACGCTTTCTCATGAACAATAGAGGCAGCCTTATTAAAATGGGGGAAAAGGAAAGGTCTTGTTTTCAGAGAGCTGGAAACCAGGAGATAGTTTTCTACTGTGCGCATTTCTTTTCGTTCTTTTTTTTTTTTTGGCATTTTTTATTAGATATTTTCTTCATTTACATTTCAAATGCTATCCCCAAAGCCCCCTATACCCTCCCCCCGCCCTGCTCCCCAACCCACCCACTCCTGCTTCCTGGCAGTTTGAGAGTACCTTGGGTACTTTCTCTAGCTCCTTCATTAGGGGCCCTGTGTTCCATCCAATAGATGACTGTGAGCATCCACTTCTGTATTTGCCAGGCACTGGCATAGCCTCACAAGAGAGAGTTATGTCAGGGTCCTGTCAGCAAAATCTTTCTGCCATATGCAATAGTGTCTGGGTTTGGTGATTATATATGGGATGGATCCCCGAGTCCTTCTGAAATTACTAAGGCTTTTGTTTGGTTTTATTTTGTTGAGCGCTTCGTGTAGTCCAGGCTACTCTCAAACTATCTAACCCATCTAGCCTAATCTTGATCCTCTTGCCTCCACTTCACAAATTCTAGGATTACAAGTGTGAGCCTCCACAACTGTTTTTGGTTTTATTTTGCTGTTGTTGTTGTTCCCTTGCTTCCAAATACTAATGTGCAGAGGGATGTCCTGGTGAATCACCAACGTTGCGTATTATTATTAGCATTGGCTTCTTCATTCACTAGTCCATGAACTCACTGAAGAAACAATTGGGTACAGAGAAGAGCATATTCCCACAGACAGACACCTCCCTCACTTCTCATACTTTTTCACAGAAGCCACTTGTGAATTAAGTCTGAGTTTTTTTATAAATTCCTTTTGGCTTCTTTGCAACAGAGTCTCCTGTAGTCTAGGTGACCTTGATCTTTCTATGTAGTTAAAGATATCCTTGACAGGGGCTGGCGAAATGGCTCAGTGGTTAAGAGCACCAACTGCTCTTCCAGAAGTCCTGAGTTCAATTCCCAGCAACCACATGGTGGCTCACAACCATTTGTAATGGGATCCGATGCCCTCTTCTGGTGTGTCTTAAGATAGCGATAGTGTACTCACATAAAATAAATTAAAAACAAAAAACAAAAAACAGATATCCTTGACATTACAAGTATATTCCATCAGGCTCGGCTCAATTTATAGAAATACCTTGTTCCAAATTTTGCTACACTGAGATTCCAGAATCAAGCAGCCTACCTACTCATACTACTCCCTAGAAGTGACCTAATGTTGACTGGAAAATGACAAGCTTTTTTTATTACATAGTTGTTGCAGAATATTTGATCACTGAGAACCCTAAGATTGTGTTATTTACTGGGAAAAAAAAGAAACCTGCTTTTAGCTACAGTGTGGGTCAGCCTCAGCTCACACCTTTAATCAAAGAGCTTTCTGCTTGAGCATTGTAAACAGGGTTAAATGAATTCAACCATAGGTCAAATGTCAGAGGAAGCAACCAGCTGAACAGGGAGTGGACATGATTATTAAGAAAAAGTCAGAGAATGAGAGGGAGTTAGGAGGATGGAAAGAGAGATGCATAGGAAGTAGAAGTGGGAAGATTCAGTTTGAAGGAGGTTTTTAGAGACTGTGTGAGAGAGGAGAGCTTGGTTTGGGGATGACAGCTGAGGAAGAACATCATTTGGGTGCTTTCTCTGCCTCTCTGAGCTAGCAGGCTTCTAGCCCAGCATCTGGCACCTGACTCTTTTTTTTTTTTTTGGTTTTTCGAGACAGGGTTTCTCTGTGTAGCTCTGGCTGTCCTGGAGCTCACTTTGTAGACCAGGCTGGCCTCGAACTCAGAAATCCGCCTGCCTCTGCCTCCCGAGTGCTGGGACTAAAGGCTTGCGCCACCACGCCCGGCTTGGCACCTGACTCTTTATTGGCAAAATTGAACCTTTGAGACTTTGTTAAAAACAACATATAGTCAAACTTGCAGTTCATGGTCATGAGTCACTTAGGTACCCACTAGACAAGTGAACTTGACTCTGGAGAATGTATGTGTCATAAAAGTATCTTCTCGAGGCCAGCCTGGTCTACAAAGTGAGTTCCAGGACAGCCAGGGCTATACAGAGAAACCCTGACTCAAAAAAAAAAAAAAAAAAAAAAGTATCTTCTGCTATCCTTTGCTTCAGGTTCTTATTATTTTATAACTGTAAATAATTGTTTTACTGGGCTAGTCAATGTCTGAACTGGAAGTTTTCAGTTTCTTGTCTCAAAGAACTGAAATTTCAGAGTAGCAAAGAAACTTTATTCAAAAGTAAAGTGATAGAATGGATGAGAGTAATTGTCAAGAATAACAGCAGAGGGCTGGAGAGATGGCTCAGTGGTAAAGAGCACTGACTGCTCTTCCAGAGGTCCTGAGTTCAATCCCCAGGTGGCTTACAATCATCTGTAATGAGATCCAATGCCCACTTCTGGTGCATCTGAAGACAGTGACAGTGTACTCACATACATAAAATAAATAAATACTTCTTTTTTTAAAAGTTTTAAAAAAATAATAGCAGGCCCTATGAATGAGAGAATATTTAAGGGTCCCCAGTTATCACTTGGAGTTTCTCTTTATGGGATCTAAACAAAGGAAGGGCTGGTTACTAAGAGGTGTAACACGTTCAGGTCTCCTTTTTGACTGACATGCTTAAATTATATGACCCTTTTCTCTACTGTGCATGTCCCTTGCTATCAAGCATCTAATTGTAATCATTCACCCCCAATTATGCATGGGTATACGGTGATAAACATTCCCCAGTTATGCATAGGTATATGGTGATAAACATTCAGGGCAATTTGTCTTATTACATATTCATGTAAAATTAGTTCATGTCATATCAGCCTCTACCATCAAGCCCATCTGAACTCAGGATACCCAGATAAAACTAAGAATACATTTAAATAGAAACTTTCCTAGTTTTGTGGTTGTTAGGGGAGGAGAAACTTGTTTCATTGTCTAGAGTAGTATGTGTATGTATGTGGCTGGACTGCAAGTGGGGGGTTGAGGTTACTGCGTACACTTTTAGGAGAAGGATGTGAACACATAGTACATGCAAGTGAGGGTCTTAGGCTGATGAGTGCACTATTGAAGAGGGGGTTCTGCATATCTCCAACATTATGTATGTGTGCCCTCCTCAGTTGATCATACTATATGCTTATAATCTTACCATTTGGACAGAGGGATTAGTAATACAAGATGTCTTTGGCTAAATAATGAGTGAGTCTGAGTTCACACCCTGGGTTCCATGAGACTGGATTTCAAGTAAATAAATTAATAAAATAAAACAGAACTTACGGATTGATGATGCACATGCTTGATAATCCTTCTTGTTCATTAACTCAGTAAATGAACATCTATTCACGATCTGCCTCATGCACTTAATTAAGCAGCCTGGTACTGATAGAGACATTTAAACAAGGTAGACCTCATCATGAATTGCCTCAGTGATGCCACTGGATCCCCTGCCCCCAACTGACAAAACTATTCCTATTGACCTAATTTCATTAGCTATATTTAACATAAGAGGATTGATTATCTGCCTAGCAGCTGTCCTGTTTTAATCCCCTTAATCTCTTTTCACTTTGGATGATGTGTTTTATTTTTGTTTATTTGTTTTCCAGACGGGGTCTTTTATGTAGGTCTCATGTAAGCCAGACTGGCCTAGGATTCACTGTGTTGCTAAGCGCAGTATTGGGTACAAGGGGTATGGGTAGTACACTGTTCCATTTAACCTTCTAGAGCCTATAGACACTTACCTTGAACTCTCCAGCCTCCTCTACCACAATACTCTTACCATGAGGTCATCATGCATTTCTACATTTCCCCCCCGTCCCCCCCCCACCCCCCAGGCAGGGTTTCTCTGTGTAGCCCTGGCTATTGTGGAACTCACTCTGTAGACCAGGCTGGCCTCGAACTCAGAATCTGCCTCCCAAGTGCTGGGATTAAAGGCGTGTGCCACCATGCCCGGCTTCATCATGCATTTCTAACCCCTGATGTTCTCAGTGGATTTTGCTTGTAGTTCTTTGGCACAAGGGCTTTTCTCTAGGCTTCCAGGCCAGCCCTTGGGGTTGGCTTCCTTGTTCCTGAGAGCTGCAGGTGAACTTTGTCACCCTTTCATTGCAGCCACACTTTGCCTTGAAAGGACTCCAGTTTGGGTGAACAGTCTCTACCCTCAGTTCACCTCATACCAAATACTCTTGGAGCATAATTACCCATCCTATTAACTGTTAGCATAGGCTTTTAAAGCCTTCCTGGAGTTTACTAGCACACTATTTTGCTTTCTATTGATTTTCTTGTCTAGGAACTCCAGATTGTCACAAATCTTACAAACTTTTTAGTCAGTTTTTCCAGCCTTTCATCCCATCATGATAGATTTTGCACTTTATAAACCAAATTTATCTGTTGGAATGTGTCATTTAGATTTGTCAGAGCTTCTTCTAAAGTAATGATTATGGCCCACCATGGGTCCCAGGAACACTACTAAAACCCCATATCATTAGTGAGGTCCCTGTTGAATCAATCCCCTTCCCCCTTTTAAAACTCTCCTATAAACATAGCTCCACCAAGTCCAGTAAAATTGTCATCAATACTGCCTAATTCTCTCCTTCCTTTATTGTCTTCTATTCTGTGGTACTCATGCAGACCTCAACTGTCAGTATCCAGTGCCTCTAATGGATTCTATAACCCTGTTCATCAGGGGTCTGATTTTGCTCACATTTCTCTATGTTATGTAGCCATCTTGAGAATGGATGAATAGTTTTATTATGCAGTTTCTGTACTTTCACAGTTAAGATTGATCCCATTTCCCTACGTATCCCAAAACCTTATGAACCAGGCGGTAATAGATTCATTTATTGTTGTTTAAAATTCTCCCCAAATTCAAGCAGTTGAGAAATGAAATACACACTATCAGGGCTTCTTACATTGTGACATTTTTTAAGATTTCCCCCTTCTTGCTGGATAACATATTTTTTTCTTTCTCTGTGTTACAGGTTGGACCTTATCGGTATTTTCTATCACCTTATCTTCATCTCTTCACCCTCATTCCCTATTCTTCTAATAGGTCCAAGTTTTCTGATCCCAGGAAGACTTTTTGTTGTTGTTGTTGTTGTTCTCTTTTTTCAAAAGTGATTAATTTTATGTGTATTAGTGTTTTGCCTGAATGTATGCATGTGCATCTTATGTGTGTGTGCTGACCTTGGAGGCCAGAAGAGTGTGTTAGTCCCTGGAATTGGAGTTTTGAATGATTGTAAGCTACCATATGACTGTTAGGAACAGAGGCTGTGTCTTCTGTAAAGGTAGTGAGTACTTTTAACCACTAAGTCCTCTCTCTTCCCAGTGACTTGTTGTCTCTTTACCATTAGGCGTTCCAACTATAAGAAGCAGCAAGCCAACACCTTTGTCATTTTTTTTTTACACTTTCCAATCTGAAGCTAATGTAGAGACTACCAACCTCATGTCTTCTTTCCATTGTAATTCATCCCTTGGCCAAGCAACTTCTTTCTTAAAAGATACCTGGTGAACCCACTCTTAATTTAAAAAAATTAAGATGATGAGGAAAGCTATATGATAAAACCTGATGGCTTTTATTCTGAAAACAAAGTAGCTTTGCTCAGGTACATATACATGTGTTACAGGATATTTGAACCTGTTTCTACTTAGGTTGTGGCTCAGCCCTTAGTACACACCTTTATTCCCTCTGGCTGGAATACATATACACCCTTAATCCCAAGCAACGAGGGTAAAGTTAGTTTGTAGATGGAAGCACCCAAATTAAGAGGCAGAAACTATGATGAATCAGAGAGAGATTTGACAGAATAGGATATGTCCAACTCTCATGAGAAGAGAGAGGGAAGGAAAGCTACTTAAGGGAGAGAAAGACAGTCTAGGAGGAAAAGAGGACAGAACAGGATATAGGAGAGTTTGTGGAGAGCAGTGCAGTAGAGTTGAGAGGGAGAGTGGAACAGCACAGAGAGGGAGAAGGAGACAGTTTTACTGGGAGAGCTTTACAGAGAGAGATTGAGGAAAGCACAAGCTAGACACAGGTCAAGACAGAATGAGCAAGAGAATGAGAAGGAGCCAGAAATTTAGAAAAGATTGTTAGAGGCCAAATAGAGCAATTCAGAGGCTGAGAGAAAAGCCAGATTGAATAAGTCAGATGGGAGAGAAGCCTGAGCCAGAACAACTGCATTGAACCAGTCAGTTAGAGTTCAGAAAGAACAAGCAAGTGTGAACAAGCAGCAAGCTTCAGAGGCTGAAAACATTCTAGGCCTAGATTAGATTGTACAGAGCCTAGAAGCTTCCAGGACTAGGCGTAGGTTAGCAGTTGGAGGCAGTAAGCCTCCCAGACAACAATTATAGCAGAAAATAAAAGTTGCATTTACACACATACACATTTCTTAACTCTGTAATAGGCAGACCTATATGTGAATATTCACAGAAATGGATTCCGTAGCTCTGTCTTGGGAAGGTATACATGTGCAGGTTCACACACATGTTTTTCCTAGTTCTGTCATAGGTCAATATTTGCCTGTTCATACACATAAACTTCCTAGATTGGCAGGTATATATGTGCAGGTCAACATACATGGTTCCTAGCTCTGTCATGGGCACACATTTACACATACATGTTGTTCATACCTATCTCACAGATAGGCCTGTATATATTACACACATAAACACACACACACACACAATATATATATATATATATATATATATATATATATATATATATATATATGTCTATTTCTTAGTTATTTGATAGGTAGTCCTAACTGTTCAGGTTATACACATGTATTTCCTAACTCAGTCATAGGTAGGCTTATATGTGAAGGTTACACATACTCATTTTCTAGCTCTGGAATAGATAGACATATATTTGAGGGATATGCAAATGTATTCCCTAGCCTTGTCAGAGGTATGCCTTATACCTTTAGACACATGCATTTCCTAAGTCTTTCACAGGTAGGTACATATGTACAGCTTCACACACACATGTATTTTCTAGCTATATCATAGGTAGACTTATATGTACATATTCATACACATGTATTTCCTATCTCCTTAAGAAGTAGGCCTGTATGTGTACATACATTTTCACACATGTACTCTCCAGCTCTGTCATACATAGGTGGATAGGCTCAGGTTCATGAACATCTATTTTGTTATTCAGTAACAGTCCTTTATGTGACTGTCCACACACATGAATTTCCTAGCTTTCTCATAAGTAGGTGTATATGCACAGGTGGACACACATGCAGGTATGCAAGGCAAATATAAACACATGTATGTATTTCATAACTTTATGAAAGGAATGTCTATATGTGCAGGTTGACATATGAATTTCCTAGCTATTATAGGTACACTACAAGTGTGACTACACACAAATAGATTTCTAGTTCTGTCATATGTACATGGTAGTGGTTTGAATATACTTGACTTGGGGAGTGGCAATTTTGGGAAGGGTGGACTTGTTGTAGTAGGTATGGCCTTGTTGGAGGAAGTGTGTCAATGTGGGGTGGGCTTGAGACCCTCCTCCTAGTCACCTGGAAGACAGTAATCTTCTCCTGTTTTTCTTCAGAACAGGATATAAAAGTCTCAGCTCCTCTAGCACCATGTGTCTTAGTTAGGGTTTTACTGCTGTGGACAGACACCATAACCAAGGCAACTCTTATAAGGACCACATTTAATAGGGACTGACTTACAAGTTGAAACCATTATCATCAAGGCAGAAGCATGGCAGTACACAGGCAGGCATGGTATAGGAGGAACTGAAAATTCTACATCGTCATCTGAAGGTCACTAGGAGAAGACTGACTTTCAGGCAGCTAGGAAGAAGGTCTTAAAGCCTATCCCCATTCCCACAGTGACATACTTCCTCCAATAAGACTATATCAACTCCAACAAGTCCAGATTTCCAAATATTTCCACTCCCTTGGTCAAGCATATTCAAACCACTATACCTTGCCTGCCTGGATTCTGCCATGCTTTCTGCCTTAATAATAATAGAATAAACCTCTAAACCTATGAACAATTAAATGTCCTTTATAAGAGTTGCCTTGGTCAAGGTGTCTCTTCACAGCAATGGAAACCCTATCTAAGACCTACACATACACATCACGCATCTTCACACACACACACATAATTCCAAGTTCTGTCATAGGTAGAGTTATATGTGCAGCTTCACACACATGTATTTCCTATCTCTTTCATAGGTAGGCCTGTAAGTACACATTCACACACATATCTTAGCTGGCTCTGTCACAAATAGGTAGACCTCTATGTGCAAATGTAACTACTTATATAGTTCCTAGCTCTTTGCCATGTAGGCATTTATACAGAGCTTCACACATATATTTTCTAACTCTATCACAGGTAAGTCTATATGTGTGGAATCACACACATGTACTTCCTAGACATTTCATAAGCCTATATGTGCCAATTTACACATATGGCATAAACATACTTATATACATACAAACATATATCCTAGCTCACTCATAGATACTCTCATATGTACAGATTGCACATATCCTAGCTCTGTCATGTTTAGACATATATGCATAGGTTCACACACATGTATTTCTTTGCTTAATCACATTTGGAGTTTTATATTCACGTTTACACACATGTCTCTCTAAGCTTTGACATAAGTAGGCTGGTATATACAGGTTCACACATCTGTATTCCATAACTCAGTCATAAGAAAGCCATTGGCCTGGCATGGACTTTTGAAATCTCAAAGCCTAACCCCAGTGATATACAGTGATGTTTATAGACAGACATGTATCAGTGCTCCCCAATGTCATGGATTTGAACATGTGCCCATGCTGACAGGTAACAGTGCTTAGAATGTTCCACATATGAACACACATGTCCATACACATATAACATTCAGAAACTTAATGCTGACATTTGATATTTCTTGAAATGTTACATGTGTGAACTTGCATAGCCACACCAACATGTGATGGCACTCAGAAAATCTCTTATGTGCACATACATGCCCATGCTGACATGTGACAGTATTCAGAAACATACTGTGTGTAAACATGTCTACCCATGCCTACATATTATGGAGCTCAGAAAGGTTCTACTTGTGAACACACAAGCACAGACTGACACATGACTGTGATCAAAAATGATATGTATGTGAACACATGTGCGCATAATAATATGTAACCATGCCCCAAAATTTAACAGGTGTGAACACACATGACCTGTGATAGAGCTTATAAACATCCCTCATATGAACACTATGCTAACATGTGACTCTGGTCTGAAATGGCAAATATATGAACATAGGTGTACGTGATGACATGTTATTGAATTTGGAAATATCCTACATGTAAACACATGTGCCCATGATGACATGTGACAGCACTAGAAATGTCTAGAGTATGAACATATACATGTACAACAACATGTGACCATGCTCATAAACATCAGACCTACATGTGAAAGTACACATAAATGTCACTTGTATGAACATATATGGCCACAATGGTGTGTGCCAACACTCAGAATGATCATGAAATGTGAATATGTGTGCCTGTGCCAACATATAATGACACTCATCAATGTCCTGCATGTGTTCCCAACTTGCCATGAGTTTTCCATGCCTGCAGCCATGTGGTAGTTTGGGAAAGCCTGCTGGCTCACAGGCTGGCCATGTCTCTTTGTATAGCTGCTGTGTCATAGGGCCACCACTTGCTGAGGCACATCTGTTGACATACCTCCTGTTCCCCAGTGTTGTCATGTGAGGGCCTAGACGTGACTGTTCACATGTCTTTCATGTCCAACCGCTACTGTATTGAAGCATAGTCACATGTGTTCACACAACTGTCTTGTCCTAGTGGCAATAATTGGAGGGCTGGGCATAACTTTGAATGCCAGCAATGTCATGTGGTGACATGGGCATCCCTGTTCATATGCCTGGTATTTGCCAGCACTGCCATATGGTAGCTTGGGCATACCTGTTTGCATGCCAGCAACATCCCAGCACTACCAAATGGCAGCCTGAGCACACACCAGTTCTCTCACTTGTAGTGTCATAGGGCTGCCATGTGCTGGCTTGGGGCTTGCCAGTTTGCACACCTCCCATGTACTAACACCACCACACAGCAGCCTGATAATACCTGTTTGCATGCTTACTGTGTCCCAGTGCAAACCATGTGGCTGCTTGGACATGTCTGTTTGTAAGAGTGCATTGCCACAAGCCCACCGCATGACAGGCTGGGAGTGCCTGTTGCATTCATGCCATGAACCAACATTGTGAAGCAGCAGCCTGGTTATACATGTGTGGACATCTGCTGTGTCCCATGGCTTTCACACAACTGACTGGGCATGACTGTTTTCATGCCTGCTCTGTCCCAGAGTCACCAAAAATGGTGGCTTGGCCATGCCTATTTGCAACCCTGCTAAATCCCAGACTGCCTAGGCACGTCTATGCAGTGTTCAAACACCATCATGTTGTAATGTTTGTATACCGGTTCCCATTCCTGTTGTTTCTTGGGGTTACATTGTGGCAGCCTGGTCATACTTATTTTCCTGCCTGCGTGTCTCAGTGTGGTGAGCTGTGTATAACCTTTTTATATGTATGTGACCTAGTGCACATAAGCCTAGGCACACCTATTCACATGCCAGCCATGTCCCTGTGCTCATACCTGGTGGCGTGGTCTCACCTGTTTATCCATCTGTTGTGGTCCAATGCTGCAAAGTGGAGGCCTGGTTATACCTGTATGCATACTTGTCTTGTGCTAGGACTTCCACAAACAGCCTGTCCATGTTTGTGTGCACATCTACCACGTTCCTTCAATGCCAATTGTCAACCTGAGTACACTTATTAATCACAGTGCTGTGTCCCAATGCCAACACAGCTGCCTGAGCACAGACATTTGTACACTTGATAGGCCCTAGAGCCACTGTGCAGTGGCCTGTGTATGCCTGTCCACATGTCTGCCTAGTCCCAGTACTGCCATATGGTAGACTGGGTGGGCAAGCCTGTTCAAAATCTGCCATGTTTTAGCACCACCATGAAGCAGCTCAGGAATGCCCATTTGTATGTCTGCCTTCTCCTAGTGTGATAACCTTTTGCATACCTTGTACCAGCCTTGACAAATGGCAGCCTGGGCACACTTTTCACATCCTGTCATGTCCTAGTGCCACCCGGTGGCAACTTGAGGACACCTTTTCAAGTCCTTGCTATGTTCCAGCACTGGCATGTGGCTGTTCGGGCCCGCCCATGTGAATGCTTGCAGTGTTCCAGGACCATCATATGGCAGCTTGTGCTCACCTGTTTGCAGGCATGCCATGAACCAACATTGCCATGTGGCAGCCTGGTACACCTGTTGGCACAGTTGTCCAAGGGCCAACATATGGAGGCATAAGCATGCTTTTTTTGCACACCTGCTCTATCCCAAAATTGTCACTTTGTAGCCTGGGCATTCCTATTTGCACAGTAGACTCTCCAAATGGTGACCTGGACATGCCTTCTCACATGTTCCCAGTGACCCATGGACAAAATGTGGCAGTCTGAAGATGTCAATTTGCAAACCTGCTGTATGCCAGCTCCACATGATTACCTGCTTGCATGCCTCTCATGTCCCAGAGTTACCGGTAATGCAGTGACTTGACATGCCTGTTTTCACTCCAGCCATGTCACATGTCACAATGCAATATGCCAACCAGGGCATGGGCATGACAGTTTTCAAGCCTGTTGTGTACCAGGACTGTCACTTAGTGGGTTATGAATGTCTGTTCCCTTGCCTATCCCCAGCATGCCACATAGAAGACTGGGTACATGTGTTCACATCCATGCTTGACATGTACCAGGGTCACCATGTGTAGCCTGGGTATGGCCATTCATGTGATCCATGTCACAGCATCACCATGTGGTGGCCTGTTTATGCCTGTTTGATACCCATCAAATCTCAGTATATCCAACCAGTACCCTAGACATATTAGTTCACATGTATGCCATGGCCTAGAGCTGCCATGACCTGGGAACCTGTCTTCAATACCCTCTGTGTCCCAGCACCAACCAACTGTGGTGGCATGGACACACATGTTCATACAACTGCCATGTCCCAGTACTACCACTTTGAAGTGTGAGCACAGCTGTTCATATACATGCTGGGTCTCAATGTCACTTTGTGATGGCCTGAACATGTTTGTTTGCATGTCTATCATGTTCTAAGGCCACCAACTGGCAGCCTTGGGATGCCTGTGCACATACTTATCATGTCCTAATATCACCCTGGTATGCCTGTGCACATACCTACCATGGTCTAGTGTCACCCTGTCTTACGGTTTCTATTGCTATAATAAAACATGACCCAAAAGAAAGTTGGGGAGGAAAGCATTTATTCAGCTTACACTTCCATATCAATATTCATCACCAAAAGAAGTCAGAACTCAAGCAGGACGGGAACCTGGAGGCAGGAGCCAGTGCAGAGACCATGATGGGGTACTGCTTACTGGCTTGTTTTTTATAACTTGCCCAGCCAGATATTGTGGAGGCATTTTCTCAATGGAGGCTCTTTCCTCTTTGATGACGCTAGCTTGTCATTACCCAGCACTATCATGCTGTGGCATGTGTGCACCCAACATAGCCAAGCACATGGCATTGTGTGCACACCTGCTCATAACCATATGGTGTCCCAGAGCTGCCAAGTGGAAGCACAAGCTTGCCTGTTCACATGTTTGCCCTGTCTCAGTGCTGGCACATGGTGGTATGGGCGTGCCAATAGTACACTTGTTCTGTCCTAGCCCCACCATGTGGACAAGATGGGCACACCTGCTTGCATGTGTGCTATGTCTCAGTATCACCATTTGGCAGCTCAGGAAAGACTCTCTCCAACTGGGACATGTCCAACTGAAACTAACTGGTGTCACGGGCTTGACTGTTGATAAACCTGCCATACTCCAGGACTGTCAAATGGTGTGGGCATGTCTTTTCAAATGCCTATCGTGCCCTATCACTGCCACATGGAGGGACACTACAATGCCTGTTCACGTACCTGCTGTGTCCCAGTGCCGTGACTTTGGTGGCATGAACATAACTGCTAGCACACCTGCAGTGTCCCAGTGCTGTCACATGACATGGGCTCACTTAGTTTCATACAAGCAATATCCCAGCATTACCATGTGGCAGCACAGAAAAGTCCCTTTGTAATCATTTCATGTCCTAGTGCCTCCAAGTAGTGGCTCAGGCTGGCCTGTTTTTATCACTGCCAAGTCCTAGTGTCATCATGACACACCTGGGCATATGAGTTTTCACATCTGCTGTGTCTCAGGCCCACCACTTGGTGGGCTAGGCACACCTGTTTGCATGTATGGTCTGTCCCAGAGCCACGACATAGTGGTACAGGCCTGTTCTCAAGTAAACCCTGTCCCAATGCCACCATACAGCACCACTGGTATGTCTGCACATCTGCTATTTCTAAGTATAGCCATGTGGTGGCACAGGCTTCAGCACAGCACACATGGTGACCAAGGTATACCTGTCTGCATTCCTATGGTGTTCCAAAACCACCACCTGGCATGCCATTTTCCCATCTCTGCCATGTTCCAGCACTGCCACTTGGAGTTGCAAGCATGCCTTGTTCACATATCTGATGTGTATCAGCACTTCTTTCTGAGCCATTGTTGTATTGCTGTAAAGAGACACCATGACCAAGGCAACTCTTATAAAAGAAAGCATTTAATTGGGGGCTTGCTTAACATTTCAGAGGGTCAGTCCATGATCATTATGGCAGGAAGCGTGGTAGCAGATTGGTCATCAAGGTGCTGGAGAAGTAGGTGAGAGCTACATCCTGATTCTCAGGCAAAGAGATAAACAGACCAGGCATGGAATGTTGAAACAGCAAAGCCTACCCCTTGTGATGCACTTCCTCCAATAAGGCCACACCTACTCTAACAAGGCTACACCTCTTAATCCTTCTAATCCTCAGTTCTACTCCGTAGTTACTATGCATTCAAATATATGAGGTTGTAGAGGGCCATTTTCATTCAAACCATCACAGCTACCACGGGATATCTTGGGTTTGTGTCTTTGTTTTCTTCCATGTCCAAATGCTGCCACATGGCAGCCTAGGGTAGGTCTCTCTCTCTTTTTTTTTTTAAGATTTATTTATTATTATACATAAGTACACTGTAGCTACCTTTTGACACCCCAGAAAAGGGCATCAGATCTCATTACGGATGGTTGTGAGCCACCATGTGGTTGCTGGGATTTGAACTCAGGACCTTTGGAAGAGCAGTTGGAGCTCTTAACCACTGAGCTCTCCAGCCCCGTAGGTCTCTTTGTACCCCTGCTGTGTCCCAGGGCCATGCAGCAGCAGTGACACACCTGCTTGCATGCCTGCCATTTGCCAGTCCCATCACATGGAGGCCCAGTGTGGGGAGTGGGTGTGGCAGCAGTCCCAAAGGCGCCAGGGACTGCAGCTAAGTCTTATGACTTGCACCTGACTTCCTCATACATCTGAATATAAGCCACAAACATCGTGAGAGCTGCGCAGGTGTACCAGGTTACTGGTGAAGCCATTTTGGTGGAGATATGCCCCTGCTGCCCTGATTAGCTGAAGCTGCGTACCTGGTGAGGTGATGTGGCCTGCTGTGAGTGGAAGGGAACTGATAGTATATAAGAGTGAGAGGCCCAGGGCTCGGGGTCTTTCGCCTACACAGTCAATGCGCAGCCCAATAAACGTGTGCAGAAGGATCCTATTGTGGTGTCTTTCTTGCTGGCAAGTCAGGCGTCCCACAGCCCAGGTAAACCTGTTTGCAACTGCGCCATGTCCCAGTACCACCAGGTGGCAGCATGGACTCAACTATTCACACATCTGACATTTCCTAGCTTCACTGTGTGGTAGAGCTGGGCATGCCTGTTTGCACACCTGGTGTGCCCTAGGGCTTACAACTGGTGGCCTGTGCACACTTGTTTGCAAGTGTGCTGTGTTTGAGAGCCACAATGTGTATGTGCTGGCTCACCTATTCTGATACAACCCGTTTCCTATCATTACCACATAGTAGTGTGTACATGTCTATTTGTGTATTGGCTTCGTCCTACATCACAATGTAGTGGTGTGTACATGTCTGTTGCACACCTGCTATGTCTTAGCATTGTGCCTAGCACACAATTGATATGCCTGCCATGTCTTAGCACTCACTACTATAAGCCATCGCAGGAACATCTGCCTGCCATGTTTCAGCACCACCACACAGCATTATGTGTTCATTATGTTTCCACACAAGCCATATCCCAGCGCCACCAAGTGGTGGCATGGGCTCGCTTATGCCTGCTGAGTCCCAGCACCACCAAGTGGCATGCCTGGGCATGCCTGTCTAGTGCCTGGGCATGTTCTGTCTCAGAGCCACCAGATGGTGGCCTGGGCACACTGTTTTGTATTCGTGCTGTGTCCCAGAGCCCACTTGGTATACAGGCTTGCCTTTTTGTGTGCCTACTGTACCCTACATTTCAACCCGGCAGTTTGGAGTCACCTCACCTCACCAGTCTCAGCACTGACATGTGGTGGCCTGAGTAAGCCTGTTCACAACAGGGCCATGTCTCAGTGCTATATTGTATCTGTATGAGCTTGCCTGTTTGCACCTGTGCAAAGCACAGAATCTTGACGGCACACCTATTTGCATGTATACCATACTTTCTATGTGGCAGTCCTGGTACATGGCACTGCTGTGTGTTGACCTAGACCCAACTGCTTACAACTGTTCTATGTCCCAGGGCCACCAAGTGAAGGCCTGATAATGCTAGTGCACATCCCTGCCATGTTTCAAGGTTGCTTTGTGGGAGTGCGGGCCAGCCTGCTCACATGTCTTATTGTTATCACATGGTACCTTAGACACATCTATTGACACACTTGATGTGCTCCAGCACCAAGACCAGACAGTGTAGGAACACATGCTTGTATGTCTGCCATAGTCCAGAGCCGTCATGTGGCACCTTGGACCCACATACCTGCACATATACTGTACCCACTTTTGTCATGAAGGCAGAATGGGCATGTCTGTTTTTGTACCTTCGATGTACCAGCACTGCCACGTGGCAGACAGGAAGTGCCCTTTCACAACTGTACCATGACTTATTGCTACCATACAGGCACAAGGACTCATGGACAGCCTCTTCACAGGTTTGTTGTGTCTCAGTGCCACCACATGGTGCCATAGGCACACCTGTTCTCACCCATGCCATTTGCCAGCAGAGCCTCTGTAATATCCAAAATGAATTCAAGACCACCTACCTAGTACCTTCCCCCTTCGAAAATGACTTTCCAAACTGTACTAGCAGGCCAAGTGCAGAGCCAGATAAGGAAGCTGGCTGACTAAACAAATGTAAAAGCATAGTTTTGGTGGTCAAAATGATTAAGCTTGCAACTACCAAAATAATATTAGCTGTTCTCAGAGAAATAACCATAACAAGATTAGCAATTCTCCTGCCCCCGACCCACACTGAATTCTGACAAAGACCACAAACCACCCTGACCTTGTTGCAAGAATTCCCCTGACGTTAATAGCTGTGACGTTAATGTACTATTACTTTGCTGACCAAATCATAATAACCCACCATGGGGGCAAGCAAAGTGAGTCACTAGGCCAAAGGGTTACTTAGTCACTATACAAACCAACCAATGCCTCAAAGGGTTACTTGCTACACCAATGAGAACCCTGTTGCTCAAATCTGCCCCTTACAAAGGTATAAAAAGTGTGTTCTTTCTTTGTTCTGGGTCTCTCCTCTGGCCTGCATGCTGAGAGGGGAGTCCCTAACATGTTGGATCAATAAAAATCCTCATACGTTTTGCAGCGATGGCAGTGGTCTCTGTGTTCTTTGTGAGTAAGGGTCTTTTGATGAACTACAATACCATGTGGTAGTGCCAGTATGCCTGTTTGCTTGCCTACCATGTGCCAGCACTGTCACATCGTAGTCTGAACATACCTGTTTGCACAGCTGACCTGTCTCTGTGCCATCACATGGTGACTTCAGCATTCTTGTTCACATATGAGCAATATGGTAGTGTAGTCTTGACTCTTCAAAAGCCTGCCATGTCCCAATACTGTCATGTAACATTTTGGTCATGGATGTTTGCATGTATGCTGTATCCTGGCAACAACACATGGCAATGTGGCCACTCACTTTTTCATGCCAGGAGAATCCTAGTGCTGTCATTGGTGTGTTTATAAAAAGATGAAGAGGTATTAGAATATGTTCTATAAGGGAGTGGTGAGGTATTGGGGGAATGGGATGTCCCAGCAGGCCCATGACAAGACATTCCTTCACTCTGAGGGATCAGCCACATGACAGTATAGTATAGAATAGAGTTTATTCAGGGTATGGGGAGGGTAGTTAAGAGGGTAGTAGAGGCAGAGAAAGACAGAGAGAGGGAGAGAGTAGAGAAGTAGAGGCTGGCCATGACCACGTGGAGAGATGGGGGAAAGGTATGGGGAGGGAGGGCACAAGGGGGCAAGAGGCAAGAGAGAGAGGCAAGAGAAGCAAGAGAGAGAGGAGGGGGCAAGCAGACCCTTTTATAGTGGGCCAAGCCTACCTGGCTGTTGCCAGGTAACTGTGGGGAGGAACAATACCTGGTTGTTGCCAGGTAATTGTGGGATGGAGTTTAGACAGAATGCTAACATTCAAGTGCTAGCCTATGTTTATTTATTTGCACACCTCTTATGTCCCAGGGCTGCCACATGGCAGCCTTGATTCACATGTTTATGTATGGTGTATACCAGCACCTCTTTTGGTGACAAAGGCTTGCATGGTCACTAACAAGGCATGTGCCAGACATGTGATGGCAGAGACTCATCTCTTACATGTCTACCATATTTCAGCAATGCCATATGGTGCTCTGGGCATGCCTGTTTGGAACTGTACCAAGTAATTGTTTGAAGGTGTGCTATGTCCCAGTGCCACACTGTGGCACTGCAGGTAGCATGCTGCTATGTCCCATTGCTGCTGTGTGGTGACCTTGGCATGACTCTTCACATGCTTCCCAAGTCCACGTGCTACAACATAGTAGCAAGGGTAAGCCTGTTTATACACTTGCCATATTCCAGTGCCATGACATGGCTGCCTGGGCATGTTTGTTTACACACTTGTTCCAGAGCCAACACACAGCAGTGAGGTTACACATGTTAGCAGCCATGAAATGACCCAGTGTTCCCATGTGGTGGTTTAAGCATGCCTCTTAATACACCTGCCATGTCTTGAAGTAGCCACAAGGCAGCCTGGGCAAGCCTGTTTGCATGCTTGCTGTATACGAGTACCAGAACATGGTGCCCGGGCTTGCCTGTTTGAATGTCCCAGTACCAACATGTGAGCACCTGGGAATGCCTTTTGGCCTGCCTGCCGTGTCCTGGTATCACCCCATGACAGCATAGGCTACCTCCTAGTATGTGGGTTGTGTCCCAACTTAGCCATGAGGCACTGTGGATAAGCCTGTTCATCACTGTGCCATGTCCTAGTGCCTACAAGTTGCAGGACTGACTTGAGTATTCCCATGCTTGTCATGTCCCAGTGTGGTCACAAGGTGACCCAAGCTCATCTTGTGACAACACTGGCATTGGTTTGTACAACTGTTGTGTCCCAGCAATCTGGAACAAGTAGCAGCCTTAGGCACACCTCTTCACATGCCTACAAACCCCAACATGGCCATATGATGGCCTCAGTATGCCTGCATGCACACTTCTGTGTCCTAACACTGCCATAGTGCAGCCTGGGCACACCTGGTTGCAGACAAGCTGTCTCCCGGAAATGGTAGCATGGAAATGTTTATTTGTATGTCTGAAGTGTCCAATTTCACTGCTTATCGCCTGAGGTTGCATATTTGGATACCTGCTGTATGCCAGCACCATGTGGCCCCATTTTCATCCTTATCATGCATGTCTGATTGAGAGCACATTGTGGTGTCCATATAGCTGTTCCTATGCCTGATATTTCCAGCACCACCACTTGGTGGCATGAGCACATCTGTTTGTAAACTTTCTGCATCCCAGAACCAGATAGAGTTCAAAGCATGCATTTACAGGAACCGGGGCTCCAAGATCAAACAGTGATTTTTTTTTTTTTTAAGGAAAAAAGAGGGGAAGGGAAGGTAAGGGAAGAAAGAAGAGCAAGGAAAAAGAAGAGGACAGAGAGGAAGAAGAGAGGAGAAAAGAGAGGAGAGAAAGGAGAAAAGAAAAGGAAAGAAGTGAAAGGAGATACCAATGAGCATCAGAGCAGAAACTGTTTCCTCACACTAGCATATGGGTAACTGTGTGTGTGTGTGAGTGTGTGTGAGGGAATGTGTGTGTGTGTGTGTGTGAGTGTGTGTCTATGTGAGTGTGTGTCTATGTGTGTGTGTATGTGAGTGTGTGTGAGTGTGTGTATGTGTGAGTGTGTGTGTATGTATGTGTGTGTATGTGTGTGTGTGAGTGTGTGTATGTGTGTGTGAGTGTGTGTGAGTGTGTGTATGTGTGAGTGTGTGTGTATGTATGTGTGTGTATGTGTGTGTGAGTGTGTGTATGTGTGTGTGAGTGTGTGTATGTGTGTGTGAGTGTGTGTATGTGTGTGTATGTGTGTGTGAGTGTGTGTGAGGGAATGTGTGTGTGTGAGTGTGTGTCTATGTGTGTGTGTGTATGTGAGTGTGTGTGAGTGTGTGTATGTGTGTGTGTATGTGTGTGTGAGTGTGTGTGAGGGAATGTGTGTGTGTATGTGCGTGTGAGTGTGTATATGTGTGAGTGTGTGTATGTATGTGTGTGAGTGTGTGTATGTGTGTGTGTGAGTGTGTGTATGTGTGTGTGAGTGTGTGTATGTGTATGTATGTGTGTGTGAGTGTGTATATGTGTGTGTATGTGTGTGTATGTGTGTGTGAGTGTGTGTGAGGGAATGTGTGTGTGTATGTGCGTGTGAGTGTGTATATGTGTGAGTGTGTGTATGTATGTGTGTGAGTGTGTGTGTGTGTGTGTGAGTGTGTGTGTATGTGCGTGTGAGTGTGTGTGTGTGTTTGAGTGTGCGTGTGTTCCCATTCTTTCTTTGACTAAGTTTTTGTTGTTTGTTCCCTTTGGTGTTTTGCACAAGCTTTGTATTTGTTTGCTTTTGAGTCAGGGTAAACCTGTAAAGCTGTATCTGACTTGAAACTTGTTATGAATACCAGACTGTCCATGAACTCAAGGATATACCTCCTCTACTTCGTAACATTATTTCATCCATAATTTTTTAAGTAAAGAATTTCACAGGAATATATTTTTTTTTTGAGACAAGGTTTCTCTGTATAGCCCTGGCTGTCCTGGAACTCACTCTGTAGCCCAGGCAGGAATAAAATTTTAACGAATATTTTGATTTTAAGAAATGCTACCATTAAATAGACTTCAATATTATTTTGTTGTTGTTTAACAAATATTTGTGTGATCACTCACTATGGCCAGGCACTTTCTCAATACCGGTGATATGATGTTAAATAATACATTTTTGTTTTGTGATAAACATTACAATCCAGCAGACAAGACATAGAGAGACAAATCTATTTGGTTGATCAAATAAATGAAATTTAAATAACTTAAATTATTCAGCTCACACTAACGTAATGACTAAGTACCATTAATAATAATAATAAGACACATAGGGCTGGCATAACAGTTCAACAGGTAGAAGAATTATATCTCTCTCTTTTTATTCATGGTGCTGGAGGTTGAGTCCTGGGCTTTGTGCATCCAAGGAAGCACTCAAACACTGAGCTGCCCTCCAGTCCCCCTAAATCTTTTAAGTTCAGCCTGTTAACTGAAAAAATGACTAACTACATGAAGGAATATATGCAGACTGCAGTTATGGCTCTTTTGCTCCTAGTGAAGAAATCTACTATCATAGAAGAAGATATGGGAAAAGATGATGAACACAGAAACAGCAACTATAAACACGAAGTTGCTGCAGGTGACTGTAGAGTTGAGGGTTCACTTCCAAAGCTGTAATGTAATGTTCATCTGAAAAAATAAACTGTATTGTATTATTATTTGATATTATGCTCAAATTGTCTTTCATTTCTACTGATAGTTGAGAACAAGTTCTTCTGCCAGGTAAAGAATCCAGTCAACAATTAATTACTTCCTAAATGTATAACTATACAAAGATGTCATATTCTGAAAACGCAGCAAAACATACTATAATGCCAATTTTGTTGTTGTTGTTTTTTCGAGACGGGGTTTCTCCGTATAGCCCTGGCTGTCCTGGAACTCACTTTGTAGACCAGCTGCCCTCGAACTCAGAAATCCGCCTGTCTCTGCCTCCTGAGTTGCTGGGATTAAAGGCGTGCGCCACCACGACCGGCTAATGTCAAACATTTTTATCTTCCAGAGAACTTGTACATAAAACATGTATTTAAAGCTCTGTTTACTTTTCTAGAATTATTTATTATTGAGATCCTAGTATTAAGCATATATGATTGTAGGGCAGACATGTAAAATGCCCATTCTCACAGTCATCTTAAGTGTGGTTTACCATCCTGAGTACTATTGGTCCAGCACAGTTATCTCTATGCTGGTTTAATAATCCCCACTCATTATTCTCACCAAGTAAGCTTATTCACATTGACCCCAAGTTGTCTACAACGTATTTTTCCCACAAATGCCTAATTCTCAGCCATATCCCTTATGGAGGCATGACTGCCACCTAGTGGTGAGATATGAGCTTCACAATGGGAAAAAGCTGCTTTTTTTTTTTCAACATTTCCTCAGTCCATACATATTACAAAAACAGCACTATATGCCATCCCAGACATAGAAGAACATGTCTGTAATCCCAGTACTCAGTAGATTAGGCAGGAGAGTTACTGAAATTTCAAGGTCACCCTGGGCTGTCCAGCAAGATCTCAGTTTGAATAACACCTACACCCACACCCATACCCACCTGCACTCACACACTGTTGCATATTGTCCAATCTACTAAAAAGGTGGCCTAAAAATTACTAGTTTCTTTTTATCATGTAGCTTATATATCAGTGAGGACACAAACTGTATATTTCAGATTATAACATATGTAAAGAAAGTAACACAGTAATTAAGTGAAAAATGTCTTTTGAAAGACATGATAGTTAAGCTTTATAGTTTTATGTCAACTTGGCACAAGCTAGAGTCATCAAAGAAGATGGACCCTCTATTGACATAACGCCTCATAGAGTCAGGTTATAGGCAGACCTGTAGGGCATTTTCTTAATTAATGATTGATGGGGGAGGGCCCAGCCCATTGTAGATGAGGTCACCCACAGGTTGGTGGTCCTGGGTTCTGTATGAATACAGGCTAGGGGACTGGAATGATGGCTCAGTGGTTAAGAGCACTGACTGCTCTTCCAGAGGTCCTGAGTTCAATTCCCAGCAACCACATGGTGGCTCACAACCTTCTGTAATGAGATCTGATGTCCTCTTCTGGTGTGTCTGAAGACAGCTACAGTGTGTATGTGTGTGTATGTGTATATATTTTTTAAATACAGGTTAAGTAAGCCATTAAGCATAAGTCAGTAAACAACACCCTTCTATAGCCTCTGCCGTCTGCCCTGGTTGAGTTTCCACCGTGTGTGTGTGTGTGTGTGTGTGTGTGTGTGTGTGTGTTTAATTATTAGGAACAACACAGGTAACTAAAATGTAACCATATAAGAACACTACACCCAAGAAAATAGCACTTGTTTTAAACTTTAAAATAAAAATGTACCAAATTTTTCACTCACATTTGAGGTTCCTCACTAATGTCCATTTGGTCTCACATGGATACCATAGAACCTTATTACTTTATAACTAATGTAGTTTGTTCTGGCTGAGGACGCCATATGCATATTCTCATGCACTCCACAAGAAGTGATAACACTGAAGGCACATCCAACAATTGAAAATGTGAACCACGTCAAAAGCGAACTACTTACTGCATCTTCCATAGAAATGGCTAAGTATGTTCCAGGTTCAGACTTATTCTCAAGCTGTACATGTTTTGCTTTTGTTGTGCATACTTGAGAGTCATTGCTCCTGGGAAAACACTACATGTGCTTCTGTAAAATGCCAAAGGTAGCTGTAAGACACACAGTATGTGTGGGACACATTATCTTTGCATGGAAACCATTTGCCTCAATAGTCACCCACACCTGGGAGGAAGACAATATGGTGTTTTAAACTGCCGCACTGATTCCAGAAACAAAATCACGTAGCCACAGCCATCAGATAACAAAAACATGGGAGAAAAGGGCTGTTTCTATAACTAATGGTGCTAGTAAATTGGTTACACACATGTCAAAAACTGAAACAAGATTCCCAGCCCTTATCCTCACAAAAATGACCTGAAAATAGATCAAAGGCCAGAAACTCTGTAAGTACTAGAGGAAAACATAAAAGAAACCACAAGAACAGAAAAATAGGTAATGACTTTCTGAATAAGTTTCTAACAGATCAGGAAATAATAGCAAAATTTTACAACTGTGATTGCATAGGATTGAAAGCTCTGCCTAATACAGTCTAGAGTCATCAGAATGAAGAGGTCACCTAAGAATGGGGCGAAGCTCTGTCAGCTGTTTCCCTAACATCTTTGTACCTAAAGAAGACAAGAAATTCTGTTAAACACCAAAAAAAAAAAATAATAATAGTGTCACTAATTGACTTGATAGTTCTTAAAAGAAGTACAAGTGGCCAATAAATACATGAAAAGGAAAACAATCCCAGGATAAACCAAATTAAGCAGTATGTAGCTACAAATCTAGCATTATAGGAGTCACTTGAAGAAAAACTTCAACCTGAAGACTTTAACCACACACAAGAGAATACAAGAAATTGATAATCTAAGATCAACAAATCAAAAGAGGTAGGAACCCCCGCCCCCAACAGAATAATAAGCAAAATAATGGGAATCAATAAACACTGCTCACTGATTGCTGGGAACCTTCCCAGCATCAGAGTTGCTGAGGAAGGCACCAATGGGAATGCTGGCAATTGCAGTGGCAAAAGGTGTGATTGTAGCTTACTTTTCATAATATTTGTCTTTTTGAAATCTTCGTTATTCTGGCTGGCTTCTGGTTATTAAAATTGCTGTTTAACACTGTGTGTGGGTGATTAAGTAAACAAATGATTGCTCTGTCTCTTTTTACTCAATTTTGTTAACTCCTTGAGAGCAAGGAAAAGAAATTTACACATGCAGAAAGGAAATTATTTATATAGGCAATATACACAGAATGCACACATTCACCACACACATTCACACACACACACACACACACACATATTTGGTGGATGGAAAAAAAACCCCCACAAGCAAGTTCCATTGAGCAAGCACCAGCACAGAAAGAACTCACCCATTCGGGATGAAAATAAGCTACAACCTTTATTGTTCAGAGAAAAAAAAAAAAACTTCATCCTCTTTATTGCTAAAGGAAAAAAAGCTTCATCTCTCTATTGGTGAAAGAAAAAGTCTTTTCCGAATGAAGAAACCCCTATATTTTATTGTGTTCATTCTTTTTTTTATTAAATATTTTTTTATTATGTATTTTCCTCAATTACATTTCCAATGCTATCCCAAAAGTCCCCCATACCATCCCCCCCACTCCCCTACCCACCCATTCCCACTTTTTGGTCCTGGCATTCCCCTGTACTGGGGCATATAAAGTTTGCAAGACCAATGGGCCTCTCTTTCCAGTGATGGCCGACTAGGCCATCTTTCAATACATATGCAGCTAGAATCAAGAGCTTTGGGGTACTGGTTAGTTCATAATGTTGTTGCACCTACAGGGTTGCAGATCCCTTTAGCTCCTTGGAATACTTTCTCTAGCTCCTCCATTGGGGGCCCTGTGATCCATCCAATAGCTGACTGTGAGCATCCACTTATGTGTTTGCTAGGCCCCAGCCTAGTCTCACAAGAGACAGCTATAGCTGGGTCCTTTCAGCAAAATCTTGCTAGTGTATGCAATGGTGTCAGCGTTTGGAAGCTGATTATGGGGTGGATCCCTGGATATGGCAGTCTCTAGATGGTCCATCCTTTCGTCACAGCTCCAAACATTTTCTCTGTAACTCCTTCCATGGGTGTTTTGTTCCCAATTCTAAGAAGGGGCATAGTGTCCACACTTTGGTCTTCGTTCTTCTTCAGTTTCATGTGTTTTGCAAATTGTATCTTATATCTCGGGTATACTAAGTTTCTGGGCTAATATCCACTTATCAGTGAGTACATATCATTTGAGTTCTTTTGTGATTGTGTTACCTCACTCAGGATGATGCCCTCCAGGTCCAACCATTTGCCTAGGAATTTCATAAATTCATTCCTTTTAATAGCTGAGTACTCCATTATGTAAATTACCACATTTTTTGTATCCATTCCTCTGTTGAGAGGCATCTGGGTTCTTTCTAGCTTCTGGCTATTATAAATAAGGCTGCTATGAACATAGTGGAGCATGTGTCCTTCTTACTAGTTGGAACATTTTCTGGATATATGCCCAGAAGAGGTATTGCAGGATCGTTCCGTAGTACTATGTCCAATTTTCTAAGGAACCGCCAGACTGATTTCCAGAGTGGTTGTACAAGCTTGCAATCCCACCAACAGTGGAGGAGTGCTCCTCTTCCTCCACATCCTCGCCAGCATCTGCTGTCACCTGAATTTTTGATCTTAGCCATTCTGACTGGTGTGAGGTGGATTCTCAGGGTTGTTTTGATTTGCATTTCCCTGATGATTAAGGATGTTGAACATTTTTTCAGGTGCTTCTCTGCCATTCGGTATTCCTCAGGTGAGAATTCTTTGTTCAGTTCTGAGCCCCATTTTTTAATGGGGTTATTTGATTTTCTGGAGTCCACCTTCTTGAGTTATATATATATTGGATATTAGTCCCCTATCTGATTTAGGATAGGTAAAGATCCTTTCCCAACCTCTTGGTGGCCTTTTTGTCTTATTGACAGTGTCTTTTGCCTTGCAAAGTGTCTTTTGCTTTGCAGTTTCATGAGGTCCCATTTGTCAATTCTCGATCTTACAGCACAAGCCATTGCTGTTCTATTCAGGAATTTTTCCCCTGAGGCTTCTCCCCACTTTCTCCTCTATAAGTTTCAGTGTCTCTGGTTTTATGTGGAGTTCTTTGATCCACTTAGATTTGACCTTAGTACAAGGAGATAGAAATGGATCAATTCGCATTCTTCTACATGAAAACCACCAGTTGTGCCAGCACCATTTGTTGAAAATGCTGTCTTTCTTCCACTGGATGGTTTGAGCTCCCTTGTCGAAGATCAAGTGACCATAGGTGTGTGGGTTCATTTCTGGGTCTTCAATTCTATTCCATTGGTCTACTTGTCTGTGACTATACCAATACCATGCAGTTTTTATCACAATTGCTCTGTAGTAAAGCTTTAGGTCAGGCATGGTGATTCCACCAGAGGTTCTTTTATCCTTGAGAAGAGCTTTTGCTATCCTAGGTTTTTTGTTATTCCAGATGAATTTGCAGATTGCTCTTTCTAATTCGTTGAAGAATTGAGTTGGAATTTTCTTGGGGATTGCATTGAATCTGTAGATTGCTTTTGGCAAGATAGCCATTTTTACAATGTTGATCCTGCCAATCCATGAGCATGGGAGATCTTTCCATCTTCTGAGATCTTCTTTAATTTCTTTCTTCAGAGACTTGAAGTTCTTATCATACAGATCTTTCACTTCCTTAGTTAGAGTCACGCCAAGATATTTTATATTATTTGTGACTATTGAGAAGGGTGTTGTTTCCCTAATTTCTTTCTCAGCCTGTTTATTCTTTGTGTAGAGGAAGGCCATTGACTTGTTTGAGTTAATTTTATATCCAGCTACTTCACCGAATCTGTTTATCAGGTTTAGGAGTTCTCTGGTGGAATTTTTAGGGTCACTTATATATACTATCATATCATCTACAAAGAGTGATATTTTGACTTCTTCTTTTCCAATTTGTATCCCCTTGATCTCCTTTTGTTGTCGAATTGCTCTGGTTAGGACTTCAAATACAATGTTGAATAGGTAGGGAGAAAGTGGGCAGCCTTGTCTAGTCCCTGATTTTAGTGGGATTGCTTCCAGCTTCTCACCATTTACTTTGATGTTGGCTACTGGTTTGCTGTAGATTGCTTTTATCATGATTAGGTAAGGGCCTTGAATTCCTGATCTTTCCAAGACTTTTATCATGAATGGGTTGGATCTTGTCAAATGCTTTTTTGAGTCTAAGGAGATGATCATGTGGTTTTTGTCTGTGAGTTTGTTTATATAAGGGATTACGTTGATGGATTTCCATATATTAAACCATTTCTGCATCCCTGGAATAAAACCTACTTGGTCAGGATGGATTGTTTTGATGTGTTCTTGGATTCGGTTAGCGAGAATTATATTGAGTTTTTTTGCATCGATATTCATAAGGGAAATTGGTCTGAAGTTCTCTATCTTTGTTGGATCTTTCTGTGGTTTAGGTATCAGAGTAATTGTGGCTTCATAGAATGAGTTGGGTAGAGTACCTTCTACTTATATTTTGTGGAATAGTTTGTGCAGAACTGGAATTAGATCTTCTTTGAAGGTCTGATAGAACTCTGCACTGAACCCATCTGGTCCTGGGCTTATTTTGGCTGGGAGACTATTAATGACTGCTGTGTTCATTCTTAAATCTTATACTTTCTCAGGAAAATAGTTCATATTGTTTTCCAAGCATCTTTACATTCCAAAAAAAGTTCATATCAAGTTCAAGACATTAATTCAAGTCAAAGTCAATAAATTGAATAAGAAGTTATAGCAAGAATGTTTACATATAGCCTGGGGGTGGAGGAACATGTCTTTAATCCTAGCACTTGGTAGGCAGAGGCAGGTGGATTTCTGAGTTCCAGGCCAACATGGTTTACAAAGTAAGTTCCAAAACAGTCAGGGCTACACAGAGAAACCCTGTCTCAAAAAGCAAAAATAAAAAAATAAAAAAATAAATTGAATAAGAATTTATAGCAAGAATGTTTACATATAGCTGAGTAGTGGCGGAACACATCTTTAATTCCAGCACTTGGTAGGCAGAGGCAGGTGGATTTCTGAATTTGAGGCCAGCCTGGTCTACAAAGTGAGTTCCAGGACAGTCAGGGATACACAGAGAAACCCTGTCTCAAATAAAACCACCCCCCCCCAAAAGAAGAAGAAGAAGAAGAAGAAGAAGAAGAAGAAGAAGAAGAAGAAGAAGAAGAAGAAGAAGAAGAAGAAGAAGAAGAAGAAGAAAATATTTACATATGTTTGCACCAGGACTAGTATCTAACTAGCTCCACAACTTAAAACAATTATTCTTATGTCAAAAGTTAGCATGGTTTATCAAGAGGTATCTCATTAGTTTTGAAGTTTTGTACAGGTAAATCCAGTTAATATTTTATTTTCTGTCCTTGCACCTAAAATAGTCTATACCCAGTTTATTGCCTTATCAGATAATGGCTTTACTGATAACCCAGAAGGAGGTTTCCCCTGATTGTAAACTTGTTCCAAGTTTGCTTTCTATCCTAGCCCATTTTACCCATGACTCATGAAGGTTTACAGAGCCCTAATTGCAGTTTTCATACTATAGAGGGCTTAAAATTACTTGTATAAATTTTGGAATTCTATAGAATTATTATTAGGAATTGTGAAATCATCAGTTTGTCTACACAGTATTGCTAGAGAGAGTACATCTTTGTTGATCTACAGAAAATCTGCTCAATAGGGTGGGGTAATGCAAAGAATCATTAGAATATGTAATAACAACAGTATCCCAGTTGGGTCCTGGAAACTGGTAATATCAATGGTCTCAATTACTCAATAAAAAGACACGGACTAATGAGGGAATTAGAGAACAAAACTCTTTCTTCTGTTGCAGCTAAGAAACACACCTTATCGTTAGGGATAGACAGAATCTCAGGGTAAAAGGATGAAAACAAATATTCCAGAATCCAAGAAACAAGCCAGTGTAGTATTAAAATCTATTTTAATACCTGACAAAATCATCTCAAACCAAAACTAATCAAGAGAGATAGGGAGGGATGCTACCTATTTAATCAAAGGAAAAAGCTACTAGGAGGACACTACAATTCTGAATTTTCATGCATCAAGCAAAAGAACACTAGAATCAAGCACTTGAGTTGATAAAAGAAATACTAATACAGTTAAAATCAGATATTGACCCTTATACAGTGATCGCAGGTTACTTCAATATCTCACTCTTGCCAATGGACTGGTCATCCAAATAAAAACTAAACAGAAATGCTAAAGCTAATACAAATGAAATGAACCTAAGAGATATTTACAGAAAATTTCTCCCCAAAACAAAAGTTTATACTTTTTTCTTAGCACCTCAAGGGACTTACTCCGAAACATACCTGAGTGCAAAGCAAATTTCAACACATACTGACCACCACAGATTAAAGCTGGATATCAACAACCGAAACAACCGAAAGCTTACCAATTTACAGAAACTCACTTTTGAATGTAAAATGGGTCAAGACAGAAATTTTAAAAATTAACACTTCTAAGAACGGAATGTAAATGAAATCATGATATACCAAAAGCTTTGAGACAAAATGAAGGTGATTCTAAAAAGCAAGTTCATAGTACTAAATACCTACATTAAAAAAGAGAGAGAGACACACACACAGAACCCCACCTACCACCATAGAACACAGCATGTGAGGAGGAAGATAGCCAGAGACCTGCTGAGAGCAGTGCCATAGGACAAGGGTGAGGAGAGATTCCCAGAGACCTGCCAGCTGCTGCATGTCTCAGGTGTGCCATAGACACACAGAGGCCTGCCTGCTTTCATGCCATATAGGGGAAGATGTCACCAGACCTGCCAACACTATGTCACACCGGCAGGCTGTGGAAATCTGGTATGCTTGTCACCACATCTGAAGCACTGACAGAGAAGATCACCCAGAGTACCACCAGTCTCATGGACAGGCTGCAGTGGGAGCCACTAGAATGTGCAAGTCTGTGGTGGACAGAAGGGAAAGAAGGAGAAGTGGAACAGTTTGCACATTATGAAGAGAAATGGAACTGAAGACTGGAGGGTACAGAGGAGTAGCCTGTTGTGAGTAGCTAGTCCTGCCACTTAATGCCGTGGTGAAGTTCTAACCCCTGCTGTCTTAGTTAGGGTTTTACTGCTGTGAACAGACACCGTGTCCAAGGCAAGTCTTATAAAAAACAACATTTAATTGGGGCTAGTTTACAGTTTCAGAGGTTCAGTCCATTATCATCAAAATGAGAGCATGGCAGCATCCAGGCAGGCATGACGCAGGCAGAGTTGAGAGTTCTACGTCTTCATCCAAAAGCTGCTACTGGAAGACTGACTTCCAGGCAACTAGGGTGAGGATCTTATGCCCATACCCACAGTGACACACCCATTCCAACCAGGTCACACCTATTCCAACAAGGCCACACCTCCAGATGGTGCCACTCCCTGGTCCAAGGATATACAAACCATTGAAGATCATGTCTGGGTCAATGGCTATGCAGGGACAGGTGTTGATGTTCATGGCTCATATTGCCACTGGAGAGCATGTCCCTAGTCTGGGCAGCTTCCAGGTACCAATTGGATATTTAGGGATTGTGAAAACCTGGGCCTGTCCCTCATTGTCTGTGGTAGTACTTGAGAAAATGGGCCTTGCATCTGGCCTAGGAAGCACATTAGATCTGACTCTAGTGGAGGGGGCACTAGTGAGTCAGCCCCAGTCAGGTGGGATCATGGGAGACCGCGGGCACTGAGGAGATGCCCTTCCTGCATCACTCCTTGGTGTTTGCAGCAGTTGGGAAACTGGTTCTGGGACCGTGAGAGCCAGAGAGCTGTCCTTGTCCACTTTGGGTCCTGCACCTTGCACTGACAGTACAGCAGAGCTGGCACTGGTGGTGGGAGCACTGGTGAGCTGGCCCCAAGGGTGAGGTAGTACTGGCCCTGCAACTCCCCTGCTGTGAGGTGGCATGAACTTGGAGATGATACCCTCTCATCTTTGTTTTTCACCACCTGTGGCATCTGCAAGTGAACATGTATGGACAGAGGTGGATACTGTGGAACACACTACAGCTCCAAGGGCTTAAGAGCCAGAGAACTGACCCTGTGTCCTGTTAATATTTTCTACGCTTTGTTTTGTTTTGTTAATTTGTTTGTATGCTCTCTATTTTGGAGAAGAGGTTGCAAGCACAGAGGGCAGACATGAGAGGACAAGAAGATGAATGAGACTGGGTGCATACTGTGAAACTAACAAAGAATCATGTGAATCCTGCTTAGTTGATTCAGTGGACCAAGTTTCCTGGTGTTTTTCATCCCCTCTGACTCCTATAGTCTTCCTCCACTTCTTTCATAGGGTTCCCTTAGCTCTGAGGGGAGGGACATGATGGAGACCTATAACTTAGACTTTCACCGTAATGGCTGATTATGGGTTTCTGCAAACACCCACATCTGCTGCTAGAGGAAACTTTTCTGAATAAGGCACAATCTCTGAGTATATCATTAGGAATCATTTCATTGACTTTTATTGCTGGTTGTTTTTGATTTTATCCCAGGTCTCTGGGCTGTCCAGTCTCCTATTCTTGACTATCCATGCAGTGTAGGGTAAGGCTCCCTCTTTTGGCATGAGCCTGAAGTTTTGGTCATCGGTTGGCCATTCCAATCAGTTCTGGCCCACCATTATTCCAACTCATCTTGCAGGTAGGACAAATTCGTAGGTGGAGGGTTTTGTGGATGGGTTGGTGTCCAGATTTCTCTTTGGATAGCTTCATAGCGTGCAGAGTACCTTTTTTCATCAAAGAGGCTAGAACACAAGTTAGCCTTGCCAGTCTTTGTGCAACATATAACTTGGTAATGACGGTATTCCTGCCTATAATGAGCTGAATTGGCATCTGGTAGAAATGCTAGATGTAAAGCATTTTAAAGAGACTGTGGAATTGTATGGCTTGTACTCTCCATTTGATTAGGAAATGGCAAATACTTGGGTTATGCAGAATAGGCTTATCTCCCAAGATTGGAAAGGATTGTTGTCAGCTGTTCTAGAAGCTGGACAACAATTCATGGTGGAGGTAGGAAGCCACAAAAATAGAACAATGGAATATAGCAAGGGACATAAATGTTACTAAAGACAAACTGGTTAGTAAAGGGCATTATACTGACTTACAAGTACAAATCTGATCTGATGATGGTATAATGGAATAATGTCATGTTGAAGCTTTAAGATGTTAGGGTATGATTGAGGAGCCAAGGGGAAAATCTGCCTCATGTATGAAGGTAATACAGTAGCTTACAGAAACATTCACCAATTTCTTACATAGACTGGGTTCAGCTGTAAAGAGAGCCATATCAGATCCTGAAACTAGACAGCTATTGATAGAAATATAAGCCTTTGAAAATGTGAATAATGAATGTAAGAGAGCAATCTGACCATGAAAGCACCAGGTGATCAATAGGCAAATGTATAAAAGAGAGAGCTGGCATTGTTTTTTTGAAGCATCATGCTAATATCATAGGGCAAGCCAGAGCTGAAAGTCTTAGAAATCAAAATACCCAGTGTTTTAATTATGGTGAATTTGGCAAGTTCCGAAGCTAGAAGATTCACAGCTCAAAATAGCAGCACATTGACTCTAGAGAATATGGTGTTTGTAGAAGAGAGTACGAATGTTCTAGCTGCTATGAACCACAAAGGTTATCCAGGTATTGTAGCAGCTGTGGAAAGAGTAAACTTTGGTTAAAGGATTGCAGGTCCAAGAGGGATATATGAGGCAGCCTCTTGCCCTCAGAAAAGGAACAGAGGGGGCTGTCACTTGGAGGCCCTGCAGTAAACAATATGAACTATCTTTCTTTGATAAGCCAGAAAGTACCAAGCAGGTAAGAAAATAAAAATTAAGTATTTCTGATCTTATACATGCAACAGAAGGGAGTACAGCTTTGGATCTGACCATATATACGCCTTTTACCCTACCCCCCAAACTGAATGTTATAAGTTAACCACTGATGTGGATGGTCTATGACTCTCAGGAACAGTGGGGATAATCTTGGGAAGAAGTGGGTTAACTTCTCAAGGATTTATTTTGCATCCTGGTATCACAGGTAGGGATAGCAAGGAAGAAATTAGGATCATGGCATATTAGGAGATAAAACTTAATGCAGGGGATAGAATTGCTCAGCTGTTGTTGTTTCCTTAAATCAAGGGCAAGGTTGCTCCAGTAGAAATGATAGGAACTTTTGGGAGTACTGGAAAACCTGTGTTTCTGGCAAACAATGGTTTATGATCAGAGACCCAAATTAATGGTGCAAATGAATGGTATTGACATAGAAAGTTTATGTTTAATAACAAAACTTGTAAAGTTTAGATCTGACCAGGGAAAACCTCTTATCAGCTGAGACATGAATGTCTTCACAAAACAAGTAAGTCCACGTGATTTACTCTCACAGACTGTCTGAGTTAGTTACTTCTTCAAAATATGCATGCATATCAACTTCAAAAGGGAAATAGCCCAAATTACCAACCACACAGAGACAGACAACACATAGACTGATAGACAACACAAACTAGACCATCAACACATAGACTGGATGGACAACAGATAGCCTGGACACACAACACATAGGGCAACAAGTGTATAGCTAGGATTTTTGTTTTTCAGACTAATCATATTTTTTCCTTGGGCCCCAAACAGGAATTCATCATTCCAATTCAGCAAGCACCAATTGTAAGAAGGCAGTCATTCAGATCCCTTAAGTTGGAGTAGACCATTTTGTTTGTTTGATGTGTTATGGTTGTTATCATCTAGGGTGGTAAGTTTAAATTACTGTATATTGATAGAAATTTCAAGTTTTTCTATTTCAATGACTGTATATTAATAGAAATTTAAGGTTGTTTTTATTTGAATTATTGTATATCAACAGAAGTTTACGGTTATTTTCTTTCTTTTTTAAAAAATCATTTATTTTATTTTTTTATTAGGTATTTTCTTTATTTACATTTCAAATGTTATCCCAAAAGTCTCCCATGCCCTCTCTCCCCCCACTCCCCTGCATTCCCCTACCCACCCACTCCCGCTTCTTGGCCCTGGTGTTCCCCTGTACTGAGGCATATAAAGTTTGCAAGACCAAAGGGCCTCTCTTCCCAATGATGGCCAACTAGGCCATCTTCTAATACATATGCAGCTAAAGACATGAGCTCCGGGGGGGTACTGGTTAGTTCATATTGTTGTTCCACTTATAGGGTTGCAGATTCCCCAGCTCCTTGGGTGCTTTCTCTAGCTCCTCAATTGGGGGCCCTGTGATCCATCCAATAGCTGACTGTGAGTACCCACTTCTGTGTTTGCTAGGCCCCGGCATAGCCTCTCACAAGAGACAGCTATATCAGGGTCCTTTCAGCAAAATCTTGCTAGTGTATGTAATGGTGTCAGCATTTGAAGGCTGATTATGGGATGGATCCCTGGGTATGGCAGTCTCTACATGGTCCATCCTTTCATTTCAGCTCCAAACTTTGTCTCTGCAACTCCTTCCATGGGAAAGGATAAGCAGGCTGAGAAAGAAATTAGGGAAAGTACACCCTTCTCAATAGTCACAAGTAATAAGGTTATTTTCTTAGACTATATTGTATATAAGCTGTTTATTTAAAATATGTAAAGTTCTAGTTTCATGGTTATAATTATTTTTATTGTAAGTAGGCTGTTAATGTTAGGTAAAAAGACAGCTTTTAAACAAAAAGGGGGATATGACGTAGAAGTTTCTGGATATGTCATGCGATGCAGACAGGTTTTACCAAAAGAGTACACATATAGGGACCCATGGCTCTAGCTGCATATGAAGCAGAGATAGCCTTATTGGTTATAAATGGGAGGAGAGGTCCTTGGTCCTGTGAAGACTGGATGCCACAGTATAGGGAAATGCCAGGACAGGGAAGCAGGAGTGGGTGGGTTAGTGAGCAGGGGGAGGAGGGATGGGATAGGGGATTTTCAGAGGGAAATCTAGGAAAGGGGATAACATTTGAAATGTAAAAAAAGAAAATATCTAGTAAATAAATAAGTAAACAAACAAACAAACAAATAAGAAGATAACCAGAGAAGAAATTAATATATCAGTCAAAAAATGTTTTAAAAAAGTAGGTTTAAAGAGAGACTGTGTGAGAGTTTATGTCTGAATGTTTGTGTATGTATGAGTGAAGGGTAGGACTCTCATTAGGGCTATGGGTTAGTTAGTGTTAGGTGTCAGGTTTATAGTCAGATTTATTTTTAGGGTAAGCTATATGGCTAACTTTAGGGTAATAGTTAGGATTCAAAATAGGGGCATGATTATTGTTAGAGAAAAGACTAGGGAAATGAGGACAGGCACTATTAGGGTCAGGGTCAGGGTCAGGGTCAGGGTCAGGGTCAGGGTAAGATTTAAGTCTAGGATTAAGGTTAGGGTTAATTTTAGAGGTATTGTTAAGACTGGGTTAGTGTTAGATTAAATATTAAGGTTAGGAAAAGAGTTAAGGTTGTAGTTAGGGATACATTTAGGGTTATGAATTGGGTTAGAGTTATGATAAGACTTGTGATTTGTGTGTCTGTGTGTGTATTTGTGTGTGTGTGTGAGTGTGACAGAGAGGGGGAGAGAGAGAGAGAGAGAGATTGAGAAAGATTGTGGATAACTGTATGTATGTGACTCTTTGATACTGTGCATGTCTGTGGTGTGTGTGCGCGTGCGTGTGGTCATGTTTAGTGTTTGTTTTAAGAATAATGTTAGAGAAAGGGTCTTAAAAACTTAGCATTAGATTACTGCTACAATTTAGCCTATGGTGAGGTTTAGGGCTAAGTTTAAATTTAAGATTGTGTTTAGAGTTAGAAATGAGGTTTGGGTTAGGATTATAATTAGAGTTAATGCAATGAATAAGTTTATATTAGACTTGGAAATAGGATTAGGTTAGGTTTAGAGCTTAGAGTTAATGTTAAGGGTTGGATTATGTTTTGGTTAGTCTTGGAATTAGAGTTAGGGCTAGGTTATTTTTATGGTCAAGATGGGGGGAGGGGCTGGAAAGATAGCTCATCGGTTAAGAGCACTGACTCCTCTTCCATGTGGAGAGCCGTGCCGCGAGCAATCTCGAACCGTGAGCAATCGTCATTATACGATGGTGCTGGCCTCCGCTGTGCCTAACTAGTAAACAAGCCTTGTGCGCAAGTGCGAGAGTGAACTCACGCTTAGTCACTGCCTATCTCGGGACGTAGTAGTGGGGTGATGGGTGAGCAATGAATCAGGAGCTGACACGCCACATCAGGTGCTGAAATGCCATGGCTGAGGGCTATATAAGCGACCCCATTTTCTGGGGTCTGGGTCTTCCCTCTTGAAGAAGCAATAAAGCTTTTTGCTGCAGAAGATTCCGGTTGTCCCGAGTGTGTTCTTGCCGGCGAGAACTGTAGCTCGGGATACTTACAGAGGTCCTGAGTTCAATTCCTAGCAACCACATGGTGGCTCTCAACTATCTGTAATGGGTTGATCTAATGCTCTCTTCTGGTGTGTCTGAGGAGAGCAACAGTGTACTCACATACATAAAATAAATAAATCTTAAAAAAAAAGATAGGTTTAGGGTAAGTGTTATTATTGGCATTAAGGTTAGACGTCAGTGTAGGTTAGGGTATGGTTAGGGTTAGGCTTAGAGTTATGCTTAGTATTAAGGTTAGTATACTGTTATGGTTAGAATAGTTTTTGGCTTATGGTTATTATTTGAATTAGTATTAAGTTGGGATATTGTGAGGTTATAAGTACATTCATTTTAAGATTAGGGTAAACACTTTTGATAGAGAAAATTTGAAGTTTAGGGTTATCATTAGTATTAAGAATAAGTGTTAGAATTATGATTTTAATATGGATGTAGACGTGGGGTTGGTGTCATGGATATGCTCATTTTGTAGTTAGGCTTAGTGCTAGGTCTAACCCTAGTGCTTGGAATAATAAAGGGTTCTTGTTACAGATAGAGGCAGGGTTAATATTAAATTTTTGCTTTTATTAGGATTTATGGTTAGAGTTAGGGATAGTGTTAAAGTTATGATTAACAGTAGGAATAAGAATATTGTTATTTCTAGGATTAGGAATAGGCTATGGTTAGATTTAGGATTAGGAATAAGTTTAAGACAAGGCTAGCCTAAAAGTTAGATTTAGGGTTGACATAAGGATATATTTATGTTTCAGTGTAGGGCCATACTAATTGTTAAGAACATCACGATGATTAGGTAAGGGCTTCTTACCATTCAATTGCAAAGTTTAATTTAAAATTTTCTTCTTTGTAAGTTATAATTGAGAGTCAAAATATATATTATACATCATCATATTGAATTTCTACTTGATTCTTGTTTTCTTTTGGCTTTTTAGTGCTGAAAATAAATTCTGTACCCAGGGTTTCACCTATATTATATAAGCTCTTTATCACTAAACAGTACTCCTATCCTCTGAGTGTTGATAAATGGGAGAGCTATGAGTGTAAAGAAGTAATTCTACTCTGTTTCAATTAGTCAAGGATACAAAGAAACACCCTAGAAAAACAGCTAAAAGAGGGCATCTAGTGCATACAGAGTGCCTTGAACAGGGATAGGTGATTTCTGTTGCTAAGACATGCTTTTTCAACATATCCTGTTTTACTGTCAAAAGGTTTTTTTTTTTTAAATATGGATGAAGTATACAGTAGCCACTTTACTAAGAAGCACTGTAATTACATGACCATCATTGTAATTATAGCCTGTATTGCTGTTTACAGAACATTATCCTCAAACCATGTTGTGAAATTTCAGTTGTCTGAACCTCTGTTGATTCATACTGAAAAAGTTACAGGAAACTTAAACAAGAACATTGAAATTTTAACTGCTTCTGAAAAATGCATCTGTCATACTTCATGTAAACTAATATTTTCTTAATTCTTTTCTACCCTGAAGAATATTCTCCTTTGAAATTTAATGATCAGAAAAATAATTCTGTTACAGATCGTGATGAATGTTGGCTGGAGAAACTCCTAGAATTTGCAAGGTGTTTTTCAAAATGTAGTACCTACAGAAAATATCTCTTTATCTTGTTATTTTCTGTAACCATGAAAATGACTTTGGCATCCTTTCTAAAAGGATATTTGTGGTAACTAAGGGTGTTGAATAGGTAAATATAGTTCCAATAAACCCTTTATTAGTTCCTAACTGATTCCTAGTTCCTTCTCCCATTCATGAAGGCTGTGAAGACCCATGTTGGTGACAAACATCCTCTGATGCTTAAGGCTTAGCCAAGATCAACCTTCTGTACACTTTTTCTTTTGTGACATTGAAAGTTAAGAGTCTCACCCACCACTGTGACACCATTCCAATTCCCAGTAGATAAAAGACACAATGGCCAGAAGATGGTTCAAATCAGCTTTACTAATGGATGGGTCAATGCACCTGAAGTCTCAGGCTAAGTGAAGATTCTTCCTTCCTCTCTGAAGTGATGGCAGCTGAGCCTTCTTGGTTGGCTCACAAATTTATCCACCCAGTGAGAGAGAGAGAGAGGTTGGAATGTGGAGAACTGGTATTGGATGTGTCCTCCATGTGCAGGTCCTGTTGAGTCTGTTTATGGCATAGAGACTGGAAGTCCAAAAGCAGGTCCAAGACAGACAGGAAAAGAGAGAGAAGTAGGAGGATAAGTAAGAAGGGACCATCAGCACATTATCTCCCTCAAGTAGAGAAAGTCAGCCCAAAGATGCCCAAGTCCCATCAACTACAACTATCCCTGAAGACACATCATTTGCACATTAGGTTAGGAATGTTGTGAGAGAATCTTCTTCTATTTGACTCAGCAGACAATATAAGGTAAAAATGAAAAGTAGATGTGAACCTGGGTCAGAAACTCAATGTAATACTCAGTAAGTGGTTAAGTACTATATTTTTGGAGCCCTTAGGCACAATGGACGGTTACTCAACTTGCCTCTGAGAAAATGCCCTATGTACCCAATTTCCCCATATTTACTTTGGAACTCTAGAGTATAGACATTTTATTGCCAAAATACCTTAGGAAATTGCTGATTTCATAAGGTTCATTCAAGACTTAGGGCTGATTATCAAAAATGACTTCCTCTTTATTCAGCCAAAGAAGAATATTTCTCTGTCCTCCTATGACCACATCACTAAGTGAAGCTAAATATAATTTTTTTTTTGTTTTTGGTTTTTGAGACAGGGTTTCTCTGTGTAGCCCTGGCTGTCCTGGAACTCACTCTGTAGACCAGGCTGGCCTCGAACTCAGAAATCTGCCTGCCTCTAAATATAATTTGAACAGGAAAAGGCATTAATTGTTTCTAAGCCTTGGGCTAGATATGAATCTCTAAATGTCAGTGGGTGTTAATACATTCACAGACAGTGAAAAGAGCTACTGGAAGCAGAAGTGTAAGTTCTTAGGTCATCTGATCATTAAGCACTAAGCTCTGAACTCTTTTTTTTTTTTTTTTTTTTTGGTTTTTCTCTGTATAGCCCTGGCTGTCCTGGAACTCACTTTGTAGACAGGCTGGCCTCGAACTCAGAAATCCGCCTGCCTCTGCCTCCCAAGTGCTGAGATTAAAGGCATGCACCACCACCACTGGGCTAGCTCTGAACTCTTTCTGTCCTCGACTCTGGACTCTGTTTTTCTAAGGACAGCCGAGTAAGAAAAACTCAACAAACACATTCAGGAAACAACTACAAGGGGGCTGTTTCTGCGTCACATTATACAGTATTCTTTCTGCAGCTCTGTGGAGAGAGTTGTTGAATTCATGCCAGAACTCATCTGAAGATTTGTTGCAGCTATGAGGCTCAGCAAAAGTACAACAGTAAAGTCTTTTCAAGCTAGTGACAAAGAAATGAGTTTCCCCGTAAGCACAATGGAGCGAAGAGTTTCATTCCATTGTTTCTGGAACAGGAACTCTTTTTTTTCTAGACAGTGGTGAAACTCCTAAGTTCTAGCACTCTAAGACCAATCACCTTTCCTATTTTTCTACTTATGTTCTATGTCTTTCTTTTTATTATTTTATGTACAATATATGTTGATCATATTCTTTATCTTCCTTTAGCTTTTTACAAATCTTCACCTCCCTACCCACCCAACTGTGTTCTTTCTCTCCACACTCTCTCTCTCTCTCTGTCTCTCTCTCTCTCTGTCTCTCTCTCTCTCTCACACACACACACACACAAACACACACACAAAACAAAATAAAGGTCAAAGCAAACAAACAAATAAACAAAACAAAGAAAAAACAAAAATTAAATAAAAACCATGAGTTCATTTTGTGTTGAGCAGTGACTCCTGGGTGTGGGGCCTTCTCTGGAGTTTGGTTCTTTTACCTAGTGACACTCCACTGTAGAAAACTGGTTTTCCATTTCCTAGCTGGTGTCAAATACCTTCTTGATTAGGGCTAGGACTCTCTGTGTCCACTTCTCAGCTTTAAGATCTTGTTTAGTTTGAATCTCTGCAGGACTTGTGCAGGCCTCCCAGCCTCTATGAGTTTAAGTGAGTGTTGAGCCTGTTGTGTTTTGAAGATACTGTTTCCTTGGAGTCATACACCACCCCTGGCTGTTGACATATCCTTTTCTGTATATATCCCTGAGCCTTGAGATGAAGGGATTGATAATGAAATCTCATTTAAGGCTGATTGCACTTACTATATGCACATTGTTCGGTTGTGGGTCTCTGAGTCAATTACCATCAGTTACAAGAGGAAGTTTCTCTGACAAGGATTGACTAGTGCATTGATCTAAGGGTACAGTAGTATGCCATTAGGAGTAATTTTATTTCTGTGTTCCTTTAATAGAAGGCTTTCTTTCTCTTAGGACCTGTGACCTATCTAGTTTCAGGATGTTGACCACTTAGCAGTATCAGGTATAGGTTCTATCTTCTGGAATGGACCCTAAATCCAATTTAAAAAATGATTGGTTTCTCCTACAACATTTGTGCCACTATCATACCAGTATACTATTCTAGATTATGGGTTTGTAGTTGGGAAATATTGATGATTAACTTTCATTGTCAATATTGCACAAAGTACATTTTGCACTGTGATGCTAGTCAGTAGTGTGAAACTTCTAGTTGGGCACCAGCTCAATTCCTTTGTGTTCAATGACATATAAGTAAGTGGTTGTGGTAGGTAACAAACAGTATTGGCAATAAGTTGTGATTTTTTTTGGGTGTCTATGTGAACCCCTTGTCCAATGAAACTATAAGATGTAACCAATCTCAAGCACTGGGGGTTTAACTTGCTGGCATAACATGTCTAGTTGAGGTATTCTCTCTCTAATTATATGGTGATTCCATTTAAATTCATTTCGTATATGCATTTGTTTTAGGAAGCATCGACAGTTGTAGGTTTCTGTATGGCTTTTCGAAAGGTTTCCAGTATATTTGTTCTCCCTCCCCATATTCTCTCCTTTATCCTGCCATCCTATTCTCTCCCTCATTTAATTCTCCTTTTCTAGCCCCTTTTACCTCTTTATAACACAGTGTTCTATTTTCTTTTATTTGGGAGATCTTCTCCCCTAGTGGTCTTGTATTACTTGCCTAGCCTTTATGTTTATTTTTGATTTAAACAAAAATAGCTAAAGTTTAAAAGCTAACATTCATATATAAAAGAATACATGCAACATTTTTCTTTTTGGGTCTGAGTTACCTAATTGAGGATGATATTTTCTAGCTCTATTTATTTAATTACCAAACCCTGAAAATTTCACAATTTCTTCTTGGTTAACAGCTAAGTAATATTGTGTTATTTTAATGTACTACATTTTTATTATTCATTCATCAGTTGAATGTTTCATCAGTAGGCTGTTTCCATTTCTTGGCTATTAGGAATAGAGCAGTAATAAATGTGGAGAAGTAAGCATCACATTTCTGTAGTATGATGTAGAGACCTTTGGATGTATGCCCAATAGTATATTTGGAGGTTGTGGTATATCAATTTTTGGCTTTTGAAGAACAGCCACACTGATGTCCATCGTAGCTGTACCAATTTGAACTCTTCCCAGAAATGAACATGTTCTCCTTTCCACATATTCTTGTCAGCATATACTGTCATCTGCTTTATTGACATTGGCCATTATGACTGAAGTAAGAAATCTCTTATATTTTTGCTGTGAGCCCAACCTTTAATAGCTGTATCATCTCTCCAGCTCAAAATGAAATCTCAAAGTGCTTTTATTTTTCATTTTTCTGATGACTAAGAACAATGAACGTTTATTTAAGTGCTTCTCAGTTTCATCTTTTGAGGACTCCTTGTTTAACTTTACACTTCATTTTTAATTTGGATATTTGTTTTCTTAATGTTTAGTTTTCTTGATCACATGCATAATTGGTGAAGATTTCCCACTACTATATATGCTGACATTTTTGCATACATGATGGTATTCTTTGCTACACAGAAGCTATTTATTTATTTATTTATTTATTTATTTATTTATTTATTTATTTTTAACTTCATGAGGCTCTATGTATTAATTTTTGGTCTTAGTGCCTATACCAGTATTATTCTGCTAAGAAAGTCCTTTTCTGTGTCAATGAATTCAAGTATATTCTCCACTTTATCTTCTGTCATATTCTGGCTACCTGATCTTATGTTTAGGTCCTTTATCCACTTGGAGTTGAGTTTAGTGTAAGAAGATAGGCACGAACTTATGTTTTATTCTTCTACATGCAGTCATCCAATTTGACCAGTGCCATTTGTTGAAGATCCTGTCTTTTTTTTTTTTTTTCCCAGCGTATATTTCTGGCTGCCTTGTCAAAAAATTGGATATGTATATAACTTGTTGTTGTTATATCTTTGATCAGATCCCATTGTTTAATGTGCGTGTTGCTGTTTTTATGCCTATACCATGCTGTTTTTACTACTATGTCATTGTAATACAACTTCAGATCTGTGATGGTGATAGCTTCAGCAGTTCTTTTTTATTTAGGTTTTTTATTCAGGATTTTTGTTTTGTTTTGCTTTGTTTTTGAGATGGAGTTTCTCTGTGTAGCCCTGGCTGTCCTGGAACTCACTCTGTAGACCAGGCTGGCCTCAAACTCAGAAATCCACCTGCCTCTGCCTCCCAAGTTCTGGGATTAAAGGCATGCACCACCACTGCTCGGCTATTCAGGATTTTTTTTAGCTATCCTGTTTTGTTTTTGTTTTTTTTTTTTGTCTTCCACATGAAGTTGAAGATTGATCTTTCAATTTCTGTGAAGAATTGTGTTGGGACATTTTTATTATTTTATTTTTAGGTACTGTTTCCCTGATGTCTTTCTCAGTATATTTGTATATAGGAGGTTTACTGATTTATATGTGTTAATTTTGTGTCCCACTACTTTGCTGAAGGTGTTTATTAGCTGTAGGAGTTTTCTGGTGAAGAAAACCCTCTCCTTCCCTTCCTCTTTATATTCCCTTGATCTCCTTCAGTTGTTTTAGTGCTCTTGCTAAGACTTCAAAAATTATACTGAACATGTATAAAGAGAGTGGGCATCCTTGTTGTCATTTTCCTCATTCTACTGAAAATGCTTTGAATTTCTCTCTCATTTCAGATCATGTTGTCTATAAACTTGTAAATTACACTATGATGTCTCTTGTGTGCCTCCTCTTCAAAGACTTTGATCAATAAGGGATGTTGCATTGTATCAAAGGCCTTTGCTGCATCTAATGAGATGATCATATGGTTTTTGTCTTTCAGTCTGTTTATATGTTGGGTTACATTTATTGATCTATATATGTTGAACTATCCATACGTCTCTGAGTGAACCCAACTTGATCATTGTGTATAATCTTTTCATGTGTTCCCTAATTTTGTTTGCAAGTATTTTAAAAAAATTTCGGCACCTATAATGTGACAATTAGACTAAAAATAGCCTCAATATACTCACCTATTTGAATGCTTAGTTCCTAACTGATGGAACTGTTTTGATAGTTTTCTTAGTCTATTGCAGTTCTAATAGTGTGAAGAAACACCAGGACGATGTCAACTCTTAGAAAATATTTAATTGGGAGACTTAAAAATTTAACAGGTTGTTCAATATCATTATGGAGATAGGGAGGGAGGAAGGGAATGAGAATGGAGGGAGGAGAGAGAGAGAGAGAGAGAGCGAGAGAGAGAGCTGGGTCTAACATGCGCATTTGAAACCTCAAAACCCATCTCTCTTTAACACACTTCCCCCCTAAAGGCTACACCTACTTCAACAATGCCATACTTTCTAACCCTTGTCATCCTTTCAAATATTTTCCCCCTAGTAACTAAGCATCCATCTATATAATGCTATGTGAGTCATTCTTATTCAAACTACCACAGGAAGTCTTACAAGATGTGGCATTGTTTGGGGAGGTCTGTCACTGGGAGTGGTCTATGAGGCTTCAAATGTTTATGTCAGACTCTCTCTCTCTCTCTCTCTCTCTCTCTCTCTCTCTCTCTTTCTGTCTGCAAATTGCAGATAAGATATAAGCTTTGAGCTACTGCTCCAACACCATGCTTAACTGTGTGCTGCCTACTTCTCTCCATGATAATGATCATGAACTCATTCTTATTTTCTTTTTGTTTTGTTGAGACTTTGTGTTTTCAGTATCAGTAATTAGGGTAGCTTCATAAAAAGAATTTGAAAATGTTTCTTCAGTTTCTATTTTGTGGAATAATTTGAGAACCACTGACATTAGTTCTTTGAATGTTTACAGTAGACAGAATCTATACTGAATACTTCTGGCTTTGAGTTTTTTTGGTTGGGAGATTTTAATTACTACTCACATTTTACTATGGATTTGGGATTATTGAAATCATTTATTTTACCTTGATTTAACTTTTGTAGGTCATATAAATTAAGAAAATTAAAATATGTCATTGATCTTCTAAATTTCCTTGGTGACTATTGTAATGTCTCAATTTTCATCTCTAATTTTATGCAATTGTATCTTCTTTGTCCATCTTTTTGATAATTGGGCTAAGTATTTGTCAATCTTGCTGATTGTTTTTGTTTGCTTGTTTTTTGTTTTGTGAAGCAATTCTTTGTTTCATTGATTTTTTGTATTGTTTTATTTGTTTATTTGTTTCTATTTTATGATTTCATCCCTGAATATGATTATTTCTTCTCATCTACTCTTTTTGGGTATTATTTCTTCTTGTTTTTATAGAGATTTTTAGATGTGTGATTGAATTAGTAATGTAAGATTTCTCCAATAGTTTAATGTAGGGAAGTAGTGTTAAGAACTCTCTCTTAAGTCCGGCAGTGTTCATGTATGCCTTTAATTCCAGCACTTGGGAGGCAGAGGCAGGCAGATTTCTGAGTTTGAGGCCAGCCTGGTCTACAAAGTGAGTTCCAGGACAGCCAGGGCTATACAGAGAAACCATGTCTCAAAAAACCAAATCAAACCAAACCAAACCAAACCAAAACCCAAAACAAAAAACAAACAAACAAACAAAAGAGTTTGTGTCTTAGAATTGCCTTCTTTGTGTCCCTTAGATTTTGTTATGGTTTGTTTTCATTTTCACTCAGTTTGTAAAGTTTTTAATTTCCTTCTAGATTTCTGTCTAGACCTATTTTTCATTTAGAAGAAATGAGTTTGTATATGTTTTGCTATTGTTGTAGATAGTCAGCTTTAGTTCATAGATGTCAGTTACAATAATGGTTGGTATTTCAAGTTTATTTTTTATATTTGTTTAAATTTGCTTTGTGTCTTAATATGTGCTAAGTTTTGGAGAAAGTTCCATGAGTTCTGATAAACAAGTTTTTTTTTTTTTTGTTTAGTTCTTGAGTAGAATTTTCTATAGATGTCTACAACAATCATTTGGTTCATGTTATTACATTACTCTGGCATTTTTATGTACATTTTTATGTTCATTAAAAACACATGGTTAATGTATCTTTTAATTGGGGAAGTGAGAACATTAATTTTGGGTTATTATTTTGTTTTTATGGTATGGACATTGCCACTCTCTTTTGATTGTTCTGGGATCAGTTATTACTTATGTCGCCTTTGATGCAGTCAGCTTTCAGACCGACATTTTCCTTCTAGTGATTTCTGTAGAGCTATAGCGGTAGACATAGCCTAAAAATGTGCTTTCACCGTGGAATGTTTTTCTTTCTCTGTTTGTTGTAATTGATAGTTTTGTTGAGTATAATAGTCTGGATTGTCTGGATATAGCTTTAAAATGTGCTGTCACCATGGAATGTTTTTCTTTCTCTGTTGGTTGTAATTGATAGTTTTGTTGGGTATAATAGTCTTAAACCTTAGCACATATTACAACTGTATCTGTGGTCACTCAGAGTTTACATAATATCCATCTGGCCCTCATGATTTTCAGAGTCTTCACTGAAAAATCAGTGTTATTCTAATGGTTCTTCCTTTATGTGTTAAATGGTCTTTTCCCCTTGCAGCTTTCAATATCCTTTGTTCTGTACATTTAGTTTCGAATACTATGTGTCATGGGGATTTTTTCTGTTCTGTTTTATTTAATGTTCTCTATGCTTTTTGTACTTTGATCTCTTTCTTTAGATTGGGAATGTTTCTTCTATTATTTTGATTAATGCATTATCTGTGGCTTTGACTTGGGTTTTTCACATTTCTGTGTATTTATTATTTTTAATTTTAGTCTTTTCATATTGTATTCCATTTCTTGGTTGTTCAATGCTTAGATTTTTTAAAAGATTTAACATTTTTTAAAAAATGAGCTATCCATTTATTCTCTCTTCTTTAATCTATTGGTGAGGCTTACTTGTGAACTTTTTCTTTAGCATCCCAAGTTTTTCATCTCAAAGTTTATTTCAGTTTGCATTTTCTTTAATGATTCTATTTCCTTCTATTTTCATGTCTGGAATTATTTTCATTTTTTTTCCATCCAGGTGCTTATATTTTCATGGTCTTCATTAAGGGATTTATTTATATCATCTTTAAGATCCTTGAACATGTGCATTCTTGCTATTTTGAAGTCCTTGTCTTGTGTTTCAACTAAATTTCTTCCCTCAGGGCATATTTAATACATATTTTCTTTACTACTTATGTTTTTTGTTTTTTGCTGGGATGCAGGCATCTGGGGTTATGACATTTAGAGTGATTTTAGTGTCTTGCCTTTGCTGTGTCTTCTTTTCTTTGGTTGATGTTACCCAATCTAAATCTTAGCCAAATATGGTGCTGGGATGTCCCTGATTCCTACCCTAGTATAATGGTTGTGAGGTTCTTGATAGGAGTTCCACATGTCTATGGAGAGTTACAATGCAATGTATTTGATCTCAAAGGAATGGCTAAAAAGTGTGCCAGGGAAGAACTAGGGATATATTGGAATCTGGATTTGGCCAAGTCCTAAAGAAACAGTAATATTTTGGGAGAAGGGGCTGAGGTAAGTAGACAGTGGCAAGTTTAAGAACAAGTCTAGAGAGTCCTAACAGGAGAATAGGAAGGAGGAAGAGTGTGGTCTATAATCTGTTTTTTAGTTTAATACTTTTTCAGCAAGATGAATGTAGTGGCTCTGGGTCTCTGGTAGAAACATGTTCTGTGTGTCAGCTAAAAGTCAGAGAAATGGAGATTGCTTAGAAGAAATGGCTGAAAAAGATAATGGTGATGGGCTAAGAAGGGCTTGGATCTTGGTTCTGCACCAAAACAGATGCATTCCAAGCACATATATCCTTATTCTAATACTTTAATTTGACCAATGAGTTCTTTGAAATTGGAGTGTGTTTCTAGTGCTTATATCTCTACTTGGGCCTTAGTAACTTCAGTAGAATATTAGGTAATCTTCTCCATTACCTATCACACATCCTCCTTTAATTTCCAACCATTACTTTACATAAAATAAAACTGAATGATTGAAAAAAAGATGCCCCAGAGTATTTTATTAGAGATTCCTACTACCATATTAACAGACAAGCAATCTGGATGTTGACATAGAAATGCTAATTTCACTATACAAAGATATAGCTCCAATAACCATACTATAGCCCCCATAAAGAAATCAACTCATTGTAAATCTTTTCAGCGTTATGTTCATAATATTAGACAAACTATAAAATATACTGTAAATACATAACACATCTGTTACAAACTCAGATAGAAATATATGATCCTTTACCTATATCATTCTCATTATAAAGCTCATATTAGCACTAAAGATAAGTGTGTGTACACTTACTTGTTCTCTCTCTCTCTGGGTATACACAAATTCACAAATGTACATAAAGCACTTTCATAAAATAATCACTTGGGAGTCTATATTTCATGATATCTGAGAGAGAAAAGAATAATAGGGTTCCATAAATTCCTCACTTGGGACAAAATAAGAACAAGTAAGTATGTGTGAAAGGCATGTGAGCTATATCTATACAAACACACATATACACATCTTTTATAAATATACATATATCAATAATATGGAATATTGACATACTTGTGTGCTTGCTTTGAAGCCCCAATCTCACCATTTTATATACTATGTGTTGACAAATTCCCCTCTTCATTTGATTCAAACAACTGATGAAGCTTTCTAATAAAAATGGATATTTCTTAAAGGCTTTAATTTTATAGTGAATAAATGACATTATAAGATTCCAGTGTTACATTTGGATGTCAAACTCATAAAAGAACCAGTGATTGTTGATCTTACTGTCAATGTGAGTATCTCGAAAAGTATGCAGAAAATCAGGAAAATGTTGTGATATATGATTCTCTGTTGTACCACAGAAACCATAAATCAAAATAAAGTCTGTCTCCTCTCCTTAAATTGTTTATGTTGGGTACTGTGGTCACAGAATGCAGAAGTAACCAATAAGCTGCCCCTTGACAGTTCCCAAGGAACAAAACAAAACCCAGTGAGCTATTCACACTTAGTAGTGAACAAAGTTGTTGTGGCATATGCATGATGTATGTTTGTGGTGCATATGAGTGTTGCATATGCTTACAGAACCAGAGCAGGACCTTGGATGCCTCCCTCTGTCATTCTCCAGATTATGGCCTTGATATGGTCTCTCACTGAACCAAAAGGCCACTGTGTCAGTTAGGCTGGTTGGCCTGGGCTTCACTGAGATTCCACTCCCCTATTTCCACTCCCCTAGGGTTACTGGAATACATAGTTATGTTCAGTGTTTTACACAGATGCTGAGGATTCAAGTTCAAGTCCTCATGTGTGTGAAGTAAGCACCCTTACCCACTGTTGGCTTCCCTCTTTACTTTGAGGGCACCACAGGAAGCTGTAGATACTATTTCCATTACCAACCATCTCAGACCCAGTAGGACCTAAACTTATCTTTCTATAGACAGTCACCAACATCACACCTTCATTTCTTGATCTTTTCAAGTACACTATCCTAGTTTGCTTTGTTTCATGGTTTATTTCATGGGCAAATATCCAACCCTGAGGAAACAGGCCCAATGCTTGTCTCACACTTCTATCAGGCAAGCTGCCTGCAGGTAGGGGACCATAACTCTATACTCACCCATCTCCTTTAAGCTTTTGATATGGGATTATGTCCAGCATTTGATACAGTTCATAAAGAAGTTACACAGAATTTCTCTGATCCATTCTGTTTTTTTCCCTCCCAAGACTCCTTCCTCTCCTCTCCTCTCCTCTCCTCTCCTCTCCTCTCCTCTCCTCTCCTCTCCTCTCCTCTCCTCTCCTCTCCTCTCCTCTCCTCTCCTCTCCTCTCCTCTCCTCTCCTCTCCTCTCCTCTCCTCTCCTCTCCCCTTCCCTCCCCTCCTCTTCTCTCTTCCCCACTCCTCTCCCCTCCTTTCCCCTTCCCTCTTCTTCTTCCCTCTTCTCTCCCCTCCCCTCCTCTATTCATGTATGTTACACCTCTTTTCCATCTTCAATAGAGAACAACTAAGTCACACTACACTCTGTCATCACAGTCATAAGTTAAGTTGCTAGTATGATAATAAAACTCTTACAAAAGTTATAGAAATAAATATTTATGATTTTGAGTTAGGTAATAGCTTCAAATATGATGCCAGCATTCACAAACAACAGAAGAAAATAAAAAGAACTTGATTCAGAAACTTTTGTTGGCAGCTGAGAAGGCTTGGCAGCATGAGGAAGCAAGAGGAGCTGAGTCTAAATTTCCAGTACCCATGTAGAAAGTCAGGTGTGGTTGCACATCTGTAACCCCAGTGCTGCTGCTGCTTAGGAAAGTAGTTCGAGATTTGCTAATTTAGCTTGAGGTTCAGTTAGAGACCCTGCCTCAAGGAAATAAGTGTGTGTAAGTGTAATGGGAACCAAGTCTCCATTTCAGCTAAGGCTTCACATCTACAGCTTTACATCTTCCCATAGGGATTGCCTTCTCTGTCATTTGCTGCCTGACCTCCAGATCTTCTGCTGAAATAAAGGTAAAATCTCCATATCTTCTTAACTCATGAGTTTTGCATGTTTGAAAAATGAGCATTATTTGGATGATATGATAGTCTGCCTATCTTCCTTTGGACCTTGACTGGAGTTGCCTCTGAGTTCCTGAGTGACTAAACCTTGAGAAAAGCAGGATCCACCAGATCTTTCTGCTCAGAATCTTTTCTCTTTGATACCCAGGAGCCTGCTCTAGGTGTACTTTAATGTGGCAATACTTAAGATGCCCTCAAGGTATTTTTTTTTATTGTTTCAATGAAAACTCATTGATTTCTTTTTAAAGACCCTAATTTCTTTCACAAGCATGCACAAGTATGTCTATACATTATTCTTTTTGGCCAAACAGCTAGTTTTTAAAATATATATTTGTGAGGCTAGAGAGATGGCTCAATGGTTAAGCGTACCGGCTATTGTTCCAGAGGACCTGAGTTCAATTCCCAGTCTCAACATGGTGTTTCAAGGCCATCTATAAAAGGATCTGATACCCTCTTCTGACAGGTAAGTGTACCTGCAGCAGAGCACTTACTGAGAAAATAAATACATAAAATAAACAAAAAACAAATTGAAAAAATGTTTTAAAAAACCCCAGTGTTAGCCTTTATGGTTATTCTTTTAATTAAAGAGTCCTTATTCTCTCTTTCCCTAAAAATATTCCCATACTCCTTTGTTTCTTAGTTATGACACAGTGTTGGTAAGTGGCCAGCAATGGAAAGCACCAGATATTTTTCTGTGTTGAGTTCACTGACATGAAGGATTGTGTCTCAGGATTTATCATTTCTTTTGTCTCTTTTTATCTTCCATTGTTGATTTTACCCAAACAAAATTGATGTATTATCTGATGATTCACTGTTTCAATTAAAGCCTCAATTACACAAGAGTCCAGAACTTAAAGAAATTCATAAAGGAAATTCTCTCTCTCTCTCTCTTTCTCTCTCTCATCATTCTCTCTCTCTCCATCTCTGTCTCTGCCTTTCTGTCTGTCTGTCTGTCTTTTCTCACCTACTTTCACTGTCTTACACACACACACACACACACACACACACACACACACACACACACCACCTTGAAATTTTACCCAGAGAATTACAATGAAAAGCATGAGGGGTCCCAAAAATTCACCTTAAAATGTTGTCCATTTTTATTAACTAAACATGATTTTATGAACTCAGAGAGTGAGTGCACATCACTTTACAATGAGTGCCATATATCAGCATCACTTCCATAAAGGCAACCACATGCTTAGTATCACTTGCCTAGCAGTCTCAGAAGAACTGTTCTTTGCTGCCTTCTATTTGCCAAACTCCTGCTTGCTTTTACTCAGATAAGTCAACAATAACAATTAACTAGTTGATCTTCTTTACAATTTTACTATTACAATTAGTTTTAATTTCTTTTAAAAACACTCTGCTTTCCCAGTCCAAATATATGGACTAAACACAAATTAAATTATAATAAGATTATCATGTCCAAAACTCTGAAAACTAGACCGGACAATGTCAACTCAATGTTCTTCATGCTTACATCTTCTAGTTTAATCATCTGTTTTTGAGAACTTGCTATAGTTTTTTACTATCATTTTTTTTCAAAGTCATATGCAGGTAATAAATTATGGATTAGTTAGCCAAAAAATATCTTTAAAAAAATCAGGTGCCAAAACATTAAAAAATTCCATGTGCATTGGTTTTACAGTAGGTATACTCAAATAATTCCAGAAAGCTTCTGTTTTGCTAAAAATTTACCAAAATAGTTAGAACGCGTAAAAATATTTTTTTTTTAAAAAAAACTGAAAGAAAAACTCAGCATCAACTTATTGTATAGGCATCAGTAAGAGGTCATTATTTTCACCAAAGGTTATATTAAAAAGATTCACTTTGTATTTTTACTAAAATTCTAATATGATTATAGTTCACAAAAAAGAAACAAGAATACCTAACTCCAATATATTAAATTATTATGGTATGATATGGAGAGTTTTTTTCTTCATGACTGCATTTTTGAAGAATAACTCAAAGTATTGTATTTGATTTAAATCGACTTAAATTCAATGAAGTACAGAAAACTGATTTCAAGGTTTGAGCAGTCAGTTAAGAGAGTTAAGAGTCAAGAGTTAAGACTACCTCTTGACAACTGAAGGCCAATAACAACCTAGCATCTACTGAAAATGCTACTACTAGTATTGAAGATAGCCCTTCGTCTTATCAGATATGTATTTTATGAACAACCCAGCATGTAGAGGACGATGTTGACCTTCCCAGCCACCCACTCCTTCAGGGGACAATAGTATTCATAGTGAAACTGCTCAAACTCTGGTGTCTGACGGATTTCGCATAAGAAGGAGAGATCAATACCTGACTCCAAAAGGAGGAGGAGCAGGGGAAATACAAACAGCAGCAGTCCCAGGCCCACCACAAGGAGCCTGGAGAAACTCTTGACCAGGGGGTTAACCCAGATATGGCCGGTCAGGATTGAATAGCTCCATGACAAAGCTTGGCGAGCTTCCTTCAACTCCTCCTCTTCAGCAATTAAAAAAGCATTTTCATCTGCTTCAAGTTCCTCAAATGAATCCGTGTCTTCTCTTTCTAACTCGAGCCTGGATGGACAGTCAAAGAGCATGTTGATTTCATCATCATCCACTGGGGTAGGAAGCAGGCTGGCGATGGGATTGTACGCTAGTTCAGAGATGGTCAAGGGGTCTTCTTTTACTCTATCTTCCTCTTCATCTGGAGGATCTGCACACTGTGCTCCCTTCACTGGTGAGCTGGCAATTAGGGGCTCAGACACATCCATTTTAGGCAGTGGGGCACCTGGAAAGAAACATAATTTTATAAAGCTTAAATTGCACATATTCTTCTTTCACAGAAGTCTGTATGTAGAATCAAAGTTCAAAGAATATGTGAAATTGTTCAGTAGCATTCTCTTATTAGAAAAAGAATAATCTTGTTAGCAACATGCTATATCATAAATGTTCAGCTCAATACAATAAACAACACTGATTAAAGAAGTATATACAAAATTTCAGCATATTATTCTGGTCTGCAAACCTTTAACTAATGCCAGGTCTTTAACATGTGAAAATGATCCAGAAGTACATGAAAATTACAAATAGGTCTTTCAGAGTTAACACTATGGCACAATTGAGTATTATGTAAATTTGCCTAACAGGGACAATTGAGTAATCATTCTGAGGTGTTGCTCTCTACTCTTCCTTCCAGGCACAGTTTTGGGATTTCTGTTATTAGTATTTTTGGATTATCATCTAATTCACAAATCCAAAGAATGGAAAGTCCTGATATTCAGAATATTTAAAGCAAAGCAAAATGAAAGATTTCAGTCCATCAACATTGGGATTTTAGATTTTGAGGTTAGTAATATTCAAGCATTAAATTAAACTCAAATGTTCCAAAATCAGAAGAAAAAGAAATGAAATCTTATATACTTTGGTCCAAAGCCTTTGGAGTAGATAATCCTCACCTGTAATTGCAACCATGTGGTGTGTACAAACTGATTTTTTCTCTTTTTTCACATTTTAATACATAGTGTTTTATCTTCAGATAGAGTATTTTCATTACTATTATTTATAAATTAGGCCAAAATTTCCAAGAAACTTTAGTTATCTACTGGTAAAATTTTTGGAAGAATGAAGCCTTTTTTTTTTTTTTTTTTGAGACTGGGTTTCTCTGTATAGCCCTGGCTCTCCTGGAACTCACTTTGTATACCAGGCTGGCCTCAAACTCAGAAATCCGCCTGCCTCTGCCTCCTAGCCCTGGCTCTCCTGGAACTCACTTTGTATACCAGGCTGGCCTCAAACTCAGAAATCCGCCTGCCTCTGGCTCTCCTGGAACTCACTTTGTATACCAGGCTGGCCTCAAACTCAGAAATCCGCCTGCCTCTGCCTCCTGAGTGCTGGGATTAAAGGTGTGCACCACCACACCTGGCTGAAGAAATTTTTTAAGAGTTGCTTTTACATCTACAGCTTTTTACTCCAATTCATATCAGTTTATTTCTATAGCTACATGTTCAGAAGGCAAATTAATTAAAGTGCTTGAGATTTTAAAAAATGTTTATTGAAAAATACATCTTTCTTAATATTAATTTTTTTTACATATGTGATATCTAGCCCCTTTTTATGTATGTAAAAATTGTCTGTGTTAATTATGAGTCTTGGGTGAATAATTAGAAATGATAAAAACATCAAAGAAGTGTTTTCTATAATGGAGCATGGATAATAGAACATAAAATTTGCAAGCAGGTAAATCAATATATCAAATGTAAAACAGAATACCATTCATAATTCCCCCACTTTTTTATCATTCAAAAAAATCACCCAATATCTTCTGGTAGCTCCATCCTAAGAGCAGAAAATAGTTTAAATGGAAAATATCATGCAACTAACACATATACAGTTGTTGGTGTCTATATTAATCATCACCTACTGCAAATGAAATTTTTCTGATGAGGACTGAGAGATACATTCATCTTTAGGTATAATTATATATCAGTAGCTACTAGTTTAGTTCTATGTCTATTTAACACAATAACAGAGTCTCCTCTATGGCCTAGTTTTTTCATTCATTAATTTATTTATTCTCTTTATATCCTGATTGCAGCTTGCCCTGTCTCCTCTCTTTCCAGTCCCACATTCACAAGTCCCAACTTCTATTAACCTCTCCCTTTCTCCTCAGAGAGGATACCACTATGTCCTGGGATAACAAATCCCAGCAGGGCTAGGCAGATCTTCTCCCACTGATGCCCAGTATACCCATCCAGTTAGGGGAAGGGGATCCAATGCTAGGCAGCAGGTTAGAGATAGGCTCGTTACAATTGTTAGGGGACCCACATGAAGACCAAGCTGCTTGTCTGCTAAAAATGTGTAGGCGGCCTAGATCCAGCACCCGCATGTTCTTTGGTTGGTGGTTCAGTCTCTGTGAGGCCCCATGGGCCCAGGTTAGTTGACTCTGTAGTTAGTTCTTTTTGTGCTGCCCTTGACCTCTCTGTCTCAATCCTGTCCTTAACACTTTCACAAGACTCCTGATCTCTGCCTGATGTTTGGCTTTGGCTCTCTGTATCTGTTTCTATCAGATTCTTAAGAACACAAGAAATATGGGAAGAAAAGCCAGAACTGAATACAAAACAAAACAGTAGCTCTGTGAATTTATTGTCTTCCCATGAATTATCAATTCAACAGTAAAAGTCCCTAATAAGGAAGACTTATGTGAACATGGTTCACAAGAATAATTATAAACATTTTCAAAGAGTTCAAAGGACTTAAAGAAGAGACAAACATTTGACTAAACTTAAATAGGATAGGAATCAATTGATTGAAACCCCAGAAAATACAAATAACTGAATGAAATAAGGAGGACACGGAATGATACAAAAAATAGAATTTAAGATAGAGAAATATTGAGGAAACCCAAAACTAAAATGAAGCTGGAAATGAAACATTTAGCAAGTGAAATACATAGTTGAGTGAAAAACCTCAACAACATAATCAATAATGAAACTAGAATATTAGGGCTTTATGAGTAGTTATATAAATTGGTTCATAAAAATTGAAAAATAAAAAATAAACAAGGTCTTTGGAACACAATAATAAGACCTAATCAAAAATAATGGGCACAGAAAAAGGAGAATTCTACGGCAAAGGTGTATAAAACAAAGTCACACACAGAAAAATTACCTATCTAGATATTACTTCATTAAGCATAGAATTCGGGTAGGAATTGTGCTTTATCTTATCAATATTATAAATTCTTCTAGTTTGCCTACCACTTTCAGGCATCACTAACTACAACACATATGTTGACAATGGACAAAGAATATTGCTCTCACTGGTTTTTTACTACATTGTATAAACATCTTGATTCTTTCTTTGTCTTTTAATGTTACTAAAGAACCCTCACATAAATTAATCAGTTTTTTTTTACAATATGCCTTGACAAAAACAACAACAACAAAAAGGAAAAGTAGTAATCTATACACTTTTCTTTAAAAATTTTTTCCCACTCCATAAGCTGTAAACCACTTTGGAAATCAGTTTGGCGGTTACTCAGAAAATTGGACATAGTTCTACTGGAAGATCCAGCAATACCACTCCTGGGCATATACCCAGAAGGACACATACTCCACTATGTTCATAGCAGCCTTACTTATAATAGCAAGAAGCTGGAAAGAACCCAGATGTCCTCAACAGAAGCATGGATACAGAAAATGTGGTACATTTACACAATGGAGTACTACTCAGCTATTAAAAACAATGTGTTTATGAAATTCTTAGTCAAATGGATGGATCTGGAGGATATCATCTTGAGTGAGGTAACCCAATCACAAAAGAACACACATAATATCCACTCACTGATAAGTGGATGCTAGCCCAGAAGCTCAGAATCCTTCTTAGAAGGGGGAACAAAATACCCATGGAAGGAGTTACAGAGACAAAGTTCAGAGCAGAGTCTGAAGGAATGGCCATCCAAAGACTTCCCCACCTGGGCATCCATCCCATATACAACCACCCAACCCAGACAGTATTGTGGATGCCAACAAGAGCTTGCTGACAGGAGCCTGATATAGCTGTCTCCTGAGAGGCTCTGCCAGTGCCTGACAAATATAGAAGTGGATGCTCACAGTCATCCATTGGACAGAGCTCCCCAATGAAGGAGCTAGAGAAAGTACCCAAGGAGCTGAAGAGTTTTGCAGCCCCATAAGAGGAACAACAATATGAACTAACCAGTACCCCCAGAGCTCTCTGGGACTAAACCATCAGTCAAAGAAAACACATGGTGGGACTTGTGGCTCTAGCTGCATATGTAGCCTGGCTGGATATCAATAGGAGGAGAGGCCCTTGGTCCTATGAAGGTCCTGTGCCCCAGTATAGGGGACTACCAGGGCCAGGAAGCAGGAGTGGGTGAGTTGAGGAGCATGGGGAGTGGGGAGATGATAGGTGATTTTTGGAGGGGAAACTAGGAAAGGGGATAACATTTGAAATGTAAATAAAGGAAATATATAATAATGATAATAATAATAATAATAATAAAAAACAAAATCATTTATCTTAATTAAAAAAAAATCTTCCACAATGTAGAATTTTTCCTTTCTCAGAGCTGGAGACATTTTTATATTGAGACATTGTGGAAATTTTGCTGTGATCAAAAAAAAAAAAGTAAATAAGAGGCTATTTTTACATTTGTTATGAAATCAATTGACAGGAAATGAGAAATTAATGTTTCATCCATTTCATATATGAGCTGCTGATGCAGTGGGAACTGGAGGACTGATTGTAAAATACAGTAGGAAATGCAGAGGTATGCCAAGGTATTGAAAAATCCTTAATTAAATAATATTTCTCTTCTTCTTCTTTTTTTTTTTTTTAAGATTTATTTATTATATGTAAGTACACTGTAGCTGTCTTCAGACACTCCAGAAGAGGGCACCAGATCTCGTTAAGGATGGTTGTGAGCCACCATGTGGTTGCTGGGATTTGAACTCTGGACCTTCTGAAGAGCAGTCGGGTGCTCTTACCCACTGAGCCATCTCACCAGCCCCAATATTTCTCTTCTTAATAAGAGAAAATTTATATCATTTGCAGGCGTATGTTCAAATGTATTTAATAACTACCATATTTTTCAAACTCTACTCTCTGCACTTGGAATATAACATAGTTTAAGCCACCATCCACCATAAAACTGATACCATGTATATAAACAAATAGTAAGAATATGCATACATTTAGTTTGCCTTATAAGGCTTAATGCCATCTATATGTTCTAATTCAAGAACTATAATCTCGTTATAAAAAATCATAAAATATCTCATAATATATTAAGTATGTTATAATTTTATTTTGGAGTATAGTCATGGCTCTCTAGACCTGCTATCCATAAATGGAGCACCCATGATTTAAATAATGTGAAGATGAGAAATGCTTGCTTCTTCTCTTACTATGAAGAAATTCAGAGGAACACACCACTATGACTTCTTCTCCCTTTTCTGAATATAGAGTAAAACATTTATTTAGCTTAATATTACTTAGCATAACAAGGTGTCATCTTGTTCTGTGGGGATATGCCTTCTCCTTTTCAGTTAGCTTTTGCTTCTCTACTTCTTTGTCATCCTTCTTGTTCTTCCATCCTTCCTATAAAAATGGATGCCATATTCATCCTTAGCTGTCCTCTAAAGATTTAGTCAGAGTGCATAACTGGAATCAATCCTATTTCTTTAGGCACAGGATGACAGCCAAGAACAGCTCATACTGGAATTTTGAAATATGAACGTACCAGAATTTTGAACTGTGACCTTCAGTCTTATCTCAGTAGACAGAAGAACACAATTCTACTGCAGTGAAGGCTTTATCAAAAGACAGCATCATGTTTCCAGAACGGAGCAACAACTCAACTTGATTTTATTTAAAAATACGTACTGAGCTTTTATTATATTTCAGAACATTGATTCCAAATAAAAAGTTTAGAATAACCAATATATAACTCTTTATGCTTTTATGCTTTTAAATAATTAAATGTATTAGAACTAATTTAAATAATGAAAGCTAGGTATCCAAAATAGCATCAGTTTAACATACAGCTACATGAAATAATTAGTTAACCTTCTTCAATGCAACCACAAATGTAAGATTTATGTGTGTTGCACATGTATAGAAAGTTTCAGTTCAGACAAGCCATGCTGCTGATGGTGCTTAGCAGCTATAGTAGGCAAGCATGATGGACTGCATAGCTCTCACCAAGGTGGTGAGTTTTTTGCATGCTCCACCTTCATCCCCATCACCATGCTGACATTTCCTCCACTATATGTAAAATTGGAAGAAGAATTAAATTGGATGAGTTAATAAAATTTGTTCATTGGCCAGGGCATGGTTCACTTTCAATTCAAATAACATCAGGTGAGTAAAGTCTAGCCCCAAGAATAACAACAAATACTGCTTTCATCTCTAGTCAAATGGATTTTAAGTTAAAGAGTTAAACATAACATTGTAACTGTTAGCCATTGGAAAGCACTACTCTTGTACATCCACAGCATAACTGTGATTGAATTTTATAGTGGGATTTTAAAGGATCAAGCTTATTTCAATTTTCATCATATGCTTTTGACAACTCTACTTGTTAGCTTGACACAACTTAGTCTCAAGTTGTGACAGCATGACTTCCCCACAATTATGGATTGTAAACTGGAACTGTAAGATAAGATAAACCCTTCCATTCCTAGATTGCCCTTTTCAGGGTATTTTACCATAACAATAGAGAAAGTACCCAAGGAGCTAAAGGGGTCTGCAACCCTAGAGGAGGAACAATGATATGAACTAACAAGTACCCCCCAGAGCTTGTGTCTCTAGTTACATATGTAGCAGAGGATGGCTTAGTAGGCCATCAATGGGAGGAGAGGCCCTTGGTCTTGAGAAGATTATATGCCCCAGTACAGGGGAATGCCAGGAAGCAGGAGTGGGTGGGTTGGGGAGCAGAGCAGGGAAGGGGTTATAGTGGACTTTCAGGATAGCATTTGAAATGTAAATGAAGAAAATATCTAATTAAAAAAAAGAAATGAGACTAGAAAAATTCTGCAGCTGAAAAAAATTTTAACTGGTTAACAAATATGTTCACCTGTGTCATACACACACACACACACACACACATACATACACACACAACAAGTATATTTCAAAGACACTGATTACAGAGAAAAAAATTGAAAGTTTTGCATGCATGTATTTTTCTACTTTATCTGGTAAATTACTGACAAAAGATAATTTTATTATTAAAATATTTTTTCTTTTTTAATGACACAGGGGTTATGTTCAAAATCATCATTTGGAATTCTTCATTGTTTTACTACATTATAAGAATATAAATAGAAAACAATTTTAGAAGGAATTCTATCAAATTATATGAAATTTATGGGTGTGGTATGGCTTAATCCTGAAATCACACTTTTTCTGACTTTTGTCTAAGAAGGAAACTTGTCACTGTTTTGGAGCCATTATTATAAACACTTCTAGCCAATTTCTATCTCCTGTCTCCTAAATGCCAGAAGGGATATCTGGTTTTTCATTATCTCTCTTCCTGTAAATGGGAACCTGTGTTAGGAAACTATATATGAGGATGCAGATAAAACTGAGAGGTACCTGAACATCTTATGAACATGGCAACTGAACTGACTCTATCTCCCTTCTCTGTGCCTTCATGTAATAAAGCCTGGAAAAGAACATAAATGGTACATTTCCAGGAATCTACTTCACTCCTACTAGACAGGCATACTGCCTTCCTTCTCTCTCTCTCTCTCTCTCTCTCTCTCAAAATCTTTATTCAATGTATGAGTGCTCTGCTGCATATATATCTGCCTGCCTGAAGAGGGCATCAGACCCCCCCCCCCAGATGGTTGTGAGCCACCATGTGGTTGCTGGGAATTGAATTCATAACCTCTGGAAGAGCAGCCAGAGCTCTTAACCACTGAGCCATCTCACCAGCTCTGCCTTCTTTCTCTTAAGCTCTATAAAACTCCTTTAGAACTCTATCCTCTCCCCTATAGGTGGAACAACAATATGAACTAACCAGGACCCCCCCGGAGCACATGACTCTAGCTGCATATGTATCAGAAGATGGCCTAGTAGGCCATCAGTGGAAAGAGAGGTCCATTGGTCGTGCAAACTTTATATGCCTCAGTATAGGGGAACGCCAGGGCCAAGAAGTGGGAGTGGGTGGGTGGGGGAGCGTGTGGGAGACTTTTGGAATAGCATTGGAAATGTAAATGAAATAAATACCTAAAAAAAAAAAAAAAAAGAAAACCAAGTTCAAAGTTACCGAGAAAACAGAACCAGGATGGAAACAAGCTTCAGTCTCTTATCTGTATGGGTTCGTGGTCACATTTTGCTTGTATCTATAAAGATTCCTGACTAAAAAAAAAAAAAAAAAAAGAAATCTATCCTCTCTTTGGTCTATGAATTCATGTTTTAAATTCATAAGTTAAATATCTAGAGGCAATGGTATGAGATGGCTTTGGTAGTCACTGAATTTCTAGGACCCAAACCTTGTCTTTCCTAAGTTACAGACCTGATTATTCTGAAGGCTGCCCAACTTTCCCCAAATCATTGGTTTGATAGGATAAGAACTGAAGGATCGTGAATACAGAAACCAATGCTATATTTGTTCTTTTGCTTTAAATTTACCATTCCTACACACACACACACACACACACACACACACACACACACACACACACACACACTTTTCTGCCTTCCAAATTCAGATAGAAACTTATATATAAGTTTCTTGTTTCCCTTTGCACCTTCCTTTAACTTAAGCCTCATCCTTCTTTTTTTCCCCTTTCTACTTTTTGTGGAACACCTTTGATGCACCATGGTCTTTGAATTTGTTCCTAAGTAAAGAAACAGCTAATGACCAGCTTCCAAAGGGTGCTCTAGCACTTTGAGATGACTGGACCATGTGCATACATGGCAGCCCACCCTTGTGTCTGGAGCCTGCACAGATCCACCAGGATCAAAACAATAAATCGCCGTGTGTTGGGCAAACTACAACCAGAAGTGGGAAGGAGGCTGTTGTAGTTGTGTAGAAATTACCTAACTGTTGTGGACATATGGAATGCTCTAGGGGCTAGTGGTGGGGACTCTGGTTCTGAAGTGTCCTAGTGCCTGCTCTTTGGCTGAGACAGAGTGCTATTTGCACTCTCAAAACTGCTCCACACTCTTTGTTTACTTTTTTTCTGCCACATGGTGTTCTGGTTGCCCCCTGTGTTTGCTGTCACTTTCCAGTTGCTATGACATGGACAGGGTCAGGGAAAAGAGTTTCTGCATACTATCTCTAAGTTCATTTAGACATCTTTTCCAACTGTGTTCTGTATTTACTCAACTTCAAGGAACATGATAAATAAAAGTGTGGCTTTTAAAAAATCAAGGTGCTTTCTTTAAGTGAGAAAATCACCCTTAGCACTCTCATGCTTTCCTCTTATCTAGACTGAGGAACATCAAACGAATTAGCCGATTAAAACTTTGAAGAAAAAGAGGTCCAGAGTGAATGTCTATTAGAGGTGCAACACAGTCAAGATCCCTACACATTAGATAATCTTCAGAAATTGACTTCTTTTCCAGTTATCAAGGTTGAACATTTACTCCAGACATTTAAAAATTTATAGTAGATCCAGTATCAGTATCAGAGTGAAGTTGATGAGGATGCTTAGGGCTGATTAGAACGATGTTAGTAGTCTTCTAGGCTTCCTTTTCTCATGATGGCACATGAAAGAAAAGAGGATACAAGAATCAAGGTCTTATCACAGAGAGCAGCTAGCTAGCTTGACAGGCTCCTCCTCATGGCTGCTTAAGAGGCAAGGAGAGTAAAGGGAAACATGCCAGATGATGCTTTGGAAAAGAAGGCAAAGAAGATAAGAACTCTGTAATATATCCTTTTTTTGTCCTACAGATAGGTAGCTGTTTATCTCTAACAAAGATTCCTTCAGACTGAATCCTTGTGTACTGGTAGCTCCTCAACCCACCTATGTTAGAAAAGAAATGCCTGATATTGTTTTGTACTTTAGAATGGCCTGAATACAAATCAAACAAAAGACAAAAATGGCCTGTAGATGGAAGTATTACTTTTATATCATTTTATAATAATATATGTTTTGCAAGAGACAAAAAAAAAAAGCAAATAGTTTGAGGTTTCTTATGTAGTATTTACTCAACCCAGATATACACAGGAGTGATATATTGACCTGGCATTCCAACATGCCTCCACTTCAGGGGAATTCCCAAGATGTTAGTGGCCTCTTACAGGGTTAATCACTCTTTTTTTTTTCCATTAGATATTTTATTTACATTTCAAAAGTTATCCCATTTCCTGATTTACCCTCCAGAAACCCTCTATTCCATTCCCCTGTGACCCCACTTCTATGAAGATGCTCCCCGACCCACCCACCTACTCCCGCCTGCCCGCCCTCCCATTCCCCTATACTGGGGCATCTAGCCTTCACAGAACCAAGGGCTGCTCCTCCCATTATGCCTGACAAGGCCATCCTCTGCTACATATGCAGCTGGAGCTGCATATGGTCGTTCCATGTGTACTCTTTGGTAGGTGGTTTAGTCCCTGGGAGTTCTGGGATGGTTTGGTTGGTTGACATTGTTGTTCTTCCTATGGGGTTGCAAATCCTGTCAGCTCCTTCAGTTCTTTCTCTGACTCCTTCATTGGGGACCTCATTCTCAATCCAATGGTTGGCTGTGAGCATTTACCTCTGTATTTGTTAGGCTCTGGCAGAGCCTCTTAGGAGACAGCGATATCAAGCTCCTGTCAGCAAGCACTCCTTGGGTTTATCACTTTTTTAATGATAGGAAAAGGCCTTGGCCTCAGAATCCCTGGGTTCCCTCAAGTATATCCTTCCTTTCTCCCATTGCAGGAGACAGGTACTGACCAGACATGGACACCACACTGAGTGTATACTTTCTGTTACTCCAAGATCTGAGACACAAAAAAGGTAATCTTGGAAAAATTTCAGAAGACCCTGAGAAATATATTTAGGTCTTCCAGGGACTCACTTAATCCTCTGACATAGTCTAGAAGAGTGTGATATCACTCCCAAATCAGTTGCTGATCCTTAATGAAAAGACTTCTATAGACATACATACAGACATACATGAAATGAATAGAAAGAGAAGCCCTGTAACAGGTGAGGTACAAACCACAAGTAGAAAATAATTTTTCAACTGGAACAGGAGCAATCACATAGGATGACCCTCACTGGGACCTTAATTGCCCTGTAGGGGACCAAAGACAGACTTCTTTTTATGTCTCTTAGACATAAAGGCTCAAGAGAATTCACTATAACCCCTTAAATTATTCCAATTCTTCTCAAGTTACTGGGAGGCTCTTAAGGAGTCACCCTCAACCCTTGTAGAAAGACTGAGAGTGATTAGATTAAATATAGGAACATAGACCCCCCTCCTCTTGATCTTGAGACTGCTTTATAACTCAATCCACTCCAAACAGGCAGAAAGTGAAAAGGATCCCTTTATACTTTGAACACATTGTAGACCACATCCTTAAAGCTGCTACTAAAATCTTTTATAACCATGAGCAATATTTAAAAAACAATGAACACCACCAGAAAAAGATAGCCTTTGTGACTATAGTAACAGGCTTAGAACCTAGCAAAAAGGAAAAACGGTTGTTTCCTGTTTTTTATTGTAGATTTCTACAGGGTTATTTCATCATCAAGGGGATTATTGGAATCAATCGCATCAGGATATTAACTAGGCCAGAGCTAACTTCCCCGCCTTAAATTGGTTGTTAGATGGGATGCCATTAAATGTATTGATAATTCATGGTGGAGTCAAAACGGACACAGTAGGACTGATAAAGCCTTAGAGAAGTATCTTAAGCTTTCTCTTTCTAGTAGTCCTGGCTTCATGACTACAAGAAATCATGTATATTAGGATGCATATTTTCCAACTGGGATTCATATAATGACATTAAGTGATTCTGAGGCACTAACCTTTGGCTCAGACCACCCTAAGAATAGATCAACAGACATACTTGGGGATTTTCTTAGTTGGAAGGGTGACAAATAAAACCTCTAGAGTACCCTGCCAAACTTACATTATGATATTGCTGGACTTGAAGTGAAAAGGTTGACTTGAAGCTATCCAGTGATAAGGTTATATACCTTTCATTTTTATTTCATTTATATGTCTAAAGGACATCATGTGACAATAAAAAAAAACTTACTAAATATACTGGAAAGGATTTAAAACCACATGGCTTTAGATATGCCTACAGCAACTTAAGCCAGTACTCGTGCTATCATACACATTCAATTCCTAATAATTTTGCTCATGTTTCTTCTGATCTATAAAATCTACAAGAAACAGATTCAGAACATGTCAGACATCATCATGCAATTGAGTGGAAATCTCTGGAGATAGATTTCTTTTGTTCATGGTGGAAAGGGCTTATCCTGTATTATAGTGTTAGTAGTAATTCTATTAATCTCTAGATCTTTTATAATAAGAGCTGTTTTAATTTTTATCTCCTAGCATTTAGAGCCAATCTACATGCAGATGGTCCTTTGACAATCTAATTCATCTAAGTATCCTTGATCATTCTTCAAGGCTTGAACAGGAACCCTAAAATTCCCCTGTGTTCAAATTATTTGATGCTCCTTTATCTGACTCATTGCTTTTATTCTTCCTCCCTCAGACCGCTATGAAGGCACCAAAGACTTCCCTATCTTGCCATGCTTAGTTATGACACAAATAGAACCACTGATATAGTGTCAATTTTCTCAGATACACTCAATAGAGTGGTATCCCAACTGCTACATCTAATGAACCAATTTGTCTCTCAATAGAGATTGGTCATGCTTTAAATTATTTAATAATAATTATGTTTGCCTTTTGTGGGGGAATTCATAAAAATAGGATATAGAAACTGATCAATGAGGTTTAGTGTAGGAGATTAACCCCCCCCCCCAATAGAATCACCAATTTTTTTCCATAGATATCACTTGAAATGTCCTTGAACCTGTTAGGAATTCTGTCCTTACAGAGGTAAAAGATGGCCGAAAGGTCTTTCTTCTTAACTCTGTTCCCTTAAATGAGCACCCCACTTTGGAGACTTTATGAGGATGAGCATCTACATCCAGACTCTAGGACACTGATAGACAGACAGGGAAAGCTACCATAGCTCAATACTAAATATGGTGAATGTCCAGCATCTTCCTCATCACCTAGACGTGAGGCAAAAACCTGAAGGGCTTTTTCTTCAGCTAGCAGGATTCTTCCTTTTCCAGATGATGAGTCCAGGCTGCTCAGATATATTCAAGGCAGGTCCTGAACATGTTTAACAGAAGCTGTGGGCCCATTAGCTGTCCAGTGCTTAAGTGACCAATCTAAATTGGGAAGGGGGACCTGATCTATATCACCATAAACATGTTTTCTTGACACTATTGACCTACCAGTTTTCGTTTCTTTGTTTATGCAGATAAACCCATAATAAATGGAAATAAGATCCATCTCAGGCTGCCAAAACCACTTATAACCCTTTGCCCTCCATGTAAAAAGGTGATTTTTTGGATCACTCTCTCATCTGTAATGTATGATCTCTACATAGCACCCCCATGTGCGTGTGCTTTTTAAATTATCACAAATATTGTTATCTGCTGTTGCTTGCTGTGTCTGAGATTCCTCTTGCCTTTTAATTCTTTAATTGGCTTAGGAAATGAATCAGATTAAGACCTCCTAGATGGAAACAAGGACATTATCAAACACAGGAGATACCTGTGTACCTCAGATGATCCAACTAAACTGACTAGTTCATTTTGTCCTCATGTCCATCCATCTATACTCATAGATCAGTGTGTTGCTCAATACTCATCATAGAAGTTTCTCCTTGAGGTAGACGATAATTACTATGACTCACAACTGGACAATGAAATGGAGTGAGGGACTTTGGAGCACCCAATCCTAAATAGGATGTCTTTATCAAACAACTCCCCTTGAGACTCAGGGATCTATATGGAAAAAAAGTTAGAAAGATTGTAAGAGGTAGAAATGAATGACTCCAAGGAAACACTATCTTCCAGGCCCAACAGGACTCACACACAGATAAACTCACAGAAATTATGAGAGTAAGCATAGGACCTGTGTGGTTTAAGCTAAGAATCTCAGCACTGAGAGGAAGAAGTGGATACAGGGTTTCACCCCTTACTAGAAAGGTTTTTACAACTGATAACTATTGGCAAAGAAAAACAAGTTTTTTTCTAATTCCAGTGGAGGAGTGTCACTGGGTACATTGACTGTACTCCAGGGCCAGCCCCATTCCCAGGAGTGGTTGATTCACACACACACACACACACACACACACACACACACACACACACACACACACACACAGAGAGAGAGAGAGAGAGAGTCCTTCCATAGATAATTTATCAGCTTCATTTCATGTCCTGGAATTCTTCTTTGAATGAAATTAAAATTTGTAATGGTCATGGTTATCCAAGTTTGATTGAGGAAAAGTGAGAAAGATGTGACTGACTTGTGGAGAAAAGACAAATTACGTGCGGGATTGTGCCTCTAGATTTCTATACAGATCGAACCTAGATGGAAAAACAAACCTAAGACCCAAACAGGTTGAACAGTGTGCATGAGGTCATTATTGCTTTGGGACATCCATCAACCATGATATAAAAGGGAGCCTATTAGTAGAGTTTTTAGGGTCAGAGTCTGGACTGTCACAGCTCTCAATAAGGCACACTCAAGCCACATATCCTCAATAGGCCAATTATACAAACAAATAATAGTAAAAACTACAGGGGTAAATATTCAATGATGCCATATTGGGAAGAGAAACAAGGAGACCCAATACACATGCCCGCAGGTCCACTATTGTGTCTCTAACATAAGGTTTGCATTTACCTAGAAGACCATAGATTGAAGCATCTAAGTAGTCTTAGTGTATGGTGCCACACATCATCATTGCTTCATCTCCACTCTTTTGGGCAAAATGATGAACAAGTTGACAGCAGTATACAAAATCTCTTTCAGAGAAATAAACTTTCCCTCTGCTGGAAACAGCCTTCAGATGTTTCTTTCTCTGAGCATGGGATTCCTGGATAAATGTCAACTGCATAGTCTATTATTTAAATAGTCTTGTAGACAATAGAAAGAAAACTTCCTTTCTATGGAAGAAATTATTAGCTTGAGGTTGAGGTTAAACTGTCAGGGACATCTGCCCTCTTGACACTGTCTGATATCTAGAGTTTCCGAGAGCAACCATATCTCACATAAAAATCTTAAGGAGAAACTTGTTTCAAGTCAGGCTTTCAAAAATTTAATTTATACACATTAAAATTACTTTGATATGAGTAGTGTGACTTTGCCTCTCTTGGTGTCTTGAAGAAGCAGTGTGGTGAGGTTCTTCCTTGAAGTAAGTCTTTATAAAGTGAGAATATATAAAGAAGACAAATGAAAAAGAAGTCAGAAGTAAAAATAAAAGGAGGGTGAGGATGAAGAGGAGGAGAAATGGCAGCAGCAATTTTAGCCTTAGAGGTGATGCACAAACTTTTACTATCACTTAAGAATACAAAAGCTTTTTAGTTGAAGTAGAAACTACTTAGCCTTCATCAAAACTATCATGCAGGGTGGGAGTGTAGCTCAGTTGATGGAGTGCTTGCCTATCATGTATTGGTTAGGTCTCAATCACTGCATAAAATACTATGGTGGTGCATGCCAGTCATTCCAGTGTTCAGGAGCTGGAGGCATGTTCAAAGCCATACCTGGTACATACAGCATCCGAAAGTAACCTGGCATACATGAGATCTTGTCTCAAAACTAAACCAAGCCAAAGTGATCAAACAGATTAGAGAGCTGTCAAAATCCATGTAGAAACAAAAGGCGTGGGAATTAAGATACCAGGAAAGGAGGATCCATGTAGATGGACTTGGGGAGGATTGTTTATAATCATCAATTCAATTTTAAGTAGTATAAAAACCATTCTTTCCGTCAAGATGTTCTGCAATGATGAATGTTCTTAGTTTCAGATGGAGATAGTGACCACCAGCCACTGATGGCTACTGAGAAGTAGAATCTAGCTATCATTACTGGGAGTTCGGGTTCTAATTTTAATGAATTATAACTGAGTTTCAATAGTCACTAAAAGCAATTGCCTTGCTTAACTGTACATGTGTTGTACCATTACATTTTTCTTTTTTTCTTTTCTTTTTTATTGGATATTTTATTTATTTGCATTTCAAATGTTTTCCCCTTTCCAGGTTTCTCCTTCAGAAACCCCCTATCTCATTCCCCTCCCTCGAATCTATGAGGGTGACCCCCCCCCATCTTCACGACCTGGCATTCCTCTACACTGGGGCATCAAATACTCTCAGGATCAAGGGCTGTTCCTCCCACTGATGCCCAACAAGTCCATTCTCTGTCACATATGTGGCTGGAGCCATGGGTCCCTCCATGTGTATTCTTTGGTTGGTGGTCCAGTTGCCAAGAGTTCTGGGGGGTGTGGCCGGTTGAAACTGTTGCTCCCCCTATGTGGCTGCAAACCGCCTTAGCTCTTTCAGTCCCTTCTCCAACTGCTACCATTACATTTTTCATAAATAATTTTAGAAATATTTTAAATTCACAAAATGTCCACATTCCTTGGCAAGGTAGCTTTTGGAATGAAGTGGTGAACTTACCCTCACCCACAGGAACTTCTTCTTCCTGTTCAGTGGGGGAAGGAAGCAGGGGCTGCAAAGGTTCCATGTTGATGATGAGCTGTTTGTTCAAGGAGTGAAAGCTGCGACTCTGAGTAATGTTGACTCTAAAAACAGACATAAGCCAAATAAATGTAGTATCTGCTACAAAGACTGGCCCCTCCTTCTCAGTGGCAACCTAACATGAGAACTACCTCTGGACACATAAAGAGATTGATGCCAATAGTAAAAAAAATGTCCTGACATTTTAGATACCTAGCTCTCCTTGTCATTAAATTTCTGACAAGAGTCTATATTGGATATTCAAGTCTGTAAATTAAAGTTCCCCATATGTCATCAGACAAATATATGTTTGGTGACAGAACACACACAATTTTTAAGTGGACACAGGTAACACACTGTGAAGTCTGCTAGCACTGAATCAGACAGGTAGAACGGTAAGTGCCAGTAGCTCAAAGCTATTGAACCACCACCCGAAATCTTGTTCAGACAGAGGACACAGATGATCTGCCACTGTGAGCTGTCTTCATGTTGTCAGATGTTGGTGTTTAAGATTTCCATTCATGCCCTCCTTATCAGACAGCCATGAAACCCAGTTCTGGTTCTCCTTTGGAAAGGCATTTACATAACAGGAGCTATGACAAGTAGCAGATGGCCAGGAATCTGTTGGTACTTTATTAAAACTATTGTTTGGCAGCTGGAAGTCCATTTTCATTGCCTGTTACAGGCAAACCAGCTGTGAACGCCAGCATAGAGGGACGTGAAGACCTGAAGGTAGCCATTAAATGCTTAACTTTCTCCAGTTTCTTGTCAAAAACACATCAACCAGTCTTTTGAAATGCAGTCAAATGTCTCTTCTTCGAAGCCTTCCCTGGTTGTTCCCTTTCTTCCTTCCTTTTCACATACTACTCTCTCTTCTTTGACAATTCATTATGTTCATTACTTTGGTCAGTCTGCAATTTCTATTGTACTAATCAGCCCAGTGTGATGAGAGTACTGACCATTCTTAAGTACCTCACAGTGTCACAATCTATACCATCTTATAGGCTTTTCAGGTCCTAATCTGAAGTAAACTGAGTACAATTTTAGCTTGATATAACCTGGAACTTCAGATTGCCAAGAATTTTCTCAGACTGGTCATTTCTGTTAGGACGTTCATAAGAAGACGAAGATTAGGATGTCTATTAGCATCTCAAATTGGAAACTCACAGTTGACACTGGATCCATGGGAAAATTATTGGGACTTGCCTCACCATAGAGTCATTTCTTCCTTTATCATTCTAGAAATAGATGTTGGAACTGATGTGTATGTACTACATGATGTGCTTATTGTGTTGATAGGTAGCTCTCCCATTAAGGAAAACCATTGTCTAGAAGGCAGACTTCCACTTTTTTTTTTTTAAATCTGAGACACATTATGAGATACATTTTGTGTTATCTATTTTCCTCCCAATAGTCTCCATTTGGAGATGTTAAACATTTTGATATTCCATTCATGACTGAATTGTCCAACAACTGCTTGGTTCTGGGTCAGACTGAGGTTTCCAGGGTTGGCTTCCCAAGTATAAGTCCATTTAAGTACTGGATAAAAGGGGGACAACTTGGCCCCTATATACAGATTCATGCTGCTTTATTGTAGTAGAGGTCTATGGCTGATGGACATGCCCGGCATTACGTAGATGATTCTTGAGGGTATTATAAACCTCAGATTTTAAATAACATGACAGAGAAGGTCACAATTTTTCTAGTAAGTACAAGACTCAGATAAACCCAAAGGAATTTTCTGCAAAATTCTAGGGCTCCAAGCCATAGGATTACTGGATAACGTGAGAGAAAGAAAGAACAAAGAAAGTTATGGGACAAATGGATATCTCTCACCTATTGTAAAATTCTATGGTCTAAATTTTATTTTTTGTTTTAATTTCCACTTATTAAAATATTTTCAGAAGAAAGAGAAAATATATAATTTCTATTGTGGTGTGGTGGTCCGTAAGAGGTAGGATATGGATATGATTCAGTCATGAGAGCCCTCATGAATAGTCTAGAGTTCTTATCAATGTACTCTGAGGGCCAGTGGGGTGGTTCAGTAGGTAAGGACACTTGCCACTATACCTGATGGCCTGATTATTTTTAATCCCATGGCCCCATGGAGAAAGGAAGGAACCACTTCTTTAGTTGTGCTTTTACACTGCATTGCACCCTATGAGTGCACTTGCCTCCCACATTCTCTAACTACATGAAAACCAAATAGAACTTCAGGGCAGTCTGTTTTCCCTTTCCTTCAGTGTCAGACATGCGACACATTTCTGTGTATGGAGTAACCCTCACAGGACATCAAATCTTTCAGTGTTTCAGTCATGGGCTTCCCATCCTTTAGAACTGTGAGGAATAAAATAGTGTTGTGTATAAACTACCCAGTCTGTGGTATATTGCTGTAGAAACTTAAGTACACTGTATCTTCTATTTCCTTTAGACTAAAAATTGTCCCTGTTTATCTATTTGAAAAGGCTACAAAAATGAACACTGACATGACTGTCATTTGAAGCAACCACTCATTGGAACAATGGCTAAGAATGAATAGAATAAAACCTGAATAGCCAGTTCATTTTACATACTGGCTTATACACACTGCTCATCTTTTCAGTTTTCACAGAGTTCCTATAGTCAGGTGGGATAAATATTATATTTGTACTGGTAAGAGAAATTCAGATTCAGTGATATCATATAACTTGATTAAAAGGAGTAATGCTCTCTTCTATAAAGGTCCTAGGCTATCTGACAAAACTCTAGAACCAGGCACAGATAGTCTCACTTCTAATTGTTGCTCAGACATGTGATGATCACCTCTGTGTAGGGTTCAAAATACTCACAAAAAATATAGGTTAATGCATTGCCCTTGGTTGTCTCCTAAAACCTGAAGGTGAGATCTCAGTGTATCAGACAAACATTTGTGTGTGTGTTTGTATGTATCCACAACATTATATTCATGTAGATTTTTGTAAATATACACTAATACACACATGCACATATATGCAATATATACATATAAACACACACACATATGTCATGAAAGGAGTTGGAGTGGACAGAGCGGTGAAAATGATTTAATATACCCAAGTATGAAATGCTCAGAAAATAAGATTCAATAAAAACAAAAGGGCAAACTCAGGAATCAAATCCTTGTCTAGTACTTTTGTTTAGGCCACACTTTCAACATTAGTGAATGTACAGCATCACAAAGAGATTTGTTTTACAAGTAATAGTTCAAGGTTGAGGCCATACAAGAAGGTCCTACTGTGTGAAACGCTTTTCTGAGAATTGCCAAGGTTCGAATTGCTTTCACCTCTGTCCTTCCTGTTCATATCCTGAGGTATTTTAGTCAATTTTGGGATGTTATAACAAATATAGAATGATTATAGTGTAAAATATAAAGAAAAATGCATTATTTAGATTACAGGTCTAGATACTGGAAACGTCCTGAAAGCATTGTGTAGTCATTGTCTTAGCTCTTGGTGAAAGCCATATGTTGGCTTACCTCATGGCAGACAATGTGGAAAGACAAAGTGGAATGTTCAAAAAGGCAAATGTGAGGCAGCAGCATCCTTAAAAAATTAACAATTTGGTTCTAAGAGAAGAACGCAGTATCATCAAGAGATAGACTCCATCCATGAGGGCAGTGCCTCCATGATTCAAACACGTTTCCTTTAGCCTTACTCTTAATATTCTCACCTCCTCACAACTACTCTATCGGAATCAAGAATCTGGAATAGAAACCTTGGTGTCCCTCAAACCTTGTCATGAAGGAACTGATTCCTATACCACTCTGGAACATGTGCTGTTTCTACACTTACAGATCTCATCTAGTAACTCTCTGTACAAAATGACTTCCTGGGTTCACAAGCCACTCCTGTTCAATTGAATAAAACTGTTGTTAAGAAATCTGTTGCAGGAAGAAAGTTTGTAGAATTCATGTGGACTTTAGAGTACTGATTTTTTTTCTTAGCATGATAAAAGCTTGTATTGAAAGATGAGCAAAGTGAAATTGCAGCACCAGGTCATAAACTGATGACAGGTAAATGCAGGACATGAAAATGGTGACAAGACAGGATGAGTACAATGACATTTAAGACAGTCATTCACCACTCTATAATCAAACGAAGTAATGTTGGCGTACCATTCAAATGGATTTCAATACAAATGTATCCTCCAGACTCTACTTCCCCATTTTTACAGTGTTGTGGTTTGAACCACAGGCCTTTCAAGGCTGAGCAAGTACTCTATTGACCCAATGTCCAGATCTAGCTGCCCTGTTCTAAGTTAATAATAATAATAATGAGATCATTGCTCTTATATGTATGTGTATACCACTTTACATCGTAAAATACTTTTTAAAGCCCCTAACAAAATTTAGAAGTAGGTCAAGGCAATATAAGAGTCTCTTTTCACAGATGGGTAAACCAATAAACTAGGAAATTCAGTGACTTACCCAGACCACAGAGCTGGCAGGTAATGTAGCAAAGATTAAAATCTATTCATTTGTGTATCAGAACATTCTTGTATCTTGCAGGTTCTGGGTGTTCTGTGTATCCCCTGGTGGTGGATGCTATGCTCCGAGCTGCAGCCCTCCTTCTGTTGTGGCCCTTGGCTAGGCTCAGGGATTCTTCCCCAGCAACCAGCCCAGGAGAGCTTTCCCCAGGATCTTCCCATGCCATCAGTAAAGGCCAGTGAACTAATGTCAGAATGAGCTTCTCTTTCTGAAGGAAAGAATAATCCTAAAATATTCCCAGTCTGTTGGTTTCTGTCGCTTTATACATAGATTTCTTTCAGAAGCAAGAATCTATTAGCCTGTCTTTTTTTTTTTTTTTTTTTTTGAGAAGTAGAGTCTCAGGTGTGAGGACAGATAATAAATAAATTATCATTGCCATTATAGACTAACATTTTTTCCTGAAGAATCCCCACAAAATGTAACCTCACTACTACATTTTAATTTTTGATTGCTACATCAAAGAAGCATATATATACATGTATATTTATATACACACATATATGTATATATGTTTATATATATATATTAAGATAATGGTAGAAAAGAAACATGTTTTTCTATGTAATATGAATTCTAAGAAAGTAGAAATTACATGAAAGTGTCACTGATTACTACTTCTCTGACCAATGTGGTGCCTTGGAGATGTTAAGGACTTTCAGACTAGCATCTTGGACAAAACACATGTCTAAGAAAATGATTAAATCTCAGATCAGTTAAATAGAAGGAACAAATATATCATTAAGGCTATTTTCTGTCCAATGTTTCTGAAAAAGTGAAAATGGTATATTTTATTGTCCCCGTCTTCATTTCTGCTATGCCAGACTTTTACAGCTTATGAAAAGGGAGAGTGTTCTAAATTGTCTTCTGATCTTTGAAAAGTCGGCCACACATTTAGATATTGCATCAAGGCAATATCTGTTGTTAAGGCACTGTCAATCGATAGTTCTTACCCTCTCCAACCTTGTAGGTTTCTTCTCCTCTTTAAAGCTGGACTCCCCTTAGGACTACCCAAAAGCAGAGATGAATCATAAGTTGTTTATATCTGCATCAGTTCTCCTGAAGAGTTTAGCTATACTCAGCTTTTCGGGAGACTGGTGTTATCAGGATGCCCTTGAATGTCTGGCTTAGCCTACTTTCTGAGAGGACACAACTGTCTCCTCCCTATAACTGCCAAAATAAAGTAGAGTACCACTGAACTCACCCAAGATTCTTGAAAATGGAGGAACCTCAGCAAATCTGAACACAAAGGAAATGTATTTGGGGTCCAAAGTTGAAGAAGGAAAGGCAGGTGGCAACTATCCTGTGTGAAATTCCCTAAATAATTTATCAGAAGTGGAGGCCTTATGGGGAAGTATGGGGGTATGAAAGAAGGTTTTGGAGATAGGACTTGAAAGGTCAGTGGAAGGTAAAGGTGAAGGTGAATAAGAATAAAGTAGAATGATTATATATATATGTATATATATATATATATATATATATATGCCAAAATGAAACTCATTATGTCATTTGATAACATAAAAACAAAATTATAAAATAATTTAGGTTATGATGATTTTTATTTTAGAGGATGTGGTATTATGAGAGCATTCACCTTAAGACAAAGTTTGAACTTTAGGATATATATTTGTTTTTGTAAATTGTAGTCACATAAAGTCAGTCTGTCAGAGAAAAGACTTAATTCCTAAGAACAAACTATAGATTGTCACTTTAAAAAAGATGTGCAAGATGTATACAGGAGAATGAGAATTTTAAGGTTGTCTTGGGTTACAGAAGATCTTGTCTCAAAAAAATGTGTAGTATGAATCTAATAATGGTCATGCCTCTCATTTCATGGTTTGGTATTTGTACTATAGAGGCCATATAAGTGTTATAAAATTATCAAGTGGAAAAGCAAGCTGGCAAAAAGGACTGGAATAATCCCTCACTTCTTCATAAGGCTAAGTAAATCAACGCTTTGATCAAGTATAGAGGCACCCTAAAGTCTCTGAGGTAACTTGTGGTTCATTATATGAAAACACACACTCATGAGTGGAAACTGGGGAGCCCAATGAGACATGAAATGCATGAGGTTGTGTGTAGAACTGCATGTAGCTCAACATATGTGAGAAAGCTTATGATATACAAAAGATGATCCAAGTGATTCAAACCCCTCAATCGTTTATATAATGTTGGCTTTTGGAACTGCTGCTCCCTTTCCTTTCCCCATCCTCCTTCTTTCTTGGATCTTCATGTCACTGGTTAATAAATTGTCACTGCTCTACTATAACTGCATGCCTCTGGACAATCCACTTTCCAGATACAGAAGAACCTATCCATCAGCTGTTCATTCATAAAGACCCCGAGAAGCAAGCCTGACCATGTCTTATGAGCAAGGTATAGTTAGGACTGGTCTATGAGTGAAGTGTGACAGGGTGATGGAACAGACAGAAGTAGCAGGAGCCATCCAGTAGCATATGTCTTGCTTACTCATGTAGCATTCTAACTCAATATCTATCTGCATACTATGTGATGTAGGAGGGAATCCAAGCTGCCTTGAGGGCACAGACCTGACAAAGGTGAGGGAGATTTCTAGAGAAATGAATCACTTGACTTCATGCTGCATGCCTCTATACATAGAGACATACAAGAGGTATCAAAAGTTAGGGTAATAGTTATTATTTTTTTTTGTAGTTGTTGAAGGATGAACCTAGAGTCTCATGTGTGGTAATCTAGCTTTTAAGTGCCTTTGTCTGTCATTGAAACACCATCCCCACAAAACAAAATAGATCACCCTACTCACCTATGCACCTCAGGAGGATCCCTCTGGATTTTGGAGCTTGCCTCTACCACCTCTTTAGCAACTTTACCACTATAAAATACACAAATACAATGTATGTAAGTAAGCACTCCAAATAATGGGAAAGCATGTGTACATATTCCCAAGGTGGCTTTAAGAGTCTATCCTTTCCCTTCTTCCATGGGAAAAATTTATCTGGAGGTTTAGGGTGCCTGTCAGGAGGATAACTTTGTGAAATGGGAAACAGACTAACTGAAGGTAAAGCATAAAACTACAAACAAAAATTCAAATGTAAATGAACTCCCCACCTCAACCCATCACTGCAACAGACCCATTGTTACCCACCTGTATCGAAATCTACTTCCTTTAAAAAATATCTTGCTGCTTGACACAGTCTTGATCTGACTGGACTTTGCATACCTTCAAGGAGAAGCACAACAGAGGTGGTAGTGAAATATTCAAGCAGGGCATGCAGTACAACTGTGGTAATTACCAACTTCAACTTTTAGAAAGACATTAATTTTACATGACGAGCAAGCTTACACACACATGATCAGGAGGGGTTTCTCAAAAAATAGAAATTTTATGTACATTATCATTTGATATGTTCAGCAGTGATCAATGCTATTTCCTTTTGTTGTTTGTGAGCACTGGTCATAAGCCACACATTTGATTTTTTTACTCCATTTCTAGTTCAGGCCTGCAAGAAAGTTTCAGGTATGTTGATGACTAGAAGGAATTGTGTAGAACTGCATGTAATAGGGTAACTCAATTGTCATCAGAGATATTTATTCCAACATTTGATGGAAGCAGATGCACATATCCACAACCAAATATTAGGTGGAGCTTGGGAAACCTCAAGAAAGAGTGGGGGGAAGAACTGTAGGAGCCAGAGAGGTCAATGGCATAAGAAGAACATGGGTCACAGAATTAACTTAGTGGGAGTCATAGGGGCTCACAAGTGTCTGAAGCAGTCATCACAGAGCCTGAATGGCTTGGTACTAGGTCCTCTGCATACACATGGAGTTTTAGCTTAGAGTGTTTGTGTGACCCCTATCAGTGGGAATGAGTTATGTTTCTGACTCTTGCCTGCTCTGAGAACCCTATTCCTCCTACTGGGTTGTCTCATCCGACTTTAATGAGGTTTTGTCCTTTGGATTATTGCATTGTGGTATATGTAGTGTTCAGTTGCTATTCCTGGGAGGCTTGCTCTTTTCTGAAGGGAAATGGTGGCTTAGTCAATCTGGTGGAGAAGAAAGGGGACAAGACTGGGAGGAGTGGAGGGAGGGAAGACCGTGGTAGGGTTGTAGTATATGAGAAAATAATACATATTTTAAAAAGGAGAAAAATACTTCTTAGTTTTTGAATTTTTTTGAGCCCTCTCTGTTTGGTTTGATAGCACAGTTTTAATTGGGCTGTTCATTTTCTTTTTGTTTATTTTTTCAGTCCTTTGGATATTCTAGATACTAATCCACTATCAGATGTGTGTGGTAAATAATTATGTCCCTCATTCATACTGTAATGTATTTAAATGTAATGTCACATTACATTAAATAGACTATAAAGAGGTATACTAAACAAAATAAGTATATAGTCACTGGTAAGGCATAAAGGGCTTCATGGGTACTTTATAAACCTATAATCAAAGAAACACAGAGTCTTACTTATAAAAGGCTTGGTTTTCTACCCCACATTTCCATAAATGTTTGCAGGCAGCTGGTGTTGAAGTATGGAATGCCAAAACAGCATTTTTCTATTAAAAAAATAACAAGAAATGGCATATTAAACACAGTTTATGTTATTTATGCTTTTCAATAGATATTTGTATCCTACTATATTTTTTTTTTATTGTACATGGGTGTTACTTTAGGCATACGGGTCTGTATACATTCCTGTATGGAGGCAAGAGATTGATGTTGGATATCTTCCTTTACCACTCTTTAACATATTTTTTGAGACAGTTTCTTACTGAACCTGGTGTGCACCATTCTAGAGTGGCAGACCAGCAAACTCTACAGATAGCTCTCTTTCACACCCAGCTGGGGGCAAGGGTATTTAAACTAAAATCATTGTTGTTGCACAGTAAGCACTTTACCCACTGAGCCTTCTCTCTAGGAACCCCTCCAATATTACTACGTTCATTAAAGCTGAAATGGTATGGGTTTTTCCTTACTCATTAGATATCACTAATCTATTTAAGTGCGATAAAAAGCTGATTGATTCATAATTTTTTACCAATACTCAGGTATCACCCACCTCTCTATCAACTTTTGATTAAGTTAAAAATTACTAAACTGGGAAAGTAGGAGCAGGAGAAAAGCACCGGGGCAGCTGGGGCGCAGGGTCGGCTGACACTCGCCAGCTACCCACAACACCTGCCACAGGATCTTAAGACTTCTGGTGAGTGGAACACAGCTTCTGCTCCAATCCAATTGTGCGCAGGACCTGAGACTGCATTAGTTAGGGAAGCAGAAACCGGCCTGAGTAGGGCCACAGGCCTCATCCGGCCGGATCAGCGCCGGGGTAGCTGGAGCGCAGAGTTGCCTGACACCCGCCAGATACCCACGACCCCCGCCGCAGGATTTTGGGACTGCTGGTGAGTGGAACACAGCTTCTGCTCCAGTCCAATCACGCGGGACCTGAGACTGCTCTGGTTGGGGAGAGAGAAATCCAGCCTACATAGGGCCACAACCCTCTTCCGGTCAGAAAAGCACCAGGGCAGCTGGGGCGCAGGGTCAGCTATTCAAAGAATCAACCAATCAAGGAGCTGGTTCTTTGAGAAAATCACCAAGATAGATAAACCCTTAGCCAGACTCACTAGAGGGCACAGGGAAAGCATCCTAATTAACAAAATCAGAAATGAAAAAGGAGACATAACAACAGATCCTGAAGACATTCAAAACACCATCAGATCCTTCTACCACCAAAGGCTATACTCAACAAAACTGGAGAACCTGGATGAAATGGACAAGTTCCTAGACAGATACCAGGTACCAAAGTTGAATCAAGATCAGGTTAATGATCTAAACAGCCCTGTATCCCCCAAAGAAATAGAAGCAGTCATTAATAGTCTCCCAACTAAAAAAAGCCCAGGACCAGATGGGTTTAGTGCAGAGTTCTATCAGACCTTCAAAGAAGATCTAATGCCAGTTCTTCACAAAGTATTCCACAAAATAGAAACAGAAGGCACTCTACCCAACTAATTCTATGAAGCCACAATTACTCTGATACCTAAACCACAAAAAGACCCAACAAAGATAGAAAACTTCAGACCAATATCCCTTATGAATATTGATGCAAAAATCCTCAATAAAGTTCTTGCTAACCGAATCCAAGAACACATCAAAACAATCATCCATCCTGACCAAGTAGGTTTCATCCCAGGGATGCAGGGATGGTTCAATATACGGAAATCCATCAACGTAATCCAGTATATAAACAAACTCAAAGACAAAAACCACATGGTCATCTCGTTAGATGTGGAAAAAGCATTTGACCAGATCCAACACCCATTCATGATAAAAGTCTTGGAAAGATCAGGAATTCAAGGCCCATACCTAAACATGATAAAAGCAATCTACAGCAAACCAGTAGCCAACATCAAAGTAAATGGTGAGAAGCTTGAAGCAATCCCTCTAAAATCAGGGACTAGACAAGGCTGTCTACTTTCTCCATACCTATTCAACATTGTACTTGAAGTCCTAGCCAGAGCAATTCGACAACAAAAGGAGATCAAAGGGATACAAATTGGAAAAGATGAAGTCAAAATATCACTCTTTGCAGATGATATGATAGTATATATAAGTGACCCTAAAAATTCCACCAGAGAACTCCTAAGCCTGATAAACAGCTTCGGTGAAGTAGCTGGATATAAAATTAACTCAAACAAATCAATGGCCTTTCTCTACACAAAGAATAAACAGGCTGAGAAAGAAATTAGGGAAACAACACCCTTCTCAATAGTCACAAATAATATTAAATATCTTGGCGTGACTCTAACTAAGGAAGTGAAAGATCTGTATAATAAAAACTTCAAGTCTCTGAAGAAAGAAATTATAGAAGATCTCAGAAGATGGAAAGATCTCCCATGATCATGGATTGGCCGGATCAACATTGTAAAAATGGCTATCTTGCCAAAAGCAATCTACAGATTCAATGCAATCCCCATCAAAATTCCAACTCAATTCTTCAACGAATTAGAAAGTGCAATCTGCAAATTCATCTGGAATAACAAAAAACCTAGGATAGCAAAAACTCTTCTCAAGGATAAAAGAACCTCTGGTGGAATCACCATGCCGGACCTAAAGCTCTACTACAGAGCAATTGTGATAAAAACTGCATGGTACTGGTATAGTGGCAGACAAATAGACCAATGGAATAGAATTGAAGACCCAGAAATGAACCCACACACCTATGGTCACTTGATCTTCGACAAGGGAGCTAAAAACATCCAGTGGAAGAAAGACAGCATTTTCAACAAATGGTGCTGGCACAACTGGTTGTTAACATGTAGAAGAATGCGAATCGATCCATTCCTATCTCCTTGTACTAAGGTCAAGTCTAAGTGGATCAAGGAACTTCACATAAAACCAGAGACACTGAAACTTATAGAGGAGAAAGTGGGGAAAAGCCTTGAAGATATGGGCACAGGGGAAAAATTCCTGAATAGAACAGTAATGGCCTGTGCTGTAAGATCGAGAATTGACAAGTGGGACCTCATGAAACTACAAAGCTTCTGCAAGGCTAAAGACACCATCAATAAGACAAAAAAACCACCAACAGACTGGGAAAGGATCTTCACCTATCCTAAATCAGATAAGGGACTAATATCCAATATATATAAAGAACTCAAGAAGGTGGACTCCAGAAAGTCAAATAACCCCATTAAAAAATGGGGCTCAGAACTGAACAAAGAATTCTCACCTGAGGAATACCGAATGGCAGAGAAACACCTGAAAAAATGTTCAACATCCTTAATCATCAGGGAAATGCAAATCAAAACAACCCTGAGATTCCACCTCACACCAGTCAGAATGGCTAAGATCAAAAGTTCAGGTGACAGCAGATGCTGGCGAGGATGTGGAGAAAGAGGAACACTCCTCCATTGTTGGTGGGATTGCAAGCTTGTACAACCACTCTGGAAATCAGTCTGGCGGTTCCTCAGAAAATTGGACATAGTACTACCGGAGGATCCAGCAATACCTCTCCTGGGCATATATCCAGAAGATGTCCCAACCGGTAAAAAGGACACATGCTCCACTATGTTCATAGCAGCCCTATTTATAATAGCCAGAAGCTGGAAAGAACCCAGATGTCCCTCAACAGAGGAATGGATACAGAAATTATGGTACATTTACACAATGGAGTACTACTCAGCTATTAAAAAGAATGAATTTATGAAATTCCTAGCCAAATGGATGGACCTGGAGGGCATCATCTTGAGTGAAGTAACACAATCACAAAAGAACTCACACAATATGTATTCACTGATAAGTGGATATTAGCCCAAAACTTAGGATACCCAAGATATAAGATACAATTTGATAAACGCATGAAACTTAAGAAGAATGAAGACCAAAGTGTGGACACTGTGCACCTTCTTAGCATTGGGAACAAAAAACCCAGGGAAGGATTTACAGAGACAAAGTTCGTAGCTGTGATGAAAGGATGGACCATTTAGAGACTGCTGTATCCAGGGATCCGTCCCATAATCAGCTTCTAAAAGCTGACACCATTGCATACACTAGCAAGATTTTGCTGAAAGGACCCAAATATAGCTGTCTCTTGTGAGACGATGCCGGGGCCTAGCAAACACAGGAGTGGATGTTCACAGTCAGCTATTGGATGTATCACAGGGCTCCCAATGGAGAAGCTAGAGAAAGTACCCAAGGAGCTAAAGGGATCTGCAACCCTATTGTTGGAACAACATGATGTACTAACCAGAACCCCAGAGCTCTTGTCTCTAGCTGCATATGTATCGAAAGATGGCCTAGTCGGCCATCAATGGAAAGAGAGGCCCATTGGACTTGCAAACTTTATATGCCCCAATATAGGGGAATGCCAGGGCCAAAAGAATGGGAATGGGTGGGTAGGGAAGTGGGGGGCGCTATGGGGGACTTTTGGGATAGCATTGGAAATGTAATTGAGGAAAATATGTAATAAAAATATATAAAAAAAAAAAGAAAAAAAATTACTAAACTGGAAGAACATTTGAGTCAAATGTCAAAGGTCAAGAAAATCAGCAAACTTCAGGTCTAGCTTTAAGTTTCAATACTTTGGTAATAGCCTGCCACCAAGTCCACTCCCCGGTGAACCCCAAAACTATTGGAGAATTAAACCACTTGGGATTTTATAATGTTGTCATAACACTTTATCTACTGTTGATTTATGTCAATTTTATAAGTATTTTTCTTTTGTTTCATTTATTCATAACTTAGACAAAGACTTATAGAGTTTATGTTTTATATTTGATGAATAAAGTCTACCCCAATCTGTCTTTGTAACATAGCTCTATCCAGTTAACATTGCTCACTCAGTTTATTTTTATGGGTGGATTGCCATAAAAATTCTCTAGCTCTACACTGTTTTCAGCAATTAGCTTCCATTATTCCCACTCTTCAAAGCCACTCTCTTTGGGGGCACCTTTGATTCTTGGATCTCTCTTATGCACATACACACTTGCACATGCACACATAACTAATTAGAAAATCAGTATCTGACCTCTTTCTGGGAACCAATCACGTAAAATGTCTTCCCTTCAAACTTCAATTTGCAGACATCTGACCTAAGAAAAGAAAGTCTCTGGTTGAAAAAACAAAAACAAAAACAAAAACAAAAACACCCAACCAAACAAAAACCTTATAGCTAAACAAAATGCCTGGTTTTTCCATATAAATCTATCTGACTCACAAATGCCAAGGAAACTACAATGAATCAAAATATATATATTTTTAATCATCAATAATGGTTTGTTGAGAATGGAAGCCGCTAAGTCAATTATGTAGCAATTTTCTTCCCAAGAGTTGATATACTGCTATCTCAGAATAATTTCACTTGTATACAATACATCTTTTATTTAACAGGTTCTGTTTATTAAGTAATAATGTTTAATTGTAAACATTAGCAACTGCAACATCAAATGGTAAACACATTTTGCAAAGTTAAAAGAATGTTAGTAAGATAATATGAATTCAGAGTATCTATTTTTTTCCCATTACTCTCCAACCACCTCTAGGAAGAACATATACCACATTACAGATTTTTCAAGAGAATCATTCCTGTCCACATTGAAATTCTCAAAAAAAGTATGGTCAAAGACAACTTTGATTTTATCTCAAAAGGCTCTTTGATATAAACCTGCTTTGAGTGTAGATCCATGCTCATTTCCTTGATGAGTGAAAAGAAAAAATATCTCTTTTGTTTTATTTTTAGAATAGCTATATTGCATGTATATTTTTTTCCATGAGAAAATAAACAGTGGTACTTCATTCATCTGTTTCAATGTAGGGAGAGAAATTTGAAATGATAACAAAGCTGAATTAAACACACACACAAACACACAACTGTGATTTACATGAGAAGAAACTTTGATTTAGCAAGAGATGCAAGGTTACAACAAAAAATATGTTTAAGAAGAAGCCAAGAAGGATGGAATCCACACGAACTCAATAACAGTAACATAGGCAACCTGAAGAAATAAAAAAACAGAACCAATACTCCAGACTATTCACCTCAATATGTCAAATGACCCCTCCGCAAAATGGTGTTCAAGTGGAAAAGACAGGATATCAATCTGCGTTTAGGTGCAGCTGCTTCTATTTAAAATATTTCAGGTCTCAAGAAATTTTGGAAACCTGAGTATATAATGTCCTCCAAGACTTTTGCAGTCCTGGGATGGAATGAGGGCAGTCTTCAAGTTACCCATGCTTCCCAAACTAATTTGGAATATCTATGGTATCTACCCTGGAATGGATTGAAGTAAACACATTGGAGCTTCTTTGTCGGATGCTGAAAATCTAGAGAAGAAAACCAAATAGTAATGTCATATAACAATTTATAGTTATTAAATTATACCAGATTTTCAAAGCACTCATAAACATTGCATTTATTTCTCCTCCAACTCCTTCACCCTTTCTAAGACAATCATATACAACCAATACCCGTTCTATGGATGAATACATTGAGACTCAAAGAATTTAAGAGTAAGTTCTTAGATTCCTAACTGTGGAAGAAGAGGACAAATGGGTACAATGGAGGATTGAAAGTATGACTGACTGAAAAATCAATGATGCAATAGAAACAGATGTATAAAAGTTGGGGTCTTAGACAGATGCACTTAGCACTTAAAACAAGCAGAATGCATAGAAACAGACACTTATCTAGGACTAATTGGCTATTCTGGGTCTTTTGTTGTTCCATATCTATTTGAGAATTTTCTTTCTATTTATGTGAAGAATAAGATGAGGATGTTGATTGTGATTTCATTGAATCAGTAAATTGTTTTGGTAGGAAGGTCTTTTTTTTCACAATGTTAATTCTACCAAGCTCAAGCTATATGCTTGGGAGCTCTTCAAATTCTAGTATGTTACTCATTTTCTTTCTTCACACATTTAAAGCTTCCATTGTAGAGTTTTTTTCACCTCTTTTGTTATGCATATTCTAAATATTTTATTTTATTTGAGAAACTTGGTAGAGGAGTGTGTCCATGATCTCTTTCTCAGCATGCTTGTTATTTGATATGTATAAAGGCTGGTAAATTTTGTAAGTCAATTATGAGTCATAATACTTTGCTGAAATTATTGATAGTTTCTACAACTTTTCTAGTCATATTTTGGGAACATTGTGTGTATAGGATAATGTAATCTTCAACTGAAAATAATTTGACTTAATATTTTCCCATTTGTATCCCTTCTCTTGCCTTATTGCTCCAGCTAAAGTTTCAATCACATTATGGATGAGCAGTAGGGATAGTGGGCAGTCCTCTCCCATTCCTGATTTTAATGGGGCTTATTAATGTTTTCTATTTATTTAGGATGGTATTGGCCATAGGTTTGTCATACATAACCTTTATTATGTTGAAATATGTTTCCTACAGTCCTACTTGTTCTAGGGATTTTATTATGCAGGCATGTTGAATCTTATCAAAGACTTTTTCTTATTTTGTTTCTATTGAGATGATCATATGATTCCTGTAGTTTTTGTCCATTTATTTGGTTTATTACATTTATTTCTTATATATGTTGAACTTGTATTACTGGTATAATGCCAACTTGATCATGAGATATACTCCTTTTGATACATGCCTGCTTTCAATCTCTAAGTATTTTATTGGGGGTTTTTGAGTCTGTGTTTATCAGTGATACTGGTACACACACACACACACACACACACACACATACACACACACACACACGAGTGAACATATGTGGTTACCTGATTTTGCTATTAGAGTAATAAGGGTTTTATAGAAGGGGTTTGGAAATACTTTATGTTTCTATTTTTTTGAATAATTTAAGAACTATTTAGGTGGGGGTGCATCCTCATAGAAGCAGGGGAAGGGGGATGGGATAAGGGGATTCTAGAAGGGAAACTGGGAAAGGGGATAACACTTGAAATGTAAATAAAGAAAATATCCAATAAAAGAAAACAAAAAGAACTATTGGCTATAGACCTTCTTTGGAAGCCTATTAGAATTCTGCTTTTACTTTACAGGTGATGAATCTAGCAATCATAAGGCAACCAGGTAAATCGTTACTACTTGTTTTACTTTTATTTTTATTGATATGAAAAATACTCTGACCAAAAGGAACCTAAGGGAAGAAAAGTTTATTGCAGTTTATAACTCCAGCACAGATCCATCATTAAAAGAAATTAAGGCATGAAGTCAAGGTAGGAACTTGAAGGCAGTCCAGCACTCTATTCCATACAGCAAGTACTGACCAAGAAATCTATTTATCAGCTACTCAGTACCACAGGGACCATAGCTTTCTTACAGTTTCAGACTACCTGCCTAGGAGAGGGTGCTGTCCACAGTCACTTGACTCCACCTATATCAATTAAAAATCATGGCAATTTCCCACAGAAATGTCCACAGGCCAATTTGATCTTTTCAGTTTCTGTGATAAACAGCATTGCCAAAAAATAAATAAAAAGTCAGCCTGCAGAGGCACAATGTTTAGTTCCATTCTACATTTATAGGTAAGAGCTTAGGGAACCCAGTGTGGCAGGAACTCAAGGCAAGAGTTCCTGGAGGCAGAAACTAAAGCAGAGACCACAGAGGAATGCCGCTTACTGGTTTACTCCACTGGTTTGCTCAGTTATGTTTCTTATATAGTTCCAGTCAATCATTCAGATGTGGTGCCACTAAGAATAAGCTGGGCCTTTCTACATTAATTAATAATCAAAGAAAATGCCCCATAGACATGATCAGAGGCCAGTTTGAGACAAACAATTCCTCAAGTCATTTTATTTTTTCATTTTGAGTATGCCTAGAATTTTGGGTCAAGTGACAAAAGCTATGTAGCAGAATCTACCCCTTGTTAACTTGACAACAAACATATTATTGTTAAGCAATACTTTTGTTCCCAAGATCTCATGTTCACATCACAATATAAAACACAATCCCACTTTTAATAAAATAAATCTATATGACCTTTAAAAATTACAGTAGTTTAAAAGTCAACGATCTCTTAAAAAAATCCAATAGTTTTACTGTTGGTTTCTGTAAAATCCAAAATACGTTATGGTATAATATTTCTTAAAAAAATCACTAGGGAACAGGAAAAATCATATCAAATTAAAATCAAAGTGTGAAAATAGCCCATTGTCCAATGTCTGGGACTCACTCCCGATCTTTTGGATCCAAAGGGCTTGAACAACCCCATCACTGCAACTCCATAATCAATGGTACACACAGAGAGGCTCAGCGTCCTCCACTCTAGGTCTACCACTGTTTTTGGTGCTCATCCCGTGGTGATGCACCTGACACTACATCTACATTAGTAGACTCCTAGATTCTCTCCAGGAACCCTGGTCCTAACACATAATACCAATTTTCAGCTTTTTTTTTTCTATGGCCCTTTCAATCCTGGGATTTCTACTGCAATTGAGGCTGCACCTTTAAAAATGGCGATTCCTAGATGTTCTTCTGGAACTCTGAACTTGCCATATAGTGTCAAGCCTTAGCTGTTCTTCATGACATTTTTATTACTTCAAAAGCAGTGTGATGTGGGAGACTCTAACATATTAGCATGTTTGGCTCTCAGGTTGAGATGGAGTTTTGGTTCTTTCTGGATCATAGCATCTGTGTGTTGATTCTAAGGAAATACTTCCCAGAAGATTTCACCTCAGTGATGGTGGTCTTATTAATAACAACTGATTTTTCTGTCCCAGATAACATTATTAATTATTCAACCTAAGCAAACAAGGCTTCTTTTTCACAAAGTCTGAATACAAAGTATCACACAAACAACCCTGATAGAAGGTTTTCTGGCTTGTAAAACTTCACAAGCCAAGCCCTCGTTGTTTACATTGCTTTCAGCATTACATTCCAATTTTCCACGGAATAGCCCATTAAACTCTAAACACTCAATCTCTTTTGTGGCCCAAAACTCCAAAATCCTGCAACAATCTTCTCTAAAACCAAACATGTTAAGGTGTGTCACAGCAAGACCAATATTTTAAATATAAAGTATGCTTCCTTTGAGGCAGGGACTGAAGCACCGACCCTGAAGGAACATTGCTTGCTTGTCCCAATGGCTTGTTCTGCTGCTTTTCTTTTCTTTCTTTTTTTTTTTTCTAAAGATTTATTTGTTTGTTTTATGTATATGAGTACACTGTAGCTGTACAGATGGTTATGAGCCTTCATGTGGTTGTTAGGAATTGAACTTTTTTAGGACCTCTGCTCGCTCTGGTGAATCTCACTCACTCAGTCTCAAAGATTTATTTATTATTATGCTTAAGTACACTGTAGCTATCTTCAGATGCACCAGAAGAGGGCATCAGATCTCATTCTGGGTGGTTGTGAGCCACTATGTGGTTGCTGGGATTTGAACTCAGGACCTTTGGAAGGGCAGTTAGTGCTCTTACCCGCTGAGCCATCTCACCAGCCTTCTGCTATTTTTTTTATGCAGCCCAAGCCTGCCTGCTCAGGCATGCTAAAAACCACTGTGGGTATAGGCCATGTTGTGTCATTTAGCTATCAAGAAAATGATCCACAGGTATGCCTGTGATTTAATGCAGTTTTAATGAAGTTCCTCAGTTGAGATTCAGTCTTCTCAGGTAAATCTAGGCTTTGTGTCTAGTTGACAAAAGCTAACAAGCACACTGGGCACTTTTAAGTTGTATCATGTTGACAGTTAAAGCTAGCTACCTAGGAAACTACCTGAAAGTTTCAGAAAGAAAAATAATGCTAAAGAGAAAGAGGAAGATTAAGAAAAAGGTAAGTCATTTTTTTTTTTGAAGGATGCACTTACCATTTTCTCAAATGGATTCTTTTATTTCCCTGGAATACGACGAAACCTGCAGCAGTGAATCCTAAAAATGCTGTAGCACCTCTTGAATCCTAAGAAATAAAAATAAAGAAGTATTTGGATTGAGAACATAATGATACATGACTTGTTCTTTGTCCTTCATCGTGGGCTAATTTGAATCAAGGCCAGCAACTACAGCCATAAATTAAGTGTTTAAGATGGAATTCCAAAGAACATGACTTCTAAATTCTGGACAAAATCTGGGGTTATCTATTGTTTCTCTTCCAGAGATTGACATCTTATCCTAGCAAGAACACTCTAGTTTCCAGGGTTCTGAGTTGCTTGTGCTCTGCATCTTCTCTGTACTACCAGCAAACTGTTGTTGGTTGGTTGCCATTAGCCCTCTAATACAATGAAACCACCGCTTTGAGCACTTTGCCGACCTGATTCAACCATATGCAGAATTTCTGACATTATCAGTATAAAAACCACCAGATAAAGCCTACTCATCTCCTGACCAAACCTGAAATTCTAAGTAACTCATAGAGAACATGAGGTCAATGTGTAACAGAAAAATGCAGTCATTTTTCCAAACAAGAAAATAAAAAGAGGTAATTACGTTTCTGGAAAGAATCTGTGCCACAAAAAGAAATAAACATATTTATATCATTACAAGAGGCAACTGAGAAATATCATAAAACAACTGTATAGGAAGAAAGAGATGATGCATGTGTCAACATGGACAAGTAGAAGCACCCTACCTAGCACACCAGTGTCACTTGGCACCCTCACCTCCGGACTCACAGTGCCTGAAGTAATCGGGGTGGGGTAAGCTCTGGGAAAGCAGATATTTGTGAAGTTCCTAAGTGCTTATGATGAGCAGACTGAGCTGAGTAGTATAGATCTAGTACTCAGCTAATAAGCCGTCTTGTTCTGGGGAAATGTATATGCTCAAAGAATAACTCCAAAACATATTTTTTAATATCCTGATTGACATGAATGCTTAGTCTAGAATTAGTGCTACTATTTTGTTGATACATAGTTAAAATGCAGAGAAGGAAATATTGACTACATGAATAATTTTTTGAGATTGTGAACACAATACCACCTTATAAAATTGATAAGAGAAAAAAATCTGTGTTTTGGGAGATAGCTAAATTGTCAAAGTACCATTCAAGTATAAAGGTCTGAGTTGATATCCTCAAATTCACACTTAAAATTATTTAGACATAAAAATGTGTACATAAAATCCCTAGCCTTAGCTATGGAATGAAGGAAGATTATTTAAAAATACCAGCCTAGCCAAATCAATAAGCTCCCAGTTCAGTGAGGAAACACTATCTAATAAAATTAAGGTACAGAGAGATTAATGAGAGACACCCCAGGCTGTCCATGGGCTTCCACATGTAAGCCCATATAAGTAGATACTCGCACATACATGTATCACACACACATGTTTCTGTTTATGTGTGTGTGTGTATTTGTGTGTGTGTATATGTGTAAGAGAGGAGAGAGAGAGAGAGAGAGAGAGAGAGAGAGAGAGAGAGAGAGAGAGAGAGAGAGAGAGGGGAGAGAGAGAGAAAGAGAGAGAGAGAGAAAATCTGTAGGTGATTCTGGTAAAAGTTTAGGTGATTCTGATAAAAGTTGTTTATTTTTCACCCTTGTGGAAAATGTTGACAAATAATATGAGAAAAGAAAATAATTAACAAATACTTTCAGTTAATATAACTGAAACAATTTCTTTTCCGTTCACCTTTTTCTGTTTTTAAGACTCCATTGAAAAATTAACATACTTTTATCTTATGTGGACATAACATGTTACATTAACATGCTGTCCAAGGATATCCAAGAGACTCCCAAAATGTACAGCCCATTGCTTTGTCCTTGGGTACGCCTCAGAGATGGAAGGTCAGATCATGTTGCTAAAGACACTATGTACTTCAGAAACAAGGCCCAAAGATGTCTGAGTTAAAACCAACCTAAAATCTCTCTATGGGAACTAAATTTCCTAGTACCAGAAGATGCCATGCAAGCTTCCAAAGAGTGAGGCAACCACCAATCTTACCCAGCTATAATGCCTATGAACCATATCAATGACTAGCATAGCATGAAAACCCTAAGGGTGCAGTAGTAGTATGAATATCTTGGTAACAACTAACAGCTCTCTAATTGGACTGACAACCTGCATAAGCATGCCTCATATTGGAAACCTAGCTAAGTACTCAGTGCTAGTGAAGTCATGGTTATCAGAAAAGAATTTACAATCATGAATTTGGTAAATCATCATAATCCATAACAACCTTGCATAAAAATTTGTCCTTATACTGTTAGTTAAGTGTATCTTTAATCTACCATTAAGGAAACTTCTATTTGCAACAGATGGAGGAGGCTATTATAGAAAAATACAGCCAATCAAGAGACAGAGTTGTAGAGCCCTGTATCAGTGGATATATCTACATATCATTCCCCTACCTAATGCTAAGAAAGTGGGGGTAAGGGAGATTACTTTTAAGAAGATCAGGATGTTTGCTCTGAGGTTGTCTCCTAGGAATATCATAAGCTACACCCATAAAGTGTTACCAATATGATGATACAAATGTGATTGGAACAAGGATGATATCAAGAAACATGCAAAACTAACCAGAGAGAAAATTACTAGACCCCACACAAATAATAATTGTCAACTGAGGAAACTAGGAACAGAGAAGTGTTCTTCTCCAATGAAAATCATATAGATTGTATGTCAAGTGCCAACAGGCCAGCTCTGAAAACTTACATATACAGATTATTACATGGAATAAATTCGTTATACATATATGCATAGGTATTTTGGAAATATCTGTATCTCTCTCTATATCTATGTAATAACAATTATTAAAAGAATAGAAGCCATACATTTGAAGGAATGTGAAGGGGCATACTGAGAGTGAAGAAAGAAAAGGGAGCATTATTTTAATTAAATTAAAATCTAAAAAAAAAAAAAAGAAAGAAAAGAATTTCCTTTCTTGTGTCTCATAGGTTTCAGTTTTTTTTTTTTAATTTTCATTTAATTCTAAAAAGGTTTAAGTTTCATTGTTGTTTCCAATTTCAATCAGTAATGAGACTTGTTTTTTTTTCCTAATATGTTGTCAATTTAGTCTAAAAGTTTAATTAGCCACTGAAAAGAAAGTTGTTTTTAGTTCTTTTTTTGTTTTTGTTGTTTTTATTTTTTTAGTGTTTGATTGGAATATTCAATAGATGTTTGGAATGACCACTTGATTTACAATATCTTACAACAGCATCTCTGTGTGTTTTTTGTTTTGTTTTGTTTTATTGTGATTTTTGTTTTTGTTTTGTTTACATGATTGGACTATTGAAGAGAGAGGGGGTGCTGAAGTTAGCTTCCATTACTGTGTTTGGGTCAATATATGAAATTATCTATAGTAGTGTTCCCTTTACGAACTTGGGTGCCATTGTGTCTGGTACATTAATGTTTAGACTTGCTAACATAGATCTCTCTCTTTCTCTCTTTCTCTCTCTTTCTCTCTCTCTCTCTCTCTCTCTCTCTCTCTCTCTCCATATGGAGAAATCTGTCAAGGATGGTGAGGAATGTTTCTAGGATATAGCAGAGAGCTACTTTGGCTCTCAAGAGAGCTAAAAGATGGGGGCAGGTGAGATTGCTCAGAGGGTAAGAGCACACTGACTGCTTTCTGAAGGTCCTGAGTTCAAATCCCAGCAACCACATGGTGGCTCACAATCACCCATAATGGAATCTGACACCCTCTTCTGGTGGGTCTGAAGACAGCTACAGTGTACTTGCTTATAATAAATAAATAAATAAATAAATAAATAAATAAATAAATAAATAAATAAATAAATAAAAATCTTAAAAAAACAGAGAAAGCGAAGACTTGCTCCAATTTTGATATTGGAGATCACAGCCTTAGTAGGTGTGGTTTCTAGTTCTGCCTTATCCTCTCCATCCTTGGTTAAAGAGATTTACACAGCACATCATGAAGATAAATTATCCAAAAATATATCAATATAACTCATGCTTCAGGAGACTATTGACAGGGGACTCCAGAATAGGTTTCATCCTTTAGAGGAAGCAGTTCTATTTGTGGAAAGTCAAATCAAAAATATTAAGATCTAGCTCTCAGTGCAATGATATTCACTGTTTAATTGGGTCTTCATAATCTTCTTGGAGTATAATACCTCTGAACATGACTGGTTCTAAAATCAAGTTTTGTTTAAAGGGGCTTTGGAACAACTCTCATTTGACTTTGGATACAGATTCCCTACATCTTATCAACATGGATATTAGTGGGATCAACTATTATTGAGGAAGTGTCTGCAGCTTTTGTCTTTGCTTTGCATGACCACACTGCTTTGTCTTCCTGGATGAACTTGCTGATAAATGGAGAAATTGCAGTTGGTTTATTTCTGCTGGTTTTGTTTCTCCTTCTAGTCTACATCAATCAAGTCACACATTCAGTAACCACACTCATGGTCAATGTTTACACTTTCAAATTAAAACAGAAAGAGGGAGATGCTGAGACCTACAGGGCCATGAGTAAAGGAAGGTGTGACATGGGTCCTGCCCCTGGAGAAGAGCCAGCAGGGCATGGTCTCCAGAGATGTGATGGTTGCTAGCATAAGGCTTGTTTGTATATTTTACTTTATGTTTGTCCCTGGATGAAAGGAAATATCCTCTCTGCCAAGGCTAATGACTCCATGATAATCAGAGACAGCAGGAGTCTGGGAGTTGAGGGTGTGTGTAATCTTCTTAGCAAAATAATAAACACGGTGACCTGCAAGATAGCTCTTTAAGGCTGTGGGAAAAAAACTCTAAAAATATGAGTTCAAAAATATATAAACAAGATTTCAACTATGCAAAATGTAAGGATCCAATATGAATTATGTGAAGGACTTCACAAACCTATAAAACAGAGGTAGTTACACTTTGAAGCAGCTTATCAGAAAGATATTAAGAAAGGAGATAAAGAGATTTGGGGAGTGGTGATTGCAGGGCAAGACCCCACCAAGGTAAGTTTATTGTTTGTGATTACAAGGGCAGGCAAATTGCTGAGTTGAAGGTCAGGTTGGGACAGAGTGAGGTTAGGTCCAGGCATGGTAGTAATGGCAATCTCAGAGCAAGATCCCACCCAGACAACTTATTGTCTCTGTTTACAAAGGCGGGCAGATCTCTGAATTCATTTGCCATATTAAAAAAAACATGTACTTGCTCTACTTTTCTAAGAATCAAGTGGTCATAAAATGCTCATTCATAGGATAACCAAAAGGGAACCTGGGGTGGGTGATTAAATTGATATGTAAATAGAAGACTAGGCTTTGGTCCAAGAGAGTTATCTTGGAAAGCCAGCAGGAGTGGAACACAAGGCTGTAGGCTCGTATCCCATTATTGACTTCAAGTTGCTCTTTTTGCCATTCCCAAACACCACTTCCTCAAAACCCTTCTCCAAGCCATGGCTGGTCTTTGATAGAAAGATGGATACTCTTTTGTAATTTAATTTGTTAATCTGTCTATTTATTGGGTTATTGGGCCCACTGATATTCACAGTTATTAATTACAATTTTTATTAATTTTTGGTATTTTGTTATTGTATTGTAGGTATTTTTCCCTTTATTGACTGACTTCTGGGATTGTTTATTGTATCATCTTGAATCTAGTCAATACCTTCAAACTGAACATTTCCTTCTAGTGTTGTCTGTAGAGCTGGATTGGTAGATAGAAATTGCTTGAATTTGTTTTTGTCATGGACCATTGTGATTGACAGTTTTGCTAGGTAAAGTAGTCTGTTCTTTTATCTGTGGTCTCTTAAAGTTTGGAGAACATCCATCTAGACCTTCCTGGCTTACAGAGTCTTCAATGAAATGTCAGGTGTTTTTACAGCAGGTCTGCCTTTAAATGTCTCTCTTCTCTTCTCTTCTCTTCTCTTCTCTTCTCTTCTCTTCTCTTCTCTTCTCTTCTCTTCTCTTCTCTTCTCTTCTCTTCTCTTCTCTTCTCTTCTCTTCTCTTCTCTTCTCTTCCCTTCCCTTCCCTTCCCTTCCCTTCCCTTCCCTTCCCTCCCCTCCCCTCCCCTCCCCTCCCCTCCCCTCCCCTCCCCTCCCCTCCCCTCCCCTCCCCTTCCCTTCCCTCCCTATCCCTCCCCTTCCCTTCCCTCCCCATCCCTCCCTTCCCCTCCCCACCTCCTCTCCTCTTCTCCATTCCCTTCCTTCCTTCCTTCCTTCCTTCCTTCCTTCCTTCCTTCCTTCCTTCCTTTCTTTTTTGTTTTGTTTTTAACATTTATTTATTTTATGTATGTAAGTACACAGTTACTCTCTTCAGACACCCCAGAAAAGGGCATTAGATTCCATTACAGATGGTTGTGAGCCACCATGTGATTGCTGGGAATTGAACTCAGGACCTCTGGAAAAACAGTCAGCATGCTTAACCACTGAGCAATCTCTCCAGCCCCCCTTTCTTTCTTTCTTTCTTTCTTTCTTTCTTTCTTTCTTTCTTTCTTTCTTTCTTTCTTTCTTTCTTTCTTTCTTTCTTCCTTCCTTCCTTCCTTCCTTCCTTCCTTCCTTCCTTCCTTCCTTTCTTTCTTTCTTTTTTCTTTCTTTTCCTTCCTTCCTTCCTTCCTTCCTTCCTTCCTTCCTTCCTTCCTTCCTTCCTTCCTTTCTTTCTTTCTTTCTTTCTTTCTTTCTTTCTTTCTTTCTTTCTTTCTTTCTTTCTTTCTTGCAGATTCTAACATCCTTTTCTTTTGTTTTATACATTTAGTGTTTTGATTATTATTGTCATGGGGAGTTTATTTTCTGGTGTTGTCTATTTTGGTGTTCTAGATGCTTCTTGTACTTTGATAGGAATCTTTCTTCAGCTTGGGGTAATTTTTCTCAAAAATTGTATGAAAAGTCTTTCTTTGCCTCTGCCCTGGGTTTGTTTCCCTTCCTCTGTACTTGCTACTTGTATTGTCCTAGATTTTCTGGATGTCTTATACCATGATTATTTTTATTTTCTAGACTTCACATTTTCTTTGACTGACTTATCAATTTCTTCCACCTTGTCTTCAGATTTGAGATTCTTTCTTCTGTATCTTTTCATCTAGTGGTAAGTATTACCTCTGAGCTTCATGTTTGATTTCCTGCCTTTTTTTACTTCCTCTTTTTTCTTCCCTTTTCTTTTCTTTTCTTTTCTTTTCTTTTCTTTTCTTTTCTTTTCTTTTCTTTTCTTTTCTTTTCTTTTCTTTCTTTCTTTCTTTCTTTCTTTTTTTCTTTCTTTCTTTTGGTTGTATGTATGTGTGTGTTTCTATTTCTCTGTTAAATTCTACTTTTATTTCTTGAGTTTCTATTATTGTTATTTTATTCATCTGTGTATGTTCTCACAATCTTTTTAAAAGGCATTTATATAATTACTATTTTGAGGTCCATGTCATATGCTTTAGCTGAATTGCTTTTTCTGGTCCCTACACAATAAGGTTGGTAGCTTCCAAAAGAGGCACATTATTTTGTCTGTTCATGTTTGTGTTTTGTTGTCAAGATCTAGCCATCTGGAGTTACAATATTGAAGTGGTCCTGACAGAGATACCTGGTTTGATCTTTGTTGGATGAATGTTATGTTCTGTATATGTTGTTTTCTACTCAATAGAAAGAAAGAAATGGCTGTGGAATTCATGGTAGAGAATATTTATGTGGCTAGGTAAGTATCACAAAGAAATGGAGATGGCTTTGAAGGAAAAGGTGCAAGGGCTGTAGCAATGAACTAGGAGTAGCCTGGGTCTGCATCAACAGGCTAAGTTTCCATGGAATGAAAATGGGATTGGAGGGGGAGCTCATGTGTGCAGGCTGCTATAGTACTAAATCTGGAGAATCCAGAATGGAAGACAGGAATTATAATAAAGTTTGCCTATGTGAGTACTAGCCTACCCTAGCCACTGGGTCCTACACAGTACAGAATAATACTGTGGGTAGGTGGGTACAAAAAAGATAGACTTGAAAGGAAGGTTGTAAAGAGTGGGTTCAAGACTATATACTTTTTATTGATCAGGACATTAAAAGTAAACCTCTTTAAAAATGCTTACTTTATGATGGAAATTATCAGTTAAATGAATAAATGAGTACATATTTTAGAAAATGTGGATACTCTACTACAGTTGGTGAACATTTACAGGTCTCTGGCACAGATACCAATCATGTCCAAAAAGAATTAGACCATAGTCTAATTCTTATTGTTGTGGTATGACTGTATAAATCTCTTAAGTATTTTCTGCAGGTCTACATGCCAATAATTTCTTTTTGGGCAAAATGAATTATATCGTGACCTGTTCTATGAGACAGTTACCTTGCATGGGTGAGGATCCACTCCATAAGTTTCCAATGTATGAGCTTTTAAGAGTAAGTTGAATTCAGCAATTGCTGGGCTCTGACCTCTGAAATGACACACACAAAACAAATTAGAGAATTCAAGTGAAATACAATCAATAATTAGTAGTCCCTTTAATTAATAAAATGTTACTTTCTAAATTAAATATATAATAAAGATCCTTACTTCAATAGCACTGGGTACATCTATCAGTATTTCTCACCATGTAGAATCCTTTATGAATGTCATATTTTGTAGCTAATTGTACAAAAATATACTGCTGTATATTTTCCACACTTTCATAATACAGAGTTAGTAAATGTTATCAAGTTACCAGTAAGGATGTCCCGCAAATTAAATATTAATATAAAACAAAACTCAAAATCTCTTCTTTACTACATATTTTAAAAGACTATTCAGGATGAATATTTCTCATTCAGATAAAAAAGTTGGTAATCTTGTTCTTTTGTCCACAATTCCAAGCAGAACAACAACAACAAAAAAGTAGATAATTGTACAAAGAGCTCTGGATCATCACAGGAAATTTCAAATATTAATTTTAGAACTGTTCCCTATTTTGATAAGCAAGATGCAGAGAAAGGGGGTTAGCAAAACATATTCAGGAAAAACTCGCTTGTACACTGAGACTATGTTCTATTTGAAAGATTCAGCTCTGACTCATATGAACATCTCACATATACTGCAGAGAATCCAAGCCACTCCCATCACTAAGTGTAATGGTTTAGTGTATAATGTGCTTGTTGTTAGAGAATGAGTACTTGAGTTTGATTTCCTAGAACTCATGTAAAAGATAGACATAATAGTATGCACCTATTGCAACATGAGTGGCAGAGAGAGAAGAATCCTTGGAAAATCTCCCAGACCAGCTAGTATGATGTATATAGCAGTGAAAAATAGGATTTTTCCTCAAATGAGGTGGAAAGTAAGTAGATGTACCCAATATTGTCTCTACACTGTTCTGTGCCACTCTGCAAACATGCACCTATACTCACAAAAAGATCTGTCTCTGTCTCTGTCTCTGTCTCTGTCTCTGTCTCTGTCTCTCTCTCTCTCTCTCTCTCACACACACACAGATAGAAACAGAGATAGAGACAGAGAACTTGGCCCCTGAATGACTTGCTTCTTGATATGCTGATTTGCACTCCCACACATGTGCTCAGCAAATGACCATCTCTAGTGTGACAACAAAGCAAGAGCTAAACATGATCATGCCATGCTCTTGAATTTATAATAGTGGGAGCGTAATAGATATATTTTTAAATATAGCACCTAGCCTCTAGTGTTTTGTAGTAACAAAAGGAAATAGGTTAAAATGGAAAGTGATTAACTTTCCTTTTCCTACATGGTAATTTTGTGAATATGTCTCCACCCTTTTATGTCTAATGGATATCTAATTTCTAATCACCAAACTTAATATCAGATGACAGTGAGTTCCTGTGCTGCCCAATTGCAGAGGATATTAAACTTATGGGTCTCTACTAATTAGAGGTTGCTATCCAAGGTATGACTAGGCAAGTCACAGCATGAGAGAGAATATCAGCAATGTGGTCAACCAAAAAAGTACTAGTATCTAAAATACCTTTAAAAGTCTTAATGATGAATAAAGAACATTTAAAAAAATACAGATAACCAAGAAAAAATGGACCAACATCTTGACAGACACTAAACAAATAGGTAGTATAAACAGTCAGCAACTATATAAAAATATGCTAAGCCTCTTTATAGTAAACAAAACATAACTTAAAACTGTAAGGCACCATTAACATATCTGGGCATACTAAATCTAAAAAGACTGACAAAAGTTAGCGCTGGTGATGGTGCATAACAAAAACAAATTTCCTGTGCTGATTAAGAAAAGCAAGGTAGTATAACTAATATAGAAAACAATTCTGGCACTATTTGCTAAAATATATTTATGGTAAATTATAGCAATGACACTCTTAGTTCTATATGCAATACAATTGTATGAATTGTTCCAAGAAAAACATGTTTCATGCAGTAGTATTTGTAATAGAAAAATGGAGAAAGCAATGTGAATGTACATCTAGTAATAGTAGAGTAGATATAAGATGTAATACTGCACAGCCATAAAAATAAATAAGTCAAAAGAACCGACAAACAGAAATGGGTTAATATCACAAAAGAACCAAAGAACCTAGACAAACTGATAAATACTGAATGCCACTGTTTCCATAAGTTTAAAAAGGAAGAAAACTGAAGATAAAACTAAAGTATTAAATGTCATATGCATCATAGTCTCAGATTTTAAATTTAAATTTAATATGGTTTGAGTTGATTTTTATATAGTTTAGGCTAGTTTTATGTCAAGTTGATACAAACTAGTGTCATCAGAGAGGAAGAAGCTTCGATTAAGAAAGTACCTCCACAAAATTAGGCTGTAGATAAGCCTGTGGGGAATTTTCTTAATTAATGATCAATGGTGGAGGGCTCAGACCATCTGAGTGGGGCTATGCATGGGCTGGTGGCTGTATGTTCTATAAGAAAACATACTGAGGTTTGGGCCAGTGTCTGGAGAAGACGTGGTGTGCTGCTGGCTCTGCACCTACTCCTACAACACCCAGAGGAAGCTCAACTCCCAGGTGCTCTAACATGCCCAGGACCATAGGGACACAGGAACCCCCCCTTCCAGTCAGAGGCACGGGTTCCTTCTTGTTTCACATGCACCTGGAGCAGACCTGGAGTGCTGGCTCTACACCCACTTCTACAATACCCAGAGAAAGCCCAACTCCCAGGTGCTCTATCACAGCCAGGAACACAGGTGAGGTAACAACATCTGCCCCAACACCCAGAGATACTGGGATCCTCAGGGATCCAGGTACACAGGAAGATCTGCCTGGCCAGTGGCACAGGTTCCTTTCAGTTTGAACCTGCTACCAGAGCAGACCTGGGAAGCTAGCTCTACACCCACTCCTACAACAACCAGAAAGAATCTGACTCCCAAGTGCTCTAACATGCCCAGGATCACAGAATCACTGGATCACAGGTGCCCTGACATGCCCAGGATCACAGGAACACAGGATCACAGAGGAAGCTCAACTCCCAGGAGATGGAACAGACCCAGGATCACTGGAGCTCTGACACACTCAAGATCACAGTTGAAACCACAATATGTTTCCCCAAACCCGGCATAACTGAGACCTTCACAGGAACCAGGAAAACACAAACCCCAGCCCAGCCAGAGGCACCTGTGCCCTGAGCAAAGCCAGGGCTCTGACTCCCCACCCAATTCTGTGGTACCCAGAGAAAGCTTGACACAACAGGATCTGAGGAGCTTGGTCACACCAGGTTTTCAGGATCCCAGAGACAGTTGGACTCCCAGGAGCTCTGACACACCTGTGATCTCAGGATCCCAGGATCCCAGAATCACAGGATCAAAGAGACAGCACTCCGAGCAGTTATGACACAACCAGGATCACAGGAGGGACAGGCTCAAGTCAGAAACAGCAAGGGCAAGTAGCACCAGAGATAACCAGATGGAGAGAGGCAACCGCAAGAACATAAGCAACAGAAACCAAGGCATCATCAGAACCCAGGTCTCCCACCACAGTAAGTCCTGGATATACTGACACACAGGAAAAGCAAGACTCTGATTTAAATTTACATCTCATGATGATGATAGAGGACTTTAAGAAGAACATAAATGACACCCTTAAAAGAAAACAAGAGAACACAGGTAAACAGGTAGAAGCCCTTAAAGAGGAAATACAAAAAACCCTTTAAAAATTACAGGAAAACATAACCAAACGGGTAAAAGAATTGAACAAAACCATCCTGGATCAAAAATATGAAAATAGAAAAAATAAAGAAATCACAAAGGGAGGCAACCCTGGAGATAGAAAACCTAGGAAAGAGGTCTGGAATTATAGATGCAAGCATCACCAACAAAATACAAAAGACAGAAGAGAGAATCTCAGGGACAGAAGATCCCATAGAAAACATTTACACGGAGTAGGGCCACAAGCCTCTTCCGGTCAGAACAGCACCTGGGTAGCTAGGGTGCATGGTCGGCTGACACTCGCCAACTACCCATAACACCCGCCACAGGATCTTGAGATTTCTGGTGAGTGGAACACAGCTTCTGCTCCAATCCAATTGCGCGCGGGACCTGAGACTGCTTTGGTTGGGGAGGCAGAAATCTGGCCTGAGTAGGGCCACAAGCCTCATCCGGTCGGACCAGCACCGGGGTAGCTAGAGCGCAGGGTCGGCTGACACCCGTCAGCTACCCATGACACCCGCCACAGGATTTTGAGACTTCGGGTGAGTGGAACACAGCTTCTGCTCCAATCTTTAAACAGTGACAACGACAACAACTAACCCCAGAGATTACCAGATGGCGAAAGGTAAACATAATAATCTTACTAGCAGAAACCAAGACCACTCACCATCATCAGAATCCAGCACTCCCACTTCACCCAGTCCAGGGCACCCCAACACACCGGAAAAGCTAGACACGGATCTAAAAGCATATCTCCTGATGATGGTAGAGGACTTCAAGAAGGACTTTAATAACACACTTAAAGAAATACAGGAGAACACTGCTAAACAGGCAGAAGACACTAAAGAGGAAGCACAAAAATCCCTTAAAGAATTGCAGGAGAACACTGCTAAAGAGTTACAAATCCTTAAAGAAAAACAGGATAACACAATCAAACAGGTAGAAGTCCTTAATGAAAAACAGGAAAACACATCCAAACAGATGATGGAAATGAACAAAACCATACTAGACCTAAAAAGGGAAGTAGACACAATAAAGAAAACCCAAAATGAGGCAACACTGGAGATAGAAACCCTAGGAAAGAAATCTGGAACCCTAGATACGAGCATCAGCAACAGAATACAAGAGATGGAAGAGAGAATCTCAGGTGCAGAAGATTCCATAGAGAACATCGGCACAACAATCAAGAAAAATGTAAAACGCAAAAAGATCCTAACTCAAAACATCCAAGAAATACAGGACACAATGAGAAGACCAAACCTACGGATAATAGGAGTGGATGAGAATGAAGATTTTCAACTCAAAGGACCAGCAAACATCTTCAACAAAATTATAGAAGAAAACTTCCCAAATCTAAAGAAAGAGATGCCCATGAACATACAAGAAGCCTACAGAACTCCAAATAGACTGGACCAGAAAAGAAATACCTCCCGACACATAATAATCAGAACAACAAATGCTCTAAATAAAGATAGAATACTAAAAGCAGTAAGAGAAAAAGGCCAAGTAACATATAAAGGCAAGCCTATCAGAATTACACCAGATTTTTCACCAGAGACTATGAAAGCCAGAAGATCCTGGACGGATGTTATACAGACACTAAAAGAACACAAATTCCAGCCCAGGCTACTATACCCAGCCAAACTCTCAATTAACATAGATGGAGAAACCAAAGTATTCCACGACAAAACCAAATTCACACATTATCTCTCCACGAATCCAGCCCTTCAAAGGATAATAACAGAAAAAAACCAATACAAGGACAGGAACCATGCCCTAGAAATAACAAGAAGGTAATCCCTCAACAAACCTAAAAGAAGACAGCCACAAGAACAGAATGCCAAATTTAACAACAAAAATAACAGGAAACAACAATTACTTTTCCTTAATATCTCTTAATATCAATGGACTCAACTCCCCAATAAAAAGACATAGACTAACAAACTGGCTACACAAACAAGACCCAACATTTTCCTGCTTACAGGAAACTCATCTCAGAGAAAAAGATAGACACTACCTCAGAATGAAAGGCTGGAAAACAATTTTCCAAGCAAATGGTATGAAGAAACAAGCTGGAGTAGCCATTCTAATATCTGATAAGATTGACTTCCAACCCAAAGTCATTAAAAAGACAGGGAGGGACACTTCATACTCATCAAAGGTAAAATCCTCCAAGAGGAACTATCAATGCTGAATATCTATGCTCCAAATACAAAGGCAGCCACATTCATTAAAGAAACTTTAGTAAATCTCAAAGCATACATTGCACCTCATAGAATAATAGTGGGAGACTTCAACACACCACTTTCACCAATGGACAGATCATGGAAACAGAAACTAAGCAGGGATACAGAGAAACTAAGAGAAATTATGAATCAAATGGATCTGGCAGATATCTACAGAACATTCTATCCTAAAACAAAAGGATATACCTTCTTCTCAGCACCTCATGGTATCTTCTCCAAAATTGACCACATAATTCATCACAAAACAGGCCTCAACAGATACAAAAATATTGAAATTGTCCCATGCATCCTATCAGATCACCATGGACTAAGGCTGATCTTCAATAACAAAATAAATAATAGAAAGCCAACCTTCACGTGGAAACTGAACAACACTCTTCTCAATGATACCTTGGTCAAGGAAGGAATAAAGAAAGAAATTAAGGACTTTTTAGAGTTCAATGAAAATGAAGCCACAACATACCCAAACTTATGGGATGCAATGAAAGCATTTCTAAGAGGAAAACTCATAGCTCTAAGTGCCTCCAAAAGGAAACTAGAGAGAGCACACATTAGCAGCTTGACAACATACCTAAAAGCACTAGAACAAAAGGAAGCAAATTCACCCAGGAGGAGTAGATGGCAGGAAATAATCAAACTCAGGGGCGAAATCAACCAAGTGGAAACAAGAAAAACTATTCAAAGAATCAACCAATCAAGGAGCTGGTTCTTTGAGAAAATCAACAAGATAGATAAACCCTTAGCCAGACTCACTAGAGGGCACAGGGAAAGCATCCTAATTAACAAAATCAGAAATGAAAAAGGAGACATAACAACAGATCCTGAAGACATCCAAAACACCATCAGATCCTTCTACCAAAGGCTATACTCAACAAAACTGGAGAACCTGGATGAAATGGAGAAGTTCCTAGACAGATACCAGGTACCAAAGTTGAATCAAGATCAGGTTAATGATCTAAACAGCCCTATATCCCCCAAAGAAATAGAAGCAGTCATTAATAGTCTCCCAACTAAAAAAAGCCCAGGACCAGATGGGTTTAGTGCAGAGTTCTATCAGACCTTCAAAGAAGATCTAATGCCAGTTCTTCACAAAGTATTCCACAAAATAGAAACAGAAGGCACTCTACCCAACTCATTCTATGAAGCCACAATTACTCTGATACCTAAACCACAAAAAGACCCAACAAAGATAGAAAACCTCAGACCAATATCCCTTATGAATATTGATGCAAAAATCCTCAATAAAGTTCTTGCTAACCGAATCCAAGAACACATCAAAACAATCATCCATCCTGACCAGGTAGGTTTCATCCCAGGGATGCAGGGATGGTTCAATATACGGAAATCCATCAAGTAATCCAGTATATAAACAAACTGAAAGACAAAAACCACATGGTCATCTTGTTAGATGCAGAAAAAGCATTTGACAAGATCCAACACCCATTCATGATAAAAGTCTTGGAAAGATCAGGAATTCAAGGCCCATACCTAAACATGATAAAAGCAATCTACAGCAAACCAGTAGCCAACATCAAGGTAAATGGTGAGAAGCTTGAAGCAATCCCTCTAAAATCAGGGACTAGACAAGGCTGTCCACTTTCTCCATACCTATTCAACATTGTACTTGAAGTCCTAGCCAGAGCAATTCGACAACAAAAGGAGATCAAAGGGATACAAATTGGAAAAGATGAAGTCAAAATATCACTCTTTGCAGATGATATGATAGTATATATAAGTGACCCTAAAAATTCCACCAGAGAACTCCTAAGCCTGATAAACAGCTTCGGTGAAGTAGCTGGATATAAAATTAACTCAAACAAATCAATGGCTTTTCTCTACACAAAGAATAAACAGGCTGAGAAAGAAATTAGGGAAACAACACCCTTCTCAATAGTCACAAATAATATTAAATATCTTGGCGTGACTCTAACTAAGGAAGTGAAAGATCTGTATAATAAAAACTTCAAGTCTCTGAAGAAAGAAATTATAGAAGATCTCAGAAGATGGAAAGATCTCCCATGATCATGGATTGGCCGGATCAACATTGTAAAAATGGCTATCTTGCCAAAAGCAATCTACAGATTCAATGCAATCCCCATCAAAATTCCAAATCAATTCTTCAACGAATTAGAAAGTGCAATCTGCAAATTCATCTGGAATAACAAAAAACCTAGCAAAAACTCTTCTCAAGGATAAAAGAATCTCTGGTGGAATCACCATGCCGGACCTAAAGCTCTACTACAGAGCAATTGTGATAAAAACTGCATGGTACTGGAATAGTGACAGACAAATAGACCAATGGAATAGAATTTAAGACCCAGAAATGAACCCACACACCTATGGTCACTTGATCTTCGACAAGGGAGCTAAAAACATCCAGTGGAAGAAAGACAGCATTTTCAACAAATGGTGCTGGCACAACTGGTTGTTAACATGTAGAAGAATGCGAATCGATCCATTCCTATCTCCTTGTACTAAGGTCAAGTCTAAGTGGATCAAGGAACTTCACATAAAACCAGAGACACTGAAACTTATAGAGGAGAAAGTGGGGGAAAGCCTTGAAGATATGGGCACAGGGGAAAAATTCCTGAATAGAACAGTAATGGCTTGTGCTGTAAGATCGAGAATTGACAAGTGGGACTTCATGAAACTACAAAGCTTCTGCAAGGCTAAAGACACCATCAATAAGACAAAAAAACCACCAACAGATTGGTATAGGATCTTCACCTATCCTAAATCAGATAAGGGACTAATATCCAATATATATAAAGAACTCAAGAAGGTGGACTCCAGAAAGTCAAATAACCCCATTAAAAAATGGGGCTCAGAACTGAAGAAAGAATTCTCACCTGAGGAATACTGAATGGCAGAGAAGCTCCTGAAAAAATGTTCAACATCCTTAATCATCAGGGAAATGCAAATCAAACAACCCTGAGATTCCACTGAACACCAGTCAGAATGGCTAAGATCAAAAATTCAGGTGACAGCAGATGCTGGCGAGGATGTGGAGAAAGAGGAACACTCCTCCATTGTTGGTGGGATTGCAAGCTTGTACAACCACTCTGGAAATCAGTCTGGCTGTTCCTCAGAAAATTGGACATAGTACTACCGGAGGATCCAGCAATACTTTTCCTGGGCATATATCCAGAAGATGTCCCAACCGGTAAAAAGGACACATGCTCCACTATGTTCATAGCAGCCCTATTTATAATTGCCAGAAGCTGGAAAGAACCCAGATGTCCCTCAACAGAGGAATGGATACAGAAATTATGGTACATTTACACAATGGAGTACTACTCAGCTATTAAAAAGAATGAATTTATGAAATTCCTAGCCAAATGAATGGACCTGGAGGGCATCATCTTGAGTGAAGTAACACAATCACAAAAGAACTCACACAATATGTATTCACTGATAAGTGGATATTAGCCCAAAACTTAGGATACCCAAGATATAAGATACAATTTGCTAAACGCATGAAACTCAAGAAGAATGAAGACCAAAGTGTGGACACTGTGCACCTTCTTAGAATTGGGAACAAAACACCCAGGGAAGGAGTTACAAAGACAAAGTTCGTAGCTGTGATGAAAGGATGGACCATTTAGAGACTGCCGTATCCAGGGATCCATCCCATAATCAGCTTCTAAATGCTGACACCATTGCATACACTAGCAAGATTTTGCTGAAAGGACCCAAATATAGCTGTCTCTTGTGAGACGATACTGGGGACTAGCAAACACAGGAGTGGATGTTCACAGTCAGCTATTGGATGTATCACAGGGCTCCCAATGGAGAAGCTAGAGAAAGTACCCAAGGAGCTAAAGGGATCTGCAACCCTATTTTTGGAACAACATGATGTACTAACCAGAACCCCGGAGCTCTTGTCTCTAGCTGCATATGTATCGAAAGATGACCTAGTCGGCCATCAATGGAAAGAGAGGCCCATTGGACTTGCAAACTTTATATGCCCCAATATAGGGGAATGCCAGGGCCAAAAGAATGGGAATGGGTGGGTAGGGAAGTGGGGGGCGCTATGGGGGACTTTTGGGATAGCATTGGAAATGTAATTGAGGAAAATATGTAATAAAAATATTAAAAATTAAAAAAAAAAGAATTCCCTGTTGGAATCTGTAGCCCATATTTTAAATTTTTAATTTTTTTATTTCTTTTATTTTTTTGCAGTACAGTCATTACCCCCTACCCCCCCCACACAGTTCATGATCCCATTCCCCCTTCCCCCTGTCTCTAAGAAGATGTCCCCACCCACACGTACCCACACCCTTCCACCAGGCCTCTCCTTGGGCTATTTATTTTCTTAATATCTAGGGTGTTGTGTTTGTTTGGTTTTGCTTGTTTTTGTTTTTTGGTCTTTATGGTTTTGAATATTAGCCCTCTGTTGAATGTATAATTGGCAACAAAAATAAAATAATATATTCTCAAAAAAAATGGCTTTCTTACCAAAAGCAATCTACAGATTCAACGCAATCCCCATCAAAATTCCAAATCAATTCTTCAACGAATTAGAAAGTGCAATCTGAACTCAAGAAGAATGAAGACCAAAGTGTGGACACTGTGCACCTTCTTAGAATTGGGAACAAAACACCCAGGGAAGGAGTTACAGAGACAAAGTTCGTAGCTGTGATGAAAGGATGGACCATTTAGAGACTGCCGTATCCAGGGATCCATCCCATAATCAGCTTCTAAACGCTGACACCATTGCATACACTAGCAAGATTTTGCTGAAAGGACCCAAATATAGCTGTCTCTTGTGAGACGATGCCGGGGCCTAGCAAACACAGGAGTGGATGTTCACAGTCAGCTATTGGATGTATCACAGGGCTCCCAATGGAGAAGCTAGAGAAAGTACCCAAGGAGCTAAAGGGATCTGCAACCCTATTGTTGGAACAACATGATGTACTAACCAGAACCCCGGAGTTCTTGACTCTAGCTGCATATGTATCGAAAGATGGCCTAGTCGGCCATCAATGGAAAGAGAGGCCCATTGGACTTGCAAACTTTATATGCCCCAATATAGGGGAATGCCAGGGCCAACAGAATGGGAATGGGTGGGTAGGGAAGTGGGGGGCGCTATGGGGGACTTTTGGGATAGCATTGGAAATGTAATTGAGGAAAATATGTAATAAAAATATTAAAAAAAAAAAGAAAGTGCAATCTGCAAATTCATCTGGAATAACAAAAAACCTAAGATAGCAAAAACTCTTCTCAAGGATAAAAGAACCTCTGGTGGAATCACCATGCCTGACCTAAAGCTCTACTACAGAGCAATTGTGATAAAAACTGCATGGTACTGGTATAGTGACAGACAAATAGACCAATGGAATAGAATTTAAGACCCAGAAATGAACCCACACACCTACGGTCACTTGATCTTCGACAAGGGAGCTAAAAACATCCAGTGGAAGAAAGACAGCATTTTCAACAAATGGTGCTGGCACAACTGGTTGTTAACATGTAGAAGAATGCGAATCGATCCATTCCTATCTCCTTGTAGTAAGGTCAAGTCTAAGTGGATCAAGGAACTTCACATAAAACCAGAAACACTGAAACTTATAGAGGAGAAAGTGGGGAAAAGCCTTGAAGATATGGGCACAGGGGAAAAATTCTTGAATAGAACAGCAATGGCTTGTGCTGTAAGATCGAGAATTGACAAGTGGGACCTCATGAAACTGCAAAGCTTCTGCAAGGCAAAATACACCATCAATAAGATAAAAAAAAACCACCAACAGATTGGTAAAGAATCTTTACCTATCCTAAATCAGATAAGGGACTAATATCCAATATATATAAAGAACTCAAGAAGGTGGACTCCAGAAAGTCAAATAACCCCATTAAAAAATGGGACTCAGAACTGAAGAAAGAATTCTCACCTGAGGAATACCGAATGGCAGAGAAGCACCTGAAAAAATGTTCAACATCCTTAATCATCAGGGAAATGCAAATCAAAACAACCCTGAGATTCCACCTCACACCAGTCAGAATGGCTAAGATCAAAAATTCAGGTGACAGCAGATGCTGGCGAGGATGTGGAGAAAGAGGAACACTCCTCCATTGTTGGTGGGATTGCAAGCTTGTACAACCACTCTGGAAATCAGTCTGGCGGTTCCTCAGAAAATTGGACATAGTACTACCGGAGGATCCAGCAATACCTCTCCTAAGCATATATCCAGAAGATGTCCCAACCGGTAAGAAGGACACATGCTCCACTATGTTCATAGCAGCCCTATTTATAATAGCCAGAAGCTGGAAAGAACCCAGATGTTCCTCAACAGAGGAATGGATACAGAAATTATGGTACATTTGCACAATGGTGTACTACTCATCTATTAAAAAGAATGAATTTATGAAATTCCTAGCCAAATGGATGGACCTGGAAGGCATCATCTTGAGTGAGGTAACACAATCACAAAGGAACTCACACAATATGTATTCACTGATAAGTGGATATTAGCCCAAAACTTAGGATACCCAAGATATAAGATACAATTTGCTAAACGCATGAAACTCAAGAAGAATGAAGACCAAAGTGTGGACACTGTGCCTCTTCTTAGAGTTGGGAACAAAACACCCATGAAAGGAGTTACAGAGACAAAGTTTGGAGCTGTGATGAAAGGATGGACCATCTAGAGACTGCCGTATCCAGGGATCCATTCCTTAATCAGCTTCTAAACGCTGACACCATTGCATACACTAACAAGATTTTGCTGAAAGGACCCAAATATAGCTGCCTCTTTTGAGACGATGCCGGGGCCTAGCAAACACAGGAGTGGATGTTCACAGTCAGTTATTGGTTGTATCACAGGGCTCCCAATGGAGAAGCTAGAAAAAGTACCCAAGGAGCTAAAGGGATCTGCAACCCTATAGTTGGAACAACATTATGAACTAACCAGTACCCCGGAGCTCTTGTCTCTAGCTGCATATGTATCGAAAGATGGCCTAGTCGGCCATCAATGGAAAGAGAGGCTCATTGGACTTGCAAACTTTATATGCCCCAATATAGGGGAATGCCAGGGCCAAAAAAATGGGAATGGTTGGGTAGGGAAGTGGGGGGTTCTATGGGAGACTTTTGGGATAGCATTGGAAATGTAATTGAGGAAAATATGTAATAAAAATATTAAAAATTAAAAAAAAGAAAACCTTTACACAACAGTCAAGGAAAATGCAAAATTCAAAAAGCTCCTAACCCAAAACATCTAGGAAATCCAGAATACAATGAGAAGACTAAACCTAAGGATAATAGATATAGAAGAGAGGGAAGATTCCCAGCTTAAATGGACAGTAAAGATCTTCAACAAAATAATAGAAGAAAACTTTCCTGAATGTGGATTCATAAAAGTAATGTTACTAAAGCTCAAAGCACACATTGAAACTTACACAATAATAGTTTGAGACTTCAACACCAGACCTTCAACGATGGACAGATCATGGAAACAGAAACGAAACAGAGGCACACTGAAACTAAAAGAAGTTATAAACTAAATGTATTTAACAGATTTCTATAGAACATTTCATCCTAAAACAAAAGAATATACCTTCTTTTCAGCACCACTCTGTACCTTTACCTTCTCCAAAATTGACCATGTAAATGGTCATAAAAAAGGCCTCAACAGATACAAGAAGACTGAAATTATCCCATGCATCTTATCAGATCACTATGGACTAAGACTTGTCTGTTCTTTCTTTCTTTCTTTCTTTCTTTCTTTCTTTCTTTCTTTCTTTCTTTCTTTCTTTCTTTCTTTCTTTCTTTCTTTCTTTCTTTCTTTTTCTCTCTCTCTTTCTTTCTTTCTTTCTTCTTTTATTAGATATTTTGTTTATTTACATTTTAAATGTTATCCCCTTTCCTAGTTTAACCTCTGAAAACTCCCCCTCCCCTCCCCCTCCTCCTTTCCACTCCCCCTGCTCACCAACCCACTCACTCTTGCTTCCTGGCCTTGGCATGCCCCTATACTGGGACATATAACCTTCATAGGCTCAAGGGCCTCTCCTCCCATTGATGACCAAACTAGGTCATCCTCTGCTACATATGCAGCTAGAGCCATGAGTCCAACCATGTGTTTTCTTTGGTTGGTGGTTTAGTCCTAGGGAGCTATGGGGGTACTGGTTATTTCATATTGTTGTTCCTCCTATGGGGCTGCAAACCTCTTCAGCTCTGTGGGTCCTTTCTCTAGCTCCTTCATTGGGGACCTTGTGCTCTGAACCAATGGATGTCTGTGAGCATCTACTTCTGTATTTTTCAGGCACTGGCAGAGCCTCTCAGGAGACAGGTATATCAGCCCCCTGTCAACAAGCTTTTTTTGGCATCTACAATAGTGTCTGGTTTTGGTGGTTGTTTATGGGATGGATCCTCAGGTTGGGCAGTCTCAGGATGGTCATTCCTTCAGTGTCTGCTTCACACTTTGTCTCTTTAACTCCTATGGGTATTTTGTTCCCCCTTCTAAGAAGGATCAAAGTATCCACACTTTGGTCTTCCTTCTTCTTGAGTTTCATGTGTTTTGTTAATTGTATCTTGCATATTCTGAGCTTCTGAGCTAATATGCTCTTATCAGTGAATGCATATCTTTTGTGATTGGGTTATCTCACTCAGTATGACATTCTCCAGATACATCCATTTGGCTAAGAATTTCATAAATTCATTGCTTTTAATAGCTAAGTAACACTCCATTGTGTAAATGTACCACATTATCTGTATTCATTCCTCTGTTGAGGGACATCTGGCTTCTTTCCAGCTTCTTCCTATTATAAATAAGGCTGCTATGGACATAGTGGAGCATGTGTTCTTATTACCAGTTGGAACATAGTCTGGGTATATGCCCAGGGGAGGTACTGCTGGATACTCCAGTAATACTATGTCCAATTTTCTGAGGAACCACCAGACTGATTTCCAGAGTGGTTGTACAAGCTTTCAATCCCAGCAGCAATGGAGGAGTGTTCCTCTTTCTCCGAATCCGCTCCAGCATCTGCTGTGAGCTGAGCTTTTTATCTTAGCCATTCTGACTGGTGTGAGATGGAATCTCAGGGTTGTTTTGATTTGCATTTCCCTGATGACTAAGAATGTTGAATATTTTTAGGTGTTTCTCAGCCATTCGATATTCCTCATTTGAGATTTTTTTGTTTAGCTCTATACTCCATTTTTTAAAAAAAATTTTGATATATTTTTATTACGTATTTTCCTCAATTACATTTCCAATGCTATTCCAAAAGTCCCCCATACCCCCCCCCACTTCCCTACCCACCATTCCCATTTTTTTTTGGCCCTGGCGTTCCCCTGTACTGGGGCATATAAAGTTTGCATGTCCAATGGACCCCTCTTTCCAGTGATGGCCGACTACGTCATGTTTTGATACATATGCAGCTAGAGTCAAGAGCTCCGGGGTACTGGTTAGTTCATAATGTTGTTCCACCTATAGGGTTGCAGATCCCTTTAGCTCCTTGGGTACTTTCTCTAGCTTCTCCATTGGGAGCCCTGTGATCCATCCAATAGCTGACTGTGAGCATCCACTTCTGTGTTTGCTAGGCCCCGGCATCGTCTCACAAGAGACAGCTATATCTGGGTCCTTTCAGCAAAATCTTGCTAGTGCAATGGTGTCAGCGTTTAGAAGCTGATTATGGGATGGATCCCTGGATATGGCAATCTCTAGATGGTCCATCCTTTCGTCTCAGTTACAAACTTTGTCTCTGTAACTCCTTCCATGGGTGTTTTGTTCCCAATTCTAAGAAGAGGCACAGTGTCCACACTTTGGTCTTCATTCTTCTTGAGTTTCATGCGTTTAGCAAATTGTATCTTATATCTTGGGTATCCTAAGTTTTGGGCTAATTTCCAATTATCAGTGAGTACATATTGTGTGAGTTCCTTTGTGATTGTGTTGCCTCACTCAGGATGATGCCCTCCAGGACCATCCATTTGCCTAGTAATTTCTTAAATTCATTCTTTCTAATAGCTGAGTAATACTCCATTGTGTAAATGTACCATATTTTCTGTATCCATTCCTCTGTTGAGGGGCATCTGGGTTCTTTCCAGCTTCTGGCTATTATAAATAAGGCTGCTATAATCATACTTGAGCATGTGTCCTTTTTACCGGTTGGGACATCTTCTGGATATATGCTTAGGAGAGGTATTGCTGGATCCTCCGGTAGTACTATGTCCAATTTTCTAAGGAACCAGCAGACTGATTTCCAGATTGGTTGTACAAACTTGCAATCCCACCAACAATGGAGGAGTGTTCCTCTTTCTCCACATCCTCGCCAGCATCTGCTGTCACCTGAATTTTTGATCTTAGCCATTCTGACTAGTGTGAGGTGGAATCTCAGGGTTGTTTTGATTTGCATTTCCCTGATGATTAAAGATGTTGAACATTTTTTTCAGGTGCTTCTCTGCCATTCGGTATTCCTCAGGTGAGAATTCTTTGTTCAGTTCTGAGCCCCGTTTTTTTTTTCCAAAGAAATTTTTTTTAATTAGGTATTTTCCTCAATTACATTTCCAATGCTATGCAAAAAAGTCCCCAATACAGTCCCCCCCCCCAGTCCCCACCCACCCACTCCCACTTCTTGCCCCTGGTGTTCCCCTGTACTGAGGCAGATAAAGTCTACATGACCAATGGGCCTCTCTTTCCACTGATCGGCCACTAGGCCATCTTCTACTACATATGCAGCTAGAGATACGAGCTCTGGGGGCTGGGGGTGGGGTATCTGGGTAGTTCATATTGTTGTTCTACCTATAGGGTTGCAGATCCCTTTAGCTCCTTGGTTACTTTCTCTAGCTCCTCCATTGGGGGCCGTGTGAGCCATCCAATAGTTGACTGTGAGCATCCACTTCTGTGTTTGCTAGGCCCCGGCATAGTCTCACAAGAGACAGGTATATCTGGGTCCTTTCAGCAAAATCTTGCTAGTGTATACAATGGTGTCAGCGTTTGGAGGCTGATTATGGGATGGATCCCCAGATATGGCAGTCTCCATATGGTCCATCCTTTCGTCTCAGCTCCAAACTTTGTCTCTGTAACTCCTATATGGGTGTTTTGTTCCCAGTTCTAAGAAGGGGCAAAGTGTCCACACTTTGGTCTTCATTCTTCTTCTTCTTCTTCTTTTTTTTTTTTTTTAAGATTTATTTATTTATTTATTTATTTATTTATTTATTTATTTATTTATTTATTATATGTAAGTACACTGTAGCTGTCTTCAGACACACCGGAAGAGGGAGTCAGATCTTGTTACAGATGGTTGTGAGCCACCATGTGGTTGCTGGGATTTGAACTAAGGACCTTTGGAAGAGCAGTCGGGTGCTCCTACCCGCTGAGCCATCTCACCAGCCCGGTCTTCATTCTTCTTGGTTTCATGTGTTTAGCAAATTGTATCTTATATCTTGGGTATTCTAAGTTTCTGGGCTAATAACTTCTTATCAGTGAGTACATATTGTGTGAGTTCTTTTGTGATTGGGTTACCTCACTAAGGATGATGCCCTCCAGGTCCATCCATTTGCCTAGAAATTTCATAAATTCATTGTTTTTAATAGCTAAGTAGTGCTCCATTGTGTAAATGTACCACATTTTCTGTATCCATTCCTCTGTTGAGGGGCATCTGGGTTCTTTCCAGCTTCTGGCTGCAAACTGCCATTTCTAACACTGTGAAGAATTGAGTTGGAATTTTGCATTGATATGCAGATTGCTTTCGGCAAGAATAGCCATTTTTACTATATTATTTCTGTTAATCTATGAGCATGAGAGATCTTATCATCTTCTGAGATCTTCGATTTCTTTTTTCAGAGATTTGAAGTTCTTGTCATACAGATCTTTCAGTTGCTTGGTTAGAATCTCACAAAGGTATTTTATATTATTTGTTACTATTGTGTTGTTTTTCTTATTTCTTTCTCAGCCTACTTATTGTTTGTATAAAGGAAGCTACTGATGTCTTTGAGTTAATTTTATATGCAACCACTTTTATGAAGTTGTTTATCAAACCTCTTTAGAAAGTAATTGAAGAACCTTCACATAAAACCAGGTACACTGAATATAATATAAAAGAAAGTGGGGAACAGTCTCAAATACATGGGCACAGGGGGAAAGTTCCTGAACAGAACACCAATGGCTTATGCTCAAAGATTAAGCATCGACAAATGGGACCTCATAAAATTCTAAAGTTTCTGTAAGGCAAAGGACACTGTTAAAAGGACAAAATAGCAACCAACAGATTAGGAAAAGATGTTTACCAATCCTACATCTGATAGCAAGCTAATATCCAATACATACAAAGAACTCAAGTCAAGCAGTGGTGGTGCACAGCTTTAGTCCCAGCACTTGGGATGCAGAGGCAGGCAGATTTCTGAGTTTGATGTCAGCCTGGTCTACAGAGTGAGTTCCAGGACAGCCAAGGCTACAAAGAGAAACCCTATTTTGAAACAAAAACAAAAACAAAAACAAAAAAAAAAAAAACAAAACCAAGACAAAACAAAACAAAACAAAACAAAAAAACAAAAAACCCAAAAAACTCAAGAAGTTAAATTCCAGAGAACCAAATAATTCCATCAAAAATGGGAAACAGAGCTGCATATGTATCAAAAGATGGCCTAGTCGGCCATCACTGGAAAGAGAGGCCCATTGGACATACAAACTTTATATGCCCCAGTACAGGGGAATGCCAGGGCCAAAAAAAATGGGAATGGGTGGGTAGGAAAGTTGGGGGGAGGGTATGGGGGACTTTTGGGATAGCTTTGGAAATGTAATTGAGGAAAAGATGTAATAAAAAATTTTTAAAAATAAATAAATAAAATATTGAAAAAAAATGGGAAACAGAGGTAAACAGAGAATTCTCAACTGTGGAAACCTGAATGGGTGTGAAGCATCTAAACAAATGTTCAACATTCTTAGTCACCAAGGAAATGCAAATAAAAAAAAAAAACTATGAAATTTTCCCCTCACACCAGTCTGAATGAATAAGTTCAAAGACTTAGGTGATAGCAGATGCTGTTGAGGATGTGGAGAAAGAGGGACACTTCTCCATTGCTGGTGTGACTGGAAGCTGATACAACCATTCAGGAAATCAGTCTGGTGGTTCCTGAGAAAACTGGACAAGGTTCGACCTGAGGACCTAGCTATACCACTCCAGGGCAGATACCCAGATGATGCTCCAACATGTAATAAGGACACATGCTCTATTATGTTCATAGCAGCTATATTTATAATAACCAGAAGCTGGAAAGAATCTAGATGTTCCTCAACAACGGAATGAATACAGAAAATGTGGGATATTTACACAATGGAGTACTATTCAAGTATTATAAACAATGGCTTCACAAAATTTGTAGGCAAATGAATGGATGTAGAAAATATCATCCTGTGTGAGGTAACTCAGTCACAAAAGACCACAGATGATATGTACTCACTGATAAGTGAGTATTAGGCAAAGAGTATGGAATACCAAAAATATAACTCATGGATGCTCAAGAGGAAGGAAGACCAAAGAGTGGATGTTTCAGTCCTACTTAGAAGTGGGAACAATATAATTAAGGGAAGTAGAGGGTGGGAGGGACTTGGAGGGAGAGAGGAGGAGGAGGGAAAAAGGGGGCAGAATCAATTATGGGATGGGATTGAGAAGATGTACAGAGGGTCAGGAAATTGAATAGAGGTAGCAATAAAGGAGGGGGGACTGCAGGTATTAACCAGAATGTCCCAGATGCCTGGATAGCAAGAGCCTCCCAGGACTTCTGGGGATGACATTAGCTGAAATACCCCACAAAAGGGAAGGAGAACCTGTTGAAACCACATCCAGAGGTTAGGCATGGCTCCCCAGTTAAGGGATGGGGCCACCCACCCACCTCTATAATTTTAACCCAGAATTGCTCCTGTTTAAAAGAAATACAGAGACAAAGAGTGGAGTAGACACTGATAAGTGGATATTAGCCCAGAAACATAGAACACCCAAGATACAATTTTCAAAACACAAAGAAAATCAAGAAGAGGGAAGACCAATGGGTGGATACTTTGTTTGTCCTTAGAATAGGGATCAAAATATCTATGAAAGGCGTTACAGAGACAAAGTTCAGAGCTAAGATGAAAGGATGGACTATCCAGAGACTACCCTACCTGGGGATCCATCCCATAATCAGCCCAAACCCAGACACTATTGCATATGCCAGCAAGATTTTGAAGAAGGGACCCTGGTATAGCTGTCTCGTATGAGGCTATGCCAGTGCCTGGCAAATACAGAAGTGGATGCTCACAGTCATCTATAAGATGGAACACAGGGCCCCAATGGAGAAGCTAGAGAAAGCACCCAAGGAGCTGAAGGGGTCTGCAACCCTACAGGTGGCAAAACAATATGAACTAACCAGTACCCCCGGAGCTCGTGTCTCTAGCTGCATATGTAGCAGAAGATGGCCTAGTTGGCCATCACTGGGAACAGAGCCCCTTGGAATTGCAAACTTTATATGCCCCCGTATAAGGAAATGCCAGAGCCAAGAAGTGGGAGTGGGTAGGTAGGGGAGCAGGGTGGCAGGAGGGTATAGGGAACTTTCAGGATAGCATTTGAAACTTGAAATGTATATAAAGAAAATTTCTAATAATAATAATAATAAAAAGAGTTGAGTAGAGACTGAAGGAAAGGCCATCCAGAGACTTCCCCACCTGCAGACACCAAATCCAGACACTATTGTGGATGCCAAGAAGTACTTGCTGACAGAAGCCTGATGCAGCTGTCTCCTCAGAGGCTCTTCCAGATGCTGACCAATATGGATGTGAATGCTCACAGCCAACCATTGGACTGAGCACAGGGACCCTGTCTTAGTTAGGGTTTTACTGTTGTGAACAAACACCATGACCAAGGCAAGTCTTATGAAAACAACATTTAATTGGGGCTGGCTTACAGGTTCAGAGGTTCAGTTCATTATCATCAAGATAATGGGAGCATGGCAGTATCCAGGCAGGCATGGCACAGGCAGAGCTGAGAGTTCTACATCTTCATCCAAAGGCTGCTAGTGGAAGACTGACTTCCAGGCAACTAGGGTGAGGGTCTTAAGCCCACACCCACAGTGACTCACCTACTCCAACCAGGTCACACCTATTCCAACAAGGTCACACCTTCAAATGGTGCCCCTCCCTGGTCCAAGAATATACAAACCATCACAGACCCCAATGTAGGAGTTAGGCGAAGAACTGAAGGAGCTGAAAGGGCTTTATCTGGTATCAATGGAAGAAGAGGACCTTGATCATGTGAACGCTTGATGCCCCAGTGTAGGAATGCTAGGGCAGTGAAGTAGGAGTGAGTAGGTGGGTGCGGGAGCAGCCTTATAGAACCTGGGGGGGATGGAGGATGGGATAGGGTCATTGCATAGGTGAAACCTGGAAAGGGGATAACATTTAAAGTGCAAATAAATGAAATGTCCAATTAAAAATATACACAATACATAACAACAATTAAAGGAAAAGTTATTAAAACTAAAATAAATAAATAAAACTTTAAAAATCAAGAAAACTTGGTAAAAAATTTGAAAAGCTTATGTTTACTGTTTTTATATTTTTTTGAATTCTTTGTCCTATTTTGTATTTCCATAATTATAGGAAATTCTTCTCTATAGTTTCTTGCTTATTTTTCTCCTGTCCTCAGTCTGAAGTATTGTTTCAGTGTTCTCTGTAAGGCTGGTTTGTTGGACATAAATTATTTTTTTCTTTTTTTTTTAAACAATTTTTATTAGATATTTTCTTCATTTACAATTCAAGTGCTAGCCTGAAAGTCTCCTATACCCTCCCCTGGCCCTGCTTCCTAACCCACCCACTCCTGCTTCCTGGCTCTGGTGTTCCCCTGTATTTGGGCATATAATCTTTGAAGACCAAGGGCCTCTCCTCCCAATGATGGCCGATTAGGACATCTTCTGCTACATATGCAGTAGAGACATGAGCTCAGGGGGGTACTGATTAGTTCATATTGCTGCTCCTCTTAAAGGGTTACAGACCCCTTCAGCTCCTTGGGTACTTTCTCTAGCTCCTCCATTGGGTGCCCTGTGTTCCATTCAATAGATGACTCTGAGCCTCCACTTCTGTATTTGCCAGACACTGGCATAGCCTCACAAGAGACAGCTACATCAGGGTCCTGTCAGCAAAATTTTTCTGGCATATGCAATAGTGTCTGCGTTTGGTGGTTGATTATGGGATGGATCCCCAGATAGGGCAGTCTCTGGATGTTCCTTCCTTCAGTCTCAGCTCCAACCTTTGTTTCTGTAATTCCTTCCATGGGTATTTTGCTCCCTATTCTAAGGAGGGACAAAGTATCCACACTTTGGTCTTCTTTCTTCTTTTGTTTCACAAGTTTTACAAATTGTATCTTGGGTATTCTAAGTTTGTGGGCTAATATCCACTTATCAGTGAGTGCATATCAAGTGACTTCTTTTGTGATTGGGTTACCTCACTCAGGATGATATCCTCCAGATCCATCCATTTGCCTAAGAATTTTATACATTCATTTTATTTAATAGCTGAGTAGTACTTCATTGTGTAAATGTATCACATTTTCTGTATCCATTTCTCTGTTGAGGGACATCTGGCTTCTTTCCAGCTTCTTCCTATTATAAATAAGGCTGCTATGAACATAATGGAGCAAGTGTTCTTATTACCAGTTGGAACATCTTCTGGGTATATGCCCAGGAGAGGTATTGCTGTATCCTCCGGTAGTACTATGTCCAATTTTCTGAGGAACCACCAGACTGATTTCCAGAGTGGTTATACATGCTTGCAATCCCAGCAGCAATGGAGGGGTTTTACTCTTTCTCCACATCCTCACCAGCATCTGCTGTGAATTATTTTCTTTAATTTATATCTTGGAATTTTTTTCTTTCTCCTTTAAATCTTACAGATTTGTGTGTGTGTGTGTGTGTGTGTGTGTGTGTGTGCATAGCATTCTAGAATGGTGTACTAGATTTCTTTCTACTGTTGTGGTAAAACATTTTGATAGAGGGAACTTAAGAACTGGACTTATTTGGCTTATGTTTCCAGAGGAATAAATGTTTACCACTCTCATAGTGGGCAAGGGTGGCATCTGCGAGACTTGGTGAGTAGAGCAGTAAGTGGATAGTTCCCTTCCTAAAACACCAACAGAAGGCAGAGAGAGAAATGGAAATGGCACCAGTCTTATAAATTTTTAAAGCCTCTCAGTAGTCAGATACCTCCTTCAACAAGTCATAGGTCCTAAACGTTCCTAAACATTATGACCAACTGGAAACTATGACTTCAATTATACAAGCCATCCCTTGCCTTCTGGTCCTGACACTGTTCTTAACCTTTCTCATTACCTCTGTAACTCCCAGATGGCTATCTCTTTCCAAGACCTCCCCAACACAGATGTAATGCATGGGCATTAGTGTCTGGTAGCCAAAGGTTCAATTCCTGACATCAATGTTAACTAAAAGGAATCATTTTTTTTTTATCCCCTTCAAGATGTATCTTTATTTTCTTCACACAAATAATGCCTGCCTCCTACAATTTGGAAGAATGAATTGGAACACCACTCAGAAAACTGTTTCCATTATATTTGGCACTCTGGGAATGCTCAACAAACATTTATCAATACATTTACCAAGAATTTAAGCCCCTGTGAATTCTTTTCACAGATCTCCTTTTCTTACCCATCCATGTATTGAATGTAAAACTTACACATCTAAGTTATCATTTGGTTCTTAATAAGACTAATTCTATATTACAGTTTCATCAACTGGAATACTCTGATTCATTGTTCCCTCTAGTACATTTATTTCCAAAAAAGAGAGAGACTAGTGAATATCCTATATATATATATTTCTAACACATTTCCTTTAGAAGAAATTTCTCTAGGGTAAGCATAGAAGTGATTATGTTTTTGGAATAGACACAGTGCTGTGATGTGTAAGTATTTTAAAATAAAGGTTATCTTTTTTTTAAGCTGAAATATGCTGCCACTTTAAGTAGCCAAACATTTAGTGTGAAAATCAAAATAAAAAACAAAAAGAAAAAGGGGAATAGTGCCTCAGGTATACTTTCTATATTATTAGAGACCCAGACCACAAGGGGGGGGGGGGAGAGAGAGAGAGAGAGAGAGAGAGAGAGAGAGAGAGAGAGAGAGAGAGAGAGAGAGAGAGGCATTATGTGCTTCTTCATCATAATGATAACAGCACTAGCTATCCATGCTATTATCATGTGATATTTCTATGATTTCTATAAGATGTAAATTCCACCTAATTGTAGACTAACATACCTAAGTTACTGGAACTTCAAGTTGAGAATGTTCATAAGCCTGTTTAATTTTGATCCGTTTATTTATGCTTGAATTCAAATCCCAGAAATTTATAAGTTACTTAACCTCCCTGGACTCTGTCCTACACACATAAGGGGAAAACAACCATAGTATCTTCTTCCTACACTGTTGTGAAGATTAATTGGGTCAGTGTGTGCAATGCATATAATAGCACAGTGTCTGGTATTCAGTGATATTCTAGTCAATTTGGTTCTTTGGTAAGCATTACAGTAATGCTATTATTCTGAAGTGTTGGAGACAAGCAAAGGAGTAACATACATTGAGATTCACCATCTTGAAATCAGATAATGGAATCTTTTCAATGAATTTCATTATATGTAGAGTTAACACTTCTAGCAAGGTTCACAAGAAAGGAGAAAAAGCAAAATTCAAATTTAAAAAAGATAACTTATTAATCTCAGATTTATTTTCAAAACTTAAGAAGGTTCAGGAATGTATTTGCATAATAAAATATATAACTTTTCTAACTTCTGATCACTTATGGCTATCTTGGAAAAGTCTTATACTATTGAGATGCTAAAGTCATCATTATTAGAACCCAGAAACATTTCTCTGTAAGCTCAAGCTGCCTATTCACATTTCAAATACTTTGGCTTCACATAATTTTCACTTTCTACCTAGTAAGGATGCTGTTCATCTTTAGATTTTTACTCTAATTACCTTAGTTCGTTGTTATGAATTTCCATGATTTTTCTTTCCAATTTCTGTGACTGCTTGGGAAAAATCTCAAACTCACTGATATAATTCTCAGGATGCTCATCAGGATAGTAATCACCAAACTCAGCTGTAACCATCAAAAATTGGAGGAAAAGAGAGAAATTAAAAAACAACACAATGAGAGCACACATTGTCTTCTACCAATCAAAAGAAAATAGACTGAACTTACACAATATAATTCATTTGTACTTATGGGGAAACCATCAGCCTCATTTTCCAGAGACATATTCATATTCATATCTGGCTATGTGAGTGTGGGTGCTGGTTAATCCCTCCTGTGCCTCATTTTCCATGTCATAAAATGGTTTAAATCATTGTTGTTCTTCATTAGGGCCCTATTGGCACTTAGGACACTGAATAATTTTATTCTTTCAGATTTCCTAAGATTCACAGGACTTTTCAGACACTAAATGTTACTAGTTAAATCACTCTTATTATTAATAATAACATCCTCCAGAAAAAGTCAAAAGATATAAAATTTCAGTCATGTAGAAGAGATACATTCAATAGATGTGCTATGCTACATTGTGAGTATACTTATTAGAGGAATATATACTAATTTTAAAACTCAGTAGAATAGATTTTGAATGTTCACATAAAATTATATATGGAGGGCATAACACAGACACACAGACACACACACACACACACACACACCCCTTGAATTTGGAAACCATAAAATCCAAACATTAAAACCCCATGGTACGTATTATACAAGGCTCTATGGTTGACCTTTTAGGGTTGTTTGGGGAGCCTCCTCTCTGATTTCCATAATGGTTGCAGCAGTTTGTGCTCTCACTAGCAGTGAGTTAAAAGTTCCCCTTTCCCCAGCACTGGTCATCACCACTTTTATTTATTTATTTTTAAATGATAGCCATTCTGATCATGATGTTAAGATGATATTTCAAAGTATCTGTAATTTTAATTTCCCTGATGGATAAGGATGAGAGCTCCCCCTGGTGATTGTAATGTTTATTAAGGTTTGAAAAACATGATTAAGGTCTAGTTTATGACAGCATCGCCAGCCACTTGCATTTCATCTTTTCCAAATTCCGTATTTAGTTCCATTCCATATTTTAGAATTGGTTCATTATTTTTCACTATGTTTAATTTTTGCAGTTCTTGGTATAGTGTAGATATGAACACTTGATTAAGTATATAGTTGTTAAACATATTTTTCTCCTGTTGTTTAGACTGTCTCTTCGTTGTTGTTGTTGTTTTTTCGAGACAGGGTTTCTCTGTGTAGCCCTTGCTGTCCTAGAACTAATGGAGTCCATTGTAATAGAGAAGAGATTTAGTTTAAAAGATTTTCTAGTGCTTGTGACTGTAAATTCAAACATATTTCATATTTTCTCCTCTGTTGAATATTTTTTTTTCTTCTTTTTACTCCCAGGTACCTTTATTACCCAGAAATTGTCAGGAAGAAAGAACAAAAGTCCAGATCCTTGATAAGCTGGACCTTTGAGGCTCAGGAAAGTTTTGTTTGTGCAGTTTTATTACTATAGCTTTGTGGTACAATTTGAGATCAGGAATGGTGAGACCTCCAGCAGTTCTTTTATTATCCAGGATTGTTTTCATTACCTTGGTATTTTTGTCTCCATATGAAACTGAAAATTGTCCTTTTAAGTTCTGCAAGGAATTGTGTTGGAAGTCTGATGGGAATTGTGTTGAATCTGTAGATTGCTTTTAGTAGGATGGCTGTTTTCACACTGTTAAAGCTAGTGCTCCCTGAGGCATATGAGTCTTTCTGTCTTCTAATACTTCCTTCCGTTCCTCTCTTCAATGTCTTTACCTGCTTATCTTAAAGTTTTTCAATTGCTTGATTAGATTTACCCCAAGATATCTTATAATTTTAATGATATTGTGAAAATGGGTTTCTCTGATTGTTTTCTCAGTCCATCTGCAATTTATATATAGGAAATAGAGGAAAGCTACTGATTTTTGTGACTTACTTCTGTATCCTGTTAGTTTTCTAAAAGTGTTTTTCAGTGTTTTCTGGTGGAATTTTTAGGATCATTCATATGTACTATCATATCATGTGAAAACAAAGATACCTTACGTTCTGTACTTTGATGTTTACCAGTTGTCTTATTGCTCTAGCTAAGATTCCAAGTACTACATTGTATAGGTATGGAGAGAATGAACAACTTTGTCTTGTCAATTTTAGTGGAAATACTTTGAGTTTCTCTCCATTTAAGTTGATGATCACTTTGGGCTTTCTAAATCATGCCTTTATTACATTTAGTTGTGATCTGCATCCCTCAACTCTCCAGGACTTTCATCATAAAAGGTTGTTGAATTCGTCAAAGATCTTTGTAGTATTTAATGAGATGATCGTGTGGTTTTTCGCTTTCAGTTTGTTTACATGATGGATTACATTTATGTATGTTGAATTATTCCTACATCTCTGGGATGAAACTTACTTGCTCAGGTTGATGATCTTTTTGATATGTTCTTGGATTTATTTTGCAAGTATTTTATTGAGAATTTTTAGCATTTATGTCCATAAGGGAGATTGTTCCTCAACAGCAGATAGGATTCAGAAAATTTGGTTCATTTACACAATGGAGTACTACTTAGCAATTAAAAACACTGAATTTATGAAATTCTTAGGCTATTTTTAGGCAGTGATAGAACTAGAAAATATCATCAAAAGAAACACACATGGTATTCACTCACTGATAAGTGGATATTAGCCTAGAAGCTTGGAATATTCAAGATGCAATTCACAGACCACATGAAGCTCAAGAAGAAGGAAACCAGAGTGTGGATACTTCGGTCATTCTTAGAAAGGGGAACAAAATACCCAGGGGAGGAGTTACAGAGACAAAGTGTGGAGCAGAGACTGAAGGAAACACCACCCAGAGACTGCCTCACCTGGGCATCCATTCCATATACAGTCACCAAACCCAGACACTATTGTGGATGCCAACAAGTGCTTGCTGACAGGAGCCTGATATAGCTGTCTTGTGAGGGGCTCTACCAGTGCCTGGATGCTCTCAGCCAACCATTGGTCTGAGCACAGGGTCCCAATGGTTGAACTACAGAAAGGATTCAAGGAACTGAAGGGGTTTGCAGCCCCATATGTGGAACAACAATATAAACCAACCAATACCCCAGATCTCCCAGGTCTAAATCACCAACCAAAGAATACACATGGCTCCAGCTGCATATGTATCAGAGGATGCCCTTGTTGGTCATAAATGGGAGAAGAGACCCTTGGTCCTGTGAAGGCTCGATGCCCCAGTATAGGGGAATGCCAGGGACAGGAAGCATGAGTGAGTGGGTTGGTGAGCAGGGGAGAGGGGATAGGATAGGGTTTTTTTTGGATAGGAAACAAGGAAAGGGAATAACATTTGAAATGTAAATAAATAAAATATCTAATAAAACAAAATATAAAAATAAAAATAAACAAAGACTCACAAAGTCCAAAATTGTATGCTTAATCCAACATATGAATGTTAGCTTTTAAGTTTGGTATGTATGTTTCATCTGGGATATCCATAGATTTAGCCAAATAATATGGGACTCTGTGGGGGGTAGAGATCTCTCAAGGATTGGAATATAGAATATAGTCCATAAAAGGGACATAGGACAAAATGAAATAGAAAGGATTAAGTAGGATGGGGGTTGGAGGGTAGAGTAGTAAGAACATGGGAAAGGTCAATAAACAGTAAAAATAATTTTGAAAACACCACAGGGCAACATATTACTACTGAATTTTCTAAAGTGTGTGTGGGTTCATATATATATATATTTGAATTATCCTATATGGGGGAAGATTACAACTAGACACCATATGCTTTGAAATAAAACTCCCAGTACCAGAAATGGGTTACTTCTAGCTTGAGTTATTGGCTAAAGGTGTCTCACAGACTTCTCCATAAACATTATAAGGTATTACCAAGGCCATTAATTATCTCCAGAAGTACACAGCAAGAACATACTGCTGAAGATATAATTTACTTGGTCAAATAGGCAAAAATTGATTAACTTGATTATATTAAAATTAAAATATTTCCCTTTACTAAATGGCATTTTAGTCAAAGTCAAAACAAAGTCAAATTTAAGAAGTATACTTGCAAAATCTGATGGGCTGCTATATAGAATCCCCACAAATAGTTAAGAAAAGGGATAGGATGTTCAGTAGAGAAATGCTCAATACATATGAACACACAACCTACAAACCCCAAAACGGATAGGAAGAGATGTTCAAACTTATAATAAAGTAGATATATGTAAGCAAAAAACACCACTTTGTGATATGAGAAGATAGATACATGTATGTACTTTTATAGATTATTGACATGTAGTTTTAGAAAGCAATATGGGAGTATTTAGGAAAGTATTATGATTAAGAAATCCCTCCTCTAGGCATACATACTGGACACATATCAGAGTTATCTGCAAGAATGGATATGATCAATGGTATCTGTTGTTTGCTTTTATAGCATCAACCATGATTATGAAAATTGATAAGCAATTTGGGTGTTCACTGTCAGAGTTCATGAGTAAAACACAGAGTTGCACATTATAAAACATTGTTTTTGGCTAGAAACAATTATCTCAAACAGTATTTGGGCATAAAATAAAAAAATTAAATGAGTTCTATTGTCCTATTTAATTTATGAAGTGTAACAAGGTACAGCATGAGGTAACAGTAATATTCAACAGGTTATGGAACTGTAGGCAAAACAATCCAGTTGTCCTAGGGTAAGAAATAGAGATTAGTGAAAAAAAGGAAAAGTCTGTAAATAACCATGTGAACTGAAATATGGGCTATGAAATGATGGATAACTCAAATTAATTTCCAGAAGTACACTTAACAGGCACCTCCACTTTAGGCATTACCAGCAGCTGGCCATGGCCCCCAACAGTCGAAGGTGGTGTAAGCCATTACCTCCATTTGCCATAAATGCATAGACAATATGTCACTATTATAAAACTGGATCCCCTCTAGTACCCATGTCTTCATTAGTTTTTTTGTGAATCTGATACAGGCTGGAGACAGTTGGGAAGAGGGACTCTCAATTGAGAAAATCTCTCTGTAAGATTTGCTGGTAGGCAAGTCCTTAGTGAATTTTCTCCACTAATGACTGATGTGGAAGGACTCAGCTCACTGGGGAGGCAGGCAATGTCATGCCTAGGTAAGTGGTATCAAAAAGCAGGCTGAGTGAGCTCAGAGGAGCAAGCAAGTTAAGTAGTACTCCTCCGTGGTTTCTGCTCCATTACATGTCTTGAGTCCCTCTTAGGTTTCTTGAAACTGACATCCAAGTGCAAGTCAAATAAACACTTTGGTCCCCATGTAGCTCATAGTCCTGGTGTTTTATCATAACAACAAAAAGCCTATCTAAGAAATTGATACCAGGTCATACATAATGCTGTTGAGACCTGACCATGTGATTTGGGGAAAAGATGTAGTGGCATTTGACTGTTAGGTTGGAAAAACAACCGAGTGCTCAGAGCTCAGTGGTTTTTTTCTGAGGAAAATAAGAATGTTGCGAGCAATGTAGATGACAGAGGTCTATCTGGTGGAGTTTCAGAGGCCTTTTTAGCAATTACAGCCATTTGAATGGAATTTTGAATTAAAAATCTGAATAATCAGCTGTGATTGAGAAAAGGCCATCATCATTCAGGTAAATTATTTTGGGAAAATTTCCCTCAGGTTCAGCACACAGAATTGGGTCACAGGCAATCAACATTGAACTCCCTGCTGGTTGCACCCAGATGGTACTTTTTTTGAAGACTTGAAAATATCATGGAGTTAAGACTGAGGGTCGGTACTGTGAAAGGACAGGAGAGGCTATAGGTGAAAGCACAGTTCAGTTGCAGTAGAAGCTCCAGTATTGAAGAGGGCATGGAAGGAAATTAAGGCTTGACATCCTGTGTCATAGATACAGTCCCAGAAGAGAGTTGAAGAGAAACTATTGCTGAAGGTACAGCCCAATCCTAGCAGAGACTCCAAGGTTTTGGAGATGTCAGTATCAGGGGATGACTACCACGGACAGTGGAATCTGTGATGCAGAGCCAGCTTGAGTATAGGAGACCATCTATGTGTGCTGTAGATGGCAGCACTGTAGAAAGATAATTCCAAAGCCTTTGTAGCTCAGAAGATAAGAAATGGGTCCTTGTCAGTAAGCACTGAGCTGTTTATACTGTTGAGCTTTGATTTGGTTTTAATGTACCCCAAATGTTCCCTCTTGCGTTAAAGTATTTCAGTATTATTAGGTATTTTCTTCATTTACATTTCAAATGCTATCCCGAAAGTCCCCCATACCCCCCCCCCGCTCCCCTACCTACCCACCCCCCACTTCTTGACCCTGGTGTTTCCCTGTACTGGGGCATATAAAGTTTGCATGACCAAGGGGCCTCTCTTCCCAATGATGGCCGACTAGGCCATTAATAAAGACTTTTAACTTTAAAATGTTTTTTAACTTTGAATGTTTGAAAGAAACAACTTTTAAAATTAATTAATTAACTAACTGATTAATTATTTTGCTTAACATCCTAATAGCAGCCTCCCCTCCACAGATCCTTCCTCCCTCCCCGTCATGTTCTCCTCTGAGAAGGGGAAGACTCCTGGGGAAACTGAACTTTTAAAGTACTTGAATTTTTAAAGTTTTAAAAAGTACTCCATTTTATAAGGAAAGCTCTGAAGCTTAAAGAACTCATGATATTCCTGTCTGACAAAATAACTAGGAAAATTGAATAAAGATTCAGAGAATAGATTTGTGAATTTAATGGTCTCTTCATCTTCTTCTATGGCTAGAAAAGTTGAAGAATTTACAGAAAATATATGCACACACGAAATATGATTTCAGTGACCATAATTATTTAAAATCCACTTCTTTGATATAATTTTCCCCTTGGTATGTGTATTAGGCCTCACATTTACCAGGTGGAACTCACAACATAGGATACCTATGTCAATGTGGAAAGTCTTGTAAAATGATAGTCTCCTTGAAAATAAACTCAATACTCTACTTTTTGGGGTTTTGTACATGTTAACACGTGAATAGAAGCACTATGAACACTAGAGCTTAACCATCTGCCAGGAAGAGTGGCTTGGAAAATGAACAGAGAAATATGTTGCAAACTATCTAGACATATCTAGATTCCCCCATAGACAAAGACAAAATAGTTGCAGGTAGCAGAGATAAGAGGCACAGAATATAGTTCCATAACCCATGCAGTGGTAGGGATGAGTGTGCTTGGGCTAGACTTACCTTGAACGATACAAGCACCCAGATAGGCAGCATCAGAAAAGGAACACAGCAGTCGACCATGAAAAATGTCTCTTTTAATTTGCAAATATAGTAGGTACCTGCAACACAAATGGAGAAATAACCATCCCAAGTTTTAGCTGAAGCTTTGAAGTAAGAATGTTTATACACTGTTTGATGAACCACTAGTGTCATGCCTAGCTCAATGCAGTATCTTGGACATGCCAAACTTCCCTTTAACACATGTAGAAAGAAGAAGAGAAGTTTCAGAATTTAAAAACCAGAAGTGTATATGAATTTCCAAATGTAAATGATTTTGGCTTTTCGATAAAAACAAGAATAACCAAGAAACACACTGCCCAGCAGTCATCACTCCTAAACAAGAAACTAAAACTTATTATCAATATTCTAAGTTCTTTTTGAAACATGTAATCAGAAACTGAGATCAATTAGTTTAAGAAGATACACTCATTGTTCCTGAAGAACAGAGAGCATTGTAGTTACTGCTCAATGAAAACCAACCATCAGCGACAAACTTGCTTATGAGGTCAGAAATCCAGGGGACTAACTCTTGTAGTGGGCTCTTGTTTCATTGTATTTGGTCTGTACTTAAGCTCAGATACCTGTATCACACGTGGCTGGTAAAGTGAGCTGGGGGAACAGAGTGAAAAATGGGGTAAATTATGTTAGAATCAACTACTATGAAACTCTGCCTGTGTTGTGTTGCAGAAAAGCAGAAAAACAATGTGTCCACTTTGTGAGAAATCTCAGGAGGTTGTATTTACACATGAAACTTTTACATTCATAAGCGTTATCATGACACTTTAAAAACTAGAGTGAACCCCCAGCCCCACCCGCACCCCCCAAACCAAACCAAACCAAACCAAAAACCAAACAACAAAACCTCAGAGGCATTCCGGTGTCACTGTCCTTTGGGTTGATCCATTTGCTTTTCAGGTTCCATGCTCTCCCTTAACCAAATTAATACTTCCTCTCCAGGCTCCGATCTTAAGATCTATTTCATTTCTTAACCAAAGTAACATACTCCATTCATGCCAATTTTAACATTTACCTACAGGAGACCTTCTTCCCTTCCATGCATGCCCTTAGCAGAACCTTTAATAACACCTTTTAACCTGCCAGTTACAACTTTTAGATAATTAACTTTGGACATCAGCTTTACTGGGCCATGGAATAACCAGATATGCAGTTAAATCTGATTTCTGGGTTTCTTCAAGGGTATGTATGGACATGACTTATACTTGAGTTAATGAAACAGCAAAACAGGTGACTAACTTATTTGAGGTTGAAGTCATGCAATGTATTATAGGACTGAATGGGACAGAAATGCAGAGAGAGAATGAGTGTATTCGATATGACAATGTGAGCTAAAGTATTCTGCCTTTTAAAAAATTTCTTATCCTTAGGTCTTCAGAGCAGGACTAGAATCCACTGGCCCTATGCAGCCTCTAACATGAAGATTGTGGGGGCTTTTCAGTCTCCATAATTATGCAAGTTGATTACTTATAATAAACATTATGCAAACATATGTACATAGTCACTTATGTATATATACACATCTACAGATACACACACACACACACACACACACACACACACAAATCCTACTGTGTGTTTCTCTGGAAAAACCCTAATATCTCTATTACTCAGTAATTTGCATCTTACTCAGTATTGCTCATTTTAAAGATAAGGAAAAAGACATGGAAAACCAGAAAGGGAAATATGTGTGCTAATATCATAAACATGTGAGCACCCAGTGTTGGAGATTACTTCACTGAAAGATCAATGGATCTTTATCTCACAAACTTTATACTATGCATTGTGCTAGCCATCAAGGTAGTAGGGACACATGACAGATACAAAAGACAACCTGTCTTTATTTTAGTACATAATTGTATTAAAGAGAGAATGTTCCTTGTAAGTTTATTACCCAGTTTGAATTGACAGCATAGATCCATGCACTGAGGCCTGCAAACTCTAATGAGCACATTTATTAACCCAAGATATTAAAAGTTAAATTAAAAATGTTATGCTGATTCAGTAGCCAGGTAGGATATTTGTGTATTCAGTAGCTACCTGGTGATGCTGTGTCATCAGCCTTTCTTTCTTTCTTTCTTCCTTTCTTTCTTTCTTTCTTTCTTTCTTTCTTTCTTTCTTTCTTTCTTTCTTTCTTTCTTTCTTTCTTTCTTTCTCTCATATTCACTTTATTTACATTTCAAATGTTGTACCCTTTCCTGGTTTTCCCTCCGAAAACCCCCTATCCTCACCTCCCTCCCCCTGCTCACCAACCCACCCACATCTGCTTTCTGGCCCTGGCATTCCCCTACATTGGGACTTAGAGCCTTCACAGAACCAAGGGCCTCTCCTCCCATTGATGATTGACTAGGCCATTCTCTGATGAGATATACTTTAAATAATTAGTTTCTTAATTTTGAGTGAACATGAGAATCACCTGGGAGGCACTCATCATTAACCACCACATGAATGCAAATTAAAGGTACTTTGAGATTCAATTTTATCGCAGTCAGAATGGATAAGATACAAAAAACAAATGATGCTAGGTTTGATGAGGGAAATGAGGAACACTTATTCACTGGTGAAGGGGGCAAACTGGCACAGTCATCGCAGAAATCTGTGGAGGTTCCTAAAAGAACTGTAAAAACATCTAATACATGATATACTATACCTCTTTGGATATATATTCCAAGACCTTATACACTGCTACATAGATACTTTTTAAATATGTCCATTGCCATACTGTTCAGAGTAGCCAGGGATGGAAACAGCCTAGATGTTTATAAACAGATGAATGGAATGGACAATAAAAATAATATATTTACACAATTGAGTATTAATTTGCTATTATGAAATTCACAAGTAAATGGATATAGCTGTCCCCAAAAGAAGAACATTACATTTTCCCTCTTATATGTAGACATTAGCCTAGAACCTTTAGCTATGTTTTTTATTTTGTTAATGGGAGTGATCTACAGAAGTTAGAAAATTAAAGTACTCATAGAAAGGGGCTTTCAAGGAGTGTGGTAAAATCATTGGTATTAAAAAGTTAAAGGGGAATTATGGAACAAGAAGGGATAAATAGGCATGAGGAAGGGGAAGGCAGAGTATAAAACTTTCCCAAAATATCATATGGAAAACTACTATCATAGAAGCTTTACATCATACATCTATACACACAAATAAAAAGAGTTAAAATGTAGTTATCCTATAATAAGGCAACACAGCCCTTAATGACATGGCAGGCTAACAAATACAAAGTTCATTCTCAGGAGTAGGTTACATGTCTTGAATTTGTTGACTCCCAAACATTTCAGGCTCATGCCAATGTTCTTGCGTATGCTTCAGAATGTGATGGTAAGAGTCGGCTGGTGATGACACCATAAACATGAGTCTTAGAACACGGAAAAAAATCAAACTGGTAGTGATCTGGAAACTTCTCTACTAATTATCTTTTAAAATGTTGGGTAGAGCTGTGTATATACCAGAGGTCAGAATATACATTAATTATAGCCACTTGTGCACCATTTAAGACTGATTGGCCTAGCAAGACATGCCCATTTTTGAGATGGTGGCTTAAACAACGTAAAGAAACTAACCATTTTATAATTGGATTTATTGTTTGCTACACAAGATGAACCCATACTAGGTACTGTTACAGGACTGAGAAACTATGACTGGAGAGGTTATAGGCCCTAGGAGAGAAACCACTACCCTTACACTGCTAAATGTATATTATATGAAACCAGCTCCTTTTGATTTATCATTGCACCCATGGTTTAAAGCACCTCTCAGCTTTCATCAGAAAAGATGCTTCTTTTTTCAGTAGACAAGGATCACCACCATGATCCTCAACTGGCAGATGTGTAAAGAAAAAGAGACTGTAGACTATTCAATTCTAAACGGATTGTGTATATCACTCCTTTCTCTTCCAAAGATGACAGAGAATGTGAGAGCCAGATTTGGTGGATGACTACAAAGAAACACTAACTTTAGGACACAGCAGGAAAGCTATACAGATGAACTAAAGGGCAAGATCCATAAGATTTATTAAGTCCAAACCCATGCCAATTCCAGTATGGAAAGGGAGATCTGATATGAGAAGCAATCACCAAGCAAAGAGCTATTGACAATTGTTATCTGCTGAGAAAGGGTTAGTATTATTTTTTTCTAAGAAGGCAGCCCCTGATAATTCACCATACTCTAGTAAAAGTCCGTATATCCAAGCGTGTTTGGGCAGCACACCTGGTGTCAATTGGGGGAAAAAAAGATACAGAATTGGGTGGGAGGGAAGTGGAGAAGCTCTGGGAATAGTTAGAGAAGGAAGGTAGACATGATGGAAATCCATTTACAAAATTTTCAAAGAATTAAAAAATAAAATTAAAGAAAGTACAAATTCTATATGTTTCTAAATGATAACCTGGACCCAACTTATCAGCATCCGGGCTACCATCAAAATTTGTACATAAATGTTCTTGGTGGTATTATGCATTATAACCAAAAAATATTAATAATTCAAATGCTCACTAACTGATGAATAGATAAAACCAATATGTTATATAGATGCAATAAAATATCATTTAAGCATAAGAACATGATACTGATAGAAATTAGAGTTATTTACTATAGTTTTGTATTATTTTATTATTTTGTGAGACTTTCTCAATAACAACAGATTCATCCTTTATTTACGATTGGGACATATGCTCAAAGTTTCCTCACCAATTCTTTATTCAGTATCAAATGGTCAGCACTGAAAATATATGTGCAATTAACACTATATGGACTGAATATACTATATTTAGGAGTATATATGTACAGCCATATAGATATATGCATGCATACATAAAAATCAGTAAAGAACATGAAGTCATGAATCTGAGTGAGAGCAGCAAGAAGGGGTATATAGAATGGCTTAGGTGAAGAAAAGAAAAGGGAGAAATGTCATTCAGTACAATCTCAAAAGCCAAATAAAAGTTAAAAAAACCTACAAGATAAGTGACAAAAATGATTTCCTTAAATTTTTATTCACTTATAAAATTGTGTACAATTTTAATTGAAATACAATTACATTTAATTATACACTCTATACAATTATTCACTTTCCCTTTTCCATCTCTTTCCTGCTCCTCCCTCCAAGCTCTCCCATGGCCCTTCCATTCTCACCATGATAGTATTTTCCTTTAATTATTATTGTTATATACATACATGTATTCATGCATACAATAGTAATATGTATGTATGTATATATGTATGTATGTATCCATGTATTTTCCTAAGTATGCTGTAAGTACATTCAAGGAGTTTTTCCTTTTCTTTTTAATTTTTTTATTAGATATTTTCTTCATTTACATTTCAGATGCTATCCTGAAAGTCCCCTTTACCCTCCCTGCGCCATGCTCCCCAACCTACCCACTCCTGCTTCCTGGCCCTGGCATTCTCCTGTACTGGGGCATATAATCTTTGCAAGATCAAGGGCCTCTCCTCTCATTGATGACCTACTAGGCCATCCTCTGCTACACATGCAACTAGAGTCACAAGCTCTGGGGGAGGGTACTGGTTAGTTCATATTGTTATTCCACCTATAGGGTTGCAATCCCCTTCAGCACCTTGGGTACTTTCTCTAGCTCCTCCATTGGGGGCCCTGTGTTCCATCCAATAGATGACTGTGAGCATTCACTTCTGTATTTGCCAGGCACTGGCAGAGCTTCACAAGAGACAGCTATATCAGGGTCCTGTCAGCAAAATCTTGCTGGCATATGCAATAGTGTTTGGATTTGGTGGTTGTTTATGGGATGGATCCCTGGGTGGGGCAGTCTCTGGATGGTCTTTCCTTCCATCTCAGCTTGAAACTTTGTCTCTGTAACTCCTTCTTTGTGTATTCAGAAAATGTGGCACATTTACACAATGGAGTACTACTCAGCCGTTAAAAATAATGAATTTATGAAATTCTTAGTCAAATGGATGGATCTGGAGGATATCATCTTGAGTGAGGTAACCCAATCACAAAAGAAAACATGTGATATGTACTCACTAATAAGGGGATATTAGCCTAGAAACTTAGAATACCCAAGATACAATTTGCAAAACACATGAAACTCAAGGAGAAGGTAGACAAAAGTGTGGATATTTCGTTCCTTCTTACTTTTTTTTAAAAAAGATTTATTTATTATAAATAAGTACACTATAGCTGTCTTCAGACACTCCAGAAGAGGGAGTCAGATCTTATTACTGATGGTTGTGAGCCCCCATGTGGTTGGTGGGATTTGAGCTCTGGACCTTCAGAAGAGCAGTCAGTTGGAGCCATCTCTCCAGCCCTCAAGGAGTTTTTCAATGTAAAAAAAAATTGCCTTGGAGTTTAAATGTGTCCTTAGGTGTGTCTTTTTATTGTTATTGGTGGTGGTAGCATTTGTGTGTGTGTGTGTGTGTGTGTGTGCGTGTGTGTGTGTGTGTGTGTGTGTGTATTCTTTCCATTTTTCAATTGTTATTTGAGGTTTGGGGTGGTGTCAAAGATGTTATTTTGTTGTTGTTGTTGTACTTTTATTTTTCTCTAATTTACTGTTTTTTCCACTTAGGTAGAAAATTTGAGCTGAGAAAAAAATAATCAAATAAATTAAAAATAAGTTTCAAAATTTCCAGCCAAATCAAGTCAGAGCTACGTACTCTTCCACAATTTCACTGACATGAGATATCTGGGTATATGAATTTATAGACACAGAAAGTAGATTAATAGTTGTCAGGGACAACTATAGAGATGCAGATCATGACTATTGTTGATATTGTGTGTGTGTTTAATGTGGTAGTGAAAATACTTTGGAATTCAATAGTGGCAATAGTTTTCTAACATTATGAATGTGCCTGTGAAATTTATGCATTTGTTAATTATATTCAATGAGAAGAAAAAATACTTAAAAATAACACTAATATATCTACTACCTATTTTTCTTCACATTTCACACAGGCACACACCTTTCTTTACATGCACACATACATATATACACTCATATTCATTTACACATGCATATACACACACAAAATCTGCCAAGAAGAACATGTATTTGCCTTTTTGTAGGATCCAGACCTAAGCAGATTATTGTCAATTATAATTACACACGACAATTTGGATGTTACTAAATTAAAGCCTCATCAAGATCTAGGTGCATGACAGCTTTTTCAGTTCTCAATCCAGGAAGTGGCCACCTGGAATTCTACTCAGCAACTTGTACCAAGGTTTTCAGAGGAAAAAAAAAAACCTCTAAGATTAAGTGAATATAAACCCAAGAGAGAGAGAGAGAGAGAGAGAGAGAGAGAGAGAGAGAGAGAGAGAGAGAGAGAAGAAAGTTGGAGAGTTTGTCTGCTTGGTAGTTGTCATGTAGCAAGTGGAAAGTAAAACAACTAATTGTCCTCTTTGTCCAGTAACCTTGTCCTTCCAGAAAGTCTTAGATCCAAAAAGACAGACAAGGGCTTCTCTCTGCATTTGCCTATACCCAAAAGACAGTCATCTTCTGGTTTTGTTAGCACTCCATTGTCAAATGTTCTAGAGAGCTTCCCTTTCATAACCATTGCTTTCTTGTACAGATAATACTTTCTCACCAAGGTTCTCTATAAAGTATTCCAAACCCAACAAGAATATGAGGAGCACAATGCTGACTCCACAGCCTACTTCCTGGAGGTGTTCTCAAATCGATAACAGGAATGTCTACCTATAAGATAGCAGAGGCTCTACCTGAATGCAAGAGGTCAAGTAAATATGCAAAAATGAAAAATACCTTGTGAGCTCTTCTTTAATCTTCAAGGGTTCATGTGGGTAGAATTTCACTCTAAAGCACATGGTGTATGGTGGATGAGCTGAAACGTCATAAAGAAAAGGCATGAGATAAGCGGCAAAAGATCACAGAGGCAAACACACATAGGAACCTCAGCACATGAAAGAACCAACCAGCAGGGAAGGGAAGAGGGTTGTAGGGAAGAAGCCAATAGAATGCCCAAGATGGTGACAAAAACAAAAAACATGTTTAACAGGATATCCAGAGCAAATGTACAGTACAACCCAAAGCAAGAAGAAGCTCATCACTCTATATCACAAGTCACCTTCCCTTCCAACTCTCCAGATCACAGCTCAAGGAAGATTTTCTCCTCTGACACTTCCCACTCTCACGTAAAAGCCAAACTGCCCAAAGCCATATTTAGGTTTGGGACACATGAAAGAATTTTGACTGTGTGAGGTAGAAAAATTGCCATTTTATATGTGTTTTTAAGCAAAATAGATGAAGTCTTTGAAGCACAATTGAGATTTTTAAGACATAGACCATATATACATTTGTAGGTTTTTTATTATTATCTATATATGAGGTTAGATGAAATTATATTCTCCAATTCTTCCTTCAAGATAAGTAGGAGTTAATCATCACCAAACAGCTGACAGTATCTGAACTGTTCAGACTGTAAATCAAATCTGTGTCCTAGAAAGACGTACCAGGTGTAAGTCTGACTATATAATGAAGAATATTCATATGGAAAATAATTATCACTGTGTTTTTATAATTGGGCTAGTTATATGGATTGGCAAGTAAAGAAGCTGGCTCCTGAGTGTGATGACCTGAGTGCAGTCCCTGAGACTAGCATGGTGCCGTGGAGAACCAACTGCTGCAAGTGGTTGTCTGATCATCTCATGTCCTATACCCTATAAAAATAATTATAATTACAAAATAATTTAATAGAAAATACTGGCATCATGAGAACAACACCTTCATGTTAGAAAAAAAAAAACCCTGAACACACACACACACACTCACACACAGACAGACACACACGTATACACAACTACAGACTCATAGTCACACAGGAGTCTGTATGATATTCTCATGCCAACAAATTTCCTGAGTCATTGCTACCAACATTGCTTTGTGTTCCTATATTTACGAAAGATAGAAAGGTCTTGAAACATTGAGGCATATCTGTAGTCCAGTACTCAAGAAATAGAGGCAGGAAAATCACTATTATGAGACCAGGCTAGTTCCATGTGAATGAGAGCAAGAGTTTTATGTGAGTGAGTGGTACATAGTGAAACCCCATATTTAAAATAATAAATTCAAATTAAAGAAAAGAAAGACTGGAGATGACTCAGTGAGAAGAGCACTTACTGTGAAAGCAAGAGTACCTGGGATCAAGTTCCTAGTACACAGACAAGTCAGCATGGCTGGGAAAATCTGTAACCTTGCACTGATGGGCATACACTGGAGGTTCCTGAAGTTTATGCCTAGTCAGCATAGCCAAATGGCATGCTTCAGGTTTAGAAAGAGAGTATAACCCCTAATGCCCCCAAAGGTAGAAAACAGTGAAAGAAGACAATGTTCTCTTCTGGAATCCAAACACATGCAGATATACATGCATGTACACTTACTATACATGCCATAAACACAAATAAATCCTGTAAGAGGTAGTACATTTTCTTAAGAACTAGAAAAAATGGACACTTTTCATATGGCAATAATGCAGCTTAAAAAAGTACAAGTGAGCCTCAAGTCATTCACCTTTCATACCTAGACCATAAAATATTTTATCATTTTACATTATCACTATTTGATTCTTTGAAAACATGTTTAAATTAAGAAACTATTATAAAACATTAGATGTTGTATTTTAATTTCATTTTTGTGGTTATAATAACATAATTTCTCCCTTCCCATTCTTCTATCCAAACACTTTATTAGCAGAAAACTATTTTTACTGAAAAAGAACAATTGAACCAAAGACTTAAGAGGATAATTTTCTCTATTTCTTCCTTATTTTTTTATTAATATTTTCTAAAAATTTAAATATATATGTAGAATGTTATCCAATGAACAGAATGATAGATAGGTCAACCATCCTCCTTCAGTTTGTCTTGGTTCCTGATCTCTCACTGTTCAAGATAATACCAAATGCCACTTTTCCTCTCCCTACCAGCACGTTTTTTTTTTTTTACATCTTTCTACAGATTTTATGACCATATTAATATATATTATATATGGAGTAATCATTTATTTGTTCTGTCAAAATTGAATCAAACTATGCATGTTTACTTTTATTGTTGTAAAGCTGCATTTTCCCTCTCTCTAGTAGGGTATATATAATATTTATACAACTTCCCATAAGCAGCAATAACTCATATTATGTGTAAATTCAAATTTACTCAGATATTTGCCTTCAATTTTCATTATTATTATTATTATTTTAAAATTTTTACAATTAAATTATTTTGTGGTATGCATTATTTTATATGTCATGATACACTCCAAAAGTGGGAAGGCTGGGCCAACTTATACTGGAAAATGTCTTCAAAGATGTAGAAAACTAAGTTATCTGACTGAAAGCAACTGCAGAAAATGTGATCACAATTTATGTTTTTTGTTTTTTTACAAGTAGGGCCATAATCTTCTATTACATCAACTTATCATGCCCTACAGTTAGGTGTCCTACAGTAATTAGATCTAAGTATATTACACACAAATATGAAGTGTAAATTTCTTTGGAGACTCAGTTGTGTCATTGTCACGTTTTTATGGAAGCTGTCTTATAAGAGGATGTTTTGCGGAAATAGACACGTGAGAGGACATTTTGTTTTGAAAGAGTGTAACCCCACAGACAGTGAAAGGATGCTTTTGCATTGCTATACCTTGCAATGCTTCACTGGTATTCATCAGCTATGCACTGCTTCGGGGGACTTTGCTGGCTTTTGTTGGTTTTTGCTGAGTCTTCACTGGTCTTCACTGGTCTTCACTTCATAGAGAGAAACTCACCAGAATTTCTTGTGGTATTCTGACTGAATCTTGCCACTTCTGCCAACCTGTGCAAATTTGGTGAAGCCTTGAGGTTTCTGATGGATTGAGCCACTGCTACTGAATTCCTGACAAGAGAGATTGGAACCTCCCCACAGAACTACTTAACAGGTCCACACCCTCTTGTCTTATCAACCTTCTTTCTTCTTAACCTTTGTTCAGTGGGCTAAAAGGGAGGATGAAACATTTAAGAGCCCTAAATAACATAGGCTTTGAAAAAATCTAAGCCTACAGTGATCTCACAAAGAGACACATAACTCTGCAGTAAACATCTGAGTGGAGGAATACTTCCACTCAGTCACCCTTACTCCAACCCAAAGGCTACCTCTCCCATCTAAGAATTCTACTTTGTTAGAAAACAGTGCTCCCAGTATTATGGTCTTTTCTCTTTTAAATTTTTGATAAATATTTATTTATTTTATGTGCATTACTATTTAGCCTTCGTGTATGTATGCATATCTCTTCTGTGCTGGTGCGTGCAGAGGCCAGAAAAGGACATAGGATGCCCTGGACATGGAGTTAAAGACTATTTATGCTGGCATGTGGATACTAGGAAACTGTGCTAGGCAACTAACCCAGGTCTTCTGAAAAAGCAGCAAGAGCAAAGCCAATCTGAACTGCTGAGCCATCACTCCAGCCTAAAAACTAATGTTGTACTGATGGTTTTTACTAGACCCATTTTCAGAAATGAAATGACATATGGCAAGAGGAAAAAAAGAAGTAGGAGTTACTTTTCAAGGCCCAATTTTTCAATTTTTTCAATTATCATATAACCTATCATCTGTTACTAGTATTGAACCAACATCATTTGTTTCATGTAGACGACAAAATAGAGTTTCTGCAATTCACCTTACTAGAGAAATAAAATGAGATGGAAAACATAGCTATTTAATATTTTTTTCATTAAACAAGGAGATAAAGGGGATCCATTTATATTTTCAAGTGTCCTGGGCACTGGCTTAGGGTGAGAAGGTACCACTTGAGCTCTGACATCTGTCCATACCAGCTGTATCAGTGATGAACATGATCTTTCTAGGTGCCAACTGGCATCTGGCACTTACTGCTTGGAACATGTCCAAATACTTCAATTTCCATCTAAATAAATACTTGTGTTAAATACTGTCCTTGAGCAAGTCATCTAACTGTTTTGCTTCCTGTTTTGAAAGATGGGACAATGTTAGCCAATATGTTGACCCCATAAGTGTTTGGATTGATCTAGTGGGCTTTTGGCACATTTACATGGGGCATTAGCTAAATGGAAGGTTTCCTTGTTAGGAAAATACTCAGATAAGTAGGGACAAAAACTGGAGGTAGAAATGGGAGTTAATAGAAGGGGAAGAATAAATTTTGCTCATTCCAAAAGCTGAAAAACATGTGCAAAGTCATGTAAACAGTGTGTGTGTGTGTGTATGTGTTTGTGTGTGTGGCATGGGGGAGTGGTGGTGGTGGGCATTACCACTGAGAAGAAGCAGTGAAGATAAGAATCTGAAACACCCATTTTAAATGCCAGGATTGGGCAACTGGTCTGGGAAATGCATGCAGGAGTATCTACTGGCTGACAGGCTGATGCACAGACTGGTGACAGGTCAAGTGTCTCCTTAAAACAGATCATTGTCCACTTTTGCTCTAATTTTCCATCTTTTGGAAGTCATTCTTTTCAGGAATGATTAGGACTTTTGTTATGTACTTTTTGGTTTCTTAAAAAATGCATACAATGTAGTTTCACTGTATTCTTGAAACCATTCCACTGAAACATGGAAGAAGACAGGGCTTTCGACTCTTTCACAGTATTGAAATAGTTTCAATACTGTGTTCAAAGTACTATCTAAACCAATAAAGCAAATAAGAGGAATTAAGGGATCACAAACAGGAAAAATATAAGCTAAGGTATCTCTATTTGCAGAAGACATGAATTTTTCATAAGATACCCAGATTTCTATAAGGTAACATGTAGAAGTGATAAACAAATTCAGCCATGTGTGAGGACATAGCATAATTTGCATAAATCAGTAGTTTTTTACACAAAAGTAGTAAACATACTTAGAAGGAAGTCATCAACACTTCCACTAAGAATACCATCAGAAATTATCTAGAAATAAACTTAGCTAAAGAGGCAAAACTTTCAATCTCTGAGGAAAGACAAGAAAGACACCAGGAAATTGAAAAATATCCCATGCTAATGGATTGGTAGAGCCCCTATCATGAGAACATACAGCTCATCCCCCTAATATATGCCAAAAACTTGTGCTGAAAAAACAAAGGCATCTTCCCTCAGAAAACCATGTACCCACAGGGATAAGAATGAAATTAAAGTGGAGTTTTATCACCTTGCACAAAAACTAACTCCAAATAAAACACATAAATGTGAGAAAGGGCACAGGGAGTGTCTGTAGGGGATAGATGCAGGACAGAACTTTCTGAATAAGACTCAGTTTGCTCAGGATCTAAGGTCACCAGTTGACAAGTGGAATTTAATAACATTAAAAAGCTTCTGCACATCTAAAGAAACAACCAAATGAGTCCAGTGGGTGAAGAGAAATTCCACAGAATTGGAATCCTTGTCTTCTATGCATCACACTGAGCATTATACCCAGAGTATATAATGAACTCAAAAAACAAGGAGTCAAACAAAACAAAAGAAAACAAAACAAATCAATTAAAAAATAGGTCTGGTAATAGGATAGAGGGTTTTCAAAGCAGAAAAAAAATGGCTAAGAAAAATCTCAAAAAATAGTCAATGTTCCTAGGAATTATGAAAACACTTATCAAAAGAACGTTGAGAATTCATGTTCCTCTAATCACCATGGTAAATAAAGATCAGCCAAACAAAAACAAAACCAACAACAAAACAACAACAACAAAAACAAGTGCTCAGGGGGAGGTGGGCAAAAGCAAACACTCATTTTCTGTTTGCCAGGCTGCAAACAACTTCATCCACTCTAAGTATCAGTATGAAGAATCCTGAAAAAGTTAAAACAAATAGTACCCCACCACATAACCCAAGTAGATATTTCATTGGCATATGCCCAAAGAGCTTAACATTCCACTGAACCGATACTTGCTCAGCCATATCCATTGCTGTGGGGAATGAAAAGTATATCATCTCCATCAATCGAATGGATAGTGAAAAAGTGGTATACATATGCACATTGGCATATTATTAAGCTGGATAGAAAAATGCCATAATGGTTTTTGCAAGTAATTGATGGACTGAGGAAGGATCATATTGGTAAGATAAATCACACCTACAAAGACAATTGCCACATGGTCTCTTTCCTCTGAGGCTCCTAGCTACACATTTTCAGATTTAAGTATGTATCCTGAAATAATTACAGAAACAAGAACATTGAAAAATGGACCATTGTTTGCATGTGTGTATGTGTGTATGTGTGTGCAACACGTAATAGAGAGGGGACTAGAAGAGAATACTGCTTTATCTCAGTTTTGCTTTTCTTTAGTGATTCTATTTTTATTTTCAGATATTATACTGCAAGGGTACAAGTAAACTGATATGTGAAATGAAAAGAAATCAAAATAGTACTTTTGGTCTTTTTTAGGACTTCCTTTCTTGACATTCTGGCTTTCACTGTCTCCACTAAAAAGTCAGATATTGGGGCTGGTGAGATGGCTCAGTGGGTAAGAGCACCCGACTGCTCTTCCAAAGGTCCAGAGTTCAAATCCCAGCAACCACATGGTGGCTCACAACCATCCGTAATGAGATCTAGCGCCCTCTTCTGGAGTGTCTGAAGACAGCTACAGTGTACTTACATATAATAAATAAATAAATCTTAAAAAAAAAAGAAAAAAAAAGTCAGATATTATTCCAATGGGCTTGTCTTCATACATTACTTCATGTTTTTCAGCTTTTAATATCCTTTTTTTTTTGTTCAGTACATTCATAATTTTCATTATCTTGTGTTGTAGCATTTTCTAGTCTGGACTATTTGGTCTTCTGTTTCATCTTGCACATTGATAGGCATCTATCTCTGTTATTAGATTGGGAAACTCATATTCAATGATTGTGTTACAAATATGCTCTGTAACTTTGACCCAGGTTTCTTCTACTTTCTCTGTTCCTATTATTCATAGGTTTGGTCTGTTTTGGAAGCAGCAAGAAGTCATTGAAATATCACAGGAAGTTCTTTAGCAAGTTACTCTCAGTGAAGTAACAAGTGAAGATTCACACAGGGCAAGGCCAATCAATGCTAGAGCGTTGTCAGCAAAAACTAGTGAGGTGTAGCAAGACCAAGGCCAGAAACTCCATTGTCTGTGGGTCATATTTATATTCCTTCTCATATTTATGTGTCCTTTCCCATGTCTGCTTCAGCAAAACAGCCTCTCAACTGTGTCTGTTTCTACAAAACACCCTTTTACCTGTCTTCCCCCACAAAACTGGGGCATAAAACATAACTGAGTTTCCAAAGAAACCAAAAATTTCCACTTCAATAGACTGAGAATATATGGCAGAGATGCCTTTTCGTTTTAAAGACCTTTAGCAGTTATCTCTCACTAACAAGAAACATGTGGACAATATCCTTGAATGGCTGCTATGATGCAGATTCAAGAGTTAGAAATCTGATCTTGAGAACCTTAAGAAAAACATGCTACCATACTGCAACATCATCTAGTCTCAAAAACAGCTGGGAGAAGAAGTTATGCCAACAGCTGTAAGCATAAATCACAAAATCATCCTTTAGCTGGATTTATGTCATAAGAATCAAAGAGAAGTGATCTGAAGGTCTTCATATTCATTTATCATGCTAGGGAGTATATAAGAAAGGAGTAGAATTAAGGAGATCTTGAATGATCCCTATCATCACTCAAATTCTTCTTTATAAACAGAAAACAATGGGCAATAGGACTCAAATGAACTTTCTTCTTTCACCCTACATAGCTACATCCTAATATCATATTCTCCCATTTACTTGCAGCTTATCAGAGAAATGTACTCCAGCTTTATGGGGGCAGATGAATGGAATATAACATTCTCCCAAAGGGAAATACTTGGGCTCCAAGTGATAACTGGGGACCTGTTGCCATGTCAATTCTGGGGCTTCAGCAAAGGAACAAGAAATCAGCAAGCTTCTCTAAGGACTCATAACACTTTAAAAGTAAGGTTCAGAATGTGCAAGCAGGGAAATGTAAATCAAAGCAACTTTGAAATTAAATCTTACCTCTGGCAGAATGGCTATGAACAAAAGAATCAAGAACAATTGCTGGACAGGGTGTGGTCAAAAGGGAAATCTGAGACGCTGTAGAACTACACACTTGTGCACTCACTCTGGAATCTCATCAGCATGTAAAATCCTCAAACTCAAGCAAGCAATCAAAGAAACCTACCACAGAACCCAGATACACCACTCCTTGACTTATTTCTAAAGAATTTGCCATCATACATCAGATACTTTCTTAGCTTTTTTTATTGCTGCCTTATTCACAACAGCAAGAAAATGAAAACAACCTAAATATCCTTAAACTGATGAATGGATAAGGAAAATATGGTACATAAACATCACAGAATATTATAATAAACTATAAAGAAAAATGAAATCATGAACCTTGCAGATAAATGGACAGTCCTAGAAAAAATCAAACTGAGTGAGGTAACTTAAATTGAGAAAACCAAACATCGCTTGTTCGCTCTCACTGGAGGCTCCTACCTCTAAAATTCCAGACATAAACATATATTGTGGAGTAACTGCTAAAATAAGGAATGTAAAAAGAGACCATGTTGGGGGTGAATAGTTGAAATACAGTAAAGAGAGAAATAGAAGATATGAGTGGTCTGATTAGGGGAATAGTTAATACCGGAATGGTTTCACTATGGATGGTGGAAGAATATAAACACAGAAGAAGGAAGAGGGAGGGTAAAACAACAGTAAGAATGTTTGAAAGAATCATAAGTCATCATAATATTGGCTATCTATCTAAAAAATTAAAAATATAAGATCTCTTTCTCTCTCTCTCTCTCTCTCTCTCTCTCTCTCTCTCTCTCTCTGTGTGTGTGTGTGTGTGTGTGTGTGTGTGCATGTGTAGTTTTCCCAACTGAGCTAACAATATGGCTTCCCAGAGCCAAAAAACACCTAACAAAGATTCCAATACTAAGCAAGACAAGTACTTTTTTGAGTTGTTGGTGAGGGTCGTCTAAGAAATTCCCATATTTGAGATATTTGAGGCTATTGCTATTGCTTTTGTTTGCTCTCTCCTACCAAAGTTTGAAGAAAAGTCCATGATGCTGATGACATAACGCACTTCAAATACAGCACCCAAATACCCCTCAACTAAAACTGACCTCAAAGTTTTCTCCATCAGATCTAGCTTTCATGGTGCCAAAAGCATTATGGAAACTTCCATAGGTGGAAAGCAACCAACAGTGCAACACAACTATGATGCCTATGAACCATAACACTCACCAGAATGAGAGAAATCATGTTTGGTAATGAAAACCTAGGTAACAACTCAGTGCTATTGAAGTGATAGATCTTTACAAGTTTACAACTGCTAATTTATTAACAAGCATAATCCCTAAATGCACCCTAAGTATTTGTTCTTATACCAACAGATAAGTATAGACCTCATCCATCATTAATAAAACATCTCTTTGAAACAAATGGAATTGATTACAGAAAAAATAATTGATCAAAAGGTCAATTTGTGGAGCCCAGTCTTAATGGATATATCTCCAAAACAACAGCTGTACACAGGGAGCATTGTATGGAAAGGTCCTAAGTGACATAGGAACAGGAGGTTTTCTCTGAGATTGTGTTCCTAATAGTATCATAAACTCCTCCAACATAACTGCCTAAATATCAACTGAACAAAACAACAACAATACATATGCCAACTTGGATGGGGGAAAGTCCATGATGTCTCAACCCTACCTAAAGGACTATAGCCAAGTAAGGAATACTGACAGTGAGAAGTAATCTCTAGGGATTAGTACACCAACTAATAAATGGTCAGTCCTGAAAATATACATATAAGTAACATTAAGTAGTCTAAATTATATTTAGGAATATATATGTATATACATATATACGTAGTTATATATACATATAACAATAAGTTTTTTTAAGGAGTCTATGAATTTGAATGAGAGCAAGGAGGAACATGTAGAATGGTTTGGAGGGAGTTTGGGTAGGGAAAAGATATAAATAATTATAATCTCTAAATTAAAAAAAACCCTTTTACATGAGAAAAAGTTTATACCTCAAAATGTCTGCATTAAAAAACAGAAAAAGTTTAATTGAATTAATAATTTGAAAACTCAAAAGCAAAACAAACTGAAACCGTCACACTGTAAAAAAATGTGAAAAATCAGAGAAGAAATTAATGAAATAGAAACAACAATAACATCAATGATGATGACAACAACACAGTAAGAAAAATCCTTCTGGCAAAATAAAACTCCATTTGTAGACAGATTCACAGCAGAATTCTATGAGCATTTCATAGAAAATCTACCATCAGTCAATCCTAATTATTTAAAGAAATAAAAAAAATAGAAGCAGAGAAAACAATGACCCTAATATCAAAACCATTAAAGACACAACAAAACGAATAGTCTAATATCCCTGATGAACATAGTTTCAAAATGCCCCCCAAGCAATGGAAACTAAATATATGCAAACTAAAAAGGGCATATATCAAAAATATTATCCAACATGGCCATATTGGCTTCTTCTCTGTGAGACAGCCAAGTTTTTTTTTAAACATATATTGATTAGTAAAGAATTGTAGTGAATCATTGTAGACTGAAATTGCATGTCATCTCTATAAATGCAAAAATCCCTTTGACAATATCCCACATGACTTTATGATAAAAGTCTCACAGAATATAGTACTGTATGAAATATATTTAAATAAAATAAAGGCTACATGTGAGAAACCCACAGTCTACAGCATCTTAAGTGGAGGCAAAACATTTCCTTTTAAAATTTGGAAAAAGAAAAGGCTGTACATTATCTCTGTCCTTTTTGATATAGTGCACAAATCATTAGCTGGAGCAATAAAGCAAGTGAAAAAAATCAAAGTGATATAAACAAGAAAAAAATACAGTCAAACTATTTTTCATCTTATTAAATACATAAGATAATCTGTAGATTCGACTGAAAATTATAAAAATAATCAATAATTTCAGCAAAGTATCAGGATACAATAATCTGTAATTTTTCTACGACAAACACCATGACAAGGATATTATAGACACACTCCCATTAACAATAGCACCAAAGAAACTAAAAACATCTAGAAATAAAGAAAGTGAAAGAACTCTACACAGAAAACTTCTGAATCACTGAGGAGAGCTAGAGAAAGATGCTAGATAAATGAAAAGATCTCCCATATGCACTGATTGTAGAATTAATATTGAGAAATATGACTTTTCATCCAAAAGTTATTCATAGATTCTATGGAAATCCCCATAACATTCTTCACTGGAATAAAGAAAGACACCGTAAAATTAACATGGACCCACAAAAGATCTGACATAGCTAAAGTGATGCTGACTGGGGATAAAACCATTGCTGGAGGGATTTCCATTCTGGATCTTACAATATATTACAGAGCCATTTTATGAAAAACTCCAAATATGTTAAAAATCTTAGTATGAAAGCAAAACTACTGGAACTACTGGAAGAAAACTGCTAGAAGAAAAGAGATAGGTATAGGAAAGTATGTTTAGAATAAGATTTCATCCATTTGCCCAAAGAAATGAGGTCAACAAATGAAAAGTAAGATGTCATTATACTAAAAAGGTTTTGCACAGCTAACGAAACAATCAATTTAGTAAAGTAAAAGCCACAGAATAGAAGAATACTTTTGTCATGCATACATCGGATACAGGGTTAATATCCAGATTATATAAAGAATTGAATAAACAGAGAGTAAATACTATTTAAAAATAGTATTCAAAAATGGACTCTGGATTTGAGCAGAGAGTTTTTAAAAAAAGATTTAAAAAATAGGTAGGAATTATATCAAAACATTCTGGTCATTCTTAGGAATTAGGAAATGCAAATAAAAATAACTGGGATTTTATTTTACCTATCTTTAGAATAAGCAACAACAAATGCTGATAAGGATGTAGAAAAAGAGAACTCATATGTGCTGTTAATGGCATTGCAGACTAGTATGGCCACTCTGAAAAACAGTGTGAACATTTCTCAAAAAGCTAAGAATAAATCTATTGTATAACCCACCTATACCTTTCCTTGGCATATGGTGAAAAGACTCGACATTCTACTCCATAGATACTTAATTGTCTAGGTTCATTGGTTCTCTATTCACAGTAGCTATATAGTAAAAATAACCTAAATGTCCTCAAATTAATAAATGGGTAATGACAGTGTGGTACATATACACAATTGGGAAATATCAAGCTGTAAAAAAAAAATGAAATAAGAAAAGAAAAATAAAATCATGAGTTTGCAGGCAAATGAATGGAACGAGAAAATACCATTCTGAGTGAGGTAACTCAGACCCAAAAGGACATGCATGGTATGTACTCACTAATAAGTGAATATTAGCCAAAACAAAAACAAACAAAAAGAAAAAGAAAAAGACCATATAGAGTACCCAAAATACAGTCCACAAAACTCAAAAGCTCAACAAACTGAAGTACTCAAGTGATGATGCCTGAGTCAATCCTACTTGGAAGGGAGAAGAAAGCAATCACAACTGGGGAGTGGATGGAGGGTGGTGGGAGTTGGGGGGGCGAGAGGGGAACCTAATCTGGTATTGGGAAAAGGACTGAAGTGCTGAGGGTTAGCAGAAAGAATAGAAACAGGCAACCTCAGGAGATAGGAGGTTGGGGACCCCCCCCCCAATGCAACAGAGACCTGGAAGGTGAGAGACTCCCAGGACCTTAGATAAAATGCCCAACAGTAGGGAGAGAGAACTTATAGATCGCACCTCCATCAGGAAGAGAGGATATCAAGTGAGGGATGGGGTCGCCATCCCACAGTCATATCTGTGATCTATACTTGTTCCTGTCTGAAAGAATTACAGGGATGGAAATGGAGAGGAGCCTGAGGGAAAGAAGGTCCAGCGACAGGCCCAAAGTAGAATTCAGCTTAAGGGGAGGTCGCAAGGCCTGACACTGTTAATGAGGCTATGGAGTAGTCACAAAAAGGAATCTATCATGACTGCCCTCTGAAAGACCCAATAAGCAGCTGAAAAAGTCAGATGCAGATATTTGCATTCTACCAATGGACAGAAGCAGCTTACCCTTGTTGAATTAGGGAAGGCTGAAAGAACCTGAGAAGGGCGATCCTCTAGGAAGACCGGCAGTTTCAATTAATCCGGATCCCTGAGATCTCTCAAACAGTGGACCTCCAAACAGGTAGCATCCACCAGCTGTTATGAAGGGAATGGTGGAATGGGGATAGGACTTGCATGAGGGACTAGTGGTAGGATCAGAAGGGGTGATATTGGATTAAAAAGTGAATAAATAAATAATACATTTGAAAAAAGAAAAAAGATATTCCATGATAAAATGAAAAAAAATATCTATCTACAAATCTAGCTCTGCAGAAGGTGCTAGAAGAAAATAAAATCTAAACCAACTAGGTTAATAAAACCCATAAAAACACAAGAAATAAATAATCTCCCATTAGCAAAAACAAAATAAAGAGAACACACACACACAGAGAGACACACACATACATACACACTCTATCACCACCAGCATCAAAATAGGAATTAAGAATCATTTGTTACCTCTTTCAATACAGTACTATAAATTCCCCAGTAAGAAAACACAGATTAACAGAATGGATATGAAAACAGGACCCATCTTTTTTGTGTATTAAAGAAACACACCTTGACATCAAAATAAACATTACTTCACGGGAAAGGGAAGAGATATTCCAAGCAGATAGTCTTTACAAGCAAGTTGGTGTAGTTATTCTAATATTTAACAAGATAGACTTTGATTCAAAGTTAATCAAAAGAAATGGGGAAGGATAATACACATTCATCAAATGCAAAATCCATAATGATGACCTGTCAACTCTTAACACCTATGCCCAAACATAAGGACACTAATTTTTGTTTTAAAAAATATTACTAGAGCTTAAACCACATATCAACCCTCACACATGGAGAGTGGGAGACTTCAAAACTCCATTCTCATCCATGGACAAGTCATCCAAACAGACACTGAGAGTAATGCCTGACCTAACTAGCGTTAAGTGACATTATGAAACAAGTGAACATAACAGATACTTATAGAACATTCCACTCTAACATAAATGAATATACATTCTTCTCAGCACCTCAACCAATTTTCTTCAAAATTGATCACATATTTTGACACAAATCAACTCATAATAGATTCAAGAAAGTAGAAATACAGGACACTCCCTGTGTCCTATTAGACCACAATGGATTAAAGCTGAATATCAACCACAAACAATAGAAAGCTTACAAACTTATGGAAACTGAACAACACGATGCAATGAAAAATGAGTCAAGGCGAAAATAGGGAAAGAAGTTAAGGAATTTCTAGAATTCAGTGAAAATGAATACAGAATATACTCAAACTTATGGAATACAATTAAAGTGGTGCTAAGAGTAAAGTTCATAGCATTCAGTGCCTACATTAAAAAAAAAAAAGTGAAGATCACATACTAGCAACCTAATAGCACACCTAAAATGCTTAGAACAATAAGATGTAAAGCACACCCAATAGTATATGGTAAGAAGTTATCAAATTGAGGGCTGAAATCAATAAAATAGAAACAAAGAGAACAATACAAATAATCACTGAAACAAAGAGTTATTTATTTGAGAAAAATCCAAGACAGACAAACCTTTATCCAAACTAACTAAAAGACTGCAGAGAATATCCAAGTTAACAAAATCATAACCAAAACAAGGGACATAACAAGAGACACTGAGTAAATCCAGAGAAAGATAAGAACATACTTTAAAAACCTCTCCTTCATCCCAGCAGGTTTGTTCTAACTGGGACACAGGTGAAACCTTTGCCCCAATATCTCCACGTGCTGGGATGCCACAGAGGCCAACTTGAGCTCCATCTCTCTTCTGGTCCTAACCGCCACATGTATTGGTGACTGGTATGCTGCCTCCCACTCCTAACTGCTCTGCCTGTCTCCCAGGAGACCTTCTCTAACCAGGGACATAGGTGAGACTCCCATAGAAATACCCACATCTGCTGGAACTCCATCATGCCCAGCAGACCTGTGTTCTGTTCTGCCCTATTAGAGCTCCATCTTCCTTCCTGTTTGTAACTCCATGTACACTCTCGAATTGTCACCTCCCTGCCGCCATCTCTGCCTGCTTTCCAGGAGACCTGCTACAACCTGAGTCATGCAGGCCAGCCAACACCAGAGACAAACAGATGGCAAATGGCAAGCACAGGGGCATAATCAACAGAAGCCAATAAAATGTGGCACCATCAGAAACCAGTTTTCCTATTTCTGTAAGCCCTGGAGATCCTACCACACATGAAGAACATGATTATATGACCTTAAAAATCCTACCTCTTGAAGATAATAGAGGTCTTTAAAGAGGATATAAATAAATCTCTTTTTAAAAAATCAGGAAAACACAAACAGGTGAAGGCAATAAAGAAAATGATCTAAGACCTAAAAATGGAAATAGAACCAATAAAGAAAACACAAATGGAAGCAATCCTGGACATGAAAAACCTAGGGAAGAGAATAGGAACTACAGATGTGAACATCACCAACAGAATGCAAAAAATGGAAGACATTCTTAGGTATAGAAGATATAGAAGAAATTGATACATTGGTCAACGAAAATGTCAGAACACCCAGGAAATTTGGAATACAATGAAAAGACCAAACCAAAGAATAATAGGAATTTCTATTCCTATTGAATATTCCCAGCTGAATGGGCCAGAGAAAATCTTCACCAAAATCATAGAAGAAAACTTCCCTAACCTAAAGAAAGATAGCTATAAATGTACAAGAAGCCTACAGAACACCAAATAGATTGGACCAGAAAAGAAAATTCTACCACATAATAATCAAAACACTAAATGTACAGAACAAAGAAAGAACATTAAAAGCTACAAGGGAAAAAGACTAAGTAAAATATAAAGGTAGACATATCAGAGTTATACCTGAATTCTAAACAGAGACGCTAAAGACCAGAAGATCCAGGACAAATGTCTTACAGACCCCGTGAGACTACAGATGTCAGCCCAGGCTACTATACTCAGCAAAACTCTCAATCACTATAGATGGAGAAACCAAGATTTCCATGTTAAAACCAAATTTAAACACCATCTTCCTTCTAATCTAGCCCAGTAGAGAACAGTAGAAGGAAAACTCCAACACAAGGAAGGTAAATATACCCAAGAAAACACAAGAAATTAATCAACTCACAGCAAACCCAATAGACATGAAACACACACACACACACAGCACCACCACCATCATCACCTTCAAGAACAAAATAACAGGGACTAACAATTATCTCTTAAAATCAATGGACTCAATTCACCAATAAAACGACATAGGCTAACAGACTGGATAGGTAAACAGGATCCATCATTCTGCTGCATAGCACCCCCTCAGAAGTGAAGAGGAGGGAGTGGTGGAGGAACTCTGTTAGGTGGGATGAGGAGGGAGCAGAATTTGGCATGTAAATAAACAAATAAATAAAACCCTATATTCTACAAACTTGAGAATTCTAAAAGAAGTGGATAATTTTCTTGCTAGGTACCACTTACCAGTGTTAAATCAATATCAGATAAACAATATAAATAGATCTATAACACCTAGTAAAATAGAAGCAGTCATTAAAGTATTCCAACTAACAAAAGCCCAGGGCTGGAAGGTTGTGGTGAAGAACACACAGGACTTTCAAATAAGAGCTAAAAATTATTTCACAAAATAGAAACTGAAAGAATATACCCAACTCATTTTATGAGGCCACAGAAACCACATGAAGACTCAACAAAGAGAATGTCCCTCAGGAACAGTGATGCAATGATACTCAATAAAATACAAACCAAATCCAAGAACACATCAAAAAGGTCATCTAGCATGATCAAATAGACTTTGTCCCAGAAATTCAGGGACGGTTCAACATATGAAAATCAGTCAATGCAACTAACCATATAAAGAAAATGAAAGGAAAACTACATAATTATCTCATGAGATGCTAAAAATTCTTTAACAAAATCCAACACCCCTACATGATAAAAACCTAGAACTGATTACAGGTGAAAGATATACCTAAACATAATAAAGCCATTTACAGTGAGCTTATAGCCACTATTAAATTAATTGGAGAAAAACTCAAAGCAATTTCATTAAAATCAGGAACAAGACAAGGCTGTCCACTCTTTCTGTATCTATCCAATATAGTAACTGGTGGTTTATTTAGGGCAATAAGGCAACTGAAAGAGATCAGGAGGTTATAAATATGAAACAAAGAAGTCATCATATTATTTGCAGATGATATGATAGTCTACGTAAGTGACCCTTAAGATTTTGCTAGGAAACTCATATAGCTGATGAATAAACACTTCCAGCAAAGTGCCTGGATAAAAGATTAACTAAAACAACAACAACAACAAGCCAATAGCCCTCCTATATATAATTGACAAATGGAGTAGGGGGAAAATCAGCAAAACAACATCCTCAAATAATATAAAATATCTTAGAATAAGTCTAACAAAGCAAGTGAAATACTTGAATAATAAAAGCTCCAAGTCTTTGAAAAAAAGAAATTGAAGAAATATCAGAAGATGGAAAGATCTTTTATGCTCATGTTTTGGTGGGAATAACCGTGAAAATGGCCATCCTCCTAAAAGCAATCTGCACATTTGGTGGAATCCTAACTAAAATTCCAACACAATTCTTTACAGAACTTGGAAGGACAATTCTCAAGTTCTTATGGAAAAACAAAAAACTTAGAGCGCTAAAACAATCCTGTACTGTAAAAGAACTTCTGGAGGTATTACTATTCCTAATTTCAAGTTGTACTATAGAATTAGGACAATAATTAAAAAATAATCACATGGTATTGGCAGAAAAAACACACATGATCATAAGCTTAGGCTGTCTCCACTCCACACCTGCTGCCGTACTTAAGTGGTCATTTTACAATTTAGCATTATTAATATTCTCAGGTCCATACAAGCTGTATATTCCCCAATGCCCTTTTCATCCTTCATCTGTGATTGTGGACTGCCACATGGTTCTAAGCCCCCATTTCTCCCCTTTATCTTTTTAATACAGGGTTTCCATAGCAACCACTGTTCTACCTTTACCATGACCTGTCTCAAAGTGCCAAGCCTCAGCTTCTCTCCATGATTCTTTTAATCATGAGAACTATAGCTGTACCTTCACCAATGGCCTCTCCTGTTACCATGTCACAACTGCTCCCCATATTTTTCCTCAGTCTAGCAACTCTCATGCCACCAAAATTAGTAACACAAAGGAGACTCTCACACCTTACCAAGATCATCTGCCAGCATGAGATGCACCATCTGGAACATAAAAGTCTATTTGCTGACCTTGAGGACAAACTCTAGAGTTCATCTCAATGTTTCTGATTTCTTCTTAATTATAGCTAATTTCTCAGTTCCATCTAAGCAGCCACCAATGCCCTAGTAAAGCAAATATTCCCCATCCATGGCCCTAGCTTTTTTTTAAACACAAGTGATTCTTCAGCCTTTGCCAACCTGGAAACCACAGGTGTTTCATTCACAATATCACAGGAGGTGATCTTTAAGAGACTCTCAAATTCCCTCCTGAAGTTAACAAACTTCTCCCTTCATGCACATTACTGTCACCATTGTCTTCTGTGTTCCCACAACAATCTATTAAGCTCTCGGTGCCTCAAATTTCTAAACAATTCCACATTCCTACAAACAACTCCCCCCAAATACCAAAAACAAAACAAAACTAAAATACAAACAACAAACAAACAAACAAAAAAACATGGCTAAGTCTTCGAAGCATTATCATGTGATCCTTGTCCTGATTTTTTGCTTTAGTTAGATTTCTATTCCTATGACAAAACATCATGATCAAAAACAACTTGGGGAGGAAAGGGTTTCTTTCAGCTTACAGCTTATAGTCTGTCTTGAAGGGAAATCAGGACAGGAACTGAAGGTAGAAACTAAAGTAGAGGCCATGGACGCACTCTACTTATGGCTTGATCTCTAAAACTTGCCTGGTTTCATTTCTTATACACCTTAGGGCCACCTGCTGAGGATAGTACCACTCTAGCACTCAGAGTTAGCTGGGTCTTCCCTCATCAATCATTCATCATCATCATCATAAAAAGAAAAATCTCCCACAGATTTTGTTATAGCCCAGTCTGATAGAGACATTTTCCTCAAATGTAATTCCCCCTTTCTGGATGATCCTAACTTGTGTTAATTTGAAAAATAACAACAACAAACAACAACAATAACAAAAACCAGCCAGCACAGGATGGGGTAGATTTTAATAGAAGGCTATGGCTTTCTAAGGTACCTGTTAGAAAGTGTGTGTGTGTGTGTGTGTGTGTGTGTGTGTTGGATATATACTGAAAGAGGTGACTTAGACAAAGAATCACGTCCCTTAAGAATAAAATTCAATACCTTCCTCACAATGCCTATAGTGAGTGACAAAGGATTCTAGAAAAAAAGCTTTGTTCACAACATCAGGGTTTTAACGTACTTACCAGAAAGAAAACATTTTTACTTTTTTTTTTTTTTGAGTTGGGGGAAAAGGAAAAAAAAATAGTACTATCCAGTGAAGTTATTAGTGTAATTTCAGTTTCCAAACACACCCACTCTCACATCCTCACTTGAGACTCCACAAACTATACTACCAATTGCTACAAAACAGAGGCAAGTATTTATGGCTAACATTTAACCACACAATTTCAAAGTTCTTATTTCAACAAGAAATATGAGAGTCAGCAAGGGAGATAGAAAGAAGTACTGTAGGCAGTTAAATTTATGAGTGTTATTGGAACCCAGGTCAGAGAAAAAGGGGAGAAGACTCATAGTTCTCAGAGAAAGAAGCTGCCATTCACCCATATGTTTCTCACTACCCTTATCTGCAGATATGTGCAGCTTTGTTAGGAAATACAATATATTCTTGAATATTTTGTAGCTTGATACTTACATTTCATTTGCTTGAAGATGGACTTGTTAGGCTCAAGCCAGTGCTAGGGAGAAAACAAAACAAAACAAAGATTGGTGGTATGAATGGAAACTCCTGAAGTTAAAGCTGTGTCTGCAAAGACTGATGGATTAGAAGTGCAATTCTGTTGGGAGACTGGAATGTTCAAAGTCCAGAGGCTAATTACCTTACACTGGGCTAGTTCTAGCCCTGCAGAACAGCAATTTCTTGCCCACCTCTGTGTCTGAGCTAACATTTGGTGCATAATAAGAACCTTTTAGAATCTATTAACTTGGCTGACAACTATCTTTCTCTAATCCAAAAGCTAAGAATGCCATCAGATAACATCTTGGGACTATAAGAAAGCTTCCCTCACTTCGCTGTACCTAATTCTGACATATTTTTGAAGGGTTAATGACCTAAAAACCTAAGAATGACAGAGAAACTGGGAAGGGACATTTGACTGATAACTTCTGTAGATGTTTCTGTTGAAGTCAACAGTCCAACCGATTGGGCACAACTAGAATTCAAAGCCCCTAAATATTCCCAGACAAATAATTAATAATAAATAGCCTACAGTTAACATCTACAAGTTCCATATCCTCAACTCCCTCATATAAGATGGTTTCAAAGATGTCTTGAGGGCTTAATCTCCATTTCAGCCCAGTGGTTGTTGTCCACATTGTTCTAATTAAAGGACAAACTGCTTCTGTTGATGTCAGACTTGTGCTCTCATTTCTTTCCAGTTGTCACAGTCCATTCCAATCTAATATTTTGGGAAACAATGAGGGGTTTCAATGGCTCCTCCCCAGCTGACTGCTTTCTTTCTCTCTCCCTCTTGCCCCTATCTCCTCAGCACTACAAACTTACTACTGGCTAAGATGCCAATGGAACAACTCCTTTGGCCTCCCGCTATGTGAACAGTCCAAATTCCAGTGTCATAATAATTTTCTGGTTTGGGAGACTTTATTGATTCAAGGGTTAGACTCAGTTTTTGGATTCTTTTCTTCCTTTCCACTATTGATCTAATTCTCATCTGTGGAGTAGAAGCTTTTTATCATTTGACCACACTGAATCAATCCCACATCCAAACAACAAGGTAGGGTTTAGTTTCAGTATAAGGGTGCTCTGGACAGACACCATATCTGGGCCTATATGTTTCTCTGGCTTTGCCTGACAGGTAACTAGAATTTTGAACCTCAGGGGTTCTTACAGATTCCCACATTTGGCTTTGTCTACCAACTTGCAAAAAACGTGAATACCCATTCCAGCCCTTAGCCATCCATTTGCAGTCACTTTATGATTGTAGGTGATAACTTATTCCTGGAAAGAATGCTCACAGTTATCTTGCCCACAATGAGGTCCAAGATCTTCATTCTCAGACACTTTGGGTTGTTTGAAAACAAACCTCAAGATGTTACTGTACTAAGGTCTTGGATAATACTTTCTAGTTTCAGAGTCTCACTGACTCAGACAACTGTGTGACAGAATGACAAAAGGTGGGAAGTGTTCCACTTTCAAGTCTGTTTTCTGTCTTCACTCTGACCATTTGCTATATTCCACCATTTCTATAGTTTTACCAGTGTAAACTTCTAAACCTAATTCCTCAAACTTTCCCAGATGCTCATCTAGCTGATGTGCCCCTCCCTATCAAAGTAGAGCAGGCACTACTGTCAAATTGTCTTGTGCTATTTAATCTGAGAAGCTGGCCCTTGACTATGGAACTGGCCCTCCCACTTCAGACTCCAAGCATGTTTTTCTTGGAATGGTCTCTAAATCTCTGTCCTGGGTCAGGCTGGTCCTTTGATTCTGTGACTCAGAAAAGGAAATGAGCCAGCCTAACAAACAAAGATTCCTAAATCCTAACAGGGACACGATGCTGTCAGTGAAGATCTACTACAATAGGCTCTGCTCGGTGTTAATGTTTGCTATTTCTGCCTGGGATCTCCAGACTTATTGCCCGCCGCTTTTGTTCCCCCTGGTAAGAACACACTCAGGGCAACCGGAATCTTCTGCGGCACAAGCTTTATTGCTTACCCCATCAGGAGCCAGTGGAGAAGAGAGCCAGAGAGAGAGAGAGAGATGGCGGAGCCCCCTCCCTTTTATGGAGGACTGTCCTCCGCCTCGGACGTGTCACTCCCTGATTGGCTGCAGCCCATCAGCCAGAGTTGTCATCACGGGAAAGGCAGAGCACATGGGGTGGGAAACTTCCCCAGCGCATGTGCAGATGGTTTGTTTACTACTTAGAACACAGGTGTCAGTGCCATCTTATAATGGCGAATGTGAGGACGGCTCCTTACATCTCCCCCTTTTCTTTTATTTAAGAGCAATAGGCCACCCATAATAATGAGAGTGGAGATAGAGGTCAAATCCCCAGTGTGTAAAATAGGGGCTTTACACAAAACCTCCTCCCAGGCTCATCACCTGAAGGGGTCTTGGTCCGCTCCCGTGTCGTTTTTCCTGGGGGAAGGACACTTGGACACTCAACCTTCTTGAAAGATGACATGTCTCCCTAGAATAGGCTCATATATGCCACAGAGCCCTTCTACTGCAGTGCTTAGCCATGCAACTCTCTCGGGCTGCTGAAGCACACTCACTCTATCCCGTGCAATGAGACTAGCCTCGTGGGGTGCAAGAGCTGAGTGGCCAGCGACCTATTGCTTAAGCATAGATAACCATATATCAGGGGAAGCACCATGTTCTAGTGCTGCAAGCGCCTGGGAAATAATCACCATGTCTCTCCTAGTTTGGGCCTTAAGCTTACAGACCAATCAGAGAAGCAACACTAATCCACAGCAAAGAACAGCTTCAAATAATTCCACCCCCACCCATTCTTTAAAGAAGGAAAATGTTGAAAAGATAGTCCTTAGGTCAGGGACAGGTCCAAGTGCGTGGGGCAAGTCTCAATTTTCAAAGGGTCTATTTAAATTTAGCCGTCCAATTCTGTATCTCCCAACGCTGCTCTCCCTTTGTTGTTATCGCACTGGACATCACCAAGATGAGGGACATCAGTATTCCCTTGGTCAGTCTGGATTTTTCGGGTGAGTCTTTCTGGTATCCAAAATGGGTTGTCTTCATTCTGTGGAAAAACACAAACAGCTCCCCTGGATCTTATCAAAATAGGATCCGGGCCTTTCCATTTGTTATTTAAAACATCTTTCCATTTAACCATCTCTTTGGGCCTATCTGGCTCTGAACAATGACGTTCAGCCGCTGTATCTTTGTTAATTGTCCAGTGGCTTCACCTGTTCGGGAGAGCGCCTTCCAGGCCTTAATAGCCGTGGAGGAAATTTGGGCATAAGCTCCCCAATGATAATTTGTTTGATCAGCGGTATAAGCTCCCTGACTCGTTAACAGGTCAAAGGTCCAATCTCTCTGCTCTGGAGTCAAAGCGGCAGCATTTGCTCGGGCCTGCGTTTGTGCAGCCTCTTGCCATAGAGCTCTCCATTCCATATATTTGCCCGTATTGGGGAGAGCGGCTTTTGCAATCATTTGCCAGTCGGCAGGAGTTAGTGCCTCGCCAGCAAGCCTGTCTAACTGCACCAAGGTAAAATTAGCATTGGCTCCATATTTACGGACCAACTTAGCAAGCTCTTTAACCTGTAAATACTCTACTGGAGCGTGGACATGCCCACCCTCGGCTCCTTCAAAGACTGAAAATGCCTGTTGTATCTTCCTTTGTGCCTCTCTTGAAATGAACGAGTCCACGCACTGCCTCTCTGCACAGGGCTGACGCACTACGCAGGGCGGGGGCTCCGCATAGGGCGGAGGTGCACTATGACCTTGAAGCCGACTGCCCTGAGGCTGAGCAGCAAGCTGGCCTTTGCCAGCCGCTTTTGGCTTTTTTCTTGACTTAAAAGCTCGAATTTCTCTCTCATAACGAGCTGCTCCCTCCTCCAAGTCTGTTTTCTCAGAAGGGCTAATTTTTTCATCTGATTCACAGCTACTAAGAACTGGCTCTTTAAACTCATCTCTTTTCTCCTCTTTCCTTCTAATCTCTCCCCAGGTATTCTTCCCTGACATTAACTTTTCTTTTTTCCTTTGTTTTTTCTCCTCTTTCCTTCTAATCTCTCCCCAGGTATTCTTCCCTGACATTAACTTTTCCTCGGGTTCAAGACCCGTGGAAAGGCCTGTATACTTATTTCGCGCGCCATGCTTTCTCTTTTTTCCTGCTCTCTCTCCCCGCTTTACTTCTGATAGACTGTCTTGAATTTTGTCCAGAATTCTCCACCCTGTCTTAACTGCTTGTTGACATATGAAAAGAAATAAAAGGGCTTTTAACACTAGAGAAAGTTCAAGACCAGACATACCTTGTAAAGCTGTAACGAACGCGCATCTGTTCCCCAGCTGAAGAGTTCTGAATCTACGCCGGATCCTTCTCAACAGTCTGTTTCCGGGAACACTTCATTACCACAGTTCCCCAGCTGTAGAGTTCTGAACCCACACCGGATCCTTCTCAACAGTCTGTTTCCGGGAACACTTCATTAACCGCTCCTTCTCCGTGATGTAGTAGCTCCCGGGTTTCGGCACCATTTATTGCCCGCCGCTTTTGTTCCCCCTGGTAAGAACACACTCAGGGCAACCGGAATCTTCTGCGGCACAAGCTTTATTGCTTACCCCATCAGGAGCCAGTGGAGAAGAGAGCCAGAGAGAGAGAGAGAGATGGCGGAGCCCCCTCCCTTTTATGGAGGACTGTCCTCCGCCTCGGACGTGTCACGCCCTGATTGGCTGCAGCCCATCAGCCAGAGTTGTCATCACGGGAAAGGCAGAGCACATGGGGTGGGAAACTACCCCAGCGCATGTGCAGATGGTTTGTTTACTACTTAGAACACAGGTGTCAGTGCCATCTTATAATGGCGAATGTGAGGACGGCTCCTTACACAGACTCATTATAATCTGAGATCAGAGATCCCCCAACTCCAGATCTCCTTTGTTCCTCACATTTTTACTTTTGCTTCTGCCCAATCTAACAATGTGTTTGCTGAACATATCTGTGTTAAGATTCACTTTCACATGAGGATTGTACAAAACACAATTGGAACAAACAAAACAATGTTCATATATTAGTTTATTAATACACATCTTTATATGTGTGTATACACACACACACACACTGACCACATGTAATTATGGTTTGTCATCATGGACTCAGCACGAAATTGACTTACAAATTATAAACTAAAGTTTTAACTTTGCTCCACTTCATTTTCTTTTCATAGTACAACTAAAATTTATGAATGTAATAATAATAATAACTTAGCACCAAATTAACTTATGAATATGGTCCTAAATCTTTCATTTGAACAATTACCATGAGGACATAAATTTTAAAATATTTATTTTTCTCTCATGCATTAATTCTGACCATAGTTTCTCCTCCCTTCATTCCTTCCAGTTCCTTCCACCACCACTTCCCCTTTCCCCAGATTCACTCTTCCTCTGTTTCCATTCAGAAAAGAGCAGTCTTCCAAGGGATATATATATATTAACAAGTTATAATAAGACTAGGCACAAACCCTTATATCAAGGTTGGATGAGTCAAATCCATAGAAGAAAAGGATCTTAAGAGCAGATAAGAGAGTCAGAGCCTTGCCCTCCCTCTCATTGTTAAAAGTCCCAGGACAAGACTTAATTATAGTATGTCCCAGGACAAGACATACTTAATTATAGTATTCTGGTCAGAGTGCCTTGATCCTCATCTGAATTTTGGTTCTGACAACTATCTTTTTCAAAGATCTAGTACAGAGCTTCTGTCCTATCTTCTGAGGTACATAAGTATAATCTTCATATCTTCATCTATGCTGACATAAGAAGATGTTAAATGTTAATACTCTTTCACAAAAAACGGGAGCTTAGTAGTCCATCTCAGTCAATTTATATGGACAAAAGGTTAAAACATGAGTCAGGTGTGATGGCACATGCCTTTAATCCCAGCACTTGGGAGACAGAGGCAGGTGGATTTCTGAGTTCGAGGCCAGCCTAGTCTACAAAGTGAGTTCCAGGATAGCCAGGGCTATACAGAGAAACCCTGTCTTGACCCACCCCCCTCAAAAAGACAAGGTGACAGCTATCAACATGATTATAAAATGTTCTTCTTTTTTTTTTGATTTTTAATATTTTTATTACATATTTTCCTCAATTACATTTCCAATGCTATCCCAAAAGTCCCCCATAGCGCCCCCCTATAAAATGTTCTTATTCATACAAAGTAAAGAGTTTTCAGTCTGATTGTTTCAGGGACACCCTCACAACTACCAGTAACTCCTTAATGACTCCTTGTAAGCAAGTTCAAAAACTCACTGATTTCTCAGGATGAATGTTGATAAAATTAAACTTTGTTTTGTCATTGGGACCATACCATCCCCTAGGGAGTATATTATCACAACAGATAGTATTTCGTTTGTTAATGCTATTATGTCTTGCAATATTGAGAAAACAATTCTCATATATATATATATATATATATATATATATATATGTATATATACATATATAAAGTTTCTAAGATCTAAGATCAACAATTACAAAAAACTGCCTAGAATGTTATGTTGAGTCAATCAAAGTTTATTTAGACATATTCAGCTATTAAAATATTAAACAGTTGTTATAAGTACCAGATTGCTGTAACTGACTTTCTGAGTGTTTAGTATCCACACTTGAGAGCTAATCTAATGTGGTCAGAGGAATTACAAGGGAGAATATTTTCACCTCTAAGATCAGTGAGGTCCCAGGGGACTGTGGGTCGTTTCTAGAAATGTTTACTCTCTTATACAGGGAGGTCATGAGGAACCCATTCAATTAATTGTAACCAGTATCCACTCTACAAAATGGAGGCTCAACACATGAGAAAGACTTCCTTAGTGCTTCTAGAGGAAGCCATAGACAGGCTTGGCAAAGGCTTTGGTGTATTCTCATGTAGATGAACAACTAGTGAAGAAAGGTTCAAGGACTCAGACCTTCTTCACAATCCCTAGTGACTCCTCAGGACTGGATCCTCAATTGCTATTAACAGTACAAAAACAAAAATTAATTTTGCCTGTCTACATGTTGTTAAACATCCTGCAGGAAAGTATAACCAAGATTAAAATGATAAGTAGGTTTCATATATATGTATATATATATATATATATATATATATATATATATATATATATATAGACACACACACACACACACACACACACACATATATATATATATATACACTCAAGTCCTAACTATTTTCTTGAGTATGACCTAGGAATTGTAGTAGTCCTAATGATCTTACCCTTCATATGTTACAGATATATCCTTCTCACATAATCACTTCAAGAATACATATCATCAGATTGCTGTCTTATGTTCTGGATCTTTGCCATCTGTTAAGTTTTATTATTGTACCTCCTCTGAAGCACTTTAACTGTTGCCCTTTCTACATGGTCCCTTTGTCAGGTAGAAGGAATTAAGAGTGATTTATGCCCTGAAACCTCTAAAAGAATATCTGGTCATGTCAAAAAGGAGACTAATAGGCTGCCCAATTCACTCCTTCTTCTGGACATTTATTGTTTTGGTCTCAGAAACAAATCATCTTCCCTGAAGCCTTCCCTGTATCAGTTAACATCTCTGTCACATTACCTATCAGAAAACCTTGAAGAAATTTCAGATCAGCTTAACATCCATCAGGTCCAACTGAATTCTTTGGTTACTATGGCACTTGAAAAATGAAAGAGAGCTAGATCTGACTAAAGAAAAAAAAAAAAAAGGACAGATGGGCTGTGGTGGCACAAGCCTTTAATACCACCACTCAGAGTGCAGACATAGTCAGATCTCTGTGAATTCAAGGCCAGCCTGGTCAACAGAGTGAGGCTCTAGGACTGTTATTAAGAGAAACACTTAGATCACCCAGAACCCAATAGCTATGAAATTGCTAATTTCATTATTTGATCCTACATCTCAGTTGCTTCACCAAGTTCCTCCAACAAAGATTACACATTTTCATTACTCAGAGGGTCAAAGAACCCTTTGGGCCAGAAGGATATTAACACTATCGAACATAAGGACAACCTCTACAGATCAGGTCAACCCCTTTACCCTTGAACTGTTGATCTCTGCCCCCACTCAGCTGGAGCATCTTCCAAACAATAACTCCATTTCCAAACGAAGATCATCTTATAAAATTTCTTGTCTTGAAACTTCTTCAGTGCAACTTTTTAATCCCTTTAGAGTTGGGATTTGTTGGAATAAACATAGTTTTGCCCAGAAGTACTTAGTTCTGCTCCCACTGGAACTCTGCACCTCAGAAAACCTGCAGACAGCCCAGACTCAACACCTGAAACTTCTCTACCCTCAATTCCCTGACATAAACCTGCTCAGTGTCACCCTGAGGGTTCAAGCTCTATTCCTGCAGAAAGAGTATTGCCTTTCATTGTTTCAATGAAAAGACAGTCTGCTGTGGAGGTTGGAGTTGTTTTCATGAAACTGCTTCCACTTTGCAATAGGAATTTGGGATAACCTAAATTTGTTTTCCCAGGCCATGGTCACTCGAAACAGCTCCAGACTAGACTATCTCTTATTCTTGCTTGAAATTGTTGGTTTTTGCATCAACAATATACACATGAATGAAACTCTCAGAAAAAGCTATACCTTCAATCTGAAACCTTCAACAAGGCTGATTAGAACTTTAGTGATTGAGACAATATGTCCAAAACCTAGTTAAAATTTACCTAGGGCCATCTTTCTACTACTAAATGGTTATTCCTTTCCCATTTCATTGTTGGGTCTAACATCCGGTGACTAACAGGTAAAAGGCTTTATAAATTCTTTAGCTTAACAAAACACTATTTTCTACCAGTCAAAGGATTAAACATCTAAAGACGGTAGCCGAGTACTCCTTGTTTTGCTATAACCCAGCCTTTCTGATATTTCCCTTAATGTATTGAAAAGTGTTTTGATTTATGACTATTTTGTTCTGTTACTATAAATACTCAATTGAACTTCTTTGCTGTTGAAACACAGGATTTGAGCAAGCTAAATCTATGCTCTTGGGTCATGGTCATTCATATTTCGTTTAGCCCTTTTGTGGTGATAGTTGTGTTTCCATTTCAAAAACATCTTGAGTTCAGGAAAGCCCTTTTATGAGCACCTGCCCACATTCTATTAGAAAGAAAAAAAAGCAGAGAAAATTTACCAAGGTTAACACTTCACTCTACCCTCTTTTGTTCCAGTGCAGAGGTTTTGCTTCCATTCTTTCTGAGGCCACTTAAGTTTAGCTGGAATTTGATCTCCTTGATGAAGAATCCTGTGGAAAACTAACTTTGTTCTAGGAATCTTGGAACAAGATGTCCCTGATAACTTATCTTAGCTCAGTTAAACTGCTTGCTTGCTTAAAACCTCCCAGTACAGCTGTCCACTGATTTACCAAGAGGTGGATTTTGTCTTTAAAAGCCCCTTGTTCTAAATAGTCAGGATTCATCAGGATCTCAAACTACTGAGCGTAGTTCAAGATGGCTGGGGAATAAAGCCTTACAACTCTTGACAAATTGTGTCTGAGTGGTCAGTTTTTCGTGGACTCCCCATAGTACTTTCTGTCTTCCAATAAACATCTATGTCTGCATTATCTTTATTGTTTAATGTAAATTCATGTTCATAAATGTAAATAAAAGCATTGATTGAATACCAGGTACTCTTCAAGAATATCTTCTTATATAGGGTGTCTTATTCAGTTCTCACAACTACTTATTTTCTATTCAGAAATCTGTGGCTCTTAATCTGAAAAGATTTGCCTCAGGTTACTAGCTGAACCATAAGAGAGAGAGAGAGAGAGAGAGAGAGAGAGAGAGAGAGAGAGAGAGAGAGAGAGAGAGAGAGAGATTGACAGAGACAGAGACAGACTTTAGCATCCTACTCATCAGTATGCATAATAAGCAATACTTTCTGTGATGAATATTTATTTTCTCCGGAACTGAAAAACTGAGTGGTCAAATCAGTAGTTTCCAATCTAATATGTCAGATCTGTAAAGTCTTCTCAAGCAGTAAGGAGATTCTTTCAACTCTTTCAATATTATGGGACAATTCTTCAAGAGAACAGGACATGCATTTATACATAGGCAAGCTTCTTGAAAAGAGCAAGTTTCTTTACTTCTGACCAAAATTATATCTGTTTGATTTTTTGATTTTACTGTCACATATTAATACATCCAGACATATAATTCACCTTATAATCTAGCATTGATGCAACTTTGTGTAAAAATATTCCCTGAATCTCAGACTCCACAAGTCTAAGGTGAAAATCGATCTAGATCAATAGGTCTTAAAGTTCTTATAAAGATCATAAATGTGTGTCTCACAGCTGTAGTGAAAAAAAAAAAAACCTACCAAAAGTTTGCTTCAGTGGCCCGTGATTTTATTATGTGTGCATAATTTAGTAGGTAGGGACTATCTTTCAGTGGGCTGCACGGAAGTGAGTAATAAACAGACTTCATTGTGATTAAATTATTTTGGGAGAAATAAGCAGATTAATTTAGAATTGTGCTCAGGAGAAAAATTAGAGCAATCAGAGACCTGCCCATATTATTGTTTCATAAAGATAACCACTACCCATTTTGCCAGGCTGAAATATAAATAACCTTTCCATGTTCTCTTCACTTAGTATCCTTTGAAGTCCCAGATTTCCCTTCCTGAATTTGAACCCATTGTTCTAAAGTCTCTCTTACTCAGGGAACTGATGCATCTGCTGCCTTTCATGTACTGTGAAGTTGGTGCTAGTACTGGATGAAGGCTCAAATGAATGTCATCTGGGATTGGCTATGTATGCCAAGGATAGGGAGAGGAAATATTTAAGGAATGCCTTCCAGGTACTTACCATCTGTGCCCTAAATAAATTATTTATTCTAAATGAGCTGGTTTCTTCATTGCTTTAAGAAATACACCTCACAGTTTCTTATCAGTTCCTATTTTCTTTCCTTTTAGGATCTGTGTATTACACTTGCTTATGTACTGTGACTGATATTTACTTTTTTAGGGCAACTATTCTTTCCCAAACGGATGATCACAAGGTAGAGAGACTTAGGGAGAATAATCTCATAATAATCATCTTTCAAAGGATTATAGAAAACCATGTTTTCAAAGAGGGCTAAACTCAATCTGTTAATAGCGGTTAAAACAATGGCTAAGCAATTTCATTATTCTCTAATTCATGCATGTAAACATAGCAAGTATTTTCTTTTTTTAAAATTATTTATTGGATATTTTCTTTCATATGTACCTTTCCCGCCCCTGGAACTCTCTATTCCAACACCCTCCCCATGGTGAGGGTGTTCCCCCATCCACCCGCCTACCCACTCCTGCCTCAATACCTTTACATTCCTCTGCACTGGGACAATGAGTCTTCACAGGACCAAGAGGACCTCTCCTCTCATTGATGTCCTACAAGGCCATCCTCTGCCACATATGTGGCTTGAACCATGGGTCCCTGCGTATATACTCCTTGGTTGATGGTTATGTCCCTGGGAGCCCTGCAGGGTCTGGTTGGTTCATATTGTTGTTCTTCCTATGGGGTTGAAAACCCCATCAGCTCCTTCAGTCATTTCTCTAACTCTTCCATTGGGAACCCCATTGGTGACCCCATGCTCTGTCCAATGGTTGGCTGTGAATATCATCCTCTGTATTTGCTGCCACCCAGAGACAGCTATATCAGACTCCTGTCAGCATGCACTTGGCACCCAACAATAGTGTCTGGGTTTGGTGACTATATATGTGAGGGATCCCCAGGTGGGGCAGTCTCTGGATGGCCTTTCCTTCAGTCTATGCTCCACACTTTGTCTCCACATGTACTCCTGTGAGTATTTTGTTCCCTCCTTCTAAGAAGGACCAAAACACCTACACTTTGATCTTCCTTCTTGAGCTTCATGTGGTCTGTGACTTGTATCTTGGGTATTCCGAGCTTTTGGGCTAATATCTGCTTATCAGTGAGTGCATATCTGCTTATCAGTGAGTGCATTCCTTGTGTGTTGTTTTGTGATTGGGTTACCTCACTCAGGATGATATCCTCTAGATACATCCATTTGTCTAAGAATTTCATAAATTCATTGTTTTTAATAGCTGAGTAGTACTCCATTGTGTAAATGTACCACATTTTCTGTATCCATTCTTCTGTTGACAGACATCTGGGTTCTTTCCAGCTTCTGGCTATTATAAGTAAGGCTGCTATGAACATTGTGGAGCATGTGTCCTTATTACAAGTTGGAACATCTTTTGGGTATATGCCCAGGAGAGGTATTGCTGGACCTTCGGGTAGCACTATGTCCAATTTTCTGAGGAACTGCCAGACTGATTTCCAGAGTGGTTGTACCAGTTTGCAGTCCCACCAGCATGGAGGAGTGTTCCTCTTTCTCCACAACCTTGCCAACATCTGCTGTCACCTGAATTTTTGATCTTAGCCATTCTGAAGTGTGTGAGGTAGAATCTCATGGTTGTTTTGATTGCCCTGATGATTAAGGATGTTGAACATTTTTTAGGTGCTTCTCAGCCATTCAGTATTCCTCAGTTGAGAATTCTTTGTTTAGCTCTGTACCCCATTTTTAAATAGGGTTATTTGATTCTCTGGAGTCTAACTTCTTGAGTTCTTTGTATATATTGGATATTAGCCCTCTATCAGATGTAGGACTGATAAAGATCTTTTCCCAAACAGTTGGAGGCCTTTTTGTCCTATTGACAGTGTCCTTTGCCTTACAGAAGCTTTGCAACTTTATGAGGTCCCATTTCTCAATTCTTGATCTTACAGCGTAAGTCATTAGTGTTCTGTACAGTAATTTTTCCCCTGTACCCAATATGTTCGAGGCTCTTCTATACTTTCTCATCTATAAGTTTCAGTGTTTCTGGTTTTATGTGAAAGTCTTTGATCTACTTGGACTTGAGCTTTGTGCAAGGAGATAAGAGTGGATCAATTCTCAGTTTTGTACATGCTAACTGCCAGTTGAATCAGCCCCATTTGTTAAAAATGCTATCTTTTCCCCACTGGATGGTTTTAGCTCCTTTGTCAAAGATCAAGTAACAATATGTGTGTGGGTTTATTTCTAGGTCTTCAATTCTATTCCATCCATCTTCCTGACTGTCTCTATACCAATACCATGCAGTTTTATCACTATTGTTCTGTAATACATCTTGAGGTCAGTGATGGTGATTCCAACAGAATTTCTTTTAATGTTGAGAATAGTTTTCACTATACTGTTTTTTTCCTTATTCTAAATGAATTTGTTTCTAACTCTATGAAGAATTGATATAGAATTTTGATGGGGATTGCATTGAATCTATAGATTGCTTTCAGCAGGATAACCATTTTTACTATATTAATCCTGCCAATCCATGAGCATGGGAGATCTTTCCATCTTCTGTGATCTTCTTCCATATCTTTCTTCAGAGACTTGAAATTCTTATCATACAGACATTTCACTTGCTTTGTTAGAGTCACACCAAGGTTATTTAATATTATTTGTGACTATTGTGAAGGGTGTCCTTTCCCTAATTTCTTTTTTAGCCTATTTATCCTTTGAGTAGAGGAAGACCACTGGATTGTTTGAGTTAATATTATATTCAGCCACTATGGTAAAGTTGCTTATCAGGTTTAGGAGTTCTCTGGTGGATTTTTGGGGGTCACTTACATATACAATTATATCACCTGCAAATAGTGATATTTTTATTTCTTCCTTTACAATTTGAATCCCTTTGATCTCCTTTTGTTGTCTAGTTGTTCTTGCTAGAACTTCAGGTACTATATTGAGTATATAGGGAGAGAGTGAGCAACCTTGTCTAATCCCTGATTTTAGTTGGATTGCTTCCAGTTTATCTCCATTTAGTTTGATGTTGGCTATAGGTTTTCTGTATATTGCTTTTACTATGCTTAGGTATGAATTCCTGATCTTTCTAAGACTTTTAACATGAAGGGTTGCTGAATTCTGTCAAATGTTTTTCAGCATCTAATGAAATGATTCTTTATTTTTTTCTTTGAGTTTTTCTTTGTAGTGGATTACATTGATGGGTTTCCTTATATTGATCCATCCTTGCATCTCTGGGATGAAGCCTACTTGATTGTGATGGATGATCATTTTGATGTGTTCCTGCATTCAGTTGGCAAGAATTTTTTTGAGTTTTTTTCCATCAGTGTTCATATGGGAGATTGGTCCTAAGTTCTCTTTCTTTGTTGGGTCTTTGTGTAGTTTAGGTATAAGCATAATTGTGGCTTCATAGAATGAATTGGATAGTGTTCCTTCTGTTTATATTTTGTGGAATAGTTTGAAGAATATTGGTATTAGGTCTTCTTTAAAGCTCATCTGGTCCTGGGCCTGCCTGCCTTTCTTTCTTTCTTTCTTTCTTTCTTTCTTTCTTTCTTTCTTTCTTTCTTTCTTTCTTTCTTTCTTTCTTTCTTTCTTTCTTTCTCTTTCTTTCTCTTTCTGTCTTTCTTTCTTTCTTTCTTTCTTTCTTTCTCTTTCTGTCTTTCTTTCTTTCTTTCTTTCTTTCTTTCTTTCTTTCTTTCTTTCTTTCTTTGTGGGGAGACTATTAATGACTGCTTCCATTTCTTTAGGGCTTATGGGACTGTTTAGATGGTTTATCTGATCCTGTTTTAACTTTATCACCTGGTATGTGTCTAGAAAATTGCCCATTCCATCCAGATTTTCCAATTTAGTTGAGTATAAACTTTTGTAGTAGAATATGATGATTTTTTGTATTTCCATAGTTTCCATTGTTATGTCTCCCTTTTCATTCCTGATTTTATTAATTTGGATACTGTCTCTGTGCCCTCTGGTTAGTATGGCCAAGGGTTTATCTATCTTGTTGATTTTCTCAAAGAAATAAGCCTGGGAATGGAGCTTCCGCTGGGTGTTATGGAACTGGCTTAGGAGTTTGAGACCAAGGTAAACCAGTGCAGACTAAAAAGAACCTGAGCCACTGTTTAGGTGGGGTTCTTGTGTCCCTGGATCCCACTGTTCCCAGTTACTCCCAGTGGTGTTGGAACAAATGTTGTGTCCTTCTCATGTTGAAACTCGAAATCATTGCTTTTAATAGCTGAGTAGTATTTCATTATGCAAGCATACCACATTTTCTGTATCCATTCCTCTGTTGAAGGACATCTGGGTTTTTTCCAGTTTCTGGCTATTATAAATAAGGTTGCTGTGAACATAGTGGAGCATGTGTCTTCATAGCAAGGATTTCAATTGCAATTTTTTATGAAATAATAAAAGGTTACAAATAACACCAAAGGCAATCATTAGGTAAATAAGCTGTAGTTTGCTAATGTTCTGGATGATTCAAAAGGAGTGTTGATATGAGATAAAATTTTATGTTTAACATATACAAAGATTTTAGAAATATTTCAGGATGACAAAGTAAGCTGAAAAACATATAACTGTAGCAGCTATTAGCCACCCAAGGGAATATAACCATAATTAACATGTCAATACCACAGCCATAATTCCAGAGAGCTTATAGTGCTAGCATTAGTTATCTTTTTGTTATTGCTTTCCTTTACCAAGTTAGCTTGCATGTTGTGATCAAAGACAGATAATATCCAAAATTATGCATGGAACATACAGAGAACTTGATGGTGTTTGTGAAGATCCTGAGCATACTCAGGAGGTAAAAACCTGCCATTATGAAATAATTGTCCTTATTTAGAATGAAATGAAATTAGTGTTTTTCTTGAAACATATGTGAAAAATATTTCAAGGTGCAACTATATTTGTAAGTGGTACGTTTAGATTTGCCTTACTTACGTGGAAATGTTCTTCAGCCCATAGACAACAATGATATCATGATTAAGACGCTAAGAGAACGATGCATTGAGAAAACTTTGGGAAATTTTGAATAATCTATTATATAAATAATATGATTTGTTTTTAAAATAAAAAGTACAAAACAATATAATATTTGAAAATCAAATATAGGCATCTAAACTTATTCTTTAAAGTTTAGAAGCAACACACTAAAGGAATATCAGTGGAAGATAGTTTGGGTGAGGGACAAAAATTTAAAGGTGTTGGTTAAAGAAATTTAGAACTTCACCCTTTTCTGTAACATTTTTATCTGAGATTGTTCAACTTTAGTGTTTTTCCATGTATGGACACATCCCACGAAAAATTAAAAATAAGATGTAAAAAAGGAGAAAATTAAGGTATACCTAGAGGATGAAAGTGAATTTCATGTGATTTCTACTCTGCATGAAGAATTTTCCTCATAATAGAAAATATAAAACTCAGCTCAGCACTCAGGGTCACAGTCTTTCTCCTTGACTCATACAGTGGTAGGTTTCAGTGAATCCATTTGTTATTGATCTCTTTCCCCTTCCTGTCTCACTTTTCATTCTCCTCCACCTAAGGGCATTATTTATGCATTTGCCAGGCAGCTTTCAGCCATTTACCTCTCCATTCTCTTCTTTTGTTTCCTTCCTTTGCTTGTTCTTTCCAATAGAGGTAAGAGCTTGCCAATAATGTCAGCAACTTCTATTTTCACTAGAAGTCTAGATGTGTAAAAGTATATTACATTATGTGATCTGCGTGGAAGTTAGATAGGTCAAGATACTTTTCCTATTTCGTTTAAGTTCATTTGCTATCTGGAATTTATGACAATTTGGTTTTAAAAATAAATAATTGTGTTTTATAACTAAAAACTGGTATTCCATAAGAAAGGCAGAAAGAAACAGCTGCAGATTTATGTGAATTCATGGCTGGTGAATTCAAGTCTTGATGAGCACTTCATTTCTTTAATTCTCTTACAGAATAAAACCTACAAAATTCACAGAAGCTAAATTCCCTCTACTGGTTTACAGGATGAACTGAGGGAACATGGGAAAACAGATGATTATTGATTAGTGTTACTTGAAAGTACCAGGGGATAATCAGCAACAGATAAGATCAGGGTTAAGCAGCTGTCCTCATTAGTGTTTTTTAACATTGACACTAGGTAGAGTTACCTGTGAAGGGGATGCTCAAGTGGTAAATTGCTTCCATCAGATTGGCCTGTAGGCAAGTCTATATGGCATTTCTTTATTAATGAGTGATTTAGGAGGTCCCCCAAATTGTGTACATTGCCATTTTTAGGTAAGGGGTCCTCAGAGGTAAAAGTCATGTAGCCGAACATAAGCCTAGACAGCAAGCCAGTAAGCAGTGCTCTTCCATGGCTTCTGCATCAGTTCTTACCTCCAGGTTATTGCCTTGAGTTCCTGCCCTGAATTTAGTTCATGATGGGCCACAAGTATAAGTTAAAACAAGCTCTTTCCACACTAGGTAGCTTTTAATAATAGTGTTTGCACTATAACAGATATCTAACTACGACAATAGTGTTTTTCTTTTTAGGAAAGTTCCTCCTTAGTTTATTGGAATCTACTGTAGGGCAAACTCTATAGATCACTCTACCTTCTGCAAGCCAGTTTTCTTCTTTAAAATAGTGATTGACTGATGCAGGAATATAAATACCTTTGCATTTGATTCCTCAGCTCCCCTGTGAGATAAAAGAAAGGATCTTGCCCAATATTATATTAAGATATTACTTTACTTCCTTCTTTTAAGGTCACACAAGTAAGCCTTGGCGAGAGGTTCAAATATAAAAGATATTTTAGAATCAACAAAATCAAACCTGAAAATATCATAAACCCTTTCTTAGAACACATTCATTTTGACAGCAGATTAAATAAATGGAGGAAAAATAGAAGAGAACTGAATAAAGAAAATACAGATAAAATCCCCAAACTGTCTACATTGTAATTTTCTCACCTGCACTGACAGAAGGAAGGGATGCAGTGCTGGGAGTAGGAGATTGAGTGTAGAGTACTTTACTACTGCAGTCCACACTCTGACCCTGGAGTATATATGTGTCACCAAATCTTTCTATATTTCTTTTTATTTTCTTTCTTTCTTTCTTTCTTTCTTTCTTTCTTTCTTTCTTTCTTTCTTTCTTTCTTTCTTTCTTTCTTTCTTTTGGTTTTTCGAGACTGGGTTTCTCTGTGTAGTCCTGGCTGTCCTGGAACTCAATCTGTAGACCAGGCTGGCCTCGAACTCAGAAATCTGCCTGCCTCTGCCTCCCAAGTGCTGGGATTAAAGGCGTGCGCCACCACACCCGGCTCTATATTTCTTTATAACTTTTGACACCAATTGTACATAGCAGGATCATTTCTCCACTTATTTAGCATTTTAATCTGGACTACTGGGAGGGAAGATGTTATGTGAAGGGACAACTAATATATAAGCAGTGTGATTTTTAATTTGGTAATTGCTGAAACCAAAAGTTTTAAAAATGGCTCTGAAAGTAAATATTATAACACATATTTATCCCCAAATGTTTGGTTTCTGTTGACATGGATTTAGCTCATAATTACAGAATAATTCACACCCCTATCTCATATCTTTCTCAAGCATCTTAGTGCTGTAAAGCAGAAAAATGTACAACTCAGAGAGATATGATCAACAATCCATGAATCTTTCCCCTTAATATTAACAGGATCCAAATGTCTAAACAGTTACCACTATCCCCTGAAAAATGTTACCCAATTCTCATTTTCACCAGGGCAAAATCCAAAGCAACTTAGTCCTGGTGCTATATACACATAAATTATGCCATTTACGGGCACTTTGCTTTCTGCTGCAAAGGCAAGACTATCTGAGTGAATAGAGCCTTAACAGAGTTCTGGATGTAAAGCAACAGAGAACATCCTGTCATTTTCTTACAAGTAAAATGTATTACAGTCATTTCTGTAAAACATATGAGAACATACATAAAACAAGAAGAAATGGCAAGTTACCTATTATGCATTTGTTTGGAAGTCCTCCACAGAAAAAACTTAACTGCTTTGGTGCAGTGGTTTTTACTTTTGTAGCTATAGAGTCTTGGATAGTTTAAAAAGGAGTGGCAATTAAGGAAAAAATGTTGCACAAAATGGAGAAGGTGGTGTGAAAGCTAAAAAAGCACAAATCTCCATTTAAATATTCATCAACTCTGCATTTGATCTTTATGTGGCTCCCTACAGTGCTCAGAATAATCTATACATCCTTATAATTCACCTCAGTAAGATAGAAGGAGTGGGTATTTTAGGCTTTGTGGCCAACATGGCCTCTGTAACAGTACTGTTTTTCTAGTATCAAGTCATCCAAAATTTGATAATATATCAATAAAGTGTCAGAATTGTTTTGCATTAAAATATAACTTGTGGAAACATACTTGCATTATAGCTTCTACCTTACAGTCAATAACTCAGTATACACTAACAAATTAATCTCATAATATAAATATAATATCTTGTAAAAGATTTATCTGTGATTATTACAAACTATTTTAGGATAATAACAAGCAGTCAAAATGGAAACATGGGGACTGCAGAGATGGTTTTCTGTATAGATCACTTGCTACTCTAAGGGTACAACCAGGTCTGGTTCCTGGCACCCACATGGTGGCTTACAACCCTTTTTTTTCCCCACATTTTTTAATTAGATATTTTCTTCATTTACATTTCAAATGCTATCCCAAAAGTCCCCTATACCCTCTCCCTGACCTCTCACCTCCCCAACCCACTCACTCCCACTTCTTGGCCCTGGTATTCCCCTGTACTGGGGCATATAAAGTTTGCTAGACCAAGGGGCCTCTCTTCCCAATGATGGCCGACGAGGCCATCTTCTGCTACATATGCAGCTAGAGACATGAGCTCTGGGGGTACTGATTAGTTCATATTGTTGTTCCACCTATAGGGTTGCAGACCCCTTCAGCTCTTGGGTACTTTCTCTAGCTCCTATACTGGGGGCCCTGTGTTCCATCCTATAGATGACTGTGAGCATCCACTTCTGTATTTGCCAAGCACTGGCAAAGCTGCCACAGACTATACCCTTTTTGGATCTCCTATCTGTGTGGAACGGGTCTCTGGTTGCAGGTGGACAAGGAGTCAGAGAATGACAAACAGAAGCGACACACAAGATTGTGTAGAATCTGAATGTAATTTGTTGAATCGAGCATCAAACTTTTTATACAGAAGAAAATAGGGAAGTTGGGTGACACACCAGCAAGGTGCAAAGAGGTTACTGGATTCTTACACAAAACAGAGGAATGCAAATACGGAAGGACTGGCAGGAAACAACTGGGATAAAATTCAGTGTTAACAACTGGGATCATAAAGAGCTCCACCTAAGGTCCTTTAATCTTAGAAGCCAGAGTCAAGGGCTTTGTGCTCTTGTCATAGTTCCTATACTAGTCTATTGTATAGTCCACCTTCCCCCTAGGCCATTGTAAATACTTGTGTCTGGGTGTAACTCAGCTATCTATAGTTCTAAGTATCTACTCTGGTTCCTTCTTAGACCACAAACTTCCTTCTTCCTAGATAATGGTAAATTCTTGTGTAGGGCAGTGACTTAACTATTCATGCCCAAAGTCGGATCAAGGACTGCCTAGAATCTAACTTAGCTATATGTCAAAAATCAATCCTTAGGAACACTTGTAATAAAGCAATATAAAGGGAAAGCACACAGATCTGTTTACCAACTAAAGCAAGGACATTGGAGTATTCTTTACACAGGATTCCACGATTCCAGGAGACTAAGTTTCCATGAACTTTTTGCCTAGGGACAGCGCCCAAATTTTCTGGGCCTGTTGCACTTGTCACAGGAGACAGCTGTATCAGGGTCACATAGGGCAAAATCTTACTGGCATATGCAATAGTGTCTGCGGTGGCTGATTATGGGATGGACTCCTGGGTGAGGAATTCTCTGGATGGTCCATCCTTTCGTCTTAGCTCCAAACTTTGTCTCTGCAACTCCTTCCATGGATATTTTATTCCGTATTCTAGGGAGGAATGAAGTATCCACGCGTTGGTCTTCCTTCTTGATTTTCTTGTGTTTTGGAAGTTGTATCTTGGGTATTCTAGGTTTCTGGGCTAATATCCACTTATCAGTGAATGCATATCAAGTGACTTCTTTTGTGATTGGGTTATCTCACTTAGGACTATATCCTGCAGATATATCCATTTGCCCAAGAATTTCATAAATTCATTGTTTTTAATAGCTGAGTAGTACTCCATTGTATAAATATACCACATTTTCTGTATCCATTCCTCTGTTGAGGGACATCTGGGTTCTTTCCAGCTTCTGGCTATTATAAATAGGGCTGCTATGAACATAGTAGAGCATGTGTCCTTATTACCAGTTGGAACATCTTCTGGGTATATGCCCAGGAATGGTATAGCTGGATCTAGCGGTAGAACTATGTCCAATTTTCTGAGGAACTGCCAGGCTGATTTCCAGAGTGGTTGTACCAGCTTGCAATTCCACCTGCAATGGAGGAATTCCTCTTTCTCCACATCCTTGCCAGCATCTGCTGTCACCTGAATTTTTTATCCTAGCCATTATGACTGGTGTGAGGTGGAATCTCAGGGTTGTTTTGATTTGCATTTCCCTGATGATTAAGGATGTTGAACATTTTTTCAAGTACTTCTCAGCCCCTTGGTATTCCTCAGTTGAGAATTATTTGTTTAGCTCTGCATCCCATTTTTTAATGGTGTTATTTGAATTTCTGGAGTTCAGCTTCTTGATCTCTTTGTATATATTGGATATTAGTCCCCTATCATATTTAGGATCAGTAAAAATTCTTTCCCAATCTGTTGGTGGCCTTTTTGTCTTATTGCCAGTATCTTTTGCCCTACAGAAGCTTTGCAATTTTATGAGGTCCCATTTATTGATTCTTGATCTTACAGCACAGGCCATTGCTTTTCTGTTTAGGAATTTTTCCCCTGTGCCCATATCTTCGAGGGTTTTCTCCACTTTCTCCTCTATAAATTTCAGTGTCTCTGATTTTATGTGGAGTTCTTTGATCCACTTAGACTTGAGCTTTGTACAAGAGATAAGAATGTATCAATTCTCATTCTTCTACATAATAACTCCCAGTTGTGGCAGCACCATTTGTTGAAAATGCTGTCTTCTTTTCCACTGGATGATTTTAGCTTCCTTGTCAAAGATCAAGTTACCATAGGTGTGTGGGTTCATTTCTGGGTCCTCAATTCTATTCCACTGATCTACCTGTCTGTCACTGTACCAGTACCATGCAGTTTTTATTACAATTGCTCTGTAGTACAGCTTGAAGTCAGGCATGGCGATTCCCTCAGAGGTTCTTTTATTGTTGAGAATAGTTTTTGCTATCCTAGGTTTTTTGTTATTCCAGATGAATTTGAAAATTGCCCTTTCTAACTCAGTGAAGAATTGAGTTGGAATTTTGATGGGGATTGCATTGAATCTGTAGATTGCTGTCGGCAGGATAGCCATTTTTACTCTATTGATCCTGCCAATCCATGAGCATGGGAGATCTTTCTATCTTCTGAGATCTTCTTCAATTTCTTTCTTCAGAGACTTGACATTCTTGTCATACAGATCTTCCACTTCCTTAGTTAGAGTCACACCAAGGTATTTTATGTTATTTGTGACTATTGTGAAGGGTGTTGTTTCCCTAATTTCTTTCTCATCCTGTTTATCCTTTGTGTAGAGAAAGACCACTGATTTGTTTGAGTTAATTTTATATCCAGCTTCTGCGCTAAAGCTGTTTGTCAGGTTTAGGAGTTCTTTGGTGGAATTTTTAGGGTCACTTATATATACTATCATATCATCTGCAAACAGGCTCATAACCTTTTATAACTCCAGTTCTATATAATCTGAAACCTTTGGGTTTCATTGGACACCAGATATATTAGTAGTATATATATATATATATATATATATATATATATAGATATATATACACATACAGGGTAACATACACACCTAAATAAAATAAATTAAAATTCAAAAATAAGGGAACTTGTGGAATTCATTCAAGTTTATATTTTATCAATGCATAATATAAGATGCCATACCATATAAACTCAGTAAGATTTATTGAAGTGTTCTAAGGCCAGATATCTCCAAGGGTCTACTTAAACTCTTCAAAACATGGACTATAAAATCAATTATATAAGATTGATAATATGGATGATTAATTAAAAGAACAGAGGAACTACTTGTCCTATAGATGAAGAAATTGTGGGATAGAGTGCTGAGCAAGAGGCAAATGGCATAGACAAGTACTCTCCAAGTCCTTCTCGTGGTACTTGGTAAATTTCGTAGCCATTGCCCTTGAAACTGTCAAGTCTTCTTTGGGGCTGAGTCTTTGGAAAGCATGTTTTGCTCATTCTTTCTGTCTGCTTTAATTAGGTCTTCCTGGTTTTGTTTTTTGGACCATATCTTAAAATATGAGTGTTGCTTATCTTCCATCTGTAGTCTCTTCCTTAGCTCTACAATTGCATCTCAGAGTTTTAAGAAATAAAATGTTTTATTTGTTCTAAACAACTATATCAGAGTCTTAAACTGTTTATTTAGCTCCTGACTCAAATTTTCAAACATTTACAGAGTCACTCCTCTTTAATTATACTAACAAGTGTTCAGATATCTACATTGTCTGCAATAATGGTTAAAGTTGAAGATCTTCTGTCTGCTGCAGTATTCTGATCATTTCCTAATATGTGACAATGTTAATTCTTTGAGCAACACTTGAATCTCTTAGTTACATCCAGCTTTAAAGAGTTGATGGTAGGACTCTGTGCTTTGTGACTCCAGGAACCAAGACTTCTAAGGAGAACAAGTTATCTGTATGTGTCTTCTAAGGCATCCAAGAAAATACAATTTTCTAAATAGTTCTTTTTTTTAAATTAAATTATGTTTATGGGCATATGTCTCTGTGTGTAAGTTTATGTAAATGTCGGTGTCTGCAGAGGCAATATAAGAGCCTAGGATGTCCACAATCTGGACTTATGTGCAGGTGTAAGCTGCCCAATGTGGATGCTGAAAATTAAACTCAGGTTCTCCGTAACTGTAGCAAGCACTTGAAACCACTGAGCAGTCTCTCCAGCTTCTGAAATAGTGATATTTAATCCTTATTAACCTTTAAAAATATATTAAGGAAGCAAATCCACAAGCAGAGACTTCTGCTTACAGTAAATCTTGTTCTGTTCAGGGCTGCCCTAAATCTTTGGTTCCTTTCCTGTTCTCAGTGATGAGCATCTGGGAAACAATTATCTCGAGGAGACCAGCAGGAAGCAGCCTTTCAATAGCAGGAGCAGGTGGTGGGACATAATACCATCTGGCTTCCTGCCACCATCCCAATAGTTTATTCCATTCTGTCCTCCTGAAGGTGCTTGTACAAAATGCAAATTTTTCTGATACAGACAAGATACTTTCCCATTATTAATAAGATAGCAATAGGTTTACTATATGTCTTGCTATATAAAAAGCTCAGGGCTGTGTTAGCTTACATTGAGGGGAGGCACCAGTACCCAGAATATAAACCAATCACCTCCAACCTAGGTGTGGTCTAATTCTTCTTTGCTTGTGATGGTGACTGGAGTACGCAATAACTCCAGTGAATAATACCATGACTCTTTCCTTAGATTTGGAGTAGAGGGTGAGGTACAAAAATATGAAGGGAGATCCAATACACTTTACATATGATACCATAATAATAGAACTTTGAGTTATAAAATTCTGCTACTTGTTTAAAAAATATATTCCAGAAGGATCCTTCCCTCCTTAGCTGAGAAAAATGATGGAATTAAGATGGTGAAATAATATTGCATAATGTTTTGTCATCATTGAAGCTGAGAAGAAGTACAGGTAACCCACTACTAACTACACAATAGGGATAATTATACTTCGCTTATCTAGCTTACCTAGTTCTCTTAATTGGTTAGCTTCTGTAAATAAATAACTCATCAAAGACTGTTAACAGTAGTAGCCTTTAACAGAAGTTACAAATACTTGTATGTTATGCAGGCACTAAGCATGTCTCTAATTTCTCACCTGGACCCAGGCAGACCATAGCAATGGTAAAAGCCATAACATTGACTTACATCGAGAACAACATGTAACTCAGAGTCAATATATGCCATATGCCAAGCATTTATATACCTACTTTCATTTTCTTAAAAGTAAAAAAAGAAGTTATTCTGTTTATTGTTTTCATTGGAACAGAGTACCAAGCAAAATAACCTGCTGGGTCAAACAGCTTACTAACCAGAAGAGGCAGGGTTTCTAAATCGCATCTTTCTGAGTCCTAAAGCTATGCAATTTGAAGAGGTTTGGTTGGTACTCCGTAGTCGACTACTTGCCAAGCATGTAAAAGGCTCATAGTCTGAACCACAGAAATGAGAACATTAAATCAAATCAAACCTATGCAGGTCGGATGCCACAGAGCCCCACACCTATAATTTTAAAGCCTACAAGGCAAAAGCCAAAGGATGTAGATGAGTTTGAGGCCAGCCTAAGGAAAATGTGAGAACCTGGCTTAAATTAAAATAAGAATATTTTCAACAATAACATTGCAACTAATGTGCCTATATAAGGTCACAGCAGCTTATAAATATTGAGTAAAACAACATGGTTGTAGTGATTTTTTTTCTGTCAATCTTGATTTCCAGGCAAACGGCTCTATCCCCTGTCTGTCCTCTGTGAGCTGAGTACTATTTCCTTCAATATTTTGTGGGTCGTTTACTATTTCCTGCAATATTTTCTATCCAGTAGTTAACTTGCTCCTATAATACAGTAGCAGGTGACTGCAAAACAACACTTGTAAAGTATAAATTGATTTAAGAAGTAAAGAGACCCTGGTAATATTGTACATATTAACATTTCAGTTATTACTTATACAAGTGGGAAACTGGAGAGAATCAGGTATAAGCTGTATTGATGATACTAATAATTCGTATTTTCTTTGTTATATGAGAGAAAGACATGTATAAGGGTGAGAATAGAGAGGAAAAAGTGGGGAGAAATGTAGACATTTTGGTTAATGGTAGATTAAAAGGGTGAATGAATAAATGTACTCAGGTATTGTAATAAAGTCAACCTTGGGGCTTTGGCTATGTAACAGTAAGAGAAATGCATATGGGGAAAAAAGGAAAGAAAAAAAAACAGATTAAAAAAAGAGACAGGAAAAATGTAGGCAAAATCTTCACAGGCATGGACAATAGGGTATAATGTTAGTCCATCCATCCCTCTCAAACTGACACACGCACACCATCCAACCCACGCTCCATTTCATTGTCTTCAGTTGCTATTTGTCATCCATAACTATGTACCAGTTCATGACAGCTAACCTTACTATTTGGGCAATGCTGCTGGGTGTGAACGGAAGCACTTTGTGGCTTCTGGTGACCCCCATAAACTCATGTATTGCTGATAAGAAACATCCAATCTTCTCTTGCCTGCTTCCAAAGAGAGATTCACCATCTTCCCAAAAGTTTCTTCCAAGTAACATGAAATGAACCATTTTTAAAAGTACATTTCATATTACTTCATAGTGACCCACAAAATATTTACAATTGATGTGTTGAATAGCCTCATCTATGCCAGACTCTAAATATTTTCATCACACCATAAAAACACCCAACTTCTACCAAGTTTATCCCCTACCTCTGTCAGTAGGTTCTTATGATGGTGGTTGTGTTTCTTTATAATTGGACTCCATGGAACTACTCTGAGAAGTCTAAATTCAAAGAGCATGAGGCCATTCCCACTTCTCTTCATGTGAGCCCAGCTTTCCGAGAAAGACTTTTTTGTGTTCCTATTCCTTCCAGTTAAACATCCACCAGCTGCTTTATTTCTCAGGTCAATAATCCATTAGAATAAAGGCACCATAAGGTTTCTGGAAAGGACCCCACAGTGCCCAGCATTCTGGGCCTTCCCTTAAGCCCATAGGTTGAAGGTCAAGATGTGTTCTTACCCTTTGCTTCTCTGGGTCCACATAGCGAATTCCAAAGTAGTCCTTTTCCAGCAAGCTATAGTAGTTGCAGATGTATTCAATAAGAAACTGCCCTTTCGTTTCCCTCTGTAAAGGAAGCACATTTAAGTTAATAGTTAGGACTCACAAGCACATTCCCAGTCTATTCCAGTTGGCCTTACTTAGCTGGATCTGTGTTTAGAACAATGGGTTTGGTTACTTCAAATATTGGCATAAATGTTTCCAATATCACTCGTTACAACTTCAGCAAGCAACAAATTTCACAAAGTGAGCAGCTTAGTCACTTTTAGGTTGTTGTGACCACTGAAGTGACAAGAAGCAACTTAAAGTAGAAAAGGTTGATTTTTTTCATCATGGTTGTATAGCATATAGTGCATTCTGGCAAGGAAGGCTTGGCAATGGAAGTGTGAGACTGCTTGCAGACAAGCAAGCAGAAAGCAAGCAGATGAGTAAATGGAAGGATGAAATAAAACATAGCCAGGAAAAACCACCACCACCAACAACAACAATAACAAAATCAAAATCAGCCATAGAAAACAAAGACATACTAAAAACACCTCAAATTCCATCCACAGAAACTTCTGCCAGTGAAATCCCAAATCCTGAAGGTTTCACAGACTCTCAAAATAGCACTACTATCTGTAAAGCAAATGTTCAAACCCAGTAGACAATAGGGGACATCTGGCATGCAAACCACAGAGTAAGCCAACAAAAATGCATGTGTGTGCTTGCACATGTGCACACAGAAACACACGCTTGTAATCACAAGAATACCCCAAAGTGGAATAAATAGGCTACACAGCAATGCCCTGCATGGGTACAATGTGCTCAGTGTGTTCTGTTTCATTCTATCATGGGTAATTTAATTTGCTTTGTGGTATTTACAACTGAGAAAACATTTCACACTTCATTACCATACAGGAACCCACAATTTGCGAATTTACAGTGCCTTTGACACTTTATTCTAAATGGTATCAGTTTTTTACTGACTCAGGTTTCAGAGACAACTGAGCAACAAAAGAATTCATTGACTTGTTTAAGGTAACTCAACTTGCATGGATTAAGTTAGAATCTCAGTCTCAGTACTTGGATTTGGAATATGTCTTTCTGCCGAACCACATAGTCTTTCTGGAATATTTTGAGACTACTCATGGTTTGAATGGGATAGATACGCAGTGAAAGGCAATGGAATATCCTAGCTCGCACTAGTAATGTTGTGAAAAATCAATGTATTGGATTTAGAGGACTGATAAATCACAATAGGGTATGCTTCAATCAATGTGACTGACAAGAGACATTCCTTTATTCCTCAGCAATAAAATATTGTTTGTTGCTCATGTAAAGGACCCAGAGTTGGTTCTCAGTACCCACATGGTAGCTCATTAGTATCTGTGATTTCAAGTCCAAGCAATCCTTTGTCCTCTTTGGTATCATTGGTCTTTTTTGACAGTGGGATAAAGGTGATACCAAGACAGATAAAGCACATATACATACTATGTGTATATATATATATATATATATGTATATATTATAGATAAAATAATTTAAATAATAATAAATATTATAAATATTTATTAAATTATATATGCTATAAATACTATATAAAATACCTTGGTGTGACTATAACTAAACAAGTGAAAGACATGTATAATAAGAACTTCAAGTCTCTGAAGAAAGAAATCAAAGAAGATCTCAGAAGATGGAAAGATCTCCAATGCTCAGGGTATGGGAGAATTAATATAGTAAAAAGGACCATCTTGCCAAAAGCAGTCTACAGATTCAGTGCAATCCCCATCAAAATTCCAGCTCAATTCTTCACTGAGTTAGAAAGGGCAATTTGCAAATTCATCTGGAATAACACAAAACCAAGGATAGCAAAATCTGTTCTCAACAATAAAAGAACTGGAGGAAACACCATTCCTGACCTCAAGCTGTACTACAGAGCAATTGTGATAAAAACTGCATGGTACTGGTACAGTGACAGACAGGTAGATTAATGGAATAGAATGGAAGATCCAGAAATAAAAACACATACCTATGGTCACTTGATCTTTGACAAGGGAACTAAAATCATCCAGTGGAAAAAAACCCAGCATTTTCAAAAAATGGTGCTGCAACAACTGCCAGTTATCATGTAGAAGAATGTGAATTGATCCATTCTTTTTTTTTTTTTTTTTTTTTTTTTTTTTAAGACAGGGTTTCTCTGTATAGTCCTGGCTGTCCTAGAACTCACTTTGTAGATCAGGCTGTCCTCGAACGAAATCCGCCTGCCTCTGCCTCCCAAGTGCTGGGATTAAAGGCGTGCGCCACCACACCCGGCTCGAATTGATCTGTTCTTAACTCCTTGGACTAAGGACAAGTCCAAGTGGATCAAGGAACTCCACATAAAACCAGAGACATTGAAATTTATAGAGGAGAAATTGGGAAAAAGCCTCTAAGATATGGGCACAGGGGAAAAATTCCTGAACAGAACAGCAATGGCTTGTGCTGTAAGATCGAGAATTGACAAATGGGACCTCATAAAATTGCAAAGCTTCTATAAGGCAAAGGACACTGTCAATAAGACCAAAAGACAACCAACAGACTGGGGAAGGATCTTTACCAATCCTAAATCTGATAGGGGACTAATATCCAATATAAATAAAGAACTCAAGAAGTTGGACTCCAGAAAACCAAATAAGCCTATTAAAAAATGGGGAACAGAGCTAAACAAAGAATTCTCAACTGAGAAACACTGAATGGCTGAGAAGCACCTAAAAAATGCTGAACATCCTTAATCATCAGGGAACTGCAAATTAAAAACAACCCTGAGATTCCACCTCACACCAGTCAGAATGGCCAAGATCAAAAACTCAGGTGACAGCAGATGCTGGTGAGGACGTGGAGAAAGAGGAACACTCCTCTATTGCTGGTGGGACTGCAAGCTGGTAGAACCACTCTGGAAATCAGTCTGGTGGGTCCTCAGAAAATTAGACATAGTACTACCAGAAGATCCAGCAATACCATTCCTGGGCATATACCCAGAAGATGTTCCAACTTGTAATAAGGACACATGCTCTACTATGTTCATAGCAGCCTATTTATAATAGCCAGAAGTTGGAAATAACCCGCATGTCCCTCAACAGAGGAATGGATACAGAAAATGTGGTACATTAATACAATGGAGTACTACTAAGCAATTAAAAACAACGAATTTATAAAATTTTTAGACAAATGGATGGATCTGGAGGATATCTTCTTGAGTGAGGTGACCCAGTAACGAAAGAACACACATGGTATGCACTCACTTATAAGTGGATATTAGCCCAGAAGCTCAGAATCCATAGAAGGATGAACAAAATACCAATGGAAGTAGTTGCAGAGACAAAGTTTGGAGCATAGACTGAAGGAAAGATCACCCAGAGACTGCCCTACTTGGGGATCCATCCTATAAACAATCACCAAACCCAGACACTATGGCTGATGCCAACAAGAGTCTGCTGACAGGAGCCTGATATAGCTGTCTCCTAAGGGCCTCTGCCAGTGCCTGACACATACAGAAGTGGATACTCAGAATCATCCATTGAATGGAGCACAAGATCCCTAGTGAAGGTCCTAGAGTAAGTACCCAAGGAGCTGAAGGGGTCTGAAGTCCCATAGGAGGAACAACAATATGAACTAACCAGAACCCTGAACTCCTTGAAAGTAAACCACCAATCAAAGAAAACACATTGAGGAAGTTGTGGTTCTACCTGTATATGTAGCAGAGGATGGCCTAGTCGGTCATCAATGGGAGGAGAGGCCCTAGGTCCTGTGAAGGTTCTATGCCCAAGTATAGTGAAATGCCAGGACTGGGAATTGGAATGGTTGGGTTGGGGAGCAGGGGGAGGGGGGAGGGGATAGGGGATTTTTGGAGGGGAAACTAGGAAAGGGGATAACATTTGCAAGGTAAAGAAAGAAAATATCTAATAAAAAATTGGGTGAAAAATAAAAAAAAATGGTGAAATAGAAAAAAAAACCCAACAAAGAATCAATGAATCTATAATCTATCTCTTTAAGATTAACAGACTTTTGGAGGAGCTAACTGAAAGAACAAAAGACAGGAACTAAATGATCAGAATCAGAAATAAACAGGAAAAGACAAAAAAAGAACTCAGAATACTAGCATGAAATATCTTACAAACCTGTATTATATTAAGCTAGAAAAAAATAAAAGAGAATACATTTTTAAATTCAGCCAAATCACTACAATGAAACCAAGAAGTACATAACTTAAACAGACCTATAACAAATCTGGAGATTGGAACAGTAATTAAAAATTCTCCCAGCTACAAAACAAGCCTTAGGTCCAGATGGTTTTGCAGAATTCTACCAGACTTTCAAAGAAGATCTACAGCCACTCCTGTGGGGAAAAAGAAAGGGAGAAGGAGGGGAAGAGGGAAGGGAAGGGGGATAGGTAGGGAGATGGGGAGAGGGAGATGGAGAGGGGGGAGGGAAAGGGGGAGGGAGAGGGAGAGGGGAGAGGGAGAAGGAGAGGGAGAGGGAGAGAGAGGGGAAGGGTGGAGGGGGAGGGAGAGGGGAGGGGGAGGGAGAGGGAGAGGAGAGGGAGAGGGGAGGGGAAGGGTGGAGGGAGAGGGAGAGGGTGGAGGGAGAGGGAGAGGAAGAACTCAAAAAAGCCTTCTATTAAATCAGAAGATTATAAAAGTGTAAAAAACCTGATAAAGATACAACAAATATTACACTATAGACTATTCCTGATGAACATAGATTTATTCATAAAATATTTGAATGTTCAAGTACAGACATGCATAAAAAAGATTATTTACCATGAACAAGTTGTCTTTATGCCTGAAATTCAGGAGTGTGTTACCATGATTGCATCAATATACTACATAAATGAACTTATGCAGGAAAAAAAAAAAAAAACAAAAAAAACCTTTGAGAGAATCCAACATGCTTTTCTGCGAAGAGTCCTTCAGAGAGGACTAGAGGTAACACAGTTCAGCATAATATGAACAATATTGAAATGGAAACTTCTTGTTTCTCTGGAAAGACAGTTATGTCAAATGATGTTTTGCTGGGGCACACAGGTAAAAGGAGGTTTTGCCAAAGCAGACACTTAAGAATGTTTTCCTGAAACAGACACAGGTAAAAGGATGTTTTGTTAAAGCAAACATGTGAAAGGATGCATGATGTTAACAAGGAATATGAACATAACCCAACAGACAGTGGATGATGTGGGATGGTATTGGTGTGCCTTGTCATTCCTTAGTGGTCATCATTTGTTGTAATTTCATAGGAAGAAACACAACAGAAAACTTGGGATTGTGTTCTAGTGGCTTCTTGCCACTTCTGCAGACGTAGGCTGATTGGCAGAGTGAAGTGGAGGTTTCTGGATATGTCAGCTGATACAAACTCACAAAGAGTTTTGCTAAGACAGACTCATGTGGTGTTTTGCTGAGGTAAGGCATGCGATGCTTGTATAGAGTATAAATAGGACTCCTCGGACATTGACGGGGTGGGGGTGGGGGCTTGCATAACTATAACTACTTTTGCAATGCTTCGTTGGTCTCTTGTCTTTGTCTTTGTTGATCTTCACTTCGTTGAGAGAGGCACAGCTGAGAACCTCTCATGGAGTTTCCGCTAGTCCTGGTTGCTCCTGCTTATTTGACTGAAGCTGGCTGTTTCTGTTGGGTCGTGTCACCACTGCTGAGTCGTGTTTGCTATCCTGACACTACTGAACTGGACTGCTGGTATGCTGATGGTGTTTTCAAGTGGATCAAGCTGCTGCTGCTGATTCATGTGAACTGAACCACTGATATCCTGACAACGCAGATTAGATTTGTTTCAAAGACCTACTTCTAAACAGATTCACTTCCTCTGTGTCTTAGTGGTCTTTGTTTTCCACTATCTCTGGTAGGCCAGAAGGGAGGTTAAAGCATTTAAGAACCCTTCTTGAAAGTAGACTTTAAAAAATTTAAGCCTATACAATATATGCTAACACCAACCTAAATGGAGAGAAACTTAAAGCAATCCTACTGAAATCAGGAAACTATTGAATGAGATATTAAATGATATAACCCAGACCTGGATATACAAGTGTTTCATGTTATTTTCACCTGAGATTTAGAATTCAAAGTCTTCACATGTGAATACATATTCTGGAGTAACCACAAAACAAGGTAAATAAAAAATGGACCATTGCTGGGAGGGAAGATAGATGAGAAATAAAAAGGGTACAAGTGGCAGAGGCAGGCAGATTTCTGAGTTTGAGGCCAGCCTGGTCTACAGAGTGAGTTCTAGGATAGCCAGGGCTACACAGAAAAACCCTGTCTCAAAAAACAACAACAACAACAACAACAACAAAAAAAAAAAAACAAAAAACAAACCAACCAAACAACAACAACAACAACAAAAACCCCGGGTACAAGTAGTCTGATGGGGAAAATGGAATAAATGGGTGAGGGTCTCTAAATATGGAAGGGGAGATAGATAAATACAGAAAAAGGTGAGGTTAGGGTAAAAAAACAATAAGAATATCTGAAAAAATCATAATAAGCTATAGTAATATTTACTGCCAAATGTACATATAATACACATAAATCAGTTTATTAATACACATAATTTAAATATACATGGTTTAAATAAAGTAATTTCTTTTTTGTCTTTTTTTTATTAGATATTTTCTTTGCCTTTCCTAGTTTTCCCTCCGAAAAACCCTCCCCCCTGCTCACCAACCCACCCACTCCCACTTCCTGGCCCTGGCATTCCCCTATACTGTGGCATATAAACTAATGAAGTAATTTCTTTAAAAGCAGATCAGACCAGTGGGAATGGAGATCCTTAACACACTTATATTGTACCAAAACTATATAAATACAAATGAAATATTGTTTAAAACAATCTTTAAGCAACGGTATTATACAGGTTTCCCATGGTCTATGTTGTAATACAAATTGCTTTTTATATTCCTCAGTAAGATTAGACATCTATTTTTAATGTGTTTTCTATTGTGATTGCTTCGCAACAGATGGGGAAAACCATTGTAGAACCTATTCCAGAAAATGTTTATTCTGATCCAAAGTGGCACCATACTTGGTTTCATGTGGGGAACTTTAATTCAGAAGCCTCACTGTGAATGAACTCGGTGCTTTTCCCACATTCTCTCCCTGACTGGTCGCACAGTTGTCTGTGTGTATATGCAGATCTGTAACTTGCACTGAGTATGGGGGGAATACCTGGAATAATTTTGGGTATCTTTTTCTCAATATGGTATTTTTATTGATTCTTTCTGAATTTTACATTGCACACATTTTACATTGTTCATACTCATTTTCCACTCATTCCATGTTCAGATCCTGACTTCCTTGAGACTTTTGTTATGAAATATGATGTGGACCCTGGTGGTGTATGCCACTGAGTAGTTACGCTGTGTAACACAGATCTGGTATAAAGGGGGCTTATTGGGAGAATGGATAGGAGTGAGTACCTGGGAAAAGGTAGAAGCAGACCAGTGGACATGTAGACAGGCAGACAGAGCAAGTCCGAGGCATAGGGCAGAGAAGGAGGTTGGTGATGAGTAGGACAGAAACGGGGGAGAAAACACTGGAAGTAGGGAGAGCTGGGGTACCAGGCAACCCTTTTATCTGTCCTCACACCCCTAGAGAACCTGGTGGGTGTGGCAGGTCATGATGTAAGCAATTGCTAAATCCCTGAGGGCAGGCAGGCAAAATTGCCTGAATGCTAATAACCTCCCCCCACAAAAATTAAATTTAAATTTAAGGAAAGTAAAACAAGTTCAATTTGTGTTACGTGTATATTCACAGGAACATAGTCAAACTCTCAGTGGCTTGCCCCTTAAATAGGACTGAATACTTCCCTTCCTGCACTTTTGCCAGAAACCATCAACTGTGGAAAGCTAACTCAGCATCCTTATTACATTTTTCAAAGAATTCTCTTTGATAGCTTACTGTGTAGGCTGCTTTTTTTTGGGGGGGGGGAGGGGGAGGGGGTTGACATTGTCATAGAAGTCTTCCATGTCCCTTTTTCTCAACTATGCCTCTGAAATCATCACTGCAGAAGTAAGAAGTGCTTGTTGACAGGAGCCTGATATAGCTGTCTCCTGAGAGGCTCTGCCAGAGCCTGACAAATATAGAGGAAGATGCTCACAGCCAACCATAGACTGAGCAAAGAGTCCCCAATGGAGGAGTTAGAGAAAGGACTGAAGGAGCTGAAGGGGTTTTCAGTCCCATAGGAGGAACAACAATATGAACCAACCAGAGCTCGCAGGGACTAAATCACCAACCAAAGAGTACATATGGAGGGACCCATGGCTCCAGCTGCGTTATGTAGCAGAGGATGGCCTTGTTGGACATCAATGGGAGGAGAGGCCCTTGGTCCTGTGAAGGCTAGATGCTCCAGTATAGGGGAATGACAGGGAGGGAAGGAGGAGTGGGTGGGTGGATGAACACCCTCATAGAAGCAGGGGGAGCGGGCATTAGACAGGGAGTTTTTGGAGGGGAAACCAGTAAAGGGGATAAAATTTGAAATGTAAATAAATAAAATATTTAATAAAGAATGACAAAAAGTAACTTCCTTGCTTTTTTTTTTTTACAGTTATTGGGACCATGGATCATGGGTTTCTACATGGTTTCTGGTGACAGCACAAACCATGAACATGGCCCCTGTGTGCAGTAGGACTTTGGAGCCAGACATGGCCCTCTATGGTAACATCAATACAGATATCACCTTGGCCTAAGGTGGCAGCAGAGACCACACACATCAGCCAGATCCTCCTTCTCTCCTCAATGCATGCTTCACTCTGTTTTTCTCTCTTTTCCATGTTTACACCACATATTGTCTCATATTAGTGATACCCTGCCATACACACCAGGAGGTGGAGAGGCCTCACTGGTTTCCAAGGCCAATGCCCCCAACTTGTGGTATCTTAAAAGACAAATTTAAGTGAGGCAGAATTTTATCTGTGTTATTGAAATGCCGTTTAATTAGTCTTTGTGTAAAATGACTACGTGTTTGAGCAGAGAAACAGGAAACTTTTACTAATGAAAGGTCTAATTCTGTTGCCTTTCCACCAAAATGCTAAACAAAATCCTTTTCTGTAGTCCAAGGGTGGTAAATAACAGCTCAATGGCCAATAATATGTGATTGGACATCTCACATATCATAGAATTGCTGCCGATGAATTAGCTCTCCTTTCTAGCCCATTCTAACATTGCAATAATATTCCAGTTGGATTCTTTGATAATCATTTTGAAAGAAGGAAAATACCATGTAGTTTCTCTGAATTTCTACTACCCAGTCTGTTTGGTAAGTTATTCCCTATTTTCTGGTAATTTTAAAGATGTTTGTTAGCCATGGTGGGTTTATCTGTAATCCCAGTGGTTCAGAGGCAGATGCTTGGCAGTAGTGGAAACAAATGTTGGTTTTATTTTCTCAGATGATGGGATTATACTGATGAGAGCTGGGCCCAAGCTATGATACTATGTATCTAGGCCTGCGTCCATAGAGTTTCCATCTCATTATTGCTAGGATCTAAGCCTGGAAGCTTCTAGCTTCTGTACCTTCCATCTGCTAATAATGTTGGCTTAGAATGTTTCAGCCTCTGAGATTTATTGCTGAATAATCTCACTCTTCCCAGCTCTTTCTGAACTCTGGTTGTCTGATTCAACTCAGCTGTTCTAGCACAAGCTCCTCTCCAGGCTGACTGACTCAGACTGTCTTCCCTTGACTTCTGATTGCATTGCTCTGCTTAGAAAGACTACCTCTGAACTCAACTGTTCTGCTCTGAATTGTACTCAACTGAACTGACCTTAACTCTCGGAACTGAATTGCTCAGAACTTAATTGAATTCTCTCTCCATCACTGTTCTTTATGCAGCTTCTCTTTCCTGTCGGCACTCATGAGAGTTGTGCATATCTTATCTCTGACTCATTCTGTCAAATCTTTCTCTGATTCATTATTTTGTCTGCCCATCAAGTAGCATATTCTCTGGGATAAAAAGTATATGGCTTGTGTGCATTCTATCTGTATCGTATGTGATCCTTGTCAGTGTAGCCATATTACTGGATTAAAATTCCTCTACACGAGAGGATTGCAAATTCTAGCTCAACATGGGCTACATAGTGAAACATCAGAAAGTACATAGCTCTAGGCTAGATTGTATTATATACAAAGTCTCTGATTCGGAAGTCAAATAATAGTTGTAATAATAAATTTAAGGATTGGTAACAAGTAGATGTTCAGTAAATTAAAAACTATACTCAAGAGTGGTGGCAATTGCCCGTAATCTTAGCATCAGGAGGCCGAAGCTTATGAATCATGACAAAGCAATTACAGTATGATGTAATAGGAAGAGGTTTACTTATGATGCCATGGTCTTTGTTTGAAGGGTATCACATGGACTAGAGTAAGCAGGAACTTCTGTTAAACACAGATTGAGTACTGAACTTGTTATTCTCTCCTGGGATAAGTTTTGCTTCCTCATGCCTCAAAGAAGCTGATTCTTAAGAACACAAACTGGATTAGTTCTCAAAAAATTACATGTCACCTCACCATTCCAAACAAGACATCAAAAACCAACAGACAAACAGAACAAACTACTTCAATCAAGTCTCGCTTTTGCTACTTACCAGCTGAGAGGCCTTCAGCAAGTCATGAAATCTTGAAGCTGAGTTTTTACTGGGTAAATGGGTAGCAATTATAACAATTTCCTGATCTACACCCAACAGGTGATTTTAAGTCTCATTTACATATTTGGTAAATACCAATCATACACTGGAATAGCAATTAGTGAGAAACAGTGAAGGAAATATAGTAAGCAATTATTTGTAAACCCAGGGGCCTTAAATCCCTGTGGTTTGAAACTGTGAAACATCTTAGAAATGGCAAAGCACAAGTGATATGTCATTATTACTAAAATTAGGAATAAACTTAAAGATAATTTGTGGAACACTGGGAACAGTGTTATGGGTCACTTTGTTTTCAAAGTATATGGCTTGTGTGCTTTAGAGTAGTATTTCCCTCCTAGAATTGTCCCTTATAAGGGAGGAGGAGTGAACAGGGAAAAAAAAAAAAAGAGTTCGAGTCTTTTGATAACAGCCAGTTGCTGACAATGTATTTGCTTTAATTCCCTAGATCAGTGGCAAAGTCAAAACAATAATACATCTGTGATACAAAAAAAAAAAAAAAAAAAGGAAAAAAAGTCCTATATCAACAATGTTTTTATCCCCACAAAAAATAATAAAAACCTTAACTTTCAATTCCTAAAGCTCTAATCTAAGGCATTTTGAAACTTTTGAAATGTTGGTTAAGTTAAAAAGAGACGCTACTCAAAAGGATGATTCTAAGCTAAAGCTAAGAGTTTGGAAGTTACCATCAGGAATGAAGGTAAAAACGCAATGATAGAAAACTGCACTTATGTAATTAAACAGTGTCATGAACAGCTTTCACAGACTACACCTTTAATCTCCTAATGATCCACTGATTTAGTTAATATTCATCCCATGGTAGCTATTAGAATTAGGACACAGATTGGAATGAACAGTGGGTTACAAAACAGAATATATCTAGTAAAGGCAAGCTTTGTGTTTTCAAAAAATGCTAAGTACAATATAAGAAAGTCACTGGATGACTGCCCAGGATCCCAATACTCCTACTTCTCTGCTAATGGCACCCCAATATTGTGCAACTATGTGCATGATTATTGAGATGCAAATTCACATTATAGTCTAAAAGAACTAGGACCTATCCTTATCTCCAGGACACAGGCTAGACTGATCTAAAGATAATTCTTCTTCTCTTGTCTGACTGGTTCAAGAAAGCACATACAATATAGCATATGAAGTCACTTATTAGAGATTTTAGCATAGTTTCTGTTTACTTACTGAAAGAGTTTCAAGAAAAGACTTTCTCTTACCTCTAAGTAATAGACAAGGACATACAGCCTATAACTACTGCCAGTCTGAAACACATTGGCTAGAACCTAATATCCAGAGAAGTGAAGACTTTGTATTCACGTTGTTAAACTATTAATATGTATGTAAATAGATGTCACGATGTCCATCTATTATTGAAGCTAATGCAAATTTGCTTTTCTGTTTATTATACTCAAACTTCTCACTCAGGGCAAACAATGAAAGAAAGCCTCAAACTAAATACAGTTGATTAGTAACCAACCAGGCTGGAATAACACACAGGTATAGGTGACAAAGGGACCAGCCAAACTGATGGTAAATTTGCTACAACAAATTTCCCAGCATGTTCTGTTTTGTCAACAAAATACCATGATACTTTGGGGTTAGGAAACTGTTATACCAACCTGGCTCCTGGCTGCTGTTGTAAAGACTAACTATCAGAGTTAGCTGGAACTTTATGTATCATTTTGTCTATTCAAACTGTTCAGAATTTATTAATCTTTGATGATAAGAATGTAATCAGTCTTACTTAAACTTGCATTCCTGATATAATTAACTTAGAAATTAAGCTGGATGCTTGGTTTGAGTTTATACCCATGCCCCCCTATTTCTCTTTGTTGCCCATTCATGCCCTGAGGCAGAGAAACTTATATGTGCCTAAGATGACTAGATATAAGACCATTTACTGGAAACAGTGAGGTGTTAAAAGCAACACCTCACAAAAAGGTGTTGAGAACAAAATGTGAGTATAGATGGATGACATGTGACTGTGGCTTTGTATGCTGTTCTAGGTCAACATCGTCAGAAAAACTATTTCTTCCTTTGTAAGACTCTTAGAAAATATAAAATGAAAAGTTTATCATTCCTTGTCCATATTATATCTGTTGTGTTATATTTAATAAACAGAGAGGTGAGCCTCTGTTCAAGAGATCAGAACATCTCAGAACAATATGAAAGCTGATCATGCTGGCTCACCAACTGCTAGTGGAGTCTGAGGATGAGACCCTTATCCTCTGGATATGGGCACTGTGCTATGGGGGCCAGTCCTGTAGACATTGTCTATTTTGTTGTTGTTGTTATTTTTATTGTTGTTCTTGGTTTTGTTTGTCCAGTCAAGGTTTTTCTGTGTAGCACTGGACATCCTGTAAGTCTCTTTGTAAATCAAGTTCTCCTTGAGCTCACAGAGATCCCTGCCTCTCAAGTGCTGGAATTAAAGGCCTGAGCCACCATGCTAGGCCTGCAGTTGTGTATTAATGTACCAACTGCAGAATTGTGACAGGAAGAAAAAGGCTTTGTTCCCAAAAGGCAGTGTATAAATAAAGAGTGTGATGGGAAGTTTTGTGGAGTATTTTGAGTGACTGCAAAGAAAGTATAGAGAATAAAGAAAAACTGGCTAGAATAGCAGAAGAATGAAACTCAGAAAGTTAGGCAGGAGATGTAGTCACATTCAGAATATGCCTATTTTCTTCAGTAGCCTGTGTTCTCACAGACATTGGGTAACTTTAACCACATGAAGATCCTTAGACCCTTAGGTAATGTCTTAAAATCTAAACCACCAACTTTCAGACAAATAGCATTTAACTTGGGGGAGCTGTACTGAAGGCTGAGGGAGGGTGACCACCAGGCCTGTTTCATAGTTTGCAAGAACTGATTGGTACCTTTTCTCTTTCTTTCTGAGTCCTGGGAAACCCATCAGAAACTGTAGTCTATGCAGACTTCCCTTGATGTAAGAGAACAGGGAGAATCTAGTGCTGGCCTTCTTGTTTGCATAAAGTATATGAGTGTGGATATCTGTTAAGTCCATTTGTTTCATAACTTCTGTTAGTTTCACTGTGTCCCTGTTTAGTTTCTGTTTCCACGATCTGTCCATTGATGAAAGTGGTGTGTTGAAGTCTCCCACTATTATTGTGTGAGGTGCAATGTGTGCTTTGAGCTTTACTAAAGTGTCTTTAATGAAAGTGGCTGCCCTTGCATTTGGAGCATAGATATTTAGAATTGAGAGTTCCTCTTGGAGGATTTTACCTTTGATGAGTATGAAGTGTCTCTCCTTGTCTTTTTTGATAACTTTGGGTTGGAAGTCGATTTTATTCGATATTAGACTGGCTACTCCAGTTTGTTTCTTCAGACCATTTGCTTGGAAAATTGTTTTCCAGCCTTTTACTCTGAGGTAGTGTCTGTCTTTTTCCCTGAGATGGGTTTCCTGTAAGCAGCAGAACGTTGGGTCATGTTTGTGTAGCCAGTCTGTTAGTCTATGTCTTTTTATTGGGGAATTCCATCTCACACCAGTCAGAATGGCTAAGATCAAAAATTCAGGTGACAGCAGATGCTGGCGAGGATGTGGAGAAAGAGGAACACTCCTCCATTGTTGGTGGGATTTCAAGCTTGTACAACCACTCTGGAAATCAGTCTGGCGGTTCCTCAGAAAATTGGACATAGTACTACCGGAGGATCCCGCAATACCTCTCCTGGGTATATATCCAGAAGATGTCCCAACCGGTAAGAAGGACACATGCTCCACTATGTTCGTAGCAGCCTTATTTATAATAGCCAGAAGCTGGAAAGAACCCAGATGTCCCTCAACAGAGGAATGGATACAAAAAATGTGGTACATTTACACAATGGAGTACTACTCAGCTTTTAAAAAGAATGAATTTATGAAATTCCTAGGCAAATGTTTGGACCTGGAGGGCATCATCCTGAGTGAGGTAACACAATCACAAAATAACTCAAATGATATGTACTCACTAATAAGTGGATATTAGCCCAGAAACTTAGTATACCTGAGATATAAGAGACAATTTGTAAAACACAGGAAACTGAAGAAGAACGAAGACCAAAGTGTGGACACTTTGCCCCTTCTTAGAATTGGAAACAATCACCCATGGAAGGAGTTACAGAGACAAAGTTTGGAGCTGAGACAAAAGGATGGACCATCTAGAGACTGCCATATCAAGGGATCCATCCCATAATTAGCCTCCAAACGATGACACCATTGCATATACTAGCAAGCATTTGCTGAAAGGACCCAGATATAGCTGTCTCTTGTGAGACTAGGCTGGGGCCTAGCAAACACAGAAGTGGATGCTCACAGTCAGCTATTGGATGGATCACAGGGCCCCCAATGGAGGAGCTAGAGAAAGTATCCAAGGAGCTAAAGAGATCTGCAACCCTCTAGGTGCAACAACATTATGAACTAACCAGTACTCCGGAGCTCTTGACTCTAGCTGCATATGTATCAAAAGATGGCCTAGTCGGCCATCACTAGAAAGAGAGGCCCATCGGTCATGCAAACTTTATATGCCCCAGTACAGGGGAATGCCAGGGCCAAAAAATGGGAATGGGTGGGTAGGGAAGTAGGGGGGAGGGTATGGGGGACTTTTGGGATAGCATTGGAAATGTAATTGAGGAAAATATGTAATAAAAAATATTAAAAAAAAAGTATATGAGTGTGCATAAACTGCAGTGTGGTAATTCTTATATAGGTGTCCTTCAAATTATGGACATTTTTTTTTTTTGTGACCTTTGGCTTGTTTCCTTCTCATATTCCAACTTTGGCTGGAGAGCAAGGGTTAGGAAGCCCTTTACAACAAGTGGTCAGGCAAGACAGGGAAGGTGTGGACTGCTGGCAGAGGAGGTAGGTGTGTGTGTGTGTGTTTGTGTGTGGTTTCTAGAAAGCTTAAATAGCCAATGATTTAACAATACAATGCATTTGCTTTCTTATGCTTAGCCCAAGAAGCTCTGCATTAGTATTAAAGTTTTTTACTCAGAATTTTTACATAGTGGAGTGTTTATGGGGAAAATATGATAAAATTGTTGAAAAAGAAAATAAGTTTTTTTGTGTGCAGTGAAACAAAAAGAAAATAAGTTTTTGGTGTGCAGTGAAACATAATTAGGTACTTAACCAAAAAACAGATGTACCTATTCTAATAAACACGCCAAGCTAAAAATCTCTGTTGGCTCTGGTCTACCTTTATCCCAGGACTCTAGGTGAAGGAATGATATACATTTTAAAACGCTTTTTATTCATCCCCAAGCCCATCTCTCCAAATTTCCTTTTAAGTGTGCAAGGGGCCCAGATAACTGCATTCAGAAGTCAGTGAACAACACCAAGGCTAAAGAAATAGTGAGAAATTTATTCCAAAGCTTTTGTCAGGAATGGTCTTCCACCTACATCAACTAAGCCTATTGGAGTACACATGGGCACTTGGGAGCCCCAAAATGTTGCTAATTTCCCAGGTCAGTGGTTGACAGAGGTAGGAAACCATGGACGTTAAGATCAGAGTGATTTTTATTTGCCTTACTCTCTTGCTTCTATTTGTTCTTGTTTGAAACTCTGTGATGTTCTGTAGCTAATAGGATAATTGGGAGTCTGGCTTTCAAGTTTTAATAATGCTTGAGCTTTTTTCTCACAGTGCATTAAAAGAATATTTTCTGCACTTTACCTTCAAAGAATATAGTCTCGTCTTACATGGTTAAAAAGAAGTGCATTATACTGATAACCAACTCAGTAAAAGTTTCATTATAGGAAAACTCAAAAATATGAATGAATGAACACACATGAGTAGCTTGTTATCTCCCACTGGCATCACTAGCAACATTTATCTTTGTTGCCTACAAGGCTTTATTTTATATATCTCTATCTCTATATGTGGGTATAAGATATAACATGTGTAAAACATGCACTCTAAAAGATGATTCTTTTTATGTATATTTTGCACATTTTTGAATATATATGTGTGAATGCCTTCTGCAGATGGAATCCTAAAAGGAAGATCCCCACTTTATCCTCAGTGAACATCTTCATCAAAGAGAATTTTAATTTACAATTAAAATTTCTCAGATGAACTGGAGATTTACTAGCTCAGACCTACAGGAACATGGAAATTGCACTGACTCAAAGAAAACTAAAAAATTAATAATAAATATTCTACATATTACAAACACTCAGTCATCATAAACTTCAAGATAGCATAGATAATGAACACTGAGTTGAGACAACTATATTTCTGAAACGGAGAAGCTTCACACATTTGACTTTAGGATAAGTGGTCCATAGGAAATTATTTGATTCAAAACAAGAGATACACAAGCTGAACACTGAATTAAATCTTTCCTGCATTTGATATATTATCCAACCTTAGTTATTATCAGGCAAAAGAACCCAAAGTGTTTCTGTATTCATGAAGCCTGGTAGGTTAGGCATTGGAGCCTTGCTGAGACACGAATAAGCATGATCTTCAAGAATAAAAAGCTGGCAGAGTGCATATATTTTCCTTTTTCCAGGAACCTCCCATCTGCCACAGAAGAAAAAAAAAAGGCAGAGGAGGCTTAATGAACAAAAAAGGATTTGTAACAGCTGATAGCAATGACTAAAGTGCTACCAGGCATTCTGCATATTTTTAGTTTCTGAAAAACAAAACAACCTTGGCTTCTGTTCTGTGTTAGAACAGATACAAGTATAATCAAGATGTTTTTCTTTGTCCATGACTAATCCCTTGAAATGAGGAGGAGGTATAATTGGGGAATCCAGCCTTCTAGTTTTTAAATACATGTAACAAATTATTCTGGTGGCCAAGCATATTCCTCATCCACTGTATGTCTGTATGTTGGCACATGTGTATGCACATGGAGGAAGCCATGACGCCACATGCCTAGTAGAGAAGGAGGTTCAGGAGAGACATATGAAAATTTCTAATCAATCCTGCAATGGGAACTTGATGGGAAAGTTAGGTCTACTTTTCAAAAATTGAATTTCAGACTCTTTCAGCCTAGGCTTAGAGAACTTAACAGTATCACAATCATAATGTTGGTACTAGACTGTAAATTTGTTTAGAGTCTGAAAATCATTCATATTGCCTCTCCTCTTAAAGCTAGGCTTTCTGTTTGTTTGTTTTAGGGTGTTTTTTTGTCTTGTTTTGTTTTGGGTTTTCCACTGCTAATTAGCAGAGAAGAGTTAGGGAAATGTTGCATGCAATCATGGGTACAAACTACAAAGAAATATATGTATAGAAAAAGCAGGACAAGGAAACTCAAAACAGCAATTATGAATATATCCAAGGGCCTCAGGAACAATATGAATAAATGCCTCAGGGAAGACTGTAAAAATAGTTGAATGAAATAATGGAAAAATAATTCATGACGTGAAAGTAGAATTTAGCAGAAAATATAGAATCACTATACTGATACAAAACCTCAAATGAGAAACTCAGAAGGAAGGTAAGTCTGAACTGTAGATTAGAAGGCATAAAATTAGATTTCTGGTTTTGAGATAAGTTATAAGAAATGACAAGATACTGACCACAAGCAACTTCAGGAGAAAAGGTTTTATTTGGCTAACATGTATAGAGTCCATTGATCAAACTAAAGGTATTAACTCAAGGTAGAAACCTAGAGGTAGGAACTAAAGCAGAGCGCATAGGGGAACACTGTTTACTGGCTTGCTTCTCCTGGGTTTCTCAGACTGATTTTTAATATAACAAAGAACCAGCTGTCTAAGGGTGGTATTGCCCATAGTTAGCTTGTCCCTCCCGAATCAATTATTAATCAAGAAAATGTTCTCCACACTTGCCTACAGATAATATGATAGAGGGATTTCTTCAACTGAAGTTACCTTTTGCAAGTTGACACCACCTGTATCAAGGTGACATAAAAACTATCCAGCTCAATATCCATGTGTCCTTGGGCACATTCTTTATTCTGAGACACTAGAATTTGAAAATATCAGCTGGGCTCAGATTCCTTCTAAAATGGGTAAGAAATATGAGATGTCTGAAGAGTAGCAGTTAATATTACAGTGAACTGATTTTGAACTTTAATGTCTATAAAAATATGTATTCATGTGTTTACATAGATCATTTAGTATGTATATGAATGTATTAAAGTTATAAATGTTGCATTGGAAAGAAAACATACAAGCCTGGTGACATCGCTCAGCAGGCAAAGTAGATGCTGGCAAGTTTAAGTACCTCGTTAAATTCCAGAGACTCACATAGTTGAAAGAACTGTCTGCCAGAAGTCATCCTCTTACATCTATATGTGTGCCATGGTGTATATACATACAATAAACAAGCAAGCAAATAAATCAGTGAAATATTAAAAATAAAAATCACATGGGTAATTCTTTTCTGACTCATGTCTAATCCCTCCACTAGAAGCTGGTTAACTTACCTACTGGCTACAATCTCCTCTCCTACAAGCTACTTTTGTATCATCCCTGACAATGAGTTACGCCAACACTCAGGAATCAGTTTTGGGAGAACACTGTAGAGCTGCCACATGGCAAGAACCCATAAGCATAACCCAGGGGCCAGGAAGAATGTGACTATGTGTCTTTCATGTCATTCTCTTCCCACAGTCTGCCTGCCTTTATTACCCCAAAGCCCACTCTCATTCCAAGATTTTCTATGTGAACTACAGTAAAACCCACTGCCACACCATGGAAAGTACTACCCACTTCTTCAAGGCTTCTGGGAATTCAAAGGCTAGACAGAGAAATATTCAAAGCAAAGGTCAGAGAACACCCACCCAAAGCCTAATGAAATATTTGTTGGCAAGTTAAATATAACAAGAATATAAAAGATAATACGAGACAAATCTTTTTAATAAAATGATTATTTTTTAAACACTGCAGAAGGCTAACAAATGAAGGGGTTCTACATGAAAGAAGTATATTAATAAAGGGCTTGGTAGTAGTTACCCTTAGCCACATTGTCAAAGTCTGTGTGCTCAACAATAATGCCGGCTATGGGAAGTTAGATATCAGAGATGTTAAAGGCAGCCAAAGAACTCTTGCTTCCTAGGGCCAAATGTTATGTAATCTCAAACATTTCCACCTCTTTCCTAAACCTAGACATTGTCCTTTATAAACTACAGTTATCTTACAAACTACAGGTATTGGACAATGATAGAAAGAAAAGAGGAGGTGCTCTTAGCAACTTTGAGTGCCACAAAAGTTATATTATATTCCACTAATTATAGAGCAATATAACTGTGACTGTCTCTTGTGAAACCTATACTCATGCTTGGTTATCTTATTCTTTCCCAGCATGTCTTTCAGTTCACTTTTATTCTTAACATTGAAGTTAAAAAGTATCTCTAAATAAATCTCCAAATATATTTGATAGAGGCTCATTTCTTTTCTTCTTGGAAGTAAGAAGTCCTGATTTTACCTAAATGGGGATTTCTAAGAGGAAATAAAACTCTCAAGGTGACTGTCAGCAATATATTGAGCTATGCCTCTGTCCTATCATCAAAACCAATATTAAATAAAATAATGATAATGAATTGTTCTCCCCCAATGTCATAGACTTACAATGTAGACATTTTTATAGTTTTCAGTGGGGAGTAAGGAGTAAGAGTGGGAGAAGATAAGCTATAAATTATGATCAGAAGTCTACAGCTTCTCCTTCGAACACATTAACACAATTCACCTGAGATGCTAACAGCGGAATTTCTTGGTTAAGATCGCTTATTCGAGTATCTCAATTCTATAGCTACCTAAAGAGATGTTACGGGAACAGTGATATACATAGGGATTTCCACTACTTCTTCAGAGCCTTCTATGTGAAAATTCAGCCTGAAAAACTTCTGGTCTGGTCTATTTGGAATTCCAAGGAATTCAAGTAGTTTTTGTACAAAACAAGTTTGTTCCTCTTTGAAGTTAGATGTGAATCTAATACGAACAGAAATGTTAATGAGAAGGCCCAGGGGTCTAGAACAAAAGTATTGACAATAGTCTTACTGTAGAGTCATTGAGGAAATAAGAGTCTTTCCTAAAACCATGAAACCATGAACATCATTGTTAGCAAGGTTATTTTTTAAACATCTATGCTTTAGGTGGATTTTTTTGTGTGTCTAGATAGCTTAACAAGAAGTCAAAATGACTACACTGAGAGAATCTGTTCTGACAGATTTTACTATGTTTTTATTCATGACATAGGGTAGGAGGAGTGTAGAAATAATATAACAGCTATTTGAGTGATTCTCAATTTTTAAAAAGATGTCCTGGAATGCTACCAAAGGGAGTTTCCTTACTTCATCCTTAGATCTTAATTCAGCATATCTTAAATATAAATTAATAAATCTACTTTTGAATATTTCTTTGCCCCATTGATTTTAATGAGATTTTTTTTCAGACCTTAATATACAGGGAATGAATGGATTATTTGATCAAAATCTCTAGAACCTGGCTTGAGGCAAAACTTGTTTTATTTTTTCTTCCAAGAATGTAATTCCATTGAAAGAAAGTGACAGACATTCTTGAGAAACATGTGTAAGGAACTCACAGAATGTCTTCCTGGAAGCTCTGCACACATGAGTTTCTTTCTCACTGTTTCAACCTCACTTGTCCAGCTCACCTGGTTCTCAACACAGCTGTCCATCACCTTAAAACTTTTGCCTTTGGCTTTAACTTTACATCCTCTTCCTTGAGACTAAACAACCCATTCACTATTTTCAAAACTGTTTGCTGGTCTGTGGCATTGGGGATTGATCCGAAGTTAAATGAAGTATTGACAGAACTATCTTCACAGCAGGAATGACAAATGATTCAAAGGGCTTCACTATACTTAGATATTTAGTAAATAAGAACATGTATAGGCTAAGCACTGTTTTCTCTAGTGTAATATAAATTAAGATTTGTTGGATGGAGGAGGGTATATGAAAACTAGAACAACTCATTCAGAAAGAAAAACTTTGTATCAAATGCAATGAAAAGATGTGAGTTTCTTAAGTAAAAATACAGTTTATAAAATAGTAATTTTTAACATTCATATGATCCATTTCAATTGCCCTGGTACTAGACAAAACAAAGAAAAAGAAAAAGAAAGAAAGAAAAAAAGAAAGAGAGAGAGAGAGAGAGAGAGAGAGAGGAAGGAAGGAAGGAAGGGGGGAAGCAAGGAAGGAAGGAAAGAAGGAAGGAAGGAAGAAAGGATGGAAGCAAGGAAGGAAGGAAGGAAGGAAGAAAGAAACAAAGAAACAAAGAAACAAAGAGAGAGAAAGGAAGAAAGGAAGGAAGAATGACAGACTTTTTTTCCTTCTCCAAAATAGCCATGCCATTTCCAGGTAGGTATGCACTGTTTATTCTGTGTCCAAACAAGGCAATATGAAACAAAAAGTACAATTCAATTAATTTTGTGTTGATTATCTATTATAGAACATGAGGCCCACCCTTAAATGTGGTTAATATGCCCAATGAGAAAATGAATTACTTCTTTACAAACAGATGTCAAAGGGAGATAGCTTCTTGGTTAGTGAAGGGAGCCTTTGTCCTCTTTCTTGTTTCAGTGCCCTGTTTGGCTTGATCCTAGATGATTTCTGATTTTGTATTTTCATGAATTTGGGTTGGTGTGAATATGCATTTCTTTTTTGTTGTTTTTTATTATGGTTTGTTTGCTGTTTGTTTTTTTAAAGAGGAGAAAAAAAATCATAGAGTTTGATCAGTGGGGATCATCTGGGTGCAGTTGGGAAAGGAAAACAGTATATGAAAAACATTTAAATAAAAAGAATAAATATCAAGTGAGAAATCCTAAGGCTGTTTTAATGTTGGATACAAGAACAGTTTCTGTAACAATCACATCATGTTGTCAAGAAAAATATCCAAACCTTGAAAATCAGGCATGAGATGATTAAGTATCATCTCAATGACCCATAAAGCATTTTCCAACATAGTCACATAATGGCCACCTCATTCCTTTTTTTTTAATTTTGTAATTATATTTATGTACAGAAAACTTAGTGTACATTTAACCCAGTTTAGTGGTGAGTTCTTTAGCCTTTGCCTTTTCCAGCTTGGCAATGTGAGCCACAGACTTAGGACCCAGGATGTTGCCTTCCAGTGGAGATGGATCTCATCATATCTGTCATTATAATTGGTCCTAATAGCTTCCACTAACTTAGCCAGAGCACCCTTGTCTTCCGAGTTAACCTGTGTGAAGGCAACAGTGGTGCATGTCTTCCTGTGGACCAGTCTCCTCAGCCTGGCTTTTCCCTTGATGATGCAGTAGGGCACCCCCATCTTTCGACACAGGGCAGGCAGGAAAACCACCAGCTCAATGGGGTCTACATTATGGGAAATCACCACCAACTGAGCCTTCTTGTTTTCCACTAAGGTGGTGACTGTATTTACTTCTGCTCGGAAGACAGGTGGTCTCTTAGTTGGGAAGTTGCCTTTGCCAGCAGCTTTCTTCTCAGCATGGGCCAGTAGCCTTTACTTCTCTTGCTTTGTCTCTGGCCTGTACTTGTGGGCAAGCTTAAGCAGCTGAGTAGCTGTCTGCCTGTCCAAGGGCCTGGGTGAACCGGTTAATGGCAGGAGGTACTTTGAGCAGCTTATAGAAGATGGCTCTTTGCCGCTGCAGCCTGATGTAGCAGGACCATTTGACAAAGCGCGTTAGATCTCTTTTGGGCTGGATGTCCTGTCCAATGCCGAAGTTCTTCAGCCTCTTCTCAAACAGAGGGTTGACCACCTTCTTGGCCTCCTGTTTCTTGACGACGGTGGGGCCAGGGCCATCTTCTTCCCCTGGCCTTCTTTCCTTTGGGCAACTTGCTCGGCTGGTGGAGCCGCCTCATTCTTCAGAAATACACATTTGATTAAACTTCATATTAACTACCCTTTAGAATAGATACTATGAAATTTGATGCTTACTTATTGAAGATTTATAAGCCACAAATAATTTCTGTTTCTAAGAAGAAACACCTCAAAGTTTAGCATTTAATCACCTTGCTTAGATCCATCACAGCTATTCCTTGGTACATTTTGTGTTAACATCATTTACTTTAGAGAATATGCATGCTTACTATGTTTCTTTGAACTGATTTGGTCATTCTTCTAGTTTCTTCATTAGTGGGCTAAACAAATCCTCAGTGCGTTCAAATTGCATCTGTATAGGAGAAGATGTTTGGTTATGGCTAGCTGAAGAGGCCCTGTGGCCATGGCCAGTGGTAACTCAGTATTTTCATTTACTGAAAATTTTTCATTGAGATTTTCCTTGACATTTGACCCAGTCATCTCTCTGTCCTGTAATGAATGCCAATTCTGTGATATCATGGATGTCTGAATTTCCAAAATTCTTGAGTCAAGGTTCCATTTATCCTATATAAATTTTCTAAGATCCTCACCACTTATGACAGCCACTGGGATCTTCCTGGGTACCAGTTTCTCTTATGGAGTCTACTCCACTCTGACCTGGCTGAAACCCAGGCATGTAACCCAGATACATAGAACTGAGTTTTCTGTGTAAGTAGAAAACACCACAGAGACAGGAGAGGTCACATCTACATCTTATTTGGCCCAGTGTCCTATTCTTATTGACTGATTGCTACAAGAAATTAAAATGGTATCATATTTTTACATTTAAATATGTGTTTATGTCACTGAACAAAGCTAAATAAGTGAAGCAAAGGATATCCTCAAGAACCCAAAAGGCAGTGTGGGAGAAAAACAGATAAGGAGGGCATGTGAGGGCACAGGGAAGAGTGCATTATTTTTCAGCATCAGCCTCTACTTTCAGCTTCACCTCCCACACACTGCCTGTTCTGATACTATAAGCAAACTCACAGAGAGGCTGGAAGTGCCAGGAAAAAAAAGTCTAAAAATTCTTTCTAAATTACTAGTAACCATATTAAGAAAAGGCCTGAATCAAGAAAACAACCTGACAGAATTTTCCAAAAAAAGAAAAGCAAATGTATTTTCTAAAGTAAGCAACAGAGTATGGGATAGATAAGTATTCATGATATTACTCCAAATAGGTAAAACCTGGAAGTTCTGTTTTTAAATTGATAAAATAAGTTCTATCTGTAGATAGCTATGCTTGTCATTGACAGATGACATCCTAAAAGGACCATACAAGTGAGTGTTTAGTAAGGAACATAAGTAATTTCCCTCTGCTTGTCCTGTGATTTTCAGAAAGGACTGATTTCTGCACAAATGTGAGCATCCATTATCATGGACAGCTACAGCACAGACCATGGACAGCTACAGCACAGACCCTAAGTAGGTCAAATAACCACTCTGGGAACAAAAGAAAGAAACAGTTTTCTAGTTCTGTATTTTCTGTCTGCCACAGTTGGGAGAGCCATAAAATGTTCTAAGACTCAGCTCTACATCAACCCTGTTTTCCTCTTACACAGTGTATGACTCCATGGATAACCTCCAGAAAAGAAATACTTGAAAGGAAGCCAGGGGATATCTACAAGCCTGAGACTCCAGATGCACATAGACTTCCTTAGGAAAAGTATCTGTAAGACAGTGCTACTGACCCAGATGTTGCCATGTTTAATGAACAAAACATATATACAATTTGACAGCCCATGCCTGTATTCCCAGTATTTGGAATACAGAGCCAGAAAGATCTTTGAAAATTCTAGGGCAGCCTGATGAGTTTTAGTAAAGTCAAGACAACAACATAATAAACTCTCTCTCTCTCTCTCTCTCTCTCTCTCTCTCTCTCTCAAGTGTGAGATAGCTGGTGCTCTTTCCTCCTGAACACTGTGGTGTGTGTGTGTGTGTGTGTGTGTGTGTGTGTGTGTGTGTGAACTTGATCATAGGTTGGAAGAGAAGATAAAAATCTAAACTGTTATAGGCAGCATAACCGAGGAAAATGAACTCATTTAGAGTATCATAAAGAACAGTTGCTGTTTTAAGACTGTGGGTTCTAGAGTAGTTAGAATACCTCTATAAATCTCCCTTTAATGTAGAGATAGGAATATGTGCCTTGGGTAGAGTTTATAAATGACATATCAAGGCAAAGAATACCGAGTCTGGTCCCAGAGTGTACGGCGATCATTTGGGACACATTTATGTATACTAGATTCCTTTCCTTCTAAGTATATGACCAAACCATGTGTCTTAAGGTATGATTTGTTTAGGCCAATGAGCCACTGATGGATTCACGACAATATCTTTTTTTATTTTCTTTTTAATTTTCTTTATTTACATTTCAAATGTTGTCCTCTTTCCTGGCTTCCCCTCCCCCTGCTCACAAACCCACCCACTCCCACTTCCTGGTCCTGGCATTTCCCTACACTGGGGCATAGAGCCTTCACAGGACCAAGGGCCTCTCCTCCCATTGATGTTCAACAAGGTCATCCTCTGATCCCTCCATGTGTACTCTTTTGTTGGTGGTTTAGTCGCTGGAAGCTTTGGGGGTGCTGGTTGGTTCGTATTGTTGTTCCTCCTAAGAGGCTGCAAAACCCATCAGTTCCTTGGGTCCTTACTCTAGTTCCTCCATTGGGGACCCTGTGCTCAGCCCAATGGTTGGCTGTGAGCATCCACATTCATATTGGTCAGGATCTGGTAGAGCCCCTCAAGAGACAGCTATATCAGGCTCCTGTCAGCAAGTACTTGTTGGCATCCACAGTAGTGTCTAAGTTTGGTGATAGTGTATGGGATGGATCCCCAGATGGAGCAGTCTCTAGATGGTTATTCCTTCAGTCTCTGCTCCACACTTTGTTTCTGTAACTCCTTCCATGGGTATTTTGTTCCCCCTCCTAAGAAGGATTGAAGTATCCACATTTTGGTCTTACTTCTTCTTGAGTTTCATGTGGTTTGTGAATTGAATCTTGGGTATTCATAGCTCCTGGGCTAATATCCACTTATCAGGGAGTGCATACCATGTATGTTCTTTTGTGGTTGGGTTACCTCATTCAGGATGATATTTTCAAGTTCTATACATTTGCCTAAGAATTTCATAAATTCATTGTTTTTAATAGCTGAGTAGTACTCCATTGTGTAAATGTACCACATTTTCTGTATCCATTCCTCTGTTGAGGGACATCTGGGCTCTTTCCAGCTACTGGCTATTATAAATAAGGCTGCTATGAACATAATGGAGCATGTGTCCTTATGACATGTTGGGGCATCTTCTGGTTATATACCCAGGAGTGATATTTCTGGGTCCTCAGGTAGTTCTATGTTCAATTTTCTGAGGAACTAACAAACTGGTTTCCAGAGTGGTTGTATCAGCTTCCAATCCCACCAGCAGTGGAGGAGTGTTCCCCTTTCTCCACATGCTCTCCAGCATCTCCTGTTACCTGAGTTTTTGATCTTAGCCATTCTGACTGGTATGAGGTGGAATCTCAGGGTTGTTTTATTTTGCATTTCCTTGATGACTAAGGATGTTGAACATTTCTTTAGATGCTTCTCAGCCATTCGGTATTCCTCAGTTGAGAATTCGGGGTGCACTTTCATTTGGAGCATAGATGTTCAGATCTGAGAGTTTTTCTAGGTAGATTTTTTTCCTTTGATGTGTATGAAGTGCCCTTCCTTATCTGTTTTGATGACTTTTGGTTGAAAGTCGATTTTATCCAATATTAGAATATTATTTCTTGGGACTATTTGCTTAGAAAATTGTTTTCCAGCCCTTCACTCTAAGGTAGTGCCTATCTTTGATGCTGAGGTGCTTTTCCTGCTTTTCCAAAATGCTGAATCCTGTTTATATATGCAGTCTGTTAGCATATATCTTTTTATTGGGGAATTGAGTCCATTGATGTTAAGAGATATTAAGGAATAGTGAATGTTCCTCCCTATTATTATTGATGTTATTTTTATGTTTGTGTGGTTATCTTCTATTGGGTTTGTTGAAAGAAGATTACTTTCTTGCTTTTTCTAGGGTGTAGTTTTGCTCCTTGTGTTGGCATTTTCCATCTATTATCCTTTGTAGGGCTGAATTTGTGGAAAAATATTGTGTAAATTTGGTTTTGTCATGAAATATCTTGGTTTCTTCATCTATGGTAACTGAAAGTTTTGCTGGGTATAGTAGACTGGGTTAGCATTTGTGTTCTCTTAGAGTCTGTATGAGATCTCCTCAGAATCTTCTAACTTTCATAGTCTCTGGTGAGAAGTCTGGTGTAATTCTGACTGGCCTGTCTGTATATGTTACTTGACCTTTTTCCCTTACTCCTTTTAATATTCTTTGTTTAGTGAGTTTTGTGCTTTGATTATTATGTAATGGGAGGAGCTTCTTTTTCGGTCTAATCTATTTGGAGTTCTGTAGGTTTCTTCCATGTTCATGGCCATCTCTTTCTTTAGGTCAGGGAAGTTTTCTTCTATAGTTTTGTTGAAGATATTTACTGGTCTTTTAAGTTGGGAACCTTCACTCTCTTCTATACCTATTATCCTTAGGTTTGGTCTTCTCATTGTGTCCTGGATTTCCTGGATGTTTTGGGTTAGGAACTTTTTGCATTTTCTTTGACTGTTATGTCAATGTTTTCTATTGTATCTTCTGCACCTGAGATTCTCTCTTCTATCTCTTGTATTCTGCTGGTGATGCTTGAATCTATGACTCCTCATCTATGTTCTAGGTTTTCCATCTCCACTGTTGTCTCCCTTTGCGATTTCTTTATTGTTTTTACTTCTACTTTTAGATCCTGGATGGTTTTGTTCAATTCCTTCACCTGTTTGGTTGTGTTTTCCTGTACTTCTTTAAGGGATGTTTGTGTTTCCTCTTTGAGGGCTTCTACCTGTTTACTTGTGTTCTCCTGTATTTCTTTAAGGGAGTTATTTATGTCATTTGTAAAGTCCTCTATCATCAGCATGAGATATGATTTTAAATCAGGGTCTTGCTTTTCTGGTGTGTTGGGGTAACCAGGGTTCACTATGGTGGGAGAACTGAGTTGTGGTGGCAACTGATGATGTCAAGTAGTCTTGGTTTCTGTTGTTTATGTTCTTGTCCTTTCGACATCTGGTTATCTCTGGTGTTAGCTGGTTTTGCTGTCTATGACTTTGGCTTGTTCTTCCTGCAAGCCTGTGTGTCAGTACTCCTGGAAGAACAGTTCTCTCTGGGAGGATTTGGGTATAGAGAGCTGTGTACAGGGTCAGCTCTGGCGTGCAGACAGAGACCAGAAGGATCTGGTCCTCAGCTGATTCTTGGTTCCTGTGTTCTGATGGCTCTGTGAGTGTCCCTTTAGGGCTAGGAATTTGAAGAGGAGTGGTGGTCTTATCTGTGCTCGCAGATGTGTAGGCAATACTGGGAGACCAGCTCTCTACTGGTGGTATTTGTATATGTAGTTCTGTGGCATAGGATCAGCTCTAGGTGCAGACAGAGACAGGAAGACTTCTGTTCCAGGTTGCTCCTAGGTTCCTGTGTTCTGAAGGTTCTGGGTGGGTTCCTCTGAGCAGCAGTGGTGATCCAACCTGCACCACATGCTGTTCCATGCTCCTGGGAGGCTCACTCTGTCCCGGTGCTATTTAGATATGGAGCCCTCTCACAGAGGATCCAACAATATCTTTTAATTACTGTGATATCATTTGTGATGCAGGCTTCAATCATACTCGGTCACTGTGTGATATGACGATCAAAATAAACATGCAACTGCCATGGGAGATGAGTTTATGAGCAGAAAGAGAAATGTTGTACAGAGCCACTGATATTTCTAGGAACGAATATTATAACAGCATGGTGTAGACCACCATTGCTGAAAGGATAATCTAACAAATGTTGGACAATATTGACTCTGAGTTTTGTGACTATGTTATCCAAGACCAAGGTAGTTCACAAAGGAAGGACCTTGGTATGTTAGTTACATGCGCTTAAAAAGAGAAAAGGCAAATAATCCTGGTTACTGAATCTGTGCTGTGCCTTTGTAAAGTGAGGATTTAAATGTTCACATTAAGCCTCATGGGATAAACACAAAATAATCTATAGATTAAAAGCTTAAGAGTTCTGAACATCAGCCAGAATAGTCCTAACCAAAGAATCAAGGTCAACATCCCAGAAAAAGAAAATAGAATTTAAGTATTTTCAGCCTTTAAAACCCATCAATAGATGAGAAAACATCTCTTTCCTGTTCTAGAGCATAAAGCCATGTTACTAAATAGTGGTGAGCAACGTTAAAAAAACCTGCTTTTTCCTAGTCAAAATAAACAAATATATTGTTAAAGTGTCCTTTTCTGTCAATGTCTCAGCTGTAGATGCCACCACAGGATGCATAATGTTTCTCATTTTCCATCCAGAAAAAGCAGAATGCTTTACTCTCCTGGATATGTACCACATTCCCAAAAGGCTAGTATACATTTCAAAGTGTGAACATCCACTTCTTTATAGACATCTAGACAGAAGAAATGAAAGGCACTGGACTTAAAAGAAAAAAGCCAAAACAACAAAACAACGAAATAAAAAACAACTGTCTTAGTCAGACCTAGTTAAATACAGCAAACATTAACTCCACATTCCAGTGTATCAGATCCTATGCTTACCCCTCAACAGGTGAGGGATCTTAATCATCTTCTTTGAAACTGAGTTTCCTCACATTAACTTAATGACAACAGATTCTATTTGTGAGGTGAGCTTCCAATTATCAAGTATAAAACTTTGTGTACATTAAATCTTTCCATATTTTCAATAACTCTAATGCATAATACTTTTACAGGTCTTACAAGGTAAATTGAGGCTCTCATCTAGTAAAACCCAAGTCCAAGACACAAATTCAGATTTTTATAACTTGAATCTAATCTCTCCCCACCCACCCTCTGTGTGTGTGTGTGTGTGTGGTTTTTGTGTGTGTGTGTGTGTGTGTGTGTGTGTGTGTGTAGACAGAACCTCACTGAGTATCCCTCACACACTGGCCACATGCTATGTATATCATGCTGGCCTTGAAATGACAAAATGACCTGTGTCTGCCCTCTGAGTACTGGAATTAAAGGTTGCATACTACATGCTGCACTAAGCCTAAATTCATTTTTTCTTTTGTTTTTGACAATATAACATATCAAAGTAATTTTCCCTTTCTTTTCTTCCCCAAATCCTCCCATATTCCCCTCATTACTATCTTTTAAATGCATGCCTATTTTATTAATTATTAATACATACACATATGCATATATACATATATTCATAAATATAAGCTGCTTTGTATCTCTGAAGATGTATGTCACTTTTGGGGTAGAAGAAGTCATAATGTATAAAACAACTACCACTACCCTTGCTGTCCTGATACAAAGCTAGAACATTCTAAGCATATGTTCCTCTTTTCTTTTTTTTCTATCATTATATATGCTATTTTATTTTCCTTAGACAGTAAATATTCAGCATGTATTAAGTGAGGAGACGTGACCTCAAGCAGCTGATTAGGTTTTTCCAAGCTCATCACAAACATCCAAGGACTACTTGTCACAGCTCTTACATAGCATAGCTTCCACATTGCTGATGGTTGATGGCTGAAAACTTTAAACCTGGGTAAAATAAGTTTTCTCATTGTTATTTTCCCAAGGTCAATATTGTATGATCTCTTTTGATGTTTCTTCAAACATCAGCCAGCATGGCACTAGAGGTCTGTGATGTCAGTAGTAGGGAAGTTACATGATCTTGAGCTGAAGACCAGTCTGGGTGTGACAGTTATTCTTGGTTGGTTGTCATTCTGACTATATCTGAAATTAACTAAATTCCAAGACACTGTGTAAACCTTTGAGAGATTTTTCTTGATTGGAACATTTGAGGTAGGAAGAGCCACCCTAAATCTAGGTCATTGGAGTTAGGAAGACCCTTAAATCTGGGCAACTCCTTCTGATGGCAGTCTACATAAAGGACATGGAAGAAGGAAGTCCTTGTTCTTTGTCTGATTGTGCTCAATCTTCACTGGCAACTTCATTCCTTTACTGGCATTATAGCCTGCTTCTTTAGAATTCTGGTGTATACTGAAGACCACCTTACACATCTAGTCTTGGACCAAACAACCATTGGATTCTTGGGCTTTCTCTTGGGAGACAGCCATTGTTAGCATGAGACACTGCTTGTAAGATACGCTAATAAATACTAGATGACAATAGATTGATAGATAGATGATAGATAATAGATAAATAGAATGACAGATGATAGATCAGTAGATAGATACATGAGAGACAGATGATAGGATAGGATAAATGAGAGAGGGGGAAGAAGTGATGAGAGAGGAGAAATTCATGTCATCAGTTCTGTTTGTCTAGAGAATCAGAGAGAATGCTGAAATATATGTTGAGATGAGATCCTGTATCTTAGTTTCCCTTCTATTGTAATAAAAAAACCACAACCAAAAGCAACTCCAGGAGTAAATGGTTCATTTTAATTGTTAAGAAAACTCCATGAAAATTAAGGGTAGGAATTCAAGGCAGGAACTTAGAGGCTGGAACCAAAGTGAAGGCCTGCTTACTGAAATGTTTTTTATGGCTTGCTACTAATAAAACTCAGGACACCCGATCTGTAACACTTCCCACAGTAGATTTGGCCCTCCCCCATCAATCACTAACCAAGAAAATGCCACTATAGACTTGAATATAGGCAATTTGATACAGGTATTTTCTCAGTTGAAGTTCTCTCTTCCCATATAATCCCATTTTGTATGAAGTTGTTAAAAGGCTATCCAGCATATCCTGTCACAGGCAAACATAAATAAATTAATTAATGTACTGCACAAATATTCATGGAGCATAATGACCTGAAAACTAGAAAAGTCCCCGGTGGGTGGGTATTTTTTTTTCTTTTCTCTTAGCAGCATTTCTGGGTGCTCTGAGTATAGGATACTAAGTTTACTATCTTACAAATGTTCTGTTTTACTTATAATCATGAGGAAAAAAATACAACCTTATCCTCTGTTCTTTAAGACAGTTTAGCTTCTAAACCATATAGGTCAGGGAAGTTAGGTGTAAATGAAAATCAAGACAGCTACTCCAACTCCAGTCAGGCCACTGTTGCTCGGTCAACAGGGATCTGACCACAAGCCTAGTCATCACCTACTCCAGTCTGGAATGTCAGTACACCTGGAGGTAGAGACAAGAAGAATAAGTACCAGGGTCAGGTTGAGTCCTGCCCTAAAGGCAGCAAGGAGACCTGTAGTCAGAACTGACAGGGGCCTAGGTAGCTGAACCTCCAGAAGTTATGGAGTGGATAACAACTGACAGCTAGCCCCAGTGAACACAAATGTTCTGACTAGCAGTGCAGGAGGCCAGAGGTTGGACAATGACTACAAAAATACAGTGACACTGAGGCAGCTTCTGGACTAAGGGACAAAAGGTAAAGTGTCAATTTCTGTTGCCACCTCATTGTTGCTGAGTAACCATAAGAAAACTATTTGTTTTCTCTGTGACCAAAAATGAGTGTGGCATGATACCTACTTCATAAAATGTCTGAATCTCAGGATATGGAAACGTCAATACATTGTCTTGTACTTAATAGGTAGACAAATGTATCTTTTCCTTTTCACACTGCCTCAGAAATTGTAAATTTCTGAGCTAAATATAAATTGCAGGTATAGACTTCTTTTGGGGGGGTATTTTTGCCTCATTTACTTTTGGTTTGAATTTCTAAAGATTGGTTCTTAGACGTTCAAAAGAATCTAATTTCAGTGTTTCTTCTGTAATCATTCTACCTAATAATTATCCTGTGCATGATCCTAAACCTCCTTGTTTAAGAGAATTATTACATAGCTGAAAATAACATCTGACGAGACTGGCCACATCCCCTGCAGCCTTCCACTGTGTCTTCCCTCTTGCCTTGTCTCTAACATGCTTCTTAATTGGCCATGTATAAGGCTCAGTCTGTGACTCCTACACTTAAGACAAGATTAAAAGCAAGCTGAAGACAGACACTCAGACAAGAAAGGGAGGTACAAGAGTACACACAGCCCTATCCAAACTTAACACAGAAGTCTATAGCAACCGACCACCTTACTGTTCCAGTGGATATACTTTTGACTGTGCAATTAAACCCTAGGTCTTCAAATGCTTCCAGGAAGACTTGGTGCACCAGCAACCTTCTGGAAGTGGCCACACAGTCAGCAAGTCACATTCTGAAAGCCCTGTAACATTTTCAAATATTAACAATTAGTGAAGTAAACCAAGGCCTTTGAGCCACTTGTCAAGATGCTGAAACAGTGCTTGAATCAGCTCTGATTTTCAAGTTTCCCTTGGGCTAATGTGACTTAAATAATCCTAACTTTGAATTACCAGTTCCCTTGATATCTCTCTCTCTCCCCATCCCTCCCTCCATCCCTCCCTTTTCCCTCCACTCTCCCTCCTCTCCCAACCCCTTTGTTTCTCTTTGCTTCCTTATACAGGACTAACAACTTCTCCTTTAAATTCTATTCAACTTTATTGGAAGAGATACGAGAATTAAGAAGGAAGGACTGGAGAGATAGCTCAGCTGTTAAAGGCTAGGCATACAGCCAAAAAAATATAAGAAATTGAAGATTATGTTTAGATTAAACAAAACAAAACAAAACAAAAACAAAAACAAAAAAAAAAAAACCAAAAAAACCCTCTCTTACCACCTCCTGGTCCTCCTTTGAGCCTTCTTTAGCTCACTGTGATATGGCCAAAAGGTTCCCAGGTTTTAATATGCATGAAACGAATTTTTACCAAAAGCCTAACTGAACTGTGCAAGCAATATGAATACCAGAAAACTAGTATTTCTTGAGGTATGTCACTAATGAACCTCTCAGGATCTTGCTAGGAATTAGGGGTAGTAGTCAAAATATTTAGCAAGAAGGCAAGGAGCATCATCCTGAATATATAAGAAGCTAATGATAAAAAGCTAGTTTCAAAAACTTGAAAATATTTACAGAAGCACCTATAACAAAGCCCTGTAGTGACTCAACTGACACTTTGAGTGTCAATTTGTTTAAGATTTGTTTTTGTTTATGAGTATATGTGTGTCTCTATGAGAATGCGTGCTGCATGTGTGTGGCTGTCTGCAGAAGTCATAGAAAGGCAGCAAATCCCCTGGAGCTTTAATTGTGAGCCGCTGATTTGGTTCCAAGGTTGTAACCAAGCCTGGGTCTTGTTTAGGTCCTAGTAGAACTATGTACTTGTAAGTCTAGTAGAGACATATTCTTATCCAACGAAGCTGGAGAACCAAAGAACTGTGAATACACAGTCTCCCTAGACAATTCCCATTATGGAAGCCAAGTCCATTGGCGAGATAATATTGTATGTAAGTGTTAAAGAGACGGTTTTATGCTGAAAGACAGGGTGCAATGTACACACAGAGAAAATACAGGAGAAAAGGCTGTAACAAGTATCCGTGCAAGTACCCAAATGTTAAATATTTTATAGACTCTAAGGTCAAAGCAATCTAATAAATAAAATACATAATTGCCATTAACCCGAGAGCACTAAAAACCTGCCCTACAAAGCTACAGGAAACATGTTTCTTCTTTCTAATTTATCTTATTAAAAAATAATATATATGATCAATATATTTTGATCATATTTTATACAACTCTTCTCTGATCCTATCCACACAACTTTATGAGCTCTCTCTCTCTCTCTCTCTCTCTCTCTCTCTCTCTCTCTCTTTCTCTCATATATTTTTTTTCCTGATAGGGTTTCTCTGTGTAGCCCTGGCTGTTCTGGAACTCATTCTGTAGACCAGGCTGGGCCCGAGCTCAGAAATCTGCCTGCCTTTGCCTCCCAAGTGCTGGGATTAAAGGTGTGAGCCACCACTGCCTGGCACATCTCTTTCTCTTAAAACAGGTATTCATATTAAAAAAAATCTAAAAAAATCAAAATAAACAAGAAAATGGCCAATAAAACAAAGCAAGACAAGAATGCCCAAACAAAACAAAACATGATCAAAAGTCTACAAAAGTACCATTATGTTCTTGGCTAAGCTTCTCATAGACATGGGGTCTGTCCTGAGGTGTGGACAAGATTCCCAGTAAGACTTCACTGGATAAAACTAATTTTTCCTTTGCCAGTGCGTATCCTTTGCAGTTAGGTTACTGGTGGGGGTCCATGTCCACTTCGTTCTCTCACTGATGGAACCCATCAGTCCTTACCAGTGAAGGCCTGTGCTTTTGTCACTCTGAGTTCATTTGTTCATCAGACCTGTTATATCCCAATAATTATTATCACTGGTGTCATGTGTCAACCCTGGCTCTTACAATTTTTTTCACATTATCTTCTGCATATATCTCCGAGCCTTAAAGAGTAAGCTTTGAGCCGGGCGTGGTGGCGCACGCCTTTAATCCCAGCACTTGGGAGGCAGAGGCAGGCGGATTTCTGAGTTCGACGCCAGCCTGGTCTACAGAGTGAGTTCTAGGACAGCCAGGGCTATACAGAGAAACCCTGTCTCGAAAAACAAAAACAAAAACAAAAACAAAAAAAAAAAGAGTAAGCTTTGATAAAGACATAGCATTTATGGCTGAGTATTTGAATGTGTCTCACTTTCTGCAAATCGTTCAGTTCTGGGTTTGTTATTTTTCTTTGAAGAGGGAAGACTGAGGCACTATGGATATACTAGTATCTCATTGGGAGATATTTCATTTCTATGTTCCTTTTTCAGACTACTACTACTAGTAGTAGTATTATTTCCCCTAGGCCCTTTTTCTTAGGTTCTTAGACTCTTTAGCAATGTCAGGCATGAGTTCCATCCCATGGAATGTAATTTAAGCCCAATTAAAAAACTGGTTGGTTATTTCCATAAATTTGTACCATTATTGCTTTAGTGTATCTTTCAGGAAGATCACTGATGCAGGTTGCAGAAGTTGTAACTAAGAGATATGTATGATTATCTTCTTCTTCCAGTGGTGTGCAGAGTGCCTCCCAATGCTCTTTATAATGATAAATATTCTAAAATGGACTGTAGTCATGGATAAATAGTTCTGTGTCTGTCCTAAAAAACAAGCAACTGGAACAGGTGGGATGAATTAGTAGATAAAAGTGTTTGTCATCTGAGGTGAACCCTCAGGTCCAATGTGGTAGAAGGAGAAAATTGGCTCCCATAAATTGCCCTCTGAGCTCCACATGTATGCCATGGCATGAGTACACACCCACACATATCCACCCCCCATATTCACCCACCCACACACACACACACATAGAAGTACACACATTAAATAAATAAATAAGTAAATGTAATAAAAATTCAAACCCATGGAATTTTATATATTAAATGATAGTGATTTATTTGTATTCTATACCAATAAACTACTTTTTAAAGATGTGGGAAGAGTTCTCCCAGCACCAACTTTTTATGAAGCACTTGGGACTGAGGATGTGGCTCAGAGGTAGAGAAAGGGCTTATTATGCACAAGAGGGGTTCAGTTTATCCCACCACAAGGAGGGAGAAACGGAGGGGGAAATAATAAGCAAAAAGAACTTAGGAGCTTCAAGGTTATCTTTTTTTCATCCTTCTATTAATAGGGGAAAAATGAAAGTGCCCATTAGTGGCAGTAACTGTGGTCTTGAATTTCATCCCAGTTTGCATTTAGGATTCAGTGCAAGGAATCACTCTGCCTCAGCACCTGAATAATTTACAACTGCTAAAATATCCGCCCAGGTCATGGACAAACCCACTTTGCACTGTACTCTGATGGACTACACGATTCCACCTAAGCGCTTTGGGAACAGCAACTTCGTCTATCCCCAGCTACAGACATCTATCAAAACTCTCCTTCCCCTGCAGAGCTACTTTCTGAGGTGCCTGGTATCTCCTGGACTTTTACAATAATTTTTAAACTTCAGGGTCTCCAGCCAAGCCTTATTCAAACCCCAGTCTACCACTGTCTACATGTAATGGGACAAAAGACCCAACATTTTTATTGGGTCTTTTCATTTTTGAACTTGTAAAGTAAGAATAGTAATTGCTACTTCCCAAGGCTGCTTTTGAGGTTTAATGAGATAGAAGGTGTTTACTATGGGCTTTGATGCATGGTAGAGGGCTTATTATTTTGGTTTTTACAACTTGCCAAGTGATTCATTTATTCTTTCATTTAACCAATATTTGTATTAAACCCTACAATGTTCTATTACAACCTTTATGGAGCTGCTAATCAATGTAGACTAGAGATAATGAGAATGCCCACAAAAGAAGAAGCAGGTTAACAATCACAACGAGTGCTATGAATATGTGGCAAGGGGAAAAACACATTGTGCGTAAGGAACAAACACTAATAGCAAATTGTTAGTTAAGAAACAGGAGTGGGTAAGGATACTTGCTGCTCTTACAAAACCTGGGTTCATATTCCAGGACCCACAGATCAGCTTACAGTCATCTGTAACTCCAGTTCTAGAGATGCGAATACCCTTTTATGGCATCTGTAAGGCATGCACATGGTGCAAATGTATACATTCAGACAAAGCACTAGCACACATAAACAAACAAAAATGTAAAAGCATTATTACTTATTATTATTATCATTACTATTATTATTCAGTAAATGTTTGCTGGTTGATCAGCTAATTGAGTACAACCAGTTCATAGGACCTGCCATAGTTACATGTATATCCAGCACACTGATATACATCTCCAGAACTTTCCTTTTTGTTCTTCTCCTTCTGAAGGCTGACATTCCATTTCCCATCATTACGAGGTCATTCAGGAACTAATTCATTCTACACAGACAAAGTGGAATTTTATTCAGGGCCCATTGGAGTTAGGCAGTTTTCTTTAAAGATATATAAAAGTTTTAGGATGGGGAGCTGAGGAGATAGAAGGACATGAAAAACTACTCATCTACTCCAGTTATACTACAAAGGAGGGGAATAAAATAAAAATAATTGAAACAGTAGAGATTACCCATCAAATTAGAACATGACTATTAGCAACTAGCACAAATATAAGTCCACAAAGAAAACATATACACATATATGGGCACCAAAATACTGAAGGTTTTAAAAACCCAATAGAAAAAAATCCAAAACATTTATCTTTTGGTTCTGCAGGTGCTAGGTTTTCGAACCCTATGAAACATTTCTCTGGGAATTGGGGACCCTGAGGAGTACAGCTAGTGTCATATGCAGAAGGAGAATCCATTTTTTCGCTGAATAATCTCCTGTGTTTATTTGACTTTTTACTCTGTGCTTTCATAATTAATGATAAAAGATATACTCTGCAAAATCAATAAGAGGATAAAAACTAATTTGAGAAGTGCTATTTATTCTTCAGTATTTACAAGGGTGAATTTTCATCTGCTTAATCATTGTAGGTCATTTATATTTAGGTACAAAGAGAAAATATAGCACACTATCTAAGCTTGCATGAACAATAACTTATCACAAAAGAGAAAGAACAATGAAAAGGAGAGCAAGGTCCTAGAATTCTTTGTTATTTACATGCGAAATGGATTTGTCCTTTCCCAGACTTAAAAAAAGATAGACATTGACTGGACTGGAAAGTCTAAAATCCTATCTAATCACCCCCCCCCCCGCCAAATACTCCTGAGCATAAAGGTGCATATATTCATTATGAATTTTCCTACCATTTTAAAATGTGACTCATGCTCAGTAACAGCCAAATAACATATAAGTATAGGAACAATTACTTCCTCTTCACTTCCAAGGTTAATAACTGCTGTGGAGCTGACCAGGTGCTACTTAAAACCACAGGGAGCTTCAGATGACTATCCTTGAAAATTCAGGTCCAGACTCATACCAGTTGCCCAGTTCCCACATAAGCTAGCACTTATGTCAGGTCAGAAAGAGTAGAAAAACATTTTCACAAATTATCTGTGGAAAAACTGTGTACACTGTGCATAATGAGGCCTTTTTGAAGTTTGTATACTTCTGTCTCTTTGATACTGATTTCCTGGAGCCCTTACAATTGCATATATCAGTTGGATGGGGATTCAGTACTAACTTAGTAGGTGAGGGGTAAGTTGCCTTGGCAAGATCTGCTAGTTTCATGATTAATAATTAAGAATGATTTGCTTCACTGATAGGTTCACTGATGGTGGAGGCAGAGTTTAAAATCTTAGCTAAAAGTTTCCAATTCAATTCTAGTGGCCCTGAGATTATCCTTTTCAAAAAAAAAAAAAAATTAAGACATTCAAACCCTGAGACAAAACACTTAGCAAATCTCACCTGTATCTATAAAAATATGAGCAATATAAATGTATAGCACTATCCTCAGATAAAACACCCCATATTAGAGGGAAGTTTGTTAGAAATAGGATGTTCTAAAGGAAGGGTAAATCTTACAGTAGAGCCTGTAGTCATTCCTGCTCCCATAAGTAACCCCAGGAAGACTGACTGGTTCACCAAGTAGGACTTTGATAATATTCTGTGCTCTGTCACTGGTCCTGTCTGTGATAAACAAACATTTGTTCCCATCTTCCCAGGTGTAATGGTACCCAACAACTATTCAGAAGAAACTCTTCCTCAGATCACTTTGGCCCAAACAACCCATATCTTGATGAATAGTCTAAATTTTTCCCTAATAAAAATGACCAATAATATTTTCAAATCATTAATGTTTTCAAATCATTAAGACTCGTTATGACTACACTATTTTATAAAATTGCAGTACAGTTCTTTCAATTCCCCCCAAATTCCATGTTTTTCCTTAAGCTCAGCCTTCTATCAGAATGTCATCCCAACTATACCTCTTCATTGTGCTCACTCTCCAGGTTTTGGAAAATGACTACTTTTTCTTTAAAACATACATTACATGTCATCTCTACCAAAAGTTCTCCTGTCCTTTTCCATGTCACATAAGAGCATATATTCCAGTCACTGCTCCAGTAATGATAGCAGGGTGAAAATCTGGCAGAAAGTGATACATGGGATTCATCTTCAAATTGCAGTTTATAATGTGAGGCAAGAGCTTAGGTCTAGGAAGTACTGTATGCCTAAAACAAGACAACCAATACAACAAATTACAGTATGGATGGCTCTAGACAGCCATAAGAAGAATGGTAGTCTACAAACAAGATTTAAAGTCAAGTAATGGTAGCCCCTTTAGATGAGCAAACTCAGGGTCCTCAAAAGGGCATAATAAAAACAACAAGTGGCAATGACCAACTCTAGTTGGTAGACTAGAAAATATCATCCTGAGTGAGGTAACCTATCACAAAAGAACACACATGATATGCACTCACTGATAAGTGAATATTTGTCCAGAAGTTTGGAATACCCAAGATACAATTTGCGAAACATGAAACTCAAGAAGAAGGAAGACCAAAGTGTGATACTTCAATCCTTCTTAGAAGGGGAACAAAATACCCATGGAAGGGGTTATAGAGACAAAGTGTAGAGCAGAGACTGGAGACCATCCAAAGACTGCCCCACCTGGGGATCCATCCCATATACTATCACTAAACATTGACATTACTGTGGATGTCAACAAGTGCTTGCTGACAGGAGTCTGATACAGCTTTCTCCTAAGAGGCTCTGCCAGTGCCTGACAAATACAGAAGTTGATGCTCACAGCCATCCATTGGATGGAGCACAGGATCTCATGAAGGAGCTAGAGAAAGTACACATGGGGCTGAATGGGTTTGCAGCCCTATAGGAAGAACAACAGTATGAGCTAACCAGTACCCCCAGAACTCCCTGGGACCAAACTACCAACCAAAGAAAACACATGGCTCTAGCTGCATATGTAGCAGAGGATGGCCTCATTGGATATCAATGTAGGAGGGGCCCTTGGTCCTGTGAAGATTCTATGCCCCAGTATAGGGGAATGCCAGGGCCAGGAAGCAGAAATGGGTGGGTTATTGAGCAGGGGGAGGGGGAAGGGGTAGGGGGTTTTTGGAGGGGAAACCAAGAAAGGGGATAACATTTGAAATGTAAATAAAGAAAATATTTAATAAAAAAATAAGTTTTGATGAGATGTCTGCAAGTAAGTAAAACAGCAAAGTAAAATTTAAGGAAATGTCAATGAGAAATGTCAGTGATCTATTTCAAAAATTCTTCTTCACAAAGAATGGAGCTACCACTTCTTAAAGGGAATTTTTGAAATAGATCACTGACATTTGTATTGCATATGCCAACAAGATTTTGCTGAAAGAACCCTGATATAGCTGTCTCGTGTGAGGCTATGCCAGTGCCTGGCAAATACAGAAATGGATGCTCACAGTCATTTATTGGATGGAACACAGGGCCCCCAATGGAGGAGCTAGAGAAATTACCCAAGGAGCTGAAGAGGTCTGTAACCTTCTAGGTGGAACAACAATATGAACTAACCAGTACCCCCTGAGCTCATGTCTCTAGCTGCATATGTAGCAAAAGATGGCCTAGTCAGCCATCATTGGGAAGAGAGACCCCTTGGTCTTGCAAACTTTATATGCCCCAGTGCAGGGGAATGCCAGGGCCAAGAAGTGGGAGTGGGTGGGTAGGGGAGCAGGGTGGTGAGAGAGTATAGGGGACTATCGGGATAACATTTGAAATGTAAATGAAGAAAATATCTAATAAAAAAATTGAAAAAAAAAGTGGTAGCTCTGGACAAAACAAACAATATTTAATGGAAAGCCCATGCCATAACATGTCTCCAGCTCATAACTTCACTAGCTTCACCCCCACTCCATACCAATAGCATTCTGGGATTTTTCTATCACAATATTACTGTGTTGGATTTGTTTATGTGTCTTTATTCTCTATTAGAATGGAATGGAACACATTCAAAATGTCTTATTGTATCTCTGATGCCCAGAAATGCCCAATAGGCCTTTCAGGATTTTGCATCTCTGTTCAACACATCTTTCCTGGAACTTCTACATTCTAGCCATCCTCCGGTCCTCCCTAATAGATAAAAAAGGTATATAAACACAGCGAGGCTCCCCAATTTTCTGATTTGCAATTTGAAATTGATTGCTATTGCAGCCAACACAAGTTTTGGAATGATCTCTACTCCCAACACCACATGAAAATTTAGAACCTTTGCTGAGAACTTATAAAGTCCAATGTTCCCCACCTTGGCGGGGGGATGGAGTGGGGTGTTTGATTTTGGAAAACATTGCTGCTTGGATAAATGTAAGTATTTCTTAAGCGTTAAATTTAGCCTTCATAATGGAATACCTCAAAGGTACAAATCTAAATTCTGATTTCTCTCCCCATTTTATTTCAAGTAACACCAAAAAATATTTTATTTAATAGTTACTTAACATACCGGGGTAGGGCATCCTATATTCAAGAAAGCCTGGTGAGGATTTTCTTTTTAACAATATATGGATTGGATACTAGCATGAAAAGACACACTCAATCTAATGAAGGTACAATTTGGAAAGAAACCTGAGCCATCCTCTTTGTGGCATGTGTTTAAATTTGCTTTGTTCTTCTAACTTACTGTTGTCAGGTGGCTACATTGCAGCTGGAGCTGCAAACTCAGCTTCTGTAGTGGCCCTTGAATTACAGTACAACTTTTCCTTTCCTTGCTCTTCAACAAGAGGTGCTATCTACACCTGGTGGAAAAAACATTTTTCAAACCTGCAAGCAAAGTGTATTGCTCAAGGTGCCCCTCAACCATGTGTTAGGACACCCATCTGGAGAAACACATCTCCCGTGAGGTTTGGGAATTCAAAATGTGAAGCTACCCCAGATAAAGTTCCGGGTGGTATGGAAGAACATGAAGGGTTTTTTTGTTTGTGTGTGTGTTTGCTATTCTTTTCAACTCCAGTGATTCAATGACTTTATCACTCTTTTCCCCGAGCCTTAAAAAAAATTGTCAAGCTAAGTTGTAGCTCATGTTCAGTCCTGAAACATTATGTTTTCTTAATTTTCTAGAGGGCCTGACATTGTAAGAATTGACTTGACTTACAGGATCATTCTTAAGTCTAAAAGTTAAAGCATTTTAGAGGAATTGTATTGATATTATCTCCGTATTTTTCTCTTAATGCAGCAATTTATACTTTTAGAATAAGAGTTAATTAACCTGGCCATGATCTGCTAACATGCAAATTATCTTCCCTGCCTTCAAGTAATCATACTCCAAACTATAGCATAAGTACTAGGCCACAGTTATGTGAATAGTTCTTGAAAGGGCTTTATCAATATTTTAGTCACTAATTTTGACAATATTGGACTCATATTCAGCCTTCATTTCCACATCCAATTATACTATTTATACCAATGGTACATGTGGTGGTCATCAGGATGGCTCCCATAGACTCATGTGTTTGAATGATTGGCACATGGGGAGTGACATATTAGGAGATATGACCTTACTGGAGCAGGTGTGGCCTTTTGAAGAAAGTGTGCCAATTGTGGAGGAGGGCTTTGAGGTCATTTATTCTCAAGCTCCACCCATTATGGTACACAGTCTCTCCTTGCTGCCTGTGGATCAAGACATAGACATCTCAGCTCTGTCTTCAACATCATGTCTGTCTGTATGCTGCCATGCTTCCTCCCATTACAATAATAGACTTAACCTCTGAAAGTGTAAGCCAATCCCAATTAAACTTTTTTCTTTATAAGAGTTATCTTGGCCATAGTGTTACTTCATGGCAATAAAACCCTAATATAGCACTTTGCCAAGAAAAAAACATATAAAAAGATAAATAGAAGTCAATTGACAATCTTTTGTGTTCCCATTCTATAGTGAGAATTTCAGTTTCTTTAAAAACTCAGTTATGTTATATGAATACATTTTTGTTTTAAGCCCAGGTGTGAGATAAAAGATAGCATAATCACTGCAGGTGATTATGATTTGCCCCAAGCTCTAGAGGTGTAGTTTTGCCAGCAGCAAATAGTTTCTGAGAGTACATGATATTTGGAATTCTGGAAACTTTTGAGAGGGAATAAATGCCAGAGCCCTGAGACTTGTCAGAGCTAGAGGCATACTCTAAGGAGGCTGCTGCTCCTGCAGCTGGTTTCTGCAGCTGCTGTTTGTCAAATGGTAGTGAACAAAGTGAATAATAAATTCAATATCCTAACAATGAAGAAGGACTTACCCCAAGGAACTCAACACCTCTAATCAGCAGGAAATAATCTAAAGAAGTCTGTGTCCCCTTTCTCTCTAACCTTCTTTCTATCCTACCTAGTGTTGGGGGGTTGGAAGGAATTGGCATGCAGAAGGGTGACCAATGGCTACACCATTCAAATGAAGATTCCAAAACAGATAATCAAAAAAACTTTCAGACTTTCAGATTTGGCTTTCTAACTTGCTTCTAGGTGATGTCCACTGATCCTTTAGTTATTCACCAGTTTCATGTATAACCAGACATTCTGAGAATTTTCCCAGCCTTGTATAGGTACATTCTCTTAGTGTTATACCTACATATATCTGTCTTTATGTCTATATGCCATTTTATTTGCAAATAAAATTTTGTCTATCTGTTTCAATCTGATAAAGGACCCATTAACTAACTTAATTTTAAAACATCTTTAGTTCTATCCCTGTTCTTGAAATATCAAAGATATTTACCATAAAATTAAAATGATTTTTAAAAATAATTCATCTTTGAAAATGCAATTTTCTGAACTACACAAAAACTCATTATCTCATGAAAGAGCTACACTTTTTCTGAAAATTTCCTTTCCTTTTGTCCTATGTCCTTACGTCACCAATGTTATGAGCTCCAAAGCTCATATTACAAAAACACAGTGTAGTGCCCTCCAAAAGTAATGCTACATGTGAAAAAATTTGGTCACATGCCCCTTGACCATTACAGTCTGTTATGAGAGCACAGGCAAGGAATCTCCTTGGCAGCTGTCTTAGTCAGGGTTTCTATTCCTGCACAAACATCATGACCAAAAAGCAAGTTGGGGAGGAGAGGGTTTATTCAGCTTACAATTCCATACTGCTGTTTATCACCAAGGAAGTCAGGACTGGAGCTCATACAAGTCAGGAAGCAGGAGCTAATGTAGAGGCCATGGAGGGATGCTCTTTACTGGCTTGCTTCCCCTGGCTTGCTCAGCCTGCTCTCTTATAGATCCAAGATTACCAGCCCAGAGATGGTCCCACCCACAAGGGGATTTTCCCCCTTGATCACTAATTGAGAAAATGCCTTACAGTTGAATCTCATGGAGGCATTTCCTCAACTGAAGCTCCTTTTTCTGTGATAACTCCAGCTGTGTCAAGTTGACACAAAACTAGCCAGTACAGTAGCTTAGTTCAAAGTTCATCTTTTGATTCACAGAGGTAATTTGAAGATTGAACTGAAGCATAAAAATACAGCTTGTAGAACCTAACTGCATGTAAGTATAGTTTTCTTGAGGAAAAATACAGTGTTTTCTGGGACTGGAAATGTTTCTTAGTGGCATTTAGATTGAGGCATTCTAGTCAGCTCTGGAATGCCAGATTTCCTGCCAAATCCTGAACTTGATCCATATGCAAATTAGCGAGACAAGAATCCCTACTGGTCTTCAAGTCAATTCAGGCAGGATTCCATGGATTCATCTGCTTCTGGGTTGGAAATCTCACTGAAATCTAACTATTTGAATATAAAGTAGTAAGCCAAAGGCATACTCAAGTTTTGGATCCAGATAATTGTAGAACTTAAGGCCAACAACTGAAACTCTTTTGGACAAATAAGTTAACATTTTGGTGTCTCAGTTTTCTTATTCATAAAATCAAAATAATGTTTACCCAAGAGATTTATACTATGTATTGAATATTATAGGTTAAAAAGGGAAAACACATAGAAGATACTGACAAATGGTATGGGATTCATTCATATGATCTCACACAACAGTCCTGAGGGCTCCTTGCAGTGAAATCTTTCACAGAGCTTATATATATTTTTTCTCTCTCTGGGAATGATTACTACGGAAAGGAGACTAATGAACAACTCAAGAATTTGTAGCCTGAGTTTTTCCACTTATTCTGGAGGAGGCACTCTGTATATGTTGGTGAACATACTCAAAAGCCACTGCTGCTGTTGCAACATTTCCTGGCATGTAATGGGGAAGCATAGCCCTGCACAGAAATTTACCTACATGTTAATTTACAAAAATTTCAATGATCTCTACTCATAAATACCCCCAATGAATAAGGAAACTAAAAGTTCAAGAAGTCTAGTTCTAGACCCATCACGCATGATCTCCACTCTCACAAGCTTATTTCCACAACTGCCTGACATCTTTCTGGTTATCCATTGTCATCTCCATGACAACAGACCTAGCTCCGTATCTGTGATTTTGGAGCCATCTTTGCCCAAGTCTAGTTGAACAGCCTTTCCATCAGCTTTACCTGGCTTAGTTCTAGCCATTCAGCTCCTACACTGATTCAATGTAAGGAAGGCCAGATTATCATATCAGACAGATATTCAAAGAAATCCATACACTCAGGTCAAAGAACAAAAACAACTACCCTGACAAAACTTGAAACTCTGTTCCCAGGAAGCACAGTGAGTGGGCCCTTCCACCCCATCTATCACTAATTAAGAAAATGCCTTACAGTCAGACCTATGGAAGCATTTTCTCAATTTAGGTTCACTTGATTCAGACAACTCTAGTTTGTGTGTTGAACTGACACAAAACTAGCCAGCACGGGCACCATCAAAAGACTAAATATTTGAATTAAAGGCATATATAAGTGAGATGAATCACATGTGAATCTCAAAGATCAGATTTATAACAAAATCAAAGAAAAAACATTTCTTGAACTAAGGAAAGGCAAATTAATACAAGTACAAGATGCAAACAGAACCCTTACTAGATAAGACCAAAAAAGTAACACTCCACAACATATCATACTTCAAATAGAACAAAGAAAAATATTGAAGGCTACAAGAGAAAAAAACTAAGCTACCTCTAAATTAAAACCCATCCGAATAGCAGCTAATTTATCTTTTTTTCTTCTCTCTCTCTCTCTCTCTCTCTCTCTCTCTCTCTCTCTCTCTCTCTCTTCTCCTCCTCTTCCTCCTCCCCTTCCTTTTTTGGCTATTATTGTTGATTTAAGACAGTGTCTCATTATGTAGACCAGTCTGGCCTCCAACTAACAGAGATACACCAGCCTCTGCCTCCTGAATGATAGAATTAAAAGAGCACACCATTTCACCCTGCTGAACAGCTGATTTCTCAATGGAAACTCTGACAGGCTTAAGAGCCTGGAGAAGTGTACTACAAGTTCAAAATGACTATGACTGCCAACCTATACTATTGTACCCAACAAAACTGTCTGCCATATTTGAAGGAGAGATCAAAATGTTTTACAAAGTTAAAACAACTCATATAAAACAATACAACAAAGAAAGTAGAACTCTGGAAGCAATACTTAGAACTGAAAAGAAGAATATACACAACCAAGAAATTGTAGAAAGAAAATAAATGAAGCTAAATTTCTAAGAAAGAGAAAGGAAAACTAAAAATATAAACCTTCTAAAATGCAATCTTTATAATTTAATAATTTCTTAATAACACCTTTCAATAATTTAATAATTTCTAAATAATAGTCTCAACTCTCCAATCATAAGAAACAGGTTAGCTGAATGTATTAAGAAACAAAAGTTGCTGGGATGTGGTGGCACATGCCTTTAATCCCAGCACTTGGGAGGCAGAGGCAGGCGGATTTCTGAGTTCGAGGCCAGCCTGATCTACAAAGTGAGTTCCAGGACAGCCAGGGCTATACAGAGAAACCCTGTATTGAAAAAAACCAAAATACAAAACCAAAACCAAAAACAAAAACAAATGTCAATCTATTGTCTACAGGAATCAGCTTAAAAGATAGGTAATACCCTAATGTTAAAGGATAAAATAGACCACACGTGCTGGGACAAACCCCAAACCTTAATAAATACCCATAACATCCATGACAGAAGTACAAAAAAAAAATCCTAAAATTCATATGGAAGCAGAAAAGAAGCCAAATATCCCAAGCAATCCTGACCAAAAGTATTATTAGAAGGATTGCCATTCAAGATATGTTATAGAATTGTAGTAACAAAAAACTATAAGGTGTTGCCATGAAAAACCAGTCATGTAGACAAATGGAATCAAATACACAAGACCTAAACATGAGTTGCACGTAACAACAACCATCTGGTACTTAGCAAAGAGGCTAAAAGCAATACACACTAGAGAAAGGAGAGCATCTTCAACAAATGAAAGGTAGATATTAGCATGCAGAAGAATGAAGTTAGACTTATGTGTATCACCATGCACAAACATTAACTCCAAGTTGCTCAGGAAACTCAATTTGAAACCTGAAGTGCTACAACATTGGCAGTACAGTACAAGGTGTAGCAGCAGGAGAGGACTTTATGAATAGGACTCCATTTATCCGGGAGTTAAAATAATTGATGAGTGAGTCCTCATAAAAACAACACCATATGCCATATACCATAAAGCTATACCACTCCTTGCTACTTGTCCAAAGGACTTGATGTTCTACTCCACATGCACTTAGTCAGCTGTGTTTACTGTGGCCCTATTTATGATAGCTAAGAAATGAAAACAACTTAATTGTCCTTTCACGGGTGAATGGGTCATGAAATTGAAGTACACATATACTAAGCGATACTATTCAGCTCTAAATGAAGTCATAAAATTTGAAGATAAGTAGATGGACTTAGGAAAGATTATATTGAATGAATTGACTCAGACCCAGAAAGAAAGACATCACACGTTTTCTCTCATTTGTCCTCCCTAGTACCAAATCTTTAGAAACAAGTATGCTGCATAGAAACCAGGAAAGTGTAATAGTACTACAGGGTAGGAGGGGTTCAGAGGTGAGTAGCAGGATATGGGTAAAATGAAGGCCAAAACAGAAAAATGGGAGGGGTCACTAACTGGGAAGGGCAGGGGGAGGTCATTACAGAAGCTGAAGGAATGAGAGGTGACAGACAATATCAAAATTGTTTGATAAAGCCTGAAGAAACCTTATTGTTTTTCATTTACCCAGAATTATACAATTATACAGAACGCACCACACACACACACACACACATTTCAGCTGACAATGCCTCCACAAAAGCTACAAACTAACGGAAAATCACAGTATCAGTTATGAGAGATCTCCCTCTGAGTGGTTGGTCAGAATACTGTTGTTGCTACTGTTGCCTTTCAGAGGTTGAAGGTAATACTCTATTCCTAAAAACACTATACACTTATGACAGGGAACTCAGATTATTTTTATTTAAACTGGATCTGACCTGAAATCCTCCTTCCTGTGTTCTAGATTCCATAACATAATACCAGAAAATACTATGAAATATTTCTAGAGAAATATTTACTTTACATTTTACTTGACTTTTAGTAAAATTTCTAATGTGTCAAAACCATGATCAAAAGCAACTTGGGGAGGAAAGGGTTTAATCTCTTAAACCTCCAAGTAAGGATCTATCACTGAGGGAAGAAAAGGTAGGCCAAGGACCTCGAAGCAAGAACTGAAACAGAGGTCATGGAATAGCAGGGCTTACTGGTTTGCTCCTTATGGCTTTCTGAGCCTGCTTTCTTATAGCACCTAGGACCAGCACTGCCCATAACTAGGGAGGCCTTCCCACATTAATCATCAATCAAGAAAATGCTCAATAGGCTTTTCCACAGGCCAATCAGATGAGACAGTTTTACAATTTAGGTTCTGTCTTCCTAAATTATTCTAGCTTGTTTCAAGTTTGACATAAAAGCTAACCAGTACAGGAGAGAAACATAATGGTCCCATCGAGCTGCAACACTTAGGAATTATAACAGTGACCCCCAGGACAAGATATCTACAAAGGTGCAACATCAGCGGTTTGTTAAACATTAAGTTCACTCAACAGCAGTGAAATCATGAACAGTACTATAAAACTAGCCAACTTCCCAGAGCTGGTGAGGTCATGGATCTTAGATGAGAATTTATGACTTCCACTTTGCTAGGCCAACAAAACTCCTACCTACACTCTAAAATTTACCCACAGACAAATGTAGGTACCATCCTTCATTAAAGAAACATCTCTCTCTCTCTCTCTCTCTCTTTCTTTTTTTCTTGTTTTTTCGAGACAGGGTTTCTCTGTATAGCCCTGGCTGTCCTGGAACTCACTTTGTGGACCAGGCTGGCCTCGAACTCAGAAATTCGCCTGCCTCTGCCTCCCGAGTGCTGGGATTAAAGGTGTGAGCCACCACGCCCCGCAAGAAACATCTCTTTAATGCAAAGGGAGACCCTCACAGAAAACCACAATTGGAAACAATGCAAAGATCAAGGATTATGGGGAATCTTGCCTATGTGGGTACTTCCTAAAGACTGCTGCATCTATTGCTGAGGGAACATTGGGTAAAAGCTTGCAGAAAGATTACACGATGCAGAATACCAGATGTCCACTGTGAAACAATCTTTCATAGAAATGGCATATACAACACCTAAAGAATGGCAATATCAATATACATATAAACTGAGAAGGAGGAAATTTTTACAGAACCTTACCCTATATAAAGAACATTGGGCAATTATGACCATGGAAAAGGATAATAGCACTTCCCAGGGATGAGTCCACTTAGTGGTTATTCGATAGAAGTGATCTGCCCTGAAACCATAAGCACACAAACAATAAAAACACCCTGGGAAGGTTGTGCTTATAGTCTTATGCATATATATATATATATATATATATATATATATATATATATATATATATATATACATATATATGTAACCATAATGATAAAAGAACAAAGGCATCAGTTGAAATTGTGGATGCGGTACGTGGAAAAAGTTGGAGAGTGGAGACTTGGGGGAGAGGATAGAAGGAGGAAGGGGAAGGAGGAAAACGATGTAATTATATTTTAATTAAAAAATGTCTTTTTAAAAATTCTAGCACAACCTAGAGGCAGATTCCTGCCTCTTGGAGGTGTTAATCCCTTCATTTCCCACAGGCATGGGTCTTAGAACCTCAAGATATAGTAGCCTGGAAGAGGGAATGCTAGAAATAGTTAGATTTTAAACTCTGATGCTCACAGTGCTTAGTTCTGCTACAACCTTTGCAGAACGTGCATGTCATATGAGGTCATAGGAGAAGCTCACACCGACCTACCTGAACAAGTGCAGCCAAAGGGCACACAAGCCTGTGTGAGTGCATAGAAACACATAGACACATCATTACCACCACCAACAACCACCACCAACAGCACCAGCTGAGGCAGCAACAACAGCAGTTTGCAAATATATTTGCGAGGCCACAGACAATGATCTCCCAAGGAAGGGAGCAGCCAATAAAAATACTAAGCAATGTGCCTTCTCCAACTTGACCACATGAATAGTCACCAAAATTCCAAGCTCTTTAACCCAAGACCCAGCTTCCTGCGGACTCGTTTGCTAGCTTCATGTATCTTTTTCCTTTCTCTGAAACACATATTTCATGTTTCTTTAGAGGTAGCTCCAAATCGATACAAAGTGCATCCCATCCCTCAAGGCTGGAGCCCAAGATTTCTAGGAAACTTGGAGAAGTCCATCACCACACTAGAGAAATCAAGCTCCTGTCAGAGAAACAGCAGGGTACAAGAAGCAGGTTCCGGAACCGCCTGGGCGCGGGAAACAGGAGCGAACCCTGGCTGGTGGAGTCCTTTTCCACGTGGTGGATGAGAAAGAAGGACAGGGGGTAGCATGCAAGGGTCTCCCTTGGCTTGGTGGCTTCTATGTCCTGGTGAGATAGACTCCAAAGGGACCAGTACAGCGCCAAGCAAGAGACATTTGCTTACAGTCTCAGCCTAGGAGCAACGTGATGTGAGCCCAGGGAACACCCCAGGGTAGGGGGCTGAGGTAAGGGTAATACACAGCAGATGACTATAGTGGGCCAAAGCCCCTATCTTGAGGACTGAAGCAAATCCAGCATTCCAGCCGCTCTTCTTTGCTGAGATGGGTTTCCCACCAGTGCATGTCTACCCTCAGAGCCCTCTCACTCACTCCTGCACCGTGAGAGTACCACACACCCTGCATCCTCCCCCGGTGCCACCGCACCTGGATATGGCAGGAGACCTCCGAGTCGTCCAGCAGTCGAATGGTGCATTTCATCTCCTGGTTGAGCGATTTGATACTGGAGCTCCGAAAGTGAATCATCTTCATAGTCCTTCTGCCTCTCGGAGCACAGTGACAAGAAGCGAACATACACAGCAGCACGCGGGAGGCAGCCGTAGGAGGCGCGGGACCCGCGCGGCCCTGGTCCACGCGGACATTCACACGTTCTCAATACAGTCGCGGCTCCGGGTGCAGCTCCGCCCGGAGACGGTGGCAGCGCAGGGCGCCTGCGGCCACCAGCGGTGAGTGGCGAGGAGAACCCGTCCCTCCCTCTCCTCTTCACACGCTCCAATCCCCGCCTCCTTTCCTTAGCTAGCTCAGAGGGCACCTCCCTTGGCTTGGGCTTGAAGGCTGAGGGCGGTGGGAGCCCGGGACCCTCCTAGGGCTCGCGGTTGGAGGAGGCACAGGACCGACTGTCCCCTGACGCCCAGAAGCTCTGGCGGGGGCCACTTCCAGGGTTGCTGCTGCGTCAGGCTAGGCCCTGATGCTTTCCTCCGACTGGCCTCCTCCTCCCTCCTCCCATCGCGGTTGCTAGATGGTCCCTGCCCTGCTTCTCTTCGACTCAAAGGCGCCCTGCATTGTGAATTCCCGGATCCTGGCGGCCAGCAAAGAGTTCAGAACAACCCACACACCCTCAAGGGAATTCCGCTGGTGGAGATGACTGTTGGGCTGGAAGGGATTATCAAACAATGGCAAGAGGCACAAGCATTGCACATGCACACGACCGTGGTAACACTCTCGGATATTCCTGGCCGATTTTAAAGTTAATATTAACTGAGATCAGCCCTCATTTTCCACCTTTAGTTAGGAATTGTCTTTCTTAAATAGTGTGATTTTTTTAATTTTTAATTTTTTTATATGGATCTATCTCCTTAGACTCCAACTAGAAGCTCTATTCTGCCCCACCCTCTTTAGGGAGCCTCCTCCACCTCCGACTGCATAGGAATCTAGTAGGAGTCTAATGACAAAGACGTCTCCCATCCTATTTTAGTCTCCTCTCTGGGTGCTGGAAACCCTGGAATTCTCTGTCGCTCTCCAGGAATTCATTGTCATCCCAACGTGCTCCTGTCCCTGTGTGAAATGCTCTAGGTTCAAGGGGTGACAGAGATGTTGCAGCAGTTACAGGTAGGTAGAACTTTGAGATGGAGGGAGAAATGTTAGAAAATAGGAATTAAATGAAAGCTGCTTTGCTCTGTTGTTTCTTTTTCAGTGAGGAGAGAATGATTGCTACCAGGAAGGCTTGTTAGCTGTCAATTCTTTAATGGTTTGCTACATATGCAGTCTCTTCATCCAGAGGGATACCCTGTGCTGTGGAGGGAAAAAGGCTGGGAAGGGATTGGCTGTGGCTAGCAATGCACTTGGCGTCTTCCTGTCCTGTGTATTCCCTGCTTCCTCTGCAATTCCAGCACTAGTAATCACCCTACAGGCATCTGTTTCTCAATCCTCTAAACTGCAAGAGCTTTCAACCTACTACTGCCCCTTGTCTGAAACCTCAGCACTAGCAATGATGAAGCTGGAGGAGAGAGTGTGAGGCCAGCCTGGATTGCTTAGTGAGACTGTATCAAATAACAAAAGGAAGAGAGAGAGAGAGACACACACACAGAGAGAGAGAGAGAGAGAGAGAGAGAGAGAGAGAGAGAGAGAGAGAGAGAGAGAGAGAGAGAGAGAGAGAGAGAGAGCGCATTTAGTATAACATTGTATCTTAGTCACTCTTCTATTGCTAGGAAGAGACAGCATGAGAAAGGCAACTCTTATAAAAGGAAGCAGTTAATTGTGGGTTAGCTTGCAGTTTCAGAGGGTAGTTGTGATCATCATCGGGAGCATGGAGGGAGCATTTGACAGCATGCATGGTGCAGGAGCAGTGGCAAACTACATCCTGATCTGTAAGTAGCAGAGAGAAAGACAGAGAGAGACAGAGACAGAGAGACAGAGACAGATGCTGTGCCTCCTTGTCACACCGTGGTGAATGAGCATTCAAATGACCTTATAGAAATCATTCTTAATAAAAACTCAACACAAGTTATCATAGCTGAATTAGGGACTTGAAATATTATGTAATTGTTTATGTTATCCCATAGAATAGAATCTGATAGATCAGATTTTAGGGTCATGGGGTGATATAAATTGTAGATGTCAGTGCAATGGGGTATGAGCCCAAGACACATTCCTACATCTGCTCAAGTAAAGATGGTGTAATAGTTACTTTTCAATTACTGTAATAAAATGCTGCAAGCAAGGAAACTAGTAAAAGAAAGTATTTAGTTGGCTTTAAAGGTTCAGTGGGTTAGAGTCCAGGATGACAGACTGAAGGCGTGTCTACAGGAACAGCTCAAAGCTTAAATCTCTGAACTACAACTAGGAAGCAGAGAACACACTGGCAAAGGCACCAGACATTTGAAACCTCAAAGTCTGCCTCCTCCCCTTCAACATCACACATATAAATCCTTCCTGTGTTGGCTAGTCTTAGGTCAACTTGTCAGAAGCTAGAATTATCTGATAGGAGAAACTCTCAATTCAGAAAAATTTTCCATAAGATCCAGCTGGAAGGGAATTTTTAAATTAGTGGTTGATTTGGGATGGCCCAGCCCCTTGTGGGTGGTTTTTATCTGGTCCTGAGTTATATAACAAAGCAGGCAGAACCAACCAGGGCGAGTAAGCCAGTACAAAGCACCCTTTGCATCAGCCCCTGCTTCCAGGTTGCTGTCCTACCTGAGTTTCTTCCCTCACTTCCTCTGAGGAGCTATGGAGCTGGGGGGTGAAATAAATCCTTTTCTTCCCACCTTCCTTGCAGACAAGGTGTCTCATTATCACAGCATTAGAAACCCTAAGGAAGAAACTTCCTGAACAGATCCACAAACAAGGATTCAAGTATTCAAACATATGAGCAAGCATATGGGGGCATTCTCATTCAAATAACCATATTCAAAGCTCTCTGGCATCCACATGCCCAAAGCCATATCATAATGCAAAATGCATTCAGTCTGACTTCAAATGTTCCTATAGCCTTTCACATTCTTAACACAGTATAAAAGTCCAAAGTTTCTTTTAAGACTCAAAGTAGTCTCTTTATTTCAAGCCCCTATAAAAAATCAAAGAGCAAATAACATACTTCCAGCATACAATCGCCATAGTAAGAAAATACTGGATTAAAGCTATACTGAAAACCAGCAAACATCAAATCCCAATGGATTTTGTCAATGGGCTTTGAGCAATGTTCAGTGTCAATGGGCTTAGACAGCTTGCCTCTTCTGCCTTTTTTTCCTCCCTTGGGCTGATTCAACTGCCTGTATGGAGCAGATATTCCACAACTTTGGCATATCCAAAAGCTTCCTGTCTCCAGTCCAAACCAGGCTTCACTTTCACAGATCACATAACGTCTTCTCAGGGCCTCCATGCAGGGATTCCACAGCCACAGCTCTGGCCTCAGTGGTTCGCTGTAGCCATGGAAGAAGATGCCATGACTCCTTTACTTGTATAGCCTTCAAGACTCTGAAGCCAGCATCACACGTGTGCCACAGTCTGGCTACCAACTTGAAGTACACCTTGTCTCATCGAATTACTCTTGGAGCCAATTGATTGTTGCTTTTAAGAAATAGAAAAATTCCTTTGGCCATTATTATTATTATTCTTATATTATTATTATTATTATTATTATTATTATGATTATTTTATTCCAGCATTTGTAATCTTAGCTAAGTGATATTTTTTTTCTTTACTCCAATGCAGATCAGGCCTATCCTTAATCTTATCTCTTTCAGAATAAGCCTTGGCTCCATCTTTACATTTCCTGGTGCTCTTTTTCTCTTCAAGCAGTAGATTTTGTATTTCTCTTTGCCCTACTTGTTCCCTACATTACAGACCTGCATTAGACTGACTACTAGTAACCACGTAATGGAGTCAATATTATGTTGTCTTGACATCTCTATCACAAAAAAAAAAATCAGTCCAATAATTTTCAATTTTGCCTCACATAAATTCCTATGACAGGGCAGCATAACAGCAGAAAGTAGTCACTTTTTTTCTTTGCTAAAACAGAAGTATGTTCTCCAGCCAATGGCTAATATTCTTCTCTTCTCAAACATCTTGTCCTCATAGCTCTCAGTGTTATTCCCTTTCAGGTTCCTATTAGGATGACTTTATTAAGCTCTTTCTATAACCTTCAACTGCTTTTGTAATCTAAAGTCCCAACATCTTTCACAGTCCTTCAAAGTACAACATGGTCAGTTTCTTCCCAGCAACAGCCTACTTCCTGATACCAACATTTGTCTTAGTTTTCCATTTCTGTGTTAAATCACTATGTACAAGGCAACTTATAAAATCGATTTGTTTTGTGTGTGTGCAATCAGAGTTTCAGAGAGTTTAATGGCACAGTGAAGGTATGTGGCCAGTATAGCTTAAAATTTCCATCTCTAAAACACAAAGAGAAGGTACTGCCGGTGTTGGAAGGCTTCTGAAATCTTAAAAGCACTCCCATAAACAAAGCCACTCCTCAAACAAAGCCACATCTCACAAGCCTTCCCAAACAGTACCAACTGGGGACAAAGTTTTCAAACCTATCAGCCTATGGAGGCCATTCTCATTTAAACCACCAAACTGAGAAACTTATAGCTGTAAGAGGGACATTATATGCTTTCAAATAAGAACACAATCCAGAAACAAAGATTGAAGCTGTGACGAAAGGATGGACCATCTAGAGACTGCCATATCTGTGGATCCATCCCATAATCAGCCTCCAAACGCTGACACCATTGCATACACTAGCAAGATTTTGCTGAAAGGACCCTGATATAGCTGTCTCTTGTGAGACTATGCTGGGGCCTAGCAAGCACAGAAGTGGATGCTTACAGTCAGCTATTGGATGGATCACAGGGCCCCCAATGGAGGAGCTAGAGAAAATACCCAAGGAGCTAAAGGGGTCTGCAACCCTATAGGTGGAACAACATTATGAACTAACCAGTACCCCAGAGCTCTTGACTCTAGCTGCATATGTATCAAAAGATGGCCTAGTCGGCCATCACCGGAAAGAGAGGCGCATTGGACTTGCAAACTTTATATGCCCCAGTACAGGGGAAAGCCAGGGCCAAAAAGTGGGAGTGGGTGGGTAGAGGAGTGGCGGGAGGGTATGGGGGACGTTTGGGATAGCATTGGAAATGTAAATGAGGAAAATACCTAATTAAAAAAAAAAGAAAAAACAAAGAAACCTACAAAAAAAAAAAAAAGAACACAATCTACTATGTAGGGGTATTCCTCTCTGCCATCACAATAAGCAGTCACTCTTCTGTATTCTACCCTGCTCTAATCTCTATAAGGTCTTATGAATATCGTAGATATTGCTTATAGTAATTATTTTTTCTGGAACAAAAAAAAATAATAAGTGGGGGATTGGCAAGTTATCTCAGTGAGTGAAGAGATTAGACATGTAAGCCTAGCCATGGATAGTTAGATAACAGAAGCCACATAAAGAAAAATGACTCCACAAGAATGTTCTCTGACCTCTAAATATATGTCATGGTGCATGTGTGCGCGTTTCACACACTCACACACATATACACACACACACACAGATCATGCTTATCTATTCACAGGTGATGAAGAGGATGAAGATAAGCTTTAAAAAGTAAAAAAGAAAGAAAGAAAGAGAGAGCGAGAAAGAAAGAAAGAAAGAAAGAAAGAAAGAAAGAAAGAAAGAAAGAAAGAAAGAAAGAAAGGAAGGAAGGAAGGAAGGAAGGAAGGAAGCAAGCAAGCAAGCAAGCAAGCAAGCAAGCAAGCAAGCAGGTTTCTCTGGTCTAGAGGAGGAAAAATACATGAAAGCAGAGATTTCTGTTCTGACAGTTAGGAAAAAACCAATAACTTCAACAGGTGTGTTTTATACCACATAATAGAGTAATCATAAATTTCATTGAGAGTGTCTATAGCGTAAACATTTGCAATAGGTTCTAAGTTGGGTTGTCTTTTAATGGGTACAAATTGTTACCAATGCTTGGGAGAAGGAGATGGATAACTGCTAGAGGTGAAAATCTGAGGAGCTGAGGAGAAAAACTAGCTGAGGATGCCTCTAAGTAGTTGGAAAAACTAGCTGAGGATGCCTTTAAGATGTTTTTCAAAACTATTTGTAGAAAGGAGACTAGTAACTAAGTAAAGATTAGAAAATGGCGATGATGTGCTATTTGGAAATCATCAAAAGATTGATAATGCCAAACTGCTTACCTTGGAATGTTGAAACCTGACAACAATAGCCTGGCATCCAATGACCCCATTCTGTGACCTAAAATGCTCTAGTTAGCATAAGCCTAATTTTCATAGCTCTTGTTTACATGTCACAGATGGTATAACTGGAAATTTTGTACATAGTAGCTTACAACAAACTACGCCAAGTGTATACAGACCAATATAGACCATACACTTTTGCATGACTTGAATTACATACAGGAGAATGTAGAGTCACACCCTGACCACTAGAGAACTTGTTTTACATGGAGACTCTAGCCCACTGTCTCAGGGTGTAGACAATGAATATTCAAGTCACTACCTAAATTATAGATGTTTTGAATAACCTTTTTGCTAGTAAAAAATGAGAGTTCACTTTGCTCAGGCTATGATGGATCTAGAATAAGTGGGAATAGGAGTTGTATATAAGCCGAGAAATAGCAGGTTCTATTGAGAACTCATAATCTATACTAAATTTAATCTGAACACTATAGATTGTCCAGCTATGTGCTTCTGTTATTTACTGTATCTGATCTTCTTCCTCCAGGTGACTCTGAATGATCTTTGCTATTTCTAGGCAATAACAGATGTAATAAAAGTTAGAAATTGACAAAAAATCATAGATAGCACCTATGCCCTCATTTTGGAAACCTGAAAAATATTTTATCTCTAGACAATACAGTTTTCCTTGAAAATTGTGCTTGGTAATTGACTACCGAATACAAGAAGAGATGTAGAATAAGTAGTTTTTAAATTGAAACAGAATGGAAAAGTGATTGAAGAACTATAACGAGAAAACACTGAGTCTAAATGAAATGCTGTATTAAGTTCAAAACTACATGGTGACATACAGACAGATAATATTAAAAGCCAAGGTCTTGATCTGGGTGAGGTGATACACCTGTATTTCCAGAGCATGGGAACAAGAATTGCTCTATAATCCATATTATATGAGGCAGGAATGTTACAAATTCAAAGAGAGAAAAGCAAACCGTAGTCCTATTTAACTATAATATTTGTGAAACACAAAATGACCAACATGGCAAGATATTCCCAAGGATGAAATGGTGAAACTTATGTCTGCAGTTTAGGAGGCTCAGAGGTCTTTGTGCTCACAGATAAGACAACGAGAACTAAGAATGTTAGACACACAGTGTTTTGCCTTCAAAGGAAAGGATGCATAGCCTGTTACCCATAAAGCTGTGAGCAAATTTGGTTAATAGCCTGGTGACCTTTGCTCAATTCGTAGCTGAGACAGGATTCTTCCCCAGATGCTTAGCATGAGCTTGTTTTCTTCTCAATCTATAGAACCTGTTTTTATGTAAGGTATCACATGTACTTTACAAAGAGTTTCAAGGTCATCACATTTGATCTTCATTAAGTTTACCTTGTTCCTCAAGACTAGTTATGTGTGTTGCATTGTGCAGACCAGATCTGAATTATCACCAGGAATGTTTTGATCAAATTATGCCCTACCCCTATATGAAACTACATGCAATCTGTGGCATTGAGGAAAGGAGAATAAGTCATCTCTAGGGATGAACCACTCAGATAGGTTATCCAAACTCTGGTCACCCTTAAATATATACACAAAGAACAGCAGTAAATGGACTCAGTACACCACACACACACACACACACACACACACACACACACACACACACACACACGCTTGCTATGCATGCCTTGCTTAGCCTGCTTTCATATACAAACCAGAGCCATTTATCTCTTCTCTTCTCTTCTCTTCTCTTCTCTTCTCTTCTCTTCTCTTCTCTTCTCTTCTCTTCTCTTCTCTTCTCTTCTCTTCTCTTCTCTTCTCTTCCCTTCCCTTCTCTTCTCTTCCCTTCCCTTCCCTCTCCCTCTCCCTCTCCCTTCCCTTCCCTCTCCCTCTCCCTCTCCCTCTCCCTCTCCCTCTCCCTCTCCCTCTCCCTCTCCCTCTCCCTCTCCCTCTCCCTCTCCCTCTCCCTCTCCCTCTCCCTCTCCCTCTCCCTCTCCCTCTCCCTCTCCCTCTCCCTCTCCCTCTCCCTCTCCCTCTCCCTCTCCCTCTCCCTCTCCCTCTCCCTCTCCCTCTCCCTCTCCCTCTCCCTCTCCCTCTCCTCTTCTTTTCTTCTACTGGTTTTATTAGATATTTTCTTTATTTACATTTCAAATGTTATCCCCTTTCCTGGTTTATCCTACCCCTCCCCCTGTTCCCCAACTCACCCATTCCTGCTTCCTGGCCTGTTTTTCTAAGTGTGGTACTGCCAAAAGTAAGCAATTAAGATAATTCCTTGTAGCTAGACATTGGCTACTTTGTGAGCTCTTCTTCCTGCCACCTCTCTCCAGCCCTTTTCTACCCCTTGAAACCCCTAACACTAGATAAGTGGGGTGGGGGGAGCATAGAGCAGAAAGGAAAGACATCCCTGAATAAAGTCAAGGGTAGGAAAAGAGGCAACTTTATCATTAGCCAACTTCATGTTGACTGGGGTCAACAAGTTCCTTGTCAAGTCTGCTCATTTATATACCCTCTAAAAAATTCTCAAAACTCTAAACATCACACAATCTCAGAAACTATCTGCAGCTGCCAAAATCGTGCTCTCACCAGAGCACAAGACAAATCATAGCTGATGTGGCTGAAGGAGACTTCACTACAATGTCACTACAATGCCTTAAATAATTTCCTGCAATCTGATGGGGGTATTGTTTCATTTGATATTCCTTTCCCAGGTCATTGTAGTTTGTATCAAGTTGATAAATAAAAAATCAATCCATAGCACCCGAGGCCCTTGCAAGTTTACATGTTTGAACCTGAAAACTGGGAAGAAAAAAAAAAGCCTCAAGAAAGGGAGTTTGTATTTTCTTCCTCTCTTATCTCTGGAACCCAATCTGGCTTAAACCTATGACGACCCTCTTATGCATGCTGCCACAGTCTCTGTGATTCATATTTGCATCAGTTCTATTGTTTTTAGAAGGCCTTATTTTCTTCATGTTGCCCATGCCCACTGGCTCTTCCTATTTCCTTTTCTATAGATTTCCATGATTCCATAAGGGGTTTGATAGAGAGATCCCATTTAGTATTGAGTTGTCCAAGAAATTTCACTATTGACATGTTATCTAGTGTGGGCCTCTGTATTTCTTCTCATTTAATAGATAAATTATGAATAATCTAAATTGCTTACTTTTTCATTTAAGCAAACTCTTAGATATAAAACTTTCTACTTTGGTTTTACAAAATTCATTCTGAAATAGTTTAACTGTTTTTATGGGCCATATCTCTCTCAAACATCTTGAGTCAAGATTTAATATGCTCATGTAATTCCTGTAAATAACTGAGTAACAAAATCTGTAGACACTTCAGTTTTGTATTTTAAAATTTACTCCATACTGAAATTACTATTCTTAACTAATTGTTTGAAAATTTCATACATGTAACCAATGTTTCTTGGTCATATACAAACTTAACTCGTACCACCTGCCCTTTCCATCTCATCAGAATCTCTTTCAACACATCATCTGCTTTACCTCAGATCCTTTGTTTAAATTTATATTTTTAACTTGTAAAGTCTAATTAATGCTACCTGTATGTGTATGGATGTTGGTCATCCACTGGATCATGGGCAACATAACATTGGACTCCTCTGTAGACAACATACTAGGATTACCTTTCTCCATGAGAAATTTTCAAGATGCCTTTTGTAAGCTTTGAAACATGCAATAGTAACATTTTAAAAATGGAACCCATTTTATTTTATTTTTTATTTTTTAGTCCCAAATTCCAAGGTTAACCCTTGAAGGACTTGCCTATGATAAGCACCATTCAATGCTTGTTTGTCATAAAGAACAATGGCAAGGCCAGGGGAGAAGATAGGTTCCTATATACTGATGCCATGATTACAAATTTAAAAATAATTCTTAAAATGTTCATATTTATTTACATATGCATTTTAATTTAGGTATGTCAAGAAAAATTGCCTTACCATGCAATACATAAAGAGAGTATGCTAGTCTATCAAACCAACAGGGCCACATCAAGTGACTCACTTCCTTCAGCAAGGCTGGAACTTTTCACATTGTAATGGTGTTGAACACAGCAGTACTAGCTGTAGACCATCTGTTCAGACAGGTGAGTATATGGACGTATTTGACAGTAAACATCTTTAATGTTAATAAGTTGTGATTATTAAACTATACTGAATGACAGTTTTTTTACCAAACATATCCATCCATACTTGAATCGTTATTACTTATTTCTCTTGAAAATACCAAGCTTCTTCTTTATACCTAGGGATTTATGTTTTGAGTCACATTTGTGTGCTACTGATGGGAGAGAATAGCTCCCTACAGCTGCACTTGGAATTTGCTCCTCTCTGGTACTTTGTGTTTATTCTACATAATAAATGGAATGTGGTGGGATCTTAAGATATTCATTGACCAAACCTTTTATGAGGCCTTTCTCAGTGAGTCAAGAAGTTTCTCTTTATTTCAGGGATTGAGTATTTTTATTTTTGGGGGGAAATTTTTATGACAACATTTCATATCCTAGCACATTATCCTTGACACACCCATTCTATTGAGCAGATGAGAACAAGTCTCCTTTATTTTTTTAATATATTTATGACCAGATACTCAAAGATTTTGAAGCTGAGAGAAACAGTTTCAAACAGCCAGAGAAATAACAGGAAAGGAGAATTACACATTGCAAATGAGGCAGGAAAAAAATTTAATATTATTCCCTAAACATATGAATGCTTAGAAGATTAAGAAAAATGAACCATATAGTCTGAAAAACAAATGTTCATGTATATAGATAAATATTTCCAAATAATCAAATTTCCTTAAAATAAAAGGCAATATTTAATTAAATTAATGCTCTGACATCAAAATGTGATGATATCCAAATATACAACTTTTAATATACATATAGACACAAACCATGGGATTGTGTCTACTGTGTAGGAACTCACCAACTATATCCAAGGAAGCAGCACAAATGATTGAGTACAAAAAGGCCATGCTACTAACTAGTGCCATGCAGTTCACCTGGTTTAAATGGATGATTCATGTGGCCTCACACTCTGGTAGCAAACTATTTATACAAAGTAAGCCTTTACCTCAAATGGAATAAAAGATATTTTATTTTGAGCCAAAGATGGTTGACCTGTGGCTGGGAACCAAAATCAAGTTGCCTCATATAAAGTGTCATGATGTGGGGAGGAGAATATAAAGATAAATATTCAGAATATATTTAGGGATTCTGTTGGTTTAGTAAAGTGAAGTTTGATAATTTTAGTCCAAGATCAGTGACTTCATTAGTACAGGTTATTTGATTAACCAGTACCATCCACAGTTTCTCTCTTATTGAGTAGGTCTTTTTATTTTTTTCAAAACAGGGTTTCTCTCTAACACCCAGGCTGTCCTAGAACTCACTCTGTAGATCAGGCTGGCCTCGAACTCAGAAATCTGCCTGCCTTTGCCTCCCAAGTGCTGGGATTAAAGGCGTGCACCACTACTGCCCAGCATATTGAGCAGGTCTTAAGTCCAATGAGAACAGTTGTTTTCCACCGTGGCATGCTGCATTCTTAGGGTTATCATACAAGGCAAGGTTTTGCTGTGCTTCAAAGATGGCTAGAACTGTTGGTTTCTTTTCTTCTTTAGGACTTTCACAGTGCCTTTTGGTACCAGGAAAGCTAGTACTCCAGGAGGAATATTTTGTTAAGTTAAAGCTAAGGCTTTATGGGCCCTGTCTAAGGGGCATGGTGTCTTGAACAATAGGGGTTTTCATTCCACCTCCAAGGGCCAAGCAAGTGCAATAACAATAGCTTATAATATTTTAGGAGAAAAAAAATAAAAAACTATTTTAGGAGTCTCTTGAACAATGCTGGTCAATAACTGTAGGCTTTGATTTTTCAGAACCTGCTCTTAATAAGGGTACTTAATGTTTTAACCTCCTTTTAGTGCACCACCCACCAGGGATAGTAGAAATGAAAAGTAATAGGACAAAGGAGGCTAACGGACTTGTTTACAAGAAGTGTTTGGAGCAAATCCAATCTACATTGTTGTCGTATCAGCAGTTCAGTTGACACAAATCAGCAGTGGTAGCTCTGTCCACTTGCCAACAGCATTCAAGAATCAGCAACAGCAGTTCAATTCAGAAGAAACTGTGAGGCTCTGCCAATTAACCCAAGTCCACAGAAGATGCAAGAAGCTGCCAGAACACTACCAGAAGTTCTTTGGTGGTATTTCTCTCTATGAAGTCACAACAAACGATGACCAGCAAAGAATGGCAAGATGAATCAATACCATATAGTGTAGTCAACAAAGACCAGCATCAGCAAAGCCCAACAATGACCAGCAAAGAGTTGTAACATGTGCCAATACCACACAGCATCATCTAGTACCTGCTAGGTTATTTATAGCCTTTCCAGGCATCATGTGTACTCTCAAGTGTCCACTCTAACAAAACGCACATGATAGAAAACCTAGGAAAGAGGTCAGGAGTTATAGATGCAAGCATCACTAACAGAATACAAGAGACAGAAGAGAGAATCTCAGGTGCAGAACATACCATAGAAAACACTGACACAAAAGTCAAAGAAAATGCAAAATGCAAAAAGATTCTAACCCAAAACAACTAGGAAATCCAGGACACAATGAAAAGACCAAACCTAAGGATAATAGGTATAGAAGAGAGTGAAGATTCCCAATGTAAAGGGCCAGTAAATATTTTTAACAAAATTATGGAACAAAATTTCCCTAACCTAAATTAAGAGATGGCCATGAACATGCAAGAAGCCTACAGAACTCCAAATAGATTGGACCAGAAAAGAAATTCATCCCATTACATAATAATCAAAACACCAAATGCACAAAACAAAGAAAGAATTTTAAAAGCAGTAAAGGAAAAAGGTCAAGTAACATATAAAGGTAGACCTATCAGAATTACACCAAACTTCTCACCAGAGACTGTGAAAGTCAGAAGATCCTGGACAGGTGTTATACAGACCCTAAGAGAACACAAATGCTAGCCCAGGCTATTATACCCAACAAAACTCTCAATTACCACAGATGGAGAAAATAAGATATTGCAGGACAAATACAAATGTATACAATATCGTTCCACAAATCCAGGCCATCAAAGGATAATAAATGGGAAACTTCAATACAAGGAGGGAAACAACACCCTAGAAAAAGCAAGAAAATAATCTTACAACAAACCACAAAGAAGATAGTCACATAAACATAATTCCAACGCTAACAACAAAAATAACAGGAAGCAACAATCACTTTTCCTTAATAAAATCAATGGACTCATTTTCCCAGAAAAAAGACATAGACTAACAGACTAGATACTTAAACAGGACTCAACATTTTGCTGCATACAGGAAACTCACCTCAGTGAAAAAGACACACAATACCTCAGAGTAAAAAGTTAGAAAACAATTTTCCAAGAAAATGGTCTTAAGAAACAAGCTGAAGTAGTTATTCTAATACCAAATAAAATGGACTTTCAACCTAAAGTTATCAAAAAAAAAAAAAAAAAAGATAAGAAGGGACACTTCATCTGCATCAAAGGTAAAATCTACCAAGATGAACTCTCAGTTTTGATCATCTTTACTTCAAATGCAAGGGCACCCACAGTCATAAAAGAAACTTTACTAAAGCTCAAAGCACACATTGCAGCTCACACAATAATAGTGGGAGACTTCAACACCCCACTCTCAGGAATGGACAGATCATGGAAACAGAAACTATATAGAGACACAATGAAACTAACAGAAGTTATGAAACAAATGGATTTAACATATATCTATAGAACATTTTATCCTAAAACAAAAGAATATACCTTCTTGGCAGAACCTCACAGTATCTTCTCCAAAACTGACCATATAATTGGTCACAAAACAGGCCTTTATAGAATCAAGATTGAAATACTACCATGAATTCTATCAGAACATCACTGACTAAGGCTGTCTTTAATAACAACAAGAATAATAGAAAGCCCTCAAACACATGGAAGCTGAAAAACACTCTACTGAATGATAACTTGGTCAAAGAAGAAATAAAGAAATTTAATTTTCCTTTTAGAATTTAATGAAAATGAAGCCACAACAAACCCAAACTTATGAGTCACAATGAAAGCAGTGCTAAGAGGAAAACTCATAGCTCTAAGGGCCTCCAAAAAGAAACTGGAGAGAGCGTATAGCAGCAGCTTGACAGCACAACTGCAAGCTCTAGAACAAAAAGAAGTAAATAGCTCCAAGAGGAGTAGAAGGCAGGAAATAATCAAACTTAGTGTTGAAATGAACCAAGTACAAACAAAAAGAACTATAAAAAGAATCAACCAAACCAGGAGCTGGTTATTTGAGAAAATCAATAAGATACATAAACCCTTAGACAGACTAACTAGAGGGCACAAAGACAGCATCCTAATTAACAAAATCAGAAATGAAAAGAGAGATATAACAACAGAAAGTGATGAACCCCCCCAAAAATTTCAGATCCTCCTATAAAAGCCCATACTCAACAAAACTGGAAAACCTGAATGAAATGGACAATTTTCTAGACAGATACCAGGTACCAAAGTTAAATCAGGATCAAATAAATGACCTAAACAGTCCCATAACACCTAAAGAAATAGAAGTAGTCATTAATTGTCTTCCAACCAAAAAAAAAAAAAAACCAACAACCCAGGACCAGAAGGGATTAGTGGAGAATTCTATCAGACCTTTAAAGAAGACCTAATACAAATATTCTTCAAAGTATTCCCAAAATAGAAACAGAAGGTATACTGACCACTTCGTTCTATGAAGCCACAAATACTCTGATATCTAAACCACAGAAAGCCCCAACAAAGAAAGAGAACTTCAAAACAATTTTCCTTTTGAATATTGATGCAAAAGTACTCAAGAAAATTCTCACAAACCAAATTCAAGAACACATCAAAATTATCATCCATCATGATCAAGTAGGTCTCATCCCAGAGATGCAAGGATGGCTCAATATATAGAAATCCATCAACTTAATCCACTATATAAGCAAACTCAAAGAAATAAACCACATGACCATCTTATTAGATGCTGAGAAAGCATTTGACAAAATCCAACATCCATTAATAATAAAAGTCTTGGAAAGATCAAGAATTCAAGGCCCATACCTAAACATAATAAAAGCAATATACAGCAAACCAGTAGTCAACATCAAACTAAATGGAGAGAAACTTGAAGCTATCCCACTAAAATCAGGGACTATACAAGGTTGTCTACTCTCTCCCTACTTTTTAATATGGTACTTGAAATCCTAACCAGAGTAATTAGACAACAAAGGGAGGCCAAAGGGATACACATTGGAAAGGAAGAAGACAAAATATCACTATTTTCAGATGATATGATAGTGTACTTAAGTGACCCAGAGAACTCCTAAACTAAATAAAAAACTTCAGCAAAGTGGCTAGATGTAAAATTAATTCACACAAAATAGTGGCCTTCTACTCAAAGGTAAAGGCTGAGAAAGAAATTAGGGAAAAAACACCTTTCACAATAGCCACAAATAATATGAAATATCTTGGTAGGACTCTAACTAAGGAAGTAAAAGATCTGTATGACACGAACTTCAAGTCTCTGATGAAAGAAATTGAAGATCTCAAGAGATGGAATGATCCCCCCCTGCTCATGGATGGGCAGGATTATTATAGTAAAAATTGTCATCTCGCTGAAAGCCATCTACATGAATCTAATTCAATATAGTCCCCATGAAAATTCCAAATGAATTCTTCATAGAGTTAGAAAGAGCAATTTCCTCATTCATGTACAGTACATGTACCTCATTCATGTACAGTACAGTACAAAAACTCAGGATAGTGAAAAGTATTGTCAACAATAAAAGAACTTCTGGGGAAATCACCATCTCTGACCTCAAGCTGTTCTACAGAGCAATTGTGAAAAAACAAAACAAAACAAAACTGCATGGTACTTGTACAGTGTCAAACAGGTAGATCAATGGAATAGAATTGAAGACCCAGAAATGAACCCACACATCTTTGGTTACTTGATATTTGACTAAGGAGCTAAAACCATCCAGTGGAAAAAAGACAGCATCTTCAACAAATGGTGCTGGTTCAACTGGTGGTCAGCATGTAGAAGAATGCAAATTGATCCATTTTTAGCTCCTTGTAAAAAGCTCAAGTCCAAGTGGATCAAGGACCTCCACATAAAACCAGATACACTGAAAGTAAAGGAAAAGAAAGTGAAAAAGAGCCTCAAGCACATGGGCACAGTGGAAAATTTCCTGAACACAACAGCTTATGCTATAAGATCAAGAATTGACAAATGGGACCTTAAAAAATTGCAAAGCTTCTACAAGGCAAAAGACACTGTCCTTATTGGTGTCCCAGCTGGTAATAAGGACCCATGCTCCACTATGTTCATAGCAGCCTTATTTATAATAGCCAGAAGCTGGAAAGAACCCAGATGCCCCTCAACAGAGGAATGGATACAAAAAATGTAGTACATTTACACAATGGAGTACTACTCAGCTATTAAAAAGAATGAATTTATGAAATTCCTAGGCAAATGGTTGGGCCTGGAGAGCATCATCCTGAGTGAGGTAACACAATCACAAAAGAACTCAAATGATATGTACTCACTAATAAGTGGATATTAGCCCAGAAACATAGTATAGCAAGATATAAGAGACAATCTGTAAAACACATGGAACTGAAGAAGAACGAAGACCAAAGTGTGGACAATTTGCCCCTTCTTAGAATTAGAAACAATCACCCATGGAAGGAGTTACAGAGACAAAGTTTGGAGCTGAGACAAAAGATGGACCATCTAGAGACTGCCATATCCAGGGATCCATCCCATACATAGCCTCCAAACGATGACACCATTGCATACACAAGCAAGTGTTTGCTGCGGGGACCCTGATATAGCTGTCTCTTGTGAGACTAGGCCGGGGCCTAGCAAACACAGAAGTGGATGCTCACTGTCAGCAATTGGATGGATCACAGGGCCCCCAATGGAGGAGCTAGAGAAAGTATCCAAGGAGCTCAAGAGATCTGCAACCCTGTAGGTGCAACATTATGAACTAACCAGTACCCTGGAGCTCTTGACTCTAGCTGCATATGTATCAAAAGATGGCCTAGTCGGCCATCACTGGAAAGAGAGGCGCATTGGACTTGCAAACTTTATATGCCCCAGTACATGGGAACGCCAGGGCCAAAAAAATGGGAATGGGTGGGTAGGGAAGTGGGGGGGGGGGGGAAGGGAGGGACTTTTGGGATAGCATTGGAAATGTAATTGAGGAAAATACATAATAAAAAAAACATTTAAAAAAAAGACACTGTCAATAGTACAAAAAGGCAAACAACAGATTGGGAAAAGATCTTTAGTAACCCTACAACCAATAGAGGGCTAATACCTAACATATACAAATAACTCAAGAAGTTAGACTCCAGAGAGCCAATTAGTCCTGTTAAAAATTGGGTACAGAGCTAAACAAAGAATTTTCAACTGAGGAATACCGAATGGCTGAGAAGCACCTAAAGAAATGTTAAACATCCTTAGTCATCAGGGAAATGCAACTCAAAACAACCCTAAGATTCTACCTCACACCAGTCAGAAATGCAAAGGTCAAAAACTCAGGTGACAGCAGATGCTGGCGAGGATGTGGAGAATGAGAAACACTCCTCTATTGCTGGTGGGATTGCAAGCTTGTACAACCACTCTGGAAATCAGTCTGGTGGTTCCTCAGAAAATGGGACACAGTACTACCTGAGGAACCAGCTACACCACTCCTAGGCATATATCCAGAAGGTGCTCCGACATGTAATAAGGACACATGCTCCACTATGTCCATAGCAGCTTTATTTATAATAGCCAGAAGATGGAAATAACCCATATGTCCCTCAACAGAAGAATGGATACAGACTACATGAAGTTCAAGAAGGAAGAACAAAGTGTGGGTGCTTTGGTCCTTCTTAGAAGGGGTAACAAAATACGTACGGGAGCCAATATGGAGACAAAGTGTGGAGCCAAGACAGAAAAGACCATCCAGATGGTCCCACCTGGGGATCCATCCCGTATAGAGTCGTCAAACAGAAACACTGTTGTAGAAGTGCAGGGGGACAGGAGCCTGATATAGCTGTCTCCTGATAGGCTCTACCTGAGCCTTACATATACAGAGGTAGATGCTTACAGCCAACCATTGAACTGATTATGGGGTCTTCAATGAAGGAGTTAGAGAAAGGAATGAAGGAGCTGAGGGGGTTTGCAAACCCATAGGAAGAACATCAATATCAACCAACCACAGCACCCAGGGTCTAAACCACCAACCAAGGAGTACACATGGAGGAACCCATAGCTCCAGCCATATATGTAGCAGAGGATGGCCTTATGGGGAATCAATGGGAAAAGAGGCCCTTGGCCCCATGAAGGCTTGATACCCTAGTGTAGGGAAAGTAAGGGCATGGAGGTGGGAGTGGATGGGTGCATGGGGGCACACCCTCATAGAAGCAGGACGAGGGGAGATAGGATAGAGGGTTTCTGGAGGGGAAATTGGGAAAGGGGATAACATTTGAAATGTAAATAAATAAAATATCCAATAAAAAAAAGAAAGGTACAGGGGCCGGGCGTGGTGGCGCACGCCTTTAATCCCAGCACTTGGGAGGCAGAGGCAGGTGGATTTCTGAGTTCGAGGCCAGCCTCGTCTACAAAGTGAGTTCCAGGACAGCCAGGGCTATACAGAGAAACCCTGTCTCGAAAAAACCAAAAAAAAAAAAAAAAAAAAAAAAAAAAAAGAAAGGTACAACAATAAAAGTTTATAGCATTTGTGTTCCTTGTATATATTTTTAGAATTGTAATGACCTTTCGATAGCTATGAAGTGACCAATGTTCTCTGGCTAGTTTTAATTTGAAGTATATTTTGTCACATATTAGAATACTTACAAATGATTGTCATTGTGCTTGAAATGTATTTGCTCTTTGTAAAGCAGTATCTGTCTTTGATCATGAGATTTTTTTTTTTTTTGGAGGCAAGAACAGGAACAGAACAGGGATCTTGTTCTCTAATCCACTCTACTAGTTTATGTCTTTTCTCTACTTTTCAATTATTAGTGTAACCTTATCTTAATTACAGTCATTTTAAACAATATTTTAAATTAATTCTTTGAAAATTTCATGCAGCTTGTTTTGGATATTCTCATCCTATTTCCCAACTCCACCCTTAACTCTCCAGCTCTCATTCTCAGGTTCCCATCTCTTGATATCCAATTTTGATATTCTGTTTTTTTTGTTTGTTTGTTTTGTTTGTTTGTTTTTCTTTTCCCATTGGGTGTACTTTGTGTTTCCCGTATAGCCAAGGGATTGAGACCTGTCATGACATCATTTTTTATTGTTTGGTGGTTTCCTTTACACAATAATTGTTTTATTATTCCCCCTTTAGCCTCTGGGAAATGTTTTATCTTTCTTTTTTGTATGCTGTATTTTTTCCAGAATCTTTTGTGAGATAGGTCATAATGTCCTTTACTCTGTTTGAATTATGCAATTATAAAAAAAAAACCTTTCTCAAATTAAGATGAATAATTTAACTGCATATAGTACTCTAAGTTGGCAGCTGTGGTATTTCAGATCTTGAAAAATATCCTCCTGAACCCTTCTGAATTTTACAGTGTCCATTGAAAACCCAACTGTTAGTTTAATGGGTTTGTCTTTGCTTGTGAGTTGGTCCTTATCTCTTGCAGCTTTTACTATTTTTCTCTTGTTGCTGTTTTCCATTAGTGTTTGAGTGCAACATGATACAGGGGGTTTCTGGTTTGGTTCTGTCTATTTTATGTTCTGAGCAGAACAGCTGAACAAATTCCAAAACAAAACAAAACAAAACAAAAAAGAATTCTCTTAGAGATAGAAAAAAGGTACCTGGATGGGTATCTTGCCTCGATTTGGAACTTTTTCTTCTTTTTTGGAAGCAACATTATATATCCATGTGTCAAACCTTGTTTAAACTCCATTTTTAAAAAGTATATTTTAGTTAGATTAGAAATTGTGAGGGTGTTATAAGGCTTCTTAAAACAACCTTAACTTGGGTTAACCCACTTCCTACTCCTCATTTTTCTGGTGCCTATTGCCACCACACTTTAAACCTTTAGCTCCCAATATTCTGCAGATGTCATTCTTTCATATCACACATATTCTACAGTCCCTAGTACTATATTTTTTAGAGTTGCAAGACAATAGACTCCTATGTAGCTTCTTCAAGCACACTTTATTTTTGTAAGCTTTCCTCTTATATTCTACCAAATATTTTCCCTTGGCACATCACAAACAGTGGCCTAATTTTTAATTTGCTGGTTTCTGCATGAACTCCAGGCTAAACACACACACACACACCAAAAGGAATTAAATCAATTACCTGCTGGGATAATTTGAATACACATAGCTGGATAGGTGTGGCCTTGTTAAAGGAAGTGTGTCACTGAGGGGTGGACTTTGAGGTCTCAGATGCTCAAGTCAGGCCCAGTATGGTACTCTCTTCTAGTCTACAGTTGGTCCTGCTGACCCAGATGTAGAATTCTCTGGAACTTCTCTAGCACTATATCTGCCTGCATTCTGCCATGCATCCTGACATGTTACATTGGACTAAATCTATGAACTATAAGCCAACTCCAATTAGTTGCTTTCTTTTATAAAAGTTGCTGTGGTCATGGCATCTCTTTATAGAAGTAGAAACCTTAACAAAGATACTCATGTGAGAGAAAATGTGGTGTTTGTCATTTGGGAGCTTGGTTGACCTCACTCAATGCAAGTTTTTGCATTTAAGTGAAAATCTTAGTGCTAGATATGGTTTACTTCCCTATAAGTTATTTATCAAGGAAGCTACAGATGTCCTCAAAATAGTACAAGATATTGCCTTTGCTCTTGATAATACATTCTAACTAGATGAAAAACAACAACAACAACAAATCTAGTCCTAAGGACACTACTCATTTTGGTTATAGGACTCAGAAAACTCAATCTTGAACTGACCAGGAATCTCTCTCCCAATGGGCTAGTTTTAACAGTGCTGGAATAAAATATACTCGTTTAAAAAGGAGTTTAAACAGATGTATGCCATGTGGGTAAACGATATTATTATTACTGGAAGACACTAATTATTAAATGGAACCTCTATCTTGTGTTATACTGCACAACATACTATCTAGACAGCTAGGAAGAAAATGCATCAATGAGTCTTACCAAGAATTGAACCCTGCATGCTAAATGCAACTGTACAAGCAAGATGTCTCATTGGTGCCATAACAGTAACATCATTAATAGAGGTAACCAACTTCTCTCTTCATTGAGTTTAAGGGCAGTTTCACATGACAGAATTCGTTCCTGGTAATATAACCATGCTTATATCCATGGCTATGGAAGCCATGGGCTTCAGGGAAGAACCTATTGATGTGTTTTTGCTAACAGTCATATTATAATAATATTTTCTAAGTACTGATGTTTATATCCATAGGTATATGCATTCTCAATATTGGTCAGAAAAGTTTCTTTTGTAGAAGGTAGTGGTTAATACAGAAATCCATAATTGTTCAGAGTGCTGAAAAGAAGTGAGTATGAATGACCAACAATACACAAACAGCTAGATAACATACTCACAAGACTAAGGAGATATTATGGAAGGGGAAAATATAGAAACTAGAGGATGGCAAGGAGTATTCTGTAATACTGGCCTCTCAGTAGGACATGACTATACATTTACTCAGGACAGTTGTGGTTTCTTACATGCACATGACACAAGATGCAATTACTCAAAACTCCCAGTATTGGAGGAGATAGCAGCCCTAATTTTCCACTGGTCATATAGCTAAGGATAGTTTAGGTTTACTAGGGGAGAAAAATATCATTTTTCTTTGTAGAAATGACCAGGGACAGACTGCCCATTGTTAACATGGGCCTTTCTATGCCAACCCAGTTCCTGAATAATGACATGGAAACTATATTTATTTATAAGCTTTTGGCCTCATAACTAGGCTTTGCTTCCCATTAGATTGTGGCTTAATTATCTATACTGATCTAAGTTCTGACACATGGCTGGTTAGGTATCCCACCTTCCTTCCCAGCATATTTCTTCCTCCATGTTCTACTGGCTGAATCTCCCATGTGGGACTCCTTCCCATAGGTCCTTTTCATTTCCAGAAGTCTCAACTTACTATTCTGCTTTTTTGCTATAGGCCATAGACTTTTAACTTTAACCAGTCAGAAGGTAATGAAGAAAACTATTTACAAAATACTAAAGCAAGACATGCTTAACAGTACCAAAATCTGGCCTGTAATCAGATCTCTGCTGGATCAGAAATCAACCAGCATTTGAATAATACAAGAATAATCTGGGGCTGGTGAGATGGCTCAGTGGGTAAGAGCACCCGACTGCTCTTCCAAAGGTCCAGAGTTCAAATCCCAGCAACCACATGGTGGCTCACAACCATCCGTAACGAGATCTGGCGCCCTCTTCTCGAGTGTCTGGGGACAGCTTCAGTGTACTTACATATGATAAATAAATAAATCTTTAAAAAAAAAAAAAAAAAAGAACAGACAAAAAAAAAAAAAAGAATAATCTGTATACAGTGATCAAAAATGTCCTCCAACATCTGATAACTCGGTGGATGACTTCATGCACATAGGAGTTGCTCTAACTATACTAAGTAGATTATAAAAATTAGTAATAATGGGGGCATATAATTGGGAGACAGATGAGTTGTGGGGCCTAAAGGAGTTAAAAGGAAGGAGTGATTTTTATATATGTATATATATATGAAAGTTTCAAAAACTTTTATGTTTTTTATAATTAATTAAAAAGGTTTTTTAAGTAGCAGAATTAGATCATTAAATAGAGGAAAACATTAATAAAAAAATGAATGAGTAGAACATGAGGATCTTTAGGAGATCTGTCCATTCGGGTCAAAGAAAGTGAAGAATCCCTTGCCAAAGGCCAAGAAAATATTTTCTTCCAAAAACACAGGTTATGAAACTTGTAATTTGTTTTGAAGACCTGATTCATTGTGTTGATGAGATTTTCCACTGAGATTTTTATTTTACTTTCTTCATGTCTACCTTGCAAAGTGTGAGATTCAAAAGTATACTGGGATAACTAACTCTGACCACAGAAGTGGTCAGGTTCTATATGAAGCTCTTTGGTGGGTTATGAGATGACAGGGTCTGCTGTGATACCAATTTATTATCACACATACAGGCAAGTTCTCTTCATGGATTATGGTGAAGTATCAGGTAACAGAGTTCCCTGAAATTATGGCCACAGAACTCAGGAGTGGGTGGCTTCTCTGAATGGCTTATAGGGTAGATAATACAGTAGTACGGTATTCTGCTAGGTACTATCCATTGACTTCAGAAATGTGTGGGATTACAAATCATTCTTCAGCCTCATTTTATTTCTTAAATATTTGGAGCCTAAAATAGAATAAGCTAGTAGAGCTCAGATCAACAATATACAAAACCCTGGGTTCAATTCTCATCTCTGTAGAAACGAATTTGGTTATGAAATTTATACTACATTAGTCTCACATTAAAACAAACTAATGTTTTATAGCAAATATTTTTAAGCATCCCAGTATATTCCTGTGAGGTATTTATTATTAGTTTGGTTCTGAATCACTATTTCAGTATTGAATAACAATATATAATCTAATAAAAGTAACTCATTTGGTTAAATATAGTATACATAAAAATGATAATATAATAAATTACTTCATTGTATTTGTATTTATATAACATATACAAAATTACTTCTATTTGCTGTAAACTGAGAATATTATGTGATGGTTTTATTTAACTGACAAATTCACATAATCTAGAATTACCTAGACTGGGTGGGTCTGTGGGTATATTTTTGGGAGGTTGCCATCATAAATTGATGTGGGAAGACCCAGCTCTTTGAGAGGAGTCTCATTCCATATGCAAAGTTCTTGAATTTTAAATGAGTAGAAAATAAAACAGTGTACATAAAAACAATCAAGTAACCAAGTGTTTCTATCTGCTTTTGACTCTGGTCTAGTTGTTTGAAGTTCCTGCTTTGGTTTCTCCACAATGATAGACTATCACCAGTAATTATAGGCTAAAATAAGCCCCATTTCCATAAACTATTATTGTCCAGGTATTTTATAATAGCAAACAAAATGAAACCAGAACATATTTGTAATGTCCATAAATAAGAACATGAATAAATAAATTATAGTATTGTTTTTCATTAATATACTGCACAGCAGTGAAGGACAAGCTGCCACAACATAAAACAAGTAGAACAACTTTGATAGATATAAGGTTGATCAAATAAATGAGTAAATAGAAAGTTCACTTTTGCATTCTATAAAAACAGGTAACTTTTGTCTCACATAGTTCTGAATAGTATCTGTCTTTGGCAGATATATCAATTTAGGGCAAGGAAATATGAGAGCAAGGTAGAGATCTAGAAAAAGTATATGTTGGTGTAAGTAGCAGTTGTAATGATGTAGCAATATAGTTTTTGAATTGGGTTTTTATGTTTTATCATATATAATTTAAGGATTAATTATGTTTTATCATATATAATTTAAGGATTAATAAAGAATAGTTTAATATTAAGACTTTACAATACTTGGAGTAAGAAATTGTATATGCCTATGATTATTTTCCAAGGATCTTAAATTATGTACTGTTAATAAAGAAAGAATAAAAGACTGAAGCAACTGACCACTGGATAACTAGATAATGATATCTTCTGGGCAAACCTTGATAATTTGTGTATTACAGATTGAAATAAGGGACACATTGATAGTGAGTATCCAATAATCCTTGCTATGTTGGGTTGTGCTACACTTTGAGGAACTAAACAATTGAGTTGGATGTAAAGAAATAAGCTATTTCATTTCTAAAGTGAATGTATCCAAAGTATTTTCTATGCCTGCTTTCTCCCAGGAAATTAAAACTCTAGAGTCAAATACATAACCTTAAGATTTCATAAACCAAATGGTAGTGTAGAAGGTACAAAAGATATTAACAAGAAACTGGTTGCAATTAGTAGTCCTTAAAATAACTTTCATAAAGAAACAGTGCTTGAAGTGAGTCATCAGAATTTCTAGTGAGAGTCATGTAAATAGTAATAATTCTGTCATATAGACTTAGCACAGAAGTACTTTCTCAGGGTAGAGGAGGCCTAGTATATAAAACTATCATCCCAGAGTAGATATAAGGAACTCTACATGACATGAACATACGCCTCACTGCTGGATCTAGAAAGCAACTTCCCCAAAAGTTTTTAAAGTGTTCATTCATTGTCTAGAATTCATTGTCTTTTCACATACCATATGGGAATTCCTTTCTGGGACACTGTTGCAAGAGACTGAAAATGTTTCATATGGTGAAAATAAATTGATACCACAAACATTAGACAACAGCTTATATGTACCAGAAGCAATGTGCAGATGTGAAGGAGCAAAACAGGTAGACAAAAGGGGAGGGTGGAGGGAAGGAGAGAAGGAGGAAGGAAGAAAACTAATGGTAGTATTGGTGTCTACAAAAATTAATACTATCCTTACAGATAATAATAAATCAAGTGAAAATCTATTTCTTGATAAAATATCTGTATAAACAATTTTGGAGGCAATGACAAAGGAGACAATATGGAAATATGGATTAGAAACCAAGACATCCTCAAACTAAAATTTTCTGCATGGGAGATAAACTAAGAATTTTGTAACAGATAACAGGCATGAACCTTCAAAATGAAAAACATTTGGAGTGCCTTCTAGCCTGAAGCACTCCATGTACTCCCTTTGGCCCAGCAAAGGATTTTAGTAAAAATACATGTCTATTCTACGGTGTTTGCATCGATATCACCACACAGTTTCCTAATATGTCACCTGTAAATTAGCCTTACCACATAAAGATTCATGTTTTTTTGAGAATGAAAGGATGGATTCTTCATTTGGGCAAGGTAGTCCTGGTCCTGGGCCAGGATGCACAGTGAAAAGGAGGAGTCTTGAATCAGAAGACCATCACTGAAGAACTTATAGGTAGTATGGGTCAAAGTTGAGATGTTTCTTTTAGAGCATATCCCTCTTGCTTCTTGATGCATCTTATAGTTGACTGGAAAATTTCATAAACAGTATGTAAAACTTGTTATTAGTATATGCATTCTCTTTTCCTTCTTCACATATTGGAATAGAACAGTGAGCCTGACAATTATGCATTTTATTTTTCTTTTTTTTTAATTTTTAATATTTTTATTACATATTTTCCTCAATTACATTTCCAATGCTATCCCAAAAGTCCCCCATAGCGCCCCCCACTTCCCTACCCACCCATTCCCATTCTTTTGGCCCTGGCATTCCCCTATATTGGGGCATATAAAGTTTGCAAGTCCAGTGGGCCTCTCTTTCCATTGATGGCCGACTAGGCCATCTTTCGATACATATGCAGCTAGAGACAAGAGCTCCGGGGTTCTGGTTAGTACATCATGTTGTTCCAACAATAGGGTTGCAGATCCCTTTAGCTCCTTGGTTACTTTCTCTAGCTTCTCCATTGGGAGCCCTGTGATATATCCAATAGCTGACTGTGAACATCCACTCCTGTGTTTGCTAGGACCCGGCATCGTCTCACAAGAGACAGCTATATTTGGGTCCTTCCAGCAAAATCTTGCTAGTGTATGCAATGGTGTCAGCTTTTAGAAGCTGATTATGGGATGGATCCCTGGATACAGCAGTCTCTAAATGATCCATCCTTTCATCACAGCTACGAACTTTGTCTCTGTAACTCCTTCCCTGGGTGTTTTGTTCCCAATTCTAAGAAGGTGCACAGTGTCCACACTTTGGTCTTCATTCTTCTTGAGTTTCATGCGTTTAGCAAATTGTATCTTATATCTTGGGTATCCTAAGTTTTGGGCTAATATCCACTTATCAGTGAATACATATTGTGTGAGTTCTTTTGTGATTGTGTTACTTCACTCAAGATGATGCCCTCCAGGTCCATCCATTTGGCTAGGAATTTCATAAATTCATTCTTTTTAATAGCTGAGTAGTACTCCATTGTGTAAATGTACCATAATTTCTGTATCCATTCCTCTGTTGAGGGACATCTGGGTTCTTTCCAGCTTCTGGCTATTATAAATAGGGCTGCTATGAACATAGTGGAGCATGTGTCCTTCTTACCGGTTGGGACATCTTCTGGATATATGCCCAGGAGAGGTATTGCTGGATCCTCCGGTAGTACTATGTCCAATTTTCTGAGGAACCGCCAGACTGATTTCCAGAGTGGTTGTACAAGCTTGCAATCCCACCAACAATGGAGAAGTGTTCCTCTTTCTCCACATCCTCGCCAGCATCTGCTGTCACCTGAATTTTTGATCTTAGCCATTCTGACTGGTGTGAGGTGGAATCTCAGGGTTGTTTTGATTTGCATTTCCCTGATGATTAAGGATGTTGAACATTTTTTCAGGTGCTTCTCTGCCATTCGGTATTCCTCAGGTGAGAATTCTTTTTTCAGTTCTGAGCCCCATTTTTTAATGGGGTTATTTGACTTTCTGGAGTCCACCTTCTTGAGTTCTTTATATATATTGGATATTAGTCCCTTATCTGATTTAGGATAGGTGAAGATCCTTTCCTAATCTGTTGGTGGTTTTTTTGTCTTATTGATGGTGTCTTTAGCCTTGCAGAAGCTTTGTAGTTTCATGAGGTCCCACTTGTCAATTCTCGATCTTACAGCACAAGCCATTACTGTTCTATTCAGGAATTTTTCCCCTGTGCCCATATCTTCAAGGCTTTTCCCCACTTTCTCCTCTATAAGTTTCAGTGTCTCTGGTTTTATGTGAAGTTCCTTGATCCACTTAGACTTGACGTTAGTACAAGGAAATAGGAATGGATAGATTCGCATTCTTCTACATGTTAACAACCAGTTGTGCCAGCACCATTTGTTGAAAATGCTGTCTTTCTTCCACTGGATGTTTTTAGCTCTCTTGTCGAAGATCAAGTGACCGTAGGTGTGTGGGTTCATTTCTGGGTCTTCAATTCTATTCCATTGGTCTATTTGTCTGTCACTATACCAGTACCATGCAGTTTTTATCACAATTGCTCTGTAGTAGAGCTTTAGGTCCGGCATGGTGATTCCACCAGAGGTTCTTTTATCCTTGAGAAGAGTTTTTGCTATCCTAGGTTTTTTGTTATTCCAGATGAATTTGCAGATTGACTTCTTATTTTTCTATACATATGAGAAGTCATGAACTTTTTTTATTTTCTTTTTTCCCTTTTCACATCAGAGTATTTTATTACAGCAACAAAAATGAATCCAGAACAAATACTATCAGATTATATTCATGTTACCTGTTATCTTGAAACTCACAGAAGAGGAAGTAATGTCAGACAGGCCTTGTTGTCTTCCTAGTAAATGAACCTGATGGCAGAGGTGATGAGGAATAAGACTGAAATTTTTAATTTTACTTTTAAAACAACTTATTCTTCCCTCATACATTACATTCCCCTCCCTCCACTCCTCTCAGTCCTTGCCGTCACCTCCTCTCTCTTCCAGATCCAATCCTTTTATATGTTTCCTTAAAAAAATAATAAAAAAACCCAACATCTCACAGGGACATCCACCAAACATGACCTAACAAGATACAATAAGACTGGGCACAACCCTCACTCATATCATGGCTGGACATTACAACCCAATGGAAGGAATGTAATAGTTTTGCTGGGACATGATTCAAAATTTGAACACCTCAAATTCTTGAACCAAAAAGTGAATCTTCTCCTTAGTATAACTAGTTATAAAGTGTGTTTGCTGTATTTCCACATAAATGTCTCAAGGGCTCCTATAATATACATATTGACAAGGCCATCTCTGTGTGGTAAGTAACCTAGCACCTTTCTTGCTCCATGAGAGGAAGAGAGGTTGATCTATATTTTCTTCTTATATTAATCAGCCATCTCATATTGAAGTCCAACATAGTTTGAAAGTCTGAGAATGAAAGACTTCAGTCAAGCTCAGAGGCTGGGATATCCTATGAGTTGCCACCTTTTTAGAACCTAAATGAATGAAGACACACTGGTACTGTCTATGTGTCATAATGGTCACACAGAAGGCAGTAATCTTAGAATGAAAAACATTTGTGGGATTTCCTGGAAAAGGGAACTAAAGAATGAAAGACTGAAGTCATTGCAACCCATATGTGGAGATAAACATACCACCTCTATAGGGATGAAGGTATCTATGAAATACAGTTCATCAAACTTCTCCATCACACATTGCCAGTAGAGAACTTCTAGTACACAATGAGGTCTCTGCCAAATGCAAGCTTTGGACAGCATTGCTTATATCTTGACCTATCATGCACACCATCTCTGTAGAGAGAAAATGAAGAGAAAAAGAAAGGAACTTTGTCATTCTTCATTACAGACTCATAGTAATAAAGCATGCAAGAACACATCTATTGACCCAAGAGTCACTCAATGGAAAAATAGGCTAGGGTTTGACATGTATAAACTATTAAATATTCTACCTACAAAAATTAAATGGGAAGGCCACTAGATACACTTAGAATTTCATGTGATTGTGTTAAACTAATTGACACAGTACTAAGGATAGAGACAAGGATCATTTGACAAGACTAGTATGAAATAAAAAGAATCAAGATATCATCTATCAAGATGGTAGGAGACTAATGCCAATGGCAATTTGGAGATCCTTGGAGCTTCTGTTTCCATCACATGTCTCACATGCCAGGGCTTTGTGGGCAGGGTTCCATAACATTCTGGATTTTGCTGCCAAGGCTACATTAGAACTTGGCTCTATTCATTCAACACAGTACTACTTGGCCACCTCTGACAAAACTGTAGTGGGCCAAGGTGCAGTTCATTTTACACTTCTGGGGGCATAAGCAGAATGACAGTGTTCACATTGTTCTGCTTCTCTGGGCACATTTCACCACATGGATACTTCCATCTAGGTATTAAAAGCTTCCTTTGAAAAACCTAGTCACAGAGCAGCACTAAGAAACTTGAACAAAGCTACCGGGACCCAAGGAACTGGGCCCATGTGGAAATGTCAGAGTTGTAGGGGCATATGCACTGACATCCTGGAAGAGTCACTGTCACATTAATTTACCATATCTACAAGACCATTCTCTGAAGCTACCTGAAGCCTTGGGGGCCTAACTGCCGCAGACCTTCTTGGTTTCTTTGTCTGCATTTAACAGATTCTCTCGAGCAGATGGGCAAAGAGTCAGATGGAATGACAGACAGACACACACAGGAGAGGTTGTGCAGAATCTGAATGTAATTTTCTGGTCGAGCTTAGACTAATTATATTACAGCAAATATCATAAATTGTAAAACATAACAGATACGGTACATTGAAGTTTTCCAGGTGCAAGAGGAGTGACTACAAAAGGACTATGTTTACATTAGAGATTAGCACCTGCGTCAGATCAGCCCTGCGCCAGGCAAGAGTTTCACACTTTAGCATTAATTGGGCTAGGGGGGTATTAACTCTTGCCTGGCTTCAGGAATAAAGTAGTGTCATGAACCTTGGAATTCTTAGGCCTTGTTAGTTCTTATCTATGTCTAGAGAATTCCCATTTATCAGTATAGTATATTAATTTGCTCTTGGCATGTAATGTAGTCTGTAATAAGAATTTCTATCTCAGTGAGAATTCCAGACTCTTTCTGCAGACAACTGAATTAATGGCTAGTGCTTTATTGTTTTATGGTAGTGCTTAATTAGTTACTGAATAGGTTAAACTCCTTACTGCTATCTGGAATCTAAGAACACTGGGAAAAGTGTTCTATGTTAGAATACAATCTTAAAAGGCATTTACTATAAGGTAATGCTTAATAGAGTGCACGTGAATCTATACATTAGACTAATGCGGTGGAAATTTGATTATTATGGGTTAGGGGAAAACGCCAAAACTCCGGGAGGAGAATTTCCATGGAACTCTTATCCTCGTGAACAGCTTCCAGGCTTTTCGCCTGTCAAACTGACCCAAACTGGAGAGCTGACTTTCGTCAGACTTCCAGGAGGAGAGTCCTAGAAATTCATTTCTCGTGAGCAGCTTTTTGGCATTTCTGCCTCACAAGCTAACTCCACCAGAGTGCCCTGGCACCTAACCTCACATCTAGTGTATCCAGGCAGCTGTACAGGGAGTCAAAGAAGTTTAATCACAAGCCTTAAGTTAATATTGGGGTTTTAGTTTCTTTGGCATTGGTTATTTTACTCTTCATGAGAACTAGGCACGAGAATGACTATTTTGTGCCAGATCTATCAGTTTGCCTTAGAAGCATACACTTGTTCTGGTTCACAAGCTTATACCTGGAAAGCAGTTTCCCTTACCGTGAACTATGCTTTCCACACATACCTCATTTAGATGATATTTAGATGAGACCCTTACATTCTGAATTCATGTTGGAATAAACAACTTTTAGAGCTAATGGAGAAAATGAATGTAGTTGATTTCTAGATCCAGTAAAGAACATATTGAGGTAGTGAAAACCCAAGGTGATAGTTATGGTGTGGCTCTACATATATAGTTTGGATTTGTGCCTTTATAAAATGATGAATGATGCCTGGGTTAGGTGGCAGAGTACCTAGTGTATTAGTGAAGGATAAGAATTACTGAAATAGTGACCAAAACAACTCTACTGCTTGACTCTTGTTTCACTGCTGACTTGCTGGCTTTAACATCTGAAGGAACTCCTTACATGAATTTCAGTTGACAACTTTATTAAAATCTCCATTTCAACAATACAGGTGTGATGATGGCCAGTTACTTTGCCTAAAGGGAAATAAATTGGCTTTTCATGGTGATATGAAATAACCTATGTGAGAAAGCCATAGGTCTTAGTAACCTAATTAAGAGTATAGTGAATCCTTTACTACCCAGTGACCAAGAAAAGTCTTGTGCCAAAAAGATCACTACGAATAGAGTTTAACATTTGTCCTCTGAAAGAGATCTAGCCTTCCATCAAACTATGAGTGAATCATACATTCATAGGACAAGGTCTAAACCAGAGAACCACACTCTTCCTATTATGTTACTCTAGCTTTGCTTGTTGCTTTGTCCTGTCTTCTAGCCCTCATAACATTCTACTTCTGTTCCAAATTTCTCAGTGGTTTCCAGTGTTCTGGGTCCCAGTAACTAATTGTTTCTTCCTGGGTTGGGTTTTGCTTCTGATGTTGAACTTTATCAGAGACTTGCCTCTTCTCTGGTGATTGATAGCTTGCCTAGCCTTCTCTTTTGTCCTGTGTCCTGTGTCCTATGTTGTCTTCATACAGCAAATCTGTTCAGACGATTCTGAAGAGAAGTCAGATTTTGAAGTCCCATAGTTAAGCTCCTCCTATTTTTTTTTTTTAGCTTTTATTTTTTTTTAAATATTTTTATTGGGTATTTATTTCATTTACATTTCCAATGCTATCCCAAAAGTCCCACACACACTCCCCCACCCACTCCTCTACCCACCCACTCCCCTACCCACCCACTCCCACTTCTTGGCCCTGGCGTTCCCCTGTACTGGGGCATAGTTTGCATGACCAATGGGTCTCTGTTTCTACTGATGGCCGACTAGACCATCTTCTGATACATATGCAGCTAGAGACAAGAGTTCCGGTGGGTACTGGTTAGTTCATATTGTTGTTCCACCTATAGGGTTGCAGACCCCTTTAGCTCCTTAGGTACTTTCTCTAGCTCCTCCATTGGGGGCCCTGTGATCCATCCAATAGCTGACTGTGAAGCTCCTCCTATTGGCTATGGGCTTAATTGTTAAATTTATTCATAAAATTCTGTTCATTTTAACTTTCTAAAAATACTACACAGTCATTACCATAGTGTCAACCCAACTCTATTCGGCAGAAGAGTAATTCTAAAAGGACTTATTCATGGTTGAGCACGAAAAATACATAGCAGGTGCTTGTGTTGTTTTTGGCTAAGCCATGTCAAGTCTTCTAAAATAACAAATAAAACAATCTGTTGGTAGCATTTTGAGCTGTCCCAGTTCAGAGCTCCCCAAATAAGATACAAATGATATGCTTATTCCTGGATCTTATGCATCAATACAAAGTAAATTCTATACAGAATAGGCAAAGAAAGGCATACCCCTTTCCTGGAAGGTATACCCTTGGAGGAAAAATAATAATGAATGGATAACAATAATAAGTAAGACTTAAGACCCATTCCTGACAGCACCTCTGAGAACATCTTCTTTGGAGGCTGGTTTTGAAAGTCACAGGATACATATCTAGGTCAAAATAAACTGTTGATGGCTTTCCTCCCTAAGCATTCTACACAGCATCTTTCTGAACTATGAAAGCTAATGAACTGGAAGAAAGATTTATGTCAATTCCAGCATAACATTTCTATTTACATCAACCACAAAGTGCATGCAATGTCTTCAGCAAGAGGAACTTACCATTCAGCTCTGTGATGATAAGGTTAACTTTAAACTTTCAAGGAGTGATTTTCAATATCACTTTACCTGTGAGTATGTATATGGAAGATTGTATCGAATGTACTAATTGAAGTGGGAAGACTTGCTCATTGTGAGTGGCACCACTCCAACAGCAGGGGGGTCTTGGGCCATATGAATGTAGATAAGAGTAGCATTTACTCATTCTATTTGCTCTGGACTTTGGATGTGACTGTCAGCTTTCAAGAAAGTAATTTCTTTACTAGGAAATGCCCATAAAGAAAATAATGGAGAAGATAATAGGAAGAAGAAAAGTATTAGCTTCATAGGTTCTGGAATTGGCCCATAGTTGCAACTCTTAACTCATTCTTGTTCTAAAGTATATATTGCTGCTTCATTGCTTGTTATAATTAAGCTCAGTACCCTGCCCTATTGCTTTGTCCTACCTGAGTTATTGTCTTTTGGTAATATGAGAACTGATTCCACTCTTGGCATTATGCCCATTTTTCTCTGGCCATTATTTAACACAAGGTAGCATGTATGATTCTGTACAAGTGAAACTTAGATTCAGTTACAAGAAAACATTATTTTCTTCTTTTGGTTTATGTGTCACTACATTCATTGACCTTCTTTGCTCCTTTCCTACATTTTTTAATATTGAAAAAATTGTACAATATACTTTAATAATGTTTCCCCCTTCCTCCAGTTCCTCCTGGATCTGTGCTATTTCCCTACCTACTCAACATTATATTCACTGTATCTCTATCTAGAAATAACAAAAAAGCAATAATAAGTGAATTAACAAACACATACACACAAAATCTCTCACAAAAACATTAATATGGAAAATAAGCAAGCAAATGACAAAAAAATGCAAAATGATGCAAAGTGATACAAAGGTCTTCAAAAATATAATTGAGTCATTTTGTGTTAACCAACTACCCTGGGCACGGGAGTCTGTTCTTAATTGTGGTGAGCCTGTTCAGTGATACTCCATTGGAGAAAATGTAGTTATGGGTGAGATATTCTGTCCATTTTCTCTTCACAGTACTGGGACTTTGTCCGGTTTCAACCTGAGCAGGTTTTGTGCATATGCTCATAGTCTCTTTGAGTTTGTATGTCTATTCACCCTATTCACCCTATATCTTGATCTTACAATATTTCTACCTCCTCTTTCACTTATACCTTTGAACATTGAGAAGGATTTGATAAAGAAATTCCATTTAGGGATGAGTGTTCCAAATTCTCTCCCTCTTTGTACATTGTCCCATTGTTCATCTCTGTGTTAATTATCATCTACTGCAAAACGAAGCTTCTCTGATGGGGGCTGCTTGAAGCACTGATATATGAGCATATCAGTACATTATTAGAACTAATTTTATTGCTATGTTCCTTTAGCATGGTAATAGTAGGTTTTCCTCTAGGGTGTATGACGTATCGATTCTCAGGTTGAGAATTATTTTACTAATCAATTTTACTGGTCATTTGAATGGGTTCTATCCAAATAGAAAGTACTTGTTTTCTCCTATAGCATTTGTGCTATGATTGTAGTAGTATAGCTTGCAGACTGATCACTGTGGTGGGCCCCACGGTTTGAAGTTTGGAAATATTGATGACTACCTTTCTCCTAGAGTAATGTGAAGAGTGCCTTTGAATAACCTGAGATTCAGAAGTAGTGGTGAAGCTTCTACTTATACACTATTTTTCCTGATCCATGTTTGATGACATAAGTGTTGTCTTCAGCAATAGGGCCTTATCATCAAGTTGTAGAAAGTAATCAATAACCTTTAGGAATAGCCCATGAAGTTTGGGAGTTTCCATGTCCAATAACCCAACAGATATAACCCATTCCTGGTATGAGAGGTTTTTAGGTTGTTTATTTTTCTCTTTTATTGTAAATAGATTTTTTTTCTCACATAATCTATCTTGATTACATTTTCCTCTCTATCTACTCCTCCAAGTTGTGCCCTATCTCCTGTCCAATCATGTTCTAATGGAAAACAATAAAATAAATAAAACAAAACAAAAGGTAGAATATTGAAATAAGAAAAAAACAAATAGAAGAAAAAGAGTCCAAGAAAAATCACAAGGAACAGATATAGATGTGGAGACCCTATTGTTTGCACACTCAGGAATCCAATGAAAACACTAAACTGGAGAGTAAAAGTATATAAATAAAAATTCAAAAAGTAAAATAAAACAAAATAAAATAAAATAGTAAAGACCTGGACACAACATTATGAGAGAAGAACCTGTAAAGATCTCACTGAGTTCATTTTCAGTTGGCCATTGACTGCTAGGCATGAATCCCACCCTTAAGAGTGTTCATTTCCCCAGTGAAATACCCTTGGAGAAAACTAAAATTTTATTTTCAAGAAGTTATCAATTGGAGATAACTTCTGGGTTAGACATGGGGGCATGTGACCACATCTCCTGTCAGCTATAGGACTCTATCTGGTGCAGATCCAGGAAGGTCTTGCTTATGATGCATCAGTCTTTGAGTTTATATGTACCTCAATCCTGTTATTTAGAGGGCCTCCTTTCCTTGGTGTTCTTCATCCCTCTAGCTTTTGTGCTCTCATGATCCTAGGGTCAGTTCTCTCTCCTGCTGGAGGTGGTGGTGATGGTTTGGAGGGGAGGACATCTCTTCTTCATGCACATCATCTAAGGCAAAGAACTTGCTTCCCCCTGAGCTTGTGTCTGGGATTATTTATTCTTTCTTTCTTCTTTAGAGGTTATCCTCTTTAGACTAAATTTTTCTATCGAGTGCCCTTTTAGAGCTTCATTGGTAGATAAAAATAATTTAAATTTCTTTTATACTAGAATGTTTTTCGTTCTTACTAATTTTGAATTGATACTTTTCTTGGGTACAGTAGACGGGGCTTGAATCTGTTATCTCTCAGAGTCTGTGGAATATCCTTCCAGGCAGTTTTCGATTTCAGAGTCTGCATTGAAAGGTTGATTGTTATTATAATGAGTCTGCCTTTATGTATTACTGTTCCTTTTTCCCTTGCAGCACTTAATATCCTGTCTTTATCCTGTACATTTGGTGTTTTCATAATTGTTCATGGGAATTTCTTTTCTGGTTCTATCTGTTATTCTGCAGGCTTCTTATACTTTTGGTGTTTCTTCTTATACATTTGGTGTTTTCATGATTTTCCTGTCTCTGGCTTTTTCATAGTATCTCATATTTCATGGATATTTTGTGACTGAATTGAATATTTTTAGATTTAATATTGTCTTCTAGTTATCTATTTCTTCCACCTTGTCTTCAGTACCTAAAATTCTTTCTTCCATGTTTCATAATCTATTGTGAGGTTTACTTTTGAGGTTTTGTTTGATATTCTTTGATTTGTTTCAGTTTGGAGTTTTGTTACTGATGCTATCTCTTCATGAAATTCTATGTTTATGTATTGAATTGTGTTCATATTTCACTTAACTGTTCGTTTTTGTGTTTTTGCAGACTTAAGTGATTTGGTCATATGCTCTCAAGGTTGCTCCCACAATGGCTTTCCTATCCTTAAAAGGCCAGTCCAGAGAAATTTCATTTTGTTCTAGGCCTCCATCACAGGACCTAATGACTGTTTGCCCTAGACAACCAATTTCAGAAAGATGACTTAATAGAAAATAATGCTGACTAATTGGCCCCTACTCAAATGTGTACAACCATTATGGTAAGGTGATAAAACTAACTGAACTTTTAGCTTCTGTAACTTATGCAGATATCCAAAGACTATTTGAGTCTTATAACCACTTAAACTTGGCATAATAAACAAGTTTTGCTTGATTGTATAGACACAAAACAAATAAACAAACAACCATTTCCCATATCTCTCCTTCACAACAGGCCTGAGATTCAGTTTTATGGCTATCATCCTAATAGCAGCTAGTCAATAAATATTTGAATCATAATTGGATTGAGTCTGTGGTCTCCCCCCTCCGCACTGTGTTACAAACTCCACATCTTCCTCGAGTAGTATAAGCACATTAATACCTTAGGGTCTTTGTACAAACTGTTTCTTTACTAGACAGCTTTATCTGTAGGGTTTGTGTAGTTTATTTTGTTTTCTTTAAGCCTTTGCTCAAACTTCAGCTTTTTGGAAGGATTTTATGAGTATCTAATTCCTCATTTCATTTCTCTGTTTTATTTCCTTAGAGCACGTGGCAATATAAAAACTGCCTCCTATATTTATTCATGCGACATTCTAAGATCCCTACAATAGGTGCAACATCTGTCTATCAAAGGTATATGATAACATGATATGTTACATGTATTTGCTCTATCTCTTAGCAATTTAAATCACTCAAAAGAGCTGTGATTGTTTGGTACTATCTTTTTGAGTAAATTATTATCAGAATAGGAACTATACCTTGCTTGTCTCATACATGTTTTGACATTCTGTAGGCACTGAATAATATTTATTCAATCAGTGAAAAATCAATAATGGATATTAGTATAGGAAGACAAACATTTAAATATATGGTAGAAATCATACCATAAATATATATCCTGTCTACAGAATTTATTAGAAGCTAAGAATTTCTTCTTTATTTTCTTCCATTTTTATAGAGATAGGTTTGCAATATGTATCTCAAGCATGTCTGGACTTGACAATGCTCCCATTTTACCCTTCTAAGGTTTAAGATGATGTGTGTGTGCCCTTAGTTAAAAAAAAATACAATTCCCTAGCTCCTATATTGGGTGCCCTGTGTTCCATTCTATAGATGACTGTGAGCATCCATTTCTGTATCTGCCAGGCACTGGCAAAGCCTCACAGGAGACAGCTATATCAGGGTCCCTTCAGCAAAATCTTGATGGCATATTACAATAGTGTTGGTGTTTGGTGGCTGATTATGGAATGGACCCCCGGATGGGACAGTCTCTGGATGGTCCATCCTTTCATCTTATATCCAAACTTTGTTGCTGCAACTCCTTCCATGGATATTTTATTCTGTATTCTATGGAGGAATGAAGTATCTATGCCTTGGTCTTCCTTCTTGATTTTCTTGTGTTTTGGAAGTTGTATCTTGGTTATTCTAAGTTTCTGGGCTAATATCCACTTATCAGTGAGTGCATATCTAATGACTTCTTTTGTGATTTGGTTACCTCACTCAGGATGATATCCTCCAGATACATCTATTTGCCCAAGAATTTCATAAATTCATTGTTTTTAATAGCTGAGTAGTACTCCATTGTGTAAATGTACATTTTCTATATCCATTCCTCTGTTGAAGGACTGGGTTCTTTCCAGCTTCTGGCTATTATAAATAGGGCTGCTATGAACATAGTGGAGCATGTGGCCTTGTTACCAGTTGGAACATCTTCTGGATATATGCCCAGGAGAGGTATTGCTGGATCCAGCGGTAGAACTATGTCCAGTTTTATGAGGATTTCCAGAGTGGTTGTACCAGCTTGCAATCCCTCCGACAATGGAGGAGTGTTCCTCTTTCTCCACATTCTCGCCAGCATCTGCTGTCACCTAAATTTTTGATCTTAGCCATTGTGACTGGTGTGAGGTGGAATCTCAGGGTTGTTTTTATTTGCATTTCCCTGTTGATTAAGGATGTTGAAAACATTTTCAAGTGTTTTTCAGCCCTTCCGTATTCCTCAGTTGAGAATTCTTTGCTTAGCTCTGTACCCCATTTTTAAATGGGGTTATTTGAATTTCTGTAGTCCAGCTTATTGAGCTCTTTGTATATATTGGATATTAGTCCCCTATCAGATTGATTGATTTGATATTCCATTGATCTACCTGTCTGTTACTATACCAGTACCATGCCATTTTTATCTCAATTGCTCTGTAGTACAGTTTGAGGTCAGGCATGGTGATTCCCCCAGAGGTTCTTTTATTGTTGAGAATAGTTTTTTTGCTATCCTAGGTTTTATATTATTCCAAATGAATTTGCAAATTGCCCTTTCTAACTCAGTGAAGAATTGAGTTGGAATTTTGATGGGGATTGCATTGAATCTGTAGATTGCTGTCGGCAGGATAGCCATTTTTACTGTATTAATCCTGCCAATCCAGGAGCATGGGGGATGTTTCCATCTTCTGAGATCTTATACAATTTATTTCTTCAGAGACTTGACATTCTTGTCATACAGATCTTTCACTTCCTTAGAGTCACACCAAGGTATTTTATATTAGTTGTGACTATTGTGAAGGGTGTTGTTTCCCTAATTTCTTTCTCAGCCTGTTTATCCTTTGTGTAGAGAAAGGCTATTGATTTTTTTGAGTTAATTTTATATCCAGCTACTGCTCTGAGCTGTTTATCAGGTTTAGGAGTTCTCTAGTGGAATTTTTAGGGTCACTTATATATACTATCATATCATCTTCAAACAGTGGGTGGAACAACAATATGAACTAATCAGTACCCCCAGAGCTCGTGTCTCTAGCTGCATATGTAGCAGAAGATGGCCTAGTCAGCCATCACTGGGAAGAGAGGCCCCTTGGTCTAGCAAACTTTATATGCCTCAGTACAGGGGAATGCCAGGGCTAAGAAGTGGTAGTGAGTGGGTAGGGGAGCAGGGTGGGGGGGAGGGAATAGGGGAATTTTGGGATAGCATTTGAAATGTAAATGAAGAAAATATCTAATAAAAAATGTGGGGAAAAAAAGGTTAATGAGAGAGGAAAAAAATACAATTATCATCCTAAAAGTACTACGAGATAGTTTCTTCTGGAGTCGTTTTGAGTAGTGCTGGCCCCAAAACAAAAGACTTATGCTATCACCAATTCAAAGTTCCAACGTAAATGCAATTTCATTAATTTTATAATTTTACATAACAATATCATAAAACTAGGGAAATCTTAAACAACTTTGATGGATATACCAGAGAGAGTCCGTTAGAACAATATGGCAAATCTTTTCTATAGACTTAAGATGTTATCTGATAAAGCCATAGGATCCTAGTCCCAAATAAGAGGTTGTTGCCATAATTCTCCAACCCAAATTTGCCCTGGCAATGAAAACACCACTCAATTAATATGAATATAAACTGTGTGCTTAGATTGGGCAGATCTACCACTACACTTTCATATTCCTCATCTTTGATATCCCTTATAACTTGCAGTTTCTCCAGGCCATGTGCTTCTGCTCCACTTTCCTACCACTTCTTTCTTTGTCAGCTTCTCTTTCTGCCACTCCTTCTTTCTCTCAACTTTTCAGCTCTACATTTCCTTTATCTGCCCAATCAACAGCTCTAGCCTTTATTTTACAAATGAAGGTAGAAGAAGGTTTATAGGAAAACACCTGAGTGCTGACTCATTCCTTGTTCACACCCACTCCCAGGAGAATGGAGTTAGCATCAGATTAAATGTAGCCCCAGAGCTATCTGAAACATTTCCCCTTTTCTGTGCAATTAAAAAGACTTATCTCAGATATAAATTGAACACAACTATTATCATAAAGTACAAGAAAGACTTAACACCCAGTCCAGCATCTTTGTCAATTAAATAGAACCTCTCTCATCTACCCTATCTAAAAAGACTTATAATTCTACGCCTGACTCATGTCCTGAATCTAGATTTAATGCCAACTGAAAACCATCCTCTCAAATCTATATCATCTTTCTCAATGCTAATCAACTTGGGCTGGCTATGAGACTACCAGTCTACTGAAAGTATAACGTAAAAACAAAATTCTAGGCCTTTAGGCCCAGGCTTAGGAATGGGACCTCTGTGACTTAATGCTCCAAGGTATGCTAATCAGATAGAGACATTCCTCCACCCACCAGCTTCCTGGGTTCAAAGAGTGTTCATTCAAAGAAAGTCACCCTGACCATTACCGGAAACTGCCAAGCAAATGTGCTATTGTTAGGGGCTCTTAGAAACTGAGAGTTAACCAGAACAATTACCAGGTATTCTTTGTGACTCTTGTGACTTTGCACTTCCTTGTGACTCTTAACTGGTATCTTTGGTATTTTTCCAACAACGCCCTCCCCACTTCCTTGAGTTGTGGTTTCTTCCTTTAAATACCCCCTTATACAGCTACTCGGAGCACCACAGTCCTCTACCCCTGCGTGGTGTATGACCGTGGGCCCAGAGCGCTCTTGAATAAAAATCCTCTTGCAATTTGCAGCAAGACTGTTTCTTGTGGGTGATTTTGGGGTGTCGCCTCTCCTGAGTCAGAACGTGGGGGAGTCCTCACGTTGTGGGTCTTTCACTACAACCCCATCAGAAATCCAAGAACAAGTAATAGTATCTGAAAATATGAGAAGCACAAAATATAATTTACAAAACTTAGCCAATTTGTAGAGAGGCTGACCACCTGGACAGCCCCTTATACTTCAAAAGGTTGGAGCATTGATCTTCAGCCTTCTGGTCCAGGATCATCTGAAAGACCTCTGTAATGCAGAATTTCAAAGCCCTGTATTGGCAGAGATTATCAGTCTGCTATTCCACATAGTGTGTCCTTTTTCTGGAAAGAATTTTTACTGTAGATGAAACGAGGCAATTCTTGCCTAGTGGCTCTCTCGCCACAACAGGAGCAACTCCATTGATGCTCTATTTCTTCTTTGAATCCAAGAAAGGAAATTCTGTTAGAAGCAGACTTATCTCAACAACAAGTGAATAGATATCATTAGATGTCACATTCTGTGGATTTCTGACATTTTTGAAAACCAACTATCCATGTAAAGTTCTCTGTTAACAACTCTCAGCCATTTCTAATTAAAATAACTGAAAGCACCCTAACAATAAACTCAGAGCCATGAATTTCCTATTTGGCCCTTAATTCACAAGCTTAATCATCTCAAATCAGTTTCTAATAACAGTAATAGAAGGACTGGATCCAAGCCTTGTCTTCTTATTTCTGTCATATAGGAACAATACCTATGAAAGAGTAGCAATATTAATCCCACTTTTATATCAATAAAATATTCATATCAATGAAAACGTTAAATTTGTATCAAATAAATTCTGTACCAATGTAAGATATAGCTATGTAATATTTTGCTTAAGAGTACATTTGCTAACCTAGCCCTATTTGTCTATTTCTATAATTTTTATGCTATTACTATATCCCCTCTTTCTTTTCCAACACCCTCCTTTTTGCCTAAGAGGGAAGCATAGAGAAGAGAAAAGGAAAGATAGAAATCCCTGAGTTTAAGCTCTGTAGTTCCCTTTACATTTGTAAAGTATCCCTTAAATGACAACATATCTATAATTCATAAAATAACCAGAACCATCCACCCCAACATAAGGAATTGGGGTGATGGTCTTCTTTTGTCTGCTTCCAGCTGAATTGTGGTGAAGAATTCTCTTCTGGGGGCCTAAAGGGAAATAGGAAGTATGGCTTTGTCAAAGGAGAGCTATCTGGCTCCTTAGCCTTCCAGTCACTGTGTACTGAGAAAGTTCATTGCTTAGCTGACATCTTGACTATGACAGTCTGAAAGGCTGGATAGGCAAGCTAGCTATTCTGGAAAAGTTCTGGAAGCAAGTGTTTGAAAGAAGCAGCTTCAACGTAGATGAGGTAGAGTTAAGTGCTAAGCTGGAATGGATGATTCCAGAATCTCAGCATCCTGGAGTATGAATCTCTTTAGGGCTGTCTTTATCTTCTTTCATCCTGCTGTATACAAAACTTAAAAGCAACATAAAGTTCTGTAAAGACATTCACATGGAGCATGCAGGGTGCACATATTGGTCAATGAAGACCAATAAAGAAAGACGGCTGCCTTTCTTCAGGTTAGTTTGATCACATAATCAGACTGTAATATAACTTTGTATACTTGCCCTCATAAAGGATGATATGCAATAACAAGTTATGAGAAATTTTTACCCAATAAACATCACCTATTTTGTTGATTAGTCTCTCTTCTCTGTCGCCAAGGTCTTCAGGAGGTCTTCCTCTGTCATGTCTAATTTTTATTAACTTGGAAGGAACCCACAGCTTTTCTCTTCCTGTGGAAACATAGGTATATGCCTGCCCCAGCATAACACATTTCCCATTTTCCACTGCTGTAATAGATCTCTTCCCCATAAATTAATGGCTATATCGGCCACTAGAGGTGAGCAAGGAATGGCTGTGACAGAGGCTAAAACTAACTGAAGATAAAGTAGTTAGCGTCTAGACTTGTAATGTTACAGTCTCTTTATAGTTGTGAACTTTTAATCAGTCAATCAGTCTCCATAGATGGCTTTTTCCCCCCAATTCTTGTACACTGTGCTATCATGACTGATTGTTTTATAACACAAAATAAAAAGCAGCATACCTCATCCTAGATGATTCTTAAAATGCCAAAAGGGGAAAACAAACAAACAAACAAAAATTAAAACCACCTGTAATCTTGGTATTCAAATGCTAGGATAAATGTATTTTAGCATCTAATATTCTTGTAATTTCCCACAGTTTTGACAGAAACCAGCAAGATGTTCCAGAAAACCCCTGGAATGGTTGGTTTTTAGATGCATTATTAGAAGAGCCCACCACCAAACTTTTATCCAATAGTTGTTTTATTTGGTGGTTGTCAAGCATCTGATCAGAAAAGCTTGGTTTTAATGAGATCATTGACTGTGAGTTACTACTGACAAAAGAGGACAGAACTATTTGAGAATGAGAGTTCAACATTCTGCTAGCTTTTGAGTTCACTTCAAATACACAGCAGAGCAGTGACCAGACAGTTTTGATAAGATGAAGAAGCACAGAAGAAAGGGGAATCAGAGAAACTTTTGTCACTGGTTATTGAGTGAGATGATTTTCCTTACATTGTAGAACATTTTGTATGTTTGTGAAGTTTTAAAGATAATTTTGCCAAAGTAAATCATGATCAAGACAAACTGCCCATATAAGATCTACTAATAGAATGAGGAAAAAGAATCTACAAGACAGCTTTGATTCTAATTTCAAAATTGAATAATTCTGACAAAACCTCCCAAATTCTATTTTGTTTTCTATATACATTATAGTTATCAAAGATACAATTTGCTAAACACATGAAACTCAAGAAGAATGAAGACCAAAGTGTGGACACTTTACCCCTTCCTAGAAATGGGAACAAAACACCCATGAAGGAGTTACAGAGACAAAATTTGGAGCTGTGATGAAAGGATGGACCATCTAGTGATTGCCATATCCAGAGAGCCATCCCATAATCAGCTTCCAAACACTGACACCATTGCATACACTAGCAAGATTTTGCTGTAAGGACCCAGATATAGCTGTCTCTTGTGAGACTATTCCGGGGGCCTAGCAAACACAGAAGTGGATGCTCACAGTCAGCTATTGGATGGGTCACACAGCCCCCAATGGAGGAGCTAGAGAAAGTACCCAAGGAGCTAAAGGGAACTGCAACCCTATAGGTGGAACAACAATATGAACTAACCAGTACCCCGGAGCTCTTGTCTCTAGCTGCATATGTATCAAAAGTTGGCCTAGTTTGCCATCACTGGAAAGAGAGGCCCTTTGGACTTGCAAACTTTATATGCCCCAGTACAGGGGAACACCAGGGCCAAAATGGGGGAGTGGGTGGGTAGGGGATTGGGGGGGTGGGTATGGGGGACTTTTGGGATAACATTGGAAATGTAAACTAGGAAAATACCTAATTAAAAAAAATTAAAACCAAATACACTGAACTTAAAAAAAAAACAAAACAAAGCAAAAAAACCCCCAAAAACTAAAATTTCAGTCTAGGAGTGAATATACATTAATCACAGAGAATAAGCCAATGGACAATGTGTATGTGCAGACATGTGTGCTACCACATGACGTAATATCTTGAAATGTGTTTCAAGAAAATAGGAAATGTTGACTGCACATCTATTTTTTTTTTAGATGTCATTTATTAAACTGTTGCTAAAGACTCTCAAAACAAGTGACTTATGAACATTTCCAAATGTTCTGTGAGTTATTGTCCCAAGGAAAAGTACCCTGTGAGTGACTGCTTTCCTCCACAGTATATCAACACACTGAAATCCAGAGTGACTCAACATAGCCACACCCAAGCACAAGTTCCTGAATAATCAAGAGAAATTTTTCTCACCTTGGAACAATTGTGTTTTTATAAAAGCATCCTTCTTATCTTGAAAGAGAGATATATTAAATATCAAGTTCAACCTTTCAAAGTCTCTTAAAGAAAGTCTGGCTCTGTGCTTCTCCTCAAGCAGCAACAGTCTGAGGAAGGGCTGGACAAGAAGATCCTCTCTACGTGCAGTTCAGTGAACAGCACTGCTGGGAAACTCAAACTGGGTATCCACCCAGGGACTACTAGAAATTTGGACAATAGGTTTTGTTGTTGTTGTTGTTGTTTTGGTTTGGTTTTTTGGTTTTATCAGGACAGGGTTTCTCTGTATAGCCCTGGCTGTCCTGGAACTCACTTTGTAGACCAGGCTGGCCTCGAACTCAGAAATCCGCCTGCCTCTGCCTCCTAAGTGCTGGGATTAAAGGAGTTCGCCACCACCACCTGGCCCCAACAATAGTATATTTTTATCTATTTAAGAAAATGGAATTTATAAAACTTCACTCTTCCAGGAAATATCCTCTTAAATTATATATGGCAGTTTTAGATTTGCTTTGCTTTTCATGCTATGAAAATTTACCTCTTTTTTTTTAATTTTTAATATTTTTATTACATATTTTCCTCAATTACATTTCCAATGTTATCCCAAAAGTCCCCCATAGCGCCCCCCACTTCCCTACCCACCCATTCCCATTCTTTTGGCCCTGGCATTCCCCTATATTGGGGCATATAAAGTTTGCAAGTCCAATGGGCCTCTCTTTCCATTGATGGCCGACTAGACCATCTTTCGATACATATGCAGCTAGAGACAAGAGCTCCGGGTTCTGGTTAGTACATCATGTTGTTCCAACAATAGGGTTGCACATCCCTTTAGCTCCTTGGGTACTTTCTCTAGCTTCTCCATAGGGAGCCCTGTGATACATCCAATAGCTGACTGTGAACATCCACTCCTGTGTTTGCTAGGCCCCAGCATCTTCTCACAAGAGACAGCTATATTTGGGTCCTTTCAGCAAAATCTTGCTAGTGTATGCAATGGTGTCAGCGTTTAGAAGCTGCTTATGGGATGGAACCCTGGATACCGCAGTCTCTAAATGGTCCATCCTTTCATCACAGCTACAAACTTTGTCTCTGTAACTCCTTCCCTGGGTGTTTTGTTCCCAATTCTAAGAAGGGGCACAGTGTCCACACTTTGGTCTTCATTCTTCTTGAGTTTCATGCGTTTAGCAAATTGTATCTCATATCTTGGGTATCCTAAGTTTTGGGCTAATATCCACTTATCAGTGAATACATATTGTGTGAGTTCTTTTGTGATTGTGTTACTTCACTCAAGATGATGCCCTCCAGGTCCATCCATTTGGCTAGGAATTTCATAAATTCATTCTTTTTAATAGCTGAGTAGTAATCCATTGTGTAAATCTACCATAATTTCTGTATCCATTCCTCTGTTGAGGGACATCTGGGTTCTTTCCAGCTTCTGGCTATTATAAATAGGGCTGCTATGAACATAGTGGAGCATGTGTCCTTTTTACCTGTTGTGACATCTTCTGGATATATGACCAGGAGAGGTATTGCTGGATCCTCCAGTAGTACTATGTCCAATTTTCTGAGGAACCGCCAGACTGATTTCCAGAGTGGTTGTACAAGCTTGCAATCCCACCAACAATGGAGGAGTGTTCCTCTTTCTCCACATCCTCGCCAGCATCTGCTGTCACCTGAATTTTTGATCTTAGCCATTCTGACTGGTGTGAGGTGGAATCTCAGGGTTGTTTTGATTTGCATTTCCCTGATGATTAAGGATGTTGAACATTTTTTCAGGTGCTTCTCTGTCATTCGGTATTCCTCAGGTGAGAATTCTTTGTTCAGTTCTGAGCCCCATTTTTTAATGGGGTTATTTGACTTTCTGGAGTCCACCTTCTTGAGTTCTTTATATATATTGGATATTAGTCCCTTATCTGATTTAGGATAGGTGAAGATCCTTTCCCAATCTGTTGGTGGTTTTTTGTCTTATTGATGGTGTCTTTAGCCTTGCAGAAACTTTGCAGTTTCATGAGGTCCCACTTGTCAATTCTCGATCTTACAGCATAAGCCATTACTGTTCTATTCAGGAATTTTTCCCCTGTGCCCATAACTTCAAGGCTTTTCCCCACTTTCTCCTCTATAATTTTCAGTGTCTCTGGTTTTATGTGAAGTTCCTTGATCCACTTAGACTTGACCTTAGTACAAGGAGATAGGAATGGATTGATTCGCATTCTTCTACATGTTAACAACCAGTTGTGCCAGCACCATTTGTTGAAAATGCTGTCTTTCTTCCACTGGATGTTTTTAGCTCCCTTGTCGAAGATCAAGTGACCGTAGGTGTGTGGGTTCATTTCTGGGTCTTCAATTCTATTCCATTGGTCTATTTGTCTGTCACTATACCAGTACCATGCAGTTTTTATCACAATTGCTCTGTAGTAAAGCTTTAGGTCCGGTATGGTGATTCCACCAGAGGTTCTTTTATCCTTGAGAAGAGTTTTTGCTATCCTAGGTTTTTTGTTATTCCAGATGAATTTGTAAATTGCACTTTCTAATTCGTTGAAGAATTGAGTTGGAATTTTGATGGGGATTGCATTGAATCTGTAGATTGCTTTTGGCAAGATAGCCATTTTTACAATGCTGATCCTGCCAATCCATGAGCATGGGAGATCTTTCCATCTTCTGAGATCTTCTATAATTTCTTTCTACAGAGACTTGAAGTTTTTATTATACAGATCTTTCACTTCCTTAGTAAGAGTCACGCCAAGATATTTTATATTATTTGTGACTATTGAGAAGGGTGTTGTTTCCCTAATTTCTTTCTCAGCCTGTTTATTCTTTGTGTATAGAAAGGCCATTGATTTGTTTGAGTTAATTTTATATCCAGCTACTTCACCGAAGCTGTTTATCAGGCTTAGGAGTTCTCTGGTGGAATTTTTAGGGTCACTTATATATACTATCATATCATCTGCAAAAAGTGATATTTTGACTTCATCTTTTCCAATTTGTATCCCTTTGATCTCCTTTTGTTGTCGAATTGCTCTGGCTAGGACTTCAAGTACAATGTTGAATAGGTATGGAGAAAGTGGACAGCCTTGTCTAGTCCCTGATTTTAGTGGGATTGCTTCAAGCTTCTCACCATTTACTTTGATGTTGGCTACTGGTTTGCTGTAGATTGCTTTTATCATGTTTAGGTATGGGCCTTGAATTCCTGATCTTTCCAAGACTTTTATCATGAATGGGTGTTGGATCTTGTCAAATGCTTTTTCCGCATCTAACGAGATGACCATGTGGTTTTTGTCTTTGAGTTTGTTTATATACTGGATTATGTTGATGGATTTCCGTATATTGAACCATCCCTGCATCCCTGGGATGAAACCTACTTGGTCAGGATGGATGATTGTTTTGATGTGTTCTTGGATTCGGTTAGCAAGAACTTTATTGAGGATTTTTGCATCAATATTCATAAGGGATATTGGTCTGAAGTTTTCTATCTTTGTTGGGTCTTTTTGTGGTTTAGGTATCAGAGTAATTGTGGCTTCATAGAATTAGTTGGGTAGAGTACCTTCTGTTTCTATTTTGTGGAATAGTTTGTGAAGAACTGGGATTAGATCTTCTTTGAAGGTCTGATAAAACTCTGCACTAAACCCATCTGGTCCTGGGCTTTTTTTAGTTGGGAGACTATTAATGACTGCTTCTATTTCTTTGGGGGATATAGGGCTTTTTAGATCATTAACCTGATCTTGATTCAACTTTGGTACCTGGTATCTGTCTAGGAACTTCTACATTTCATCCAGGTTCTCCAGTTTTGTTGAGTATAGCCTTTGGTGGTAGAAGGATCTGATGGTGTTTTGGATGTCTTCAGGATCTGTTGTTATGTCTCCTTTTTCATTTCTGATTTTGTTAATTAGGATGCTTTCCCTGTGCCCTCTAGTGAGTCTGGCTAAGGGTTTATCTATCTTGTTGATTTTCTCAAAGAACCAGCTCCTTGATTGGTTGATTCTTTGAATAGTTCTTCTTGTTTCCACTTGGTTGTTTTCACCCCTGAGTTTGATTATTTCCTGCCGGCTACTCCTCTTGGGTGAATTTGCTTCCTTTTGTTCTAGTGCTTTTAGGTATGTTGTCAAGCTGCTAATGTGTGCTCTCTCTAGTTTCCTTTTGGAGGCACTCAGAGCTATGAGTTTTCCTCTTAGAAATGCTTTCATTGCGTCCCATAAGTTTGGGTATGTTGTGGCTTCATTTTCATTGAACTCTAAAAAGTCCTTAATTTCTTTCTTTATTCCTTCCTTGACCAAGGTATCATTGAGAAGAGTGTTGTTCAGTTTCCACGTGAAGGTTGGCTTTCTATTATTTATTTTGTTATTGAAGATCAGCCTTAGTCCAGGGTGATCTGATAGGATGCATGGGACAATTTCAATATTTTTGTATCTGTTGAGGCCTGTTTTGTGACCAATTATGTGGTCAATTTTGGAGAAAGTACCATGAGGTGCTGAGAAGAAGGTATATCCTTTTGTTTTAGGATAGAATGTTCTGTAGATATCTGCCAGATCCATTTGATTCATAACTTCTGTTAGTTTCACTGTGTCCCTGTTTAGTTTCTGTTTCCACGATCTGTCCATTGGTGAAAGTGGTGTGTTGAAGTCTCCCACTATTATTGTATGAGGTGCAATGTGTGCTTTGAGATTTACTAAAGTTTCTTTAATGAATGTGGCTGCCTTTGTATTTGGAGCATAGATATTCAGGATTGATAGTTCCTCTTAGAGGATTTTACCTTTGATGAGTATGAAGTGTCCCTCCCTGTCATTTTTAATGACTTTGGGTTGGAAGTCAATCTTATCAGATATTAGAATGGCTACTCCAGCTTGTTTCTTCATACCATTTGCTTGGAAAATTGTTTTCCAGCCTTTCATTCTGAGGTAGTGTCTATCTTTTTCTCTGAGATGAGTTTCCTGTAAGCAGCAAAATGTTGGGTCTTGTTTGTGTAGCCAGTTTGTTAGTCTATGTCTTTTTATCGGGGAGTTGAGTCTATTGATATTAAGAGATATTAAGGAAAAGTAATTGTTGTTTCCTGTTATTTTTGTTGTTAAAGTTGGCATTCTGTTCTTGTGGCTGTCTTCTTTTAGGTTTGTTGAGGGATTACCTTCTTGTAGTTTCTAGGGCGTGGTTCCTGCCTTGTATTGTTTTTTTTCTGTTATTATCCTTTGAAGGGCTGGATTCGTGGAGAGATAATGTGTGAATTTGGTTTTGTCGTGGAATACTTTGGTTTCTCCATCTATGTTAATTGAGAGTTTGGCTGGGTATAGTAGCCTGGGCTGGAATTTGTGTTCTTTTAGTGTCTGTATAACATCCGTCCAGGATCTTCTGGCTTTCATAGTCTCTGGTGAAAAATCTGGTGTAATTCTGATAGGCTTGCCTTTATATGTTACTTGGCCTTTTTCTCTTACTGCTTTTAGTATTCTATCTTTATTTAGAGCATTTGTTGTTCTGATTATTATGTGTTGGGAGGTATTTCTTTTCTGGTCCAGTCTATTTGTAGTTCTGTAGGCTTCTTGTATGTTCATGGGCATCTCTTTCTTTAGATTTGGGAAGTTTTCTTCTATAATTTTGTTGAAGATGTTTGCTGGTCCTTTGAGTTGAAAATCTTCATTCTCATCCACTCCTATTATCCGTAGGTTAGGTCTTCTCATTGTGTCCTGTATTTCTTGGATGTTTTGAGTTAGGATCTTTTTGCATTTTACATTTTCCTTGATTGTTGTGCCGATGTTCTCTATGGAATCTTCTGCACCTGAGATTCTCTCTTCCATCTCTTGTATTCTGTTGCTGATGCTGGTATCTATGGTTCCAGATTTCTTTCCTAGGGTTTCTATCTCCAGTGTTGCCTCATTTTGGGTTTTCTTTATTGTGTCTACTTCCCTTTTTAGGTCTAGTATGGTTTTGTTCATTTCTATCATCTGTTTGGATGTGTTTTCCTGTTTTTCATTAAGGACTTCTACCTGTTTGATTAGGTTATCCTGTCTTTCTTTAAGGATTTGTAACTCTTTAGCAGTGTTCTCCTGCAATTCTTTAAGGGATTTTTGTGCTTCCTCTTTATTGTCTTCTACCTGTTTACCAGTGTTCCTTTGTATTTCTTTAAGTGTGTTATTAAAGTCCTTCTTGAAGTCCTCTACCATCATCAGGAGATATGCTTTTAGATCCGTTTCTAGCTTTTCCGGTGTGTTGGGGTGCCCTGGACTGGGCGAAGTGGGAGTGCTGGGTTCTGATGATGGTGAGTGGTCTTGGTTTCTGTTAGTGAGATCATTACGTTTACCTTTCGCCATCTGGTAATCTCTGGGGTTAGTTGTTGTCGTTGTCAGTGTTTAAAGATTGGAGCAGAAGCTGTGTTCCACTCACCAGCAGTATCAAAATCCTGTGGCGGGGGTCGTGGGTAGCTGGCAGGTGTCAGCTGACCCTGCGCTCTAGCTACACCGGTGCTGTTCCGGCTGGATGAGGCCTGTGGCCCTACTCAGGCCGGTTTCTGCTTCCCTAACTAATGCAGTCTCGGGTCCCGCGCACAATTGGATTGGAGCAGAAGCTGTGTTCCACTCACCAGAAGTCTTAAGATCCTTTGGCGGGTGTTGTGGGTAGCTGGCGAGTGTCAGCTGACTCTGTGCCCTAGCTACCCCGGTGATTTTCTGACCGGAAGAGCTGCACATCTATTTTTATAGTTTATAAAGCTCCTGTGATATCGAACTTGGGGAAATTTTTTGTTGTGATTTTTAGAGTAAGAAAAACTGAGATGTCTCTTTAAAATTTAAAGTTCATGCTTTCAAAAGAATGCCTAAAGACAAACTTCTGAATGCCTCTTTATACTAGGGAAATTTTGCTTGCTCTTTTTACCTCAACAAGCTGTAAAACCAAAACACAACTTCAGATTGTAAGAACCCTGTGTAAAAGTTATCAAGTAAATAAAACGTCCAGATGTATCTATAAAATACTGTATCAGCTATTGTGCTACCAAACTTTGAACGTTTTAAACCTGCTGAGAAATCTACCTGTGTCCCTGACTCTCTCTCTTTCTCTCCTCTCTCTCCCTCCTCCTATTTGTCCCTCCATCCTTTTAATTAGACTTGTTATACCTATACATTAATATTTGTTGACAATAAACTTTTTGTTTTGTGTGAAGAAGAAAAAAAAGAGGAGGAGGAGTAAGAGGAGAAGGTGGCAACAGCAGTAGCAGCAGCAGCAGCAGCAGCAGCAGCAGCAGCAGCAGTAGCAGTAGCAGCAGAGAGCTTATAAGTGCATGCCTATAACCCCAGCTGCTTTGAGCAGGGAAGAAATGATGAATCACCCCAAGTGACACTCAGCTTCTCCAAACTGATGAATTTCATTGTAGGACTGTCTCAGAAACTACAGGTGAACTTCTACCACATATGGCTCTTACAATGATTTGTGCACATTTTTCCACCATGACTCCTGAGCATTGGGAGAAGGCAATATGACATAAATGTCTGGTTTAGGGCCTGCTTTCTGGAGATTCTTATTCTCTATATCTAGATAAGTTATGGTTCTCTCTAATTGTAATGTACTGCAAGAAGAATCTTCTTAGTAGAGAGTTAGCCGTGTCTTAATGATTATTGTTTCCCCAGATCTTGTGACAGATCCTCTCAAACTGATAACTCTTTCTCTTATTTTGAGTCCAGCCACGATACATCAAGTATCTTGGTTCTGGGTTGGGATGTACTTGGGTAGGTGCCATGGACCAGCCTCAGTTCCCCCCCACCCCCTCAATCCACTGGAAAAAATCAGGGTTCCAGTTACAGGTGGGCAGGAGTCAGCAAGAAATGGGTGACAAACAGACACGGACACAAGGGAGTGTGGTATCTGAATGTAATTTTTCCAAGCAAGCATCAGACTTTCAATACAGAAGAAAAACAAGAAAGCTAGGCAAATACATCCGCCAAGGTACATTGACACAAAACAAAGAAAATGCATACATAAAAAGCTAGGGGGCGTCAGGCAGTATTTACAACTGAGAATAGAACAACCCTTAATTAAGATCAGCTAAACACAGGAGCCAGGTGAGTGGTCTGATGCAATGCTAGTCTATTGTTAAATCCACCACCAGGGGTCCTTTAGTAAATACCTGATCATGCTATTCCTTTGGGCCTACTGAAAAACATGTACTAGGGGAATTCCATTCTACAAACCCTTACATGAATAATACTTCAGTTCCTAAAACTGCAACCCACCTTCTTCCTAGGCCATTGTAAATTCCTGTTTATGGGTGTGACTCTGCTATTGTTCTAAGTATTTACTATGTAGACTAGCCCTGAGATTACTAGCTCTATTCAAATAAATTGTAATGCCTGATTTCTTTAATTGTCTCCCTTACAAGACTAGAGGTAATTCTGAATGTTACTGAATAGGTAACATTCTTACTGAATTCCAAGCTCAGGGTGGGCTCAAGGATGCCTAGGACATTGGAACACTGGTGGAGACTTATCTAACTTAGCTATATGCCAAAATCAATCCTTAAAGGCCCTTATAATAAAACAATACTGAAAGAAAGCACACAGATCCATACACCCGACTAAACACAAGGACAGAATTGGAGCATTCGTTTTACAGGGTGCCACGGTTCCAGGAAACTAAGTTCCATGAACTTTTTGCCTCAGGACTGTGTCCAGGTTTCTAGGCCTGTCACCCGAGTCACTACTGGAGTGGATGTAGCAGGTAGGGCCACAGACATTGCAATGCAGAAAGTTAATTTCACAACTATGTAGTAATAAAGGGGTGCTCTGGGTAAATATCCTGTCAAGTTTTGATAGAGCCAAGATGTAAAGCAGAGGGAACACATTTTTTTTTCTTTTCTTTTTCTTTTTTTCTGTTGGGAGTACAAAGCTGTACAACCACTCCAGAAATCAATTTGAGTGTTTCTCAGAAAATTGGTAATAATTCTGTCTCAAGACCTAGATATACCACTCCAGGACATATACCAAAAATTGCTCCACAATATCACAAGGACACTTGCTCACTTATATTAATAGCAGCTTTATTTTTAATAGCCAGAAATGGAAAACAACCCAGATGTCCCTCAACCAAAGAATGGACACAGAAAATGTAGTTCATTTATACAATGAAATACTACTCAGCAATAAAAAACAAGGACATTAGGAAATTTACACGCAATTGAAGGAAGTAGAAAATACCATTCTGAGTGAGATAATCCAGAGCCCCCAAAATTTGTGGTATGTACTCACTTATAAGTGGTTATTATGTATAAAGTACAGGATACCAATGTTGCAGTCTCCACACCCAAAGAAGCTGAAAAACAAGGAGGGAACAAGGGAGGATGCTTGAATTTCAGTTAGAAGGGGAAAGAAAATAGTCATCAGAAGTGAATAGAGGCAAGGAACTGGATAGGAAAGGGAATGAGAATGGAAATTGGGTGGAAGGGTCAGGTGTAGGAGAGCCAGAGAGAGAACTGGTAGAGTGAATGGAAATCAGCAGTGGGTGAGTTTGGGGATACATGTCTAGAAAATGTCAGCGACTTGGGGTTGGGTAGTCTCTAGGGAGTCTATGAGGGTGACTCTAGCTGAGAATCCTAACAGTGGGGGGATATGGAGCCTGATGTGGCTACCTTCTGTAGCCAAGCAGGACTCCCAATGGAGGAATAAGGACAACCTAACCACAAAACCTTCAACCAAATATTTTGTCCTGTCTACAAGAAGTGCAGGAAATAAAAAGTCATAAAAACTGAGAGAATGGCCCAACTTGAGACCCAACCTATGGGCAAAATCAATCCCTGGCACTATTAATTATACCCTGTTATTCCTGCAGACAGGAGCTTAGCATATCCATCTTGAGAGACCCACAGCCAAACATTACGTAGAGCTCAGGAAGCCTGGTGAAAAGGTTGGAGGAAAGATTGAGAGACCCAGAGTGAATAGAGACTCCATGAGAAGACCAACAGGGTCTGGAACCTTAGGGGATCCCAGAGATAGAACCACAAACCAAACCAGCATATAGGCTACCTGTTTATATGCAGCAGAGGTACAGCATGGTCTTTATGAGGTTCCCTCAACTACTGGAACAGGGTCTGTCCCTGACTTTGTTGTCTGATTATAGATTCTGTACCCCTAACTAGGCTGCCTTTTCTGGCCTCAGTGAAAATGGATGTGCCTAGTTCTGCAGTGACCTGATGTGCCAGGGTTGGTTGGTACCTAGGGGATACCTCACTTTTCTCATAAGAGAAGGGAGGGCCTGTGTGCGACAGGGACTAGGAGGAGAGGGGCTGTGATTGGGATGTAATGTAAATAAATAAGTTAATTAGTGGGGAAAAAGGAGTATAAGATGGTATACAACAATTTATTTCAGGGATTCTATGGTTTACGTTTGATTCATTCCTTCCACACAAATCAGTATGTATCAACACTGTACTTCATCTACTGATTTGTAATGCTGTTTATTGGTCTTTGTAATCCCCCCAGGCTGATACAGGCTGATACAGACCTTGAACTTGCTGCCACTAAGGAGATTACCTAGGGTGGGGCCTTCCTGCCTAGAAGACTCTATTGTTCAGCCATTGCCGCTGTTCTTCAATACACTGCTACCTGCTAAGAGGCCCCTAAACTATTCTGGAGACTACACCCTATCCTGCACATTATCACCTGCAGCTGGTTCTAGGCTCCAAGAATGGATTGGGGGGGGAAGGGGGATGGATGGATGGATGAGCATTCCCCCCCACTTTATAAGCACAGTTTTCTATTAAATATTTGAGCTTTGATCAGCAATCTTGACTTAGCTCCATTTTTCTCTCGACCACCTAGTTTCTGTCTTTCAGCCCCAGCCTGCCACTGTCACATGTACCCGGTCGATGTGAGCTGTGGGTCAGCTCGCAACAGTTCTTAATATCAATAGATGAACATTAACAATAGGCATGTAGTCTTTAGTCGTTATAAGCAAATTCTACATCTTCATACGCTTACCTCATAATATGCTTTTGATTTATATTCATGATTAGCCAGCCACAAAAATCAGCAACTTTTAGACTCAGAACCATGTTAAAAGACAACTGCATAATTTACTTTTCTATTGTTGAAATAAAACACCATATGAAGTGTTTAATTGGGCTTTTGGTACTAGAGGCTTAGAAATTTTGTAGGAGCAAAGACATAGTGAAAAGCATCAGCTGAGAGTTCACATCTTGAACCCTAAGCAGGAGAGAGAGAGAGGGAGAGAGAGGGAGAGAGAGAGAGTGAGAGAGAGAGAGAGAGAGAGAGAGAGAGAGAGAGTGAGGGAGAGAGATCAATGGAGATGATGAGAAGCCTTTGATTAATCAAAGCTCATTCACAGTGATACACTCCTCTAAGAAGATCATACCTCTTAATCCTTTCCAAACAGCTCCACCAACTTGGGAACAACTATCAATTATATCAACCTATGGGGATTGTATTTTATTCAATCACATAGTAGCACATACATCTCTTTGATACTATTGCTGGAGATAAACAGCTTTTAATATAACCCTTCAGTAGTTGTTCTCTCATCTCTCAGTTTTCATTCTATTTGCCCAAACAATTGGATTGACTTTTTTACATATGTAGTAAATAATATAAACATTTGAATGTATAAATATAAATAAAACAAATAAATAATGATTAAAAATAAATACATTGAGAGAATGACTGAGGATAGATTGTGCTTCTTTCCTACAGGACCCAGGAGTAAAATCCCAAGGGTAGCGCTGCACACAGAGAGCTTTCCTAATCAATCATCAATCAAGAAAATACAGTATAGACCAATATGGAGGGGCGATATTAATCTCAGGCTTCAACACATAAATAAACATAGACACAGGTACACATTATACTACATACTTTCTTACCAACACATATATACAAATACACAGAAAATACATAAAACACCACTTTAAAGTCTAAATCTTCACTTTCAGGGTAACATGAATATTTGTCCATCATACTCAATATTGTTCCAGGAATTTGTCAGTGAACACATGTATGTCTCAACTCCTTCTCCCTTCTTCATAAATTATTTATAGGAATATTTCTCATTGTATTCTAGCAAAAATGGGTAAAGTAACTTAAAAATATTTAATAACTTCAAAACCAACACAATCATCATTGGACATTGTTCTCATGTTTTTATGCTGTTTGTTTTTCTCTTTCTGAACATTTGGATAGACTGTTGAGGAATGACAGATGTGACTCTTTCCCAGGATGAATGCATGGGTCAAGAAGCTTAAACACACAGCAGAAACATAAGGGATACTTTCAAAAAGCTTCCAACAATGTCATGTTTCTTGAAACCATTTGCCATACTGCTAAGAAGAATTAATAAAAAGCTCTAACATTTCATTGATTTATGTAACCCAAGTTTATTGTTTTTATTCAAACAATACTAGCCTATTTGAAATAATGGGCTGTGTTCTCACAGAATTAGTAAAGCAGAAATGAAACAAAACCAAATCCACCATATACTGACGAAGTCAGCAGCTTCATCCTTGAAAAACTACACAAAATAAGGCTGCTCTAATTGGCGTCATAAGTATAGCAAATTTCTTAAGGTTTCTATTGCTGAACAGCCCAGGCAGGAAAGGGGTTATTTTATTTTATAGTTCCATAGCAGTCTAAAAATGAGGAAAGTCAAGGAAGAGGGGGAAAGCAGAGCAGAAACCTGGAGGCAGGAGCTATTGCAAAGATTATGGAGGAGTGTAGAAGACACAAGATCCTCATGTGTTGCCTGTGTCCTGGGCCATCCACTGACCAATCCTACTTGCCTTTAGAGGTTGGAGGTGAATTGGTTTGGAATCAATGGCATAGACTCCTGGAACAGTGAGAAATGTCTGCAGCAGGCTCCTTTAATACCCTCCACCCACTGCTCCATTGGTCTCAAGAAAGCATCTCTTCTAAACAGCAGTTTTCGATTGGCTGGGATTGCATCAGCAGTCCTTGGTCTTTCACGCAGTCCTCAATTAGGTCTTCTTAATTGAGAGATGCCTTTGTGACTACCCAGCCCCTGGTGTTTATGCAGAGTTGGCTATGCTGTTCCTCCTACACTCATGTTGAAGCAGCACTGGCTAGCTAAGTTGTGCTGACCTGGATTTCCTTATCACTTCATGGGGATCATTTGTCTGCCTGCTGTAACATTTGCAGGGGCACTCACAGAGCACTGATGTCTATTGGCTTGCTCTTCACAGATTGTGCTTCTTTCCTACAGGACCCAGGAGTAAAATCCCAAGGGTAGCGCTGCACACAGAGAGCTTTCCTAATCAATCATCAATCAAGAAAATACAGTATAGACCAATATGGAGGGGCGATTTATTCAATTTTGGTTCTCTCTTACAAAACTACTTTATGTTATATCAATCTGACATGAAACTAGCAAGCTGGGCAGCATTGTGCGTTTGTGAGGTTTCTGGGAGTTCATACTGTTACCTAAGAAATCTACAGTAGAGTGCATGATATATTCAAGTTAGACAATATCAGGATGCTATTAAAGTACTATGTCAAACAGGACAAAAAGGAGCATCATTAGTACAGAAGGAAGAATCTGTATTATAAGAACATTGGTTAATAAGATAATGTGAATTCTACTCAAAGGGAACTCTTCATTCATGTTTCTGAGGAACATGCTGTACTTATGATGGCTTCATTTCCTGTCTAATCTCTGTAAAAGACTATCTTTGGACAGAGGGATGTTTAGTTTTAACTGTTAATTTGATACATTCTAGATCTACCTGGAAAATAGTCTCATTGAAGGACTTTATGTCAGGTTCATTTCTGGGCATGTCTGTGTGAGTTTATCATGATTATGATAACTGAAGTATAAATGCTCACCCTGAAAGTGGGCAGTATTATTTTATGATCTTGGCTATAGAATGAGTGAAAATAAGAGTTTAAGCTTAGCATTAATTAGCATGTCTTTGATTGTAGACAAGATGGAACCAATTCACTTAAGCTCCTCTGCTAGCTACTGTATATTGCCCACATGAACAAGAATTTCAGAAGAAATTTTTTGTTTTGTTTTGTTTTGTTTTTTGTTGTTTTCTTTGGTTTTTTGAGACAGGGTTTCTCTGTGTAGTCCTGGCTGTCCTGGAACTCACTCTGTAGACCAGGCTGGCCTCGAACTCAGAAATCCGCCTGCCTCTGCCTCCCAAGTGCTGGGATTAAAGGTGTGCGCCACCACAGAAGAAAAACTGTATCTTCAAAGGCTGATTAACTTTATGATGTAGAGAAGATGGAATACTGCGGTTCCAAAGCCTAAATACAATTCCTCTTGGGCTATGTTTACCGTATAAAGAGTTATTCCTGGCCTACCTCTGTGTTAGTCCCAATATTCTGATGATTAGATAAAAAACTTTGGAACATATTAACTTAACAAAACCCAGTTCTCCTACTACTAAAGGACTAAGAATGCTATGAGACCTATAGTGAGATTTCTCAGTTTGGCTGTAACATATCTGTAGTGGTGTTTCAACAAGTATAATTGAAGAAATAATCAGATTCATGACTTTCTTTGTTCTATTACTATGAAAACTTTATGAAACGGGGTATTAGAACATAGAATTTGGAGTAACCTAAATATGTGTTACTAGGCCATGGCTCTGGAATAAACTTATTTCTTATTCCGTTTGAGGTAAGAGTCATGATTTGCATCACCATCCTCTATGGTGGACTATAACTTGGATTATGCTCCAAAAATAAACTCTTTTTCCTTCAAGTGGCTTTTACTAGGGTATTTAATCACAATACCACAAATAGCAGACTGCTGTGGTAGATTTCCATTTCTTATGCTACCATTACCTCTAGAGGAGGATATACAAACTACTTTTATTCAAGGGATTTTAAAATGCCCTGGGTCTCTGAATAAGGGTGAAGTTCTTCTTGTTGTTTGTTTGTTTTGTAAAGAAGAGATAAAAAAAAGCATTTTGTTGTTTAATATATGTGGCAATGAAGATGTAATGTATGTATGTATTATTTCATAATTCAAAGTTAACATTTCAGTGAGACTATTTGTATTATTATCTTTTATTAGAAATTTTCTTTATTTACATTTCAAATGTTATGGCCTTTCCTGGTTTCCCCTCCAAAAAAACTTTATCACATCCCCCTCCCACTGCTCACCAACCCACCTACTCCGGATTCCCTGTCCTGGAATTGGCCTACACTAGGGCATAGAGCCTTCAAAGGACCAAGGGCCTCTTCTCCCATTGATGTCCAACAAGGCCATCCTCTCCTGAGTATGTGGCTGGAGCCAGGGGTCCCACCATGTGGAAACTTTGGTTGGAGGTTTAGTCCCTGGGAACTCTGGGAGTACTGGTTGGTTCATATTGTTGTTCCTCCTAGGGTACTGCAAACTTCTTCAGCTTCTTGGCTCCTTTCTCTAGCTACTCCATGGAGACCCTGTGCTCATTCCAATAGTTGTCTGAGAGCATGCACCTCTGTATTTGTCAGGCAGTGGCAGAGCCTCTCAGGAGACAGCTATATCAAGCTCCTGTCAACAAGCTCTTGTTGGCATCCACAATAGTGTTTGGGTGTGGTAACTGTATATGGGATGGATTCCCAGGTAGGTCAGTCTCTGGATGGCCTTTCTTTAAGTCTCTGTTCCAAACTTTGTTTCTGTAGCTCCTCCCATGAGTATTTTCTTCTCCCTTCAAATAAGGACTGAAGTATCCACACTTTGGTCTTCCTTCTTGAGCATCATGTGGTTTATGAATTATATCTTGGGTATTCCAAGTTTCTGGACTAATATCCATTTATCAGTGAGTACATACCACGTGTATTCTTTTGTAATTGGGTTACCTCACTTAGGATGATATTTTCTAGTTCCATCAATTTTCCTAAAAATATCATGAAGTCATTGTTTTTAATAGCTGGGTAGTAATGTACCACAATTTCTGTATCCATTTTTCTGTTGAGGGGCATCTGGGTTCTTTCCAGCTTCTGGCTATTATAAATAAGGTTGCTATGAAAATAGTGGAACATGTGTCCTTACTAAATGTTGGTGCATCTTCTGGGTATATGGCCAGCTGTGGTATAGCTGGGTCCTCAGGTAATAGTACGTCCAATTTTTTGAGGATTCATCAGACTAATTTCCAGAGTGGTTGTACCAGCTTGCAATCCCACCAACAATGGAAGAGTGTTCCTTTCTCCACATCCTGGCCAGCATCTGCTGTCACCTGAGATTTTTATTTTAGCCATACTGACTGGTGTAAGTGGAATCTCAGGGTTGTTTTGTTTTTAATTTCCCTGATGATTAAGGATGTTGAACATTTTTTTTAGGTGATTCTCAGTCATTCAGTATTCCTCCATATGGATTCTTTGTTTAGCTCTGTACCCCATTTTTTAAAGGGTTATTCGGTTTTCTGGAGTCTAACTTCTTGAGTTCTTTGTATATATTGGATGTTAGCCCTCTATCGGATGTAGCATTGGTAAAGATCTTTTCCCAAATTTTTGGTGGCAGTTTTGTCCTATTGAAAGTGTCCTTTGCCCTACAGAAGAAGCTTGGCAATTTTATGTGGTCCCATTTTTCGATTTTTTTTAACATTTCTTTTTTTTTTATTTATATATTTTTTATTACGTATTTTCCTCAATTACATTTCCAATGCTATCCCAAAAGTCCCCCATACCCCCCCCCCCCACTTCCCTACCCACCCATTCCCATTCTTTTGGCCCTGGTATTCCCCTGTATTGGGACATATAAAGTTTGCAAGTCCAATGGGCCTCTCTTTCCAGTGATGGCCGACTAGGCCATCTTTCCATACATATGCAGCTAGAGACAAGAGCTCCGAGGTACTGGTTAGTTCATCATGTTGTTCCAACTATAGGGTTGCAGATCCCTTTAGCTCCTTGGGTACTTTCTCTAGCTTCTCCATTGGGAGACCTGTGATACATCCAATAGCTGACAGTGAGCATACATTTCTGTGTTTGTTTGGCCTCGGCATAGTTTCACAATAGAGAGCTATATCTGGGTCCTTTCAGCAAAATCTTGCTAGTGTATGCAATGGTGTAAGCGTTTGGAAGCTGATTATGGGATGGATCCCTGGATATGGCAGTCTCTAGATGGTCCACCCTTTCATCACAGCTCCAAACTTTGTCTCTGTAACTCCTTTCATGGGTGTTTTGTTCCCAATTCTAAGACGGGGCACAGTGTCCACACTTTGGTCTTCATTCTTCTTGAGTTTCATGTGTTTAGCAAATTGTATCTTATATCTTGGGTATCCTAAATTTTGGGCTAATATCCACTTATCAGTGAATACATATTGTGTGAGTTCCTTTGTGATTGTGTTACCTCACTCAAGATGATGCCCTCCAGGTCATCCATTTGGCTAGGAATTTCATAAATTCATACTTTTTAATAGCTGAATAGTACTCCATTCTGTAAATGTACCATATTTTCTGTATCCATTCCTCTGTTGAGGGGCATCTGGGTTATTTCCAGCTTCTGGCTATTATAAATAAGGCTGCTATGAACATAGTGGAGAATGTGTCCTTCTTACCGGTTGGGAAATCTTCTGGATATATGCCCAGGAGAGGTATTGCTGGATCCTCCAGTAGTACTATGTCCAATTTTCTGAGGAACCGCCAGACTGATTTCCAGAGTGGTTGTACAAGCGTGCAATCCCACCAACAATGGAGGAGTGTTCCTCTTTCTCCACATCCTCGCCAGCATCTGCTGTCACCTGAATTTTTGATCTTAGCCATTCTGACTGGTGTGAGGTGGAATCTCAGGGTTGTTTTGATTTGCATTTCCCTGATGATTAAGGATGTTGAACATTTTTTCAGGTGCTTCTCTGCCATTCGGTATTCTTCAGGTGAGAATTCTTTGTTCAGCTCTGAGCCCCATTTTTTAATGGGGTTATTTGATTTTCTGGAGTCCACCTTCTTGAGTTCTTTATATATATTGGATATTAGTCCCTTAACTGATTTAGGATAGGTAAAGATCCTTTCCCAATCTGTTGGTGGTCTTTTTGTCTTATTGATGGTGTCTTTTGCCTTGCAGAAGCTTTGCAGTTTCATGAGGTCTCACTTGTCAATTCTCGATCTTACAGCACAAGCCATTGCTGTTCTATTCAAGAATTTTTCCCCTGTGCCCATATCTTCAGGGCTTTTCCCCACTTTATCCTCTATAAGTTTCAGTGTCTTTGGTTTTATGTGAAGTTCCTTGATCCACTTAGATTTGACCTTAGTACAAGGAGAGAGGAATGGATCAATTCGCCTTCTTCTACATGATAACAACCAGTTGTGCCAGCACCATTTGTTGAAAATGCTGTCTTCCTTCCACTGGATGGTTTTAGCTCCCTTGTCGTAGATCAAGTGACCATAGGTGTGTGGGTTCATTTCTGGGTCTTCAATTCTATTCCATTGGTCTACTTGTCTGTCACTATACCAATACCATGCAGTTTTTATCACAATTGCTCTGTAGTAAAGCTTTAGGTCAGGCATGGTGATTCCACCAGAGGTTCTTTTATCCTTGAGAAGAGTTTTTGCTATCCTAGGTTTTTTGTTATTCCAGATGAATTTGTAAATTGCACTTTCTAATTCGTTGAAGAATTGAGTTGGAATTTTGATGGGGATTGCATTGAATCTGTAGATTGCTTTTGGCAAGATAGCCATTTTTACAATGTTGATCCTGCCAATCCATGGGCATGGGAGATCTTTCCATCTTCTGAGATCTTCTACAATTTCTTTCTTCAGAGACTTGAAGTTTTTATTATACAGATCTTTCACTTCCTTAGTTAGAGTTATGCCAATATATTTTATATTATTTGTGACTATTGAGAAGGGTGTTGTTTCCCTAATTTCTTTCTCAGCCTGTTTATTCTTTGTGTAGAGAAAGGCCATTGACTTGTTTGAGTTAATTTTATATCCAGCTACTTCACCGAAGCTGTTTATCAGGCTTAGGAGTTCTCTGGTGGAATTTTTAGGGTCACTTATATATACTATCATATCATCTGCAAAAAGTGATATTTTGACTTCATCTTTTCCAATTTGTATCCCCTTGATCTCCTTTTGTTGTCGAATTGCTCTGGCTAGGACTTCAAGTACAATGTTGAATAGGTATGGAGAAAGTGGACAGCCTTGTCTAGTCCCTGATTTTAGTGGGATTGCTTCAAGCTTCTCACCATTTACTTTGATGTTGGCTATTGGTTGCTGTAGATTTCTTTTATCATGTTTAGGTATGGGCCTTGAATTCCTGATCTTTCCAAGACTTTTATCATGAATGGGTGTTGGATCTTGTCAAATGCTTTTTCTGCATCTAAGGAGATGATCATGTGGTTTTTGTCTTTGAGTTTGTTTATATACTGGATTACGTTGACTGATTTCCGTATATTGAACCATCCCTGCATCCCTGGGGTGAAACCTACTTGGTCAGGATGGATGATTGTTTTGATGTGTTCTTGGATTCGGTTAGCAAGAACTTTATTGAGGATTTTTGTATCAATATTCATAAGGGATATTGGTCTGAAGTTTCCTATCTTTTTTGGGTCTTTTTGTGGTTTAGGTATCAGAGTAATTGTGGCTTCATAGAATGAGTTGGGTAGAGTACCTTCTGTTTTTATTTTGTGGAATAGTTTGTGAAGAACTGGGATCAGATCTTCTTTGAAGGTCTGATAGAACTCTGCACTAAATCCATCTGGTCCTGGGCTTTTTTTTTTTTGGTTGGGAAACTATTAATGACTGCTTCTATTTCTTTGGGGGATATAGGGCTGTTTAGATCATTAACCTGATCTTGATTCAACTTTGGTACCTGTTATCTGTCTAGGAACTTCTCCATTTCATCCAGGTTCTCCAGTTTTGTTGAGTATAGCCTTTGGTAGAAGGATCTGATGGTGTTTTGGATGTCTTCAGGATCTGTTGTTATGTCTCCTTTTTCATTTCTGATTTTGTTAATTAGGATGCTTTCCCTTTGCCCTCTAGTGAGTCTGGCTAAGGGTTTATCTATCTTGTTGATTTTCTCAATGAACCAGCTCCTTGATTGGTTGATTCTTTGAATAGTTCTTCTTGTTTCCACTTGGTTGATTTTGCCCCTGAGTTTGATTATTTCCTGCCGTCTACTCCTCTTGGGTGAATTTGCTTCCTTTTGTTCTAGTGCTTTTAGGTATGTTGTCAAGCTGCTAATGTGTGCTCTCTCTAGTTTCCTTTTGGAGGCACTCAGAGCTATGAGTTTTCCTCTTAGAAATGCTTTCATTGCGTCCCATAAGTTTGGGTATGTTGTGGCTTCATTTTCATTGAACTCTAAAAAGTCCTTAATTTCTTTCTTTATTCCTTCCTTGACCAAGGTATCATTGAGAAGAGTGTTGTTCAGTTTCCACGTGAATGTTGGCTTTCTATTATTTATTTTATTATTGAAGATCAGCCTTAGTACATGGTGATCTGATAAGATGCATGGGACAATTTCAATATTTTTGTATCTGTTGAGGTCTGTTTTGTGACCAATTATGTGGTCAATTCTGGAGAAGGTACCATGAGGTGCTGAGAAGAAGGTATATCCTTTTGTTTTAGGATAGAATGTTCTGTAGATATCTGCCAGATCCATTTGATTCATAACTTCTGTTCGTTTCACTGTGTCCCTGTTTAGTTTCTGTTTCCATGATCTGTCCATTGGTGAAAGTGGTATGTTGAAGTCTCCCACTATTATTGTGTGAGGTGCAATGTGTGCTTTGAGCTTTACTAAAGTTTCTTTAATGAATGTGGCTGCCTTTGTATTTGGAGCATAGATATTCAGAATTGATAGTTCCTCTTGGAGGATTTTACCTTTGATGAGTATGAAGTGCCCCTCCCTGTCTTTTTTGATGACTTTGGGTTGGAAGGCAATCTTATCAGATATTAGAATGGCTACTCCAGCTTGTTTCTTCATACCATTTGCTTGGAAAATTGTTTTCCAGCCTTTCATTCTGAGGTAGTGTCTATCTTTTTCTGTGAAATGAGTTTCCTGTAAGCAGCAAAATGTTGGGTCTTTTTTGCGTAGCCAATTTGTTAGTCTATGTCTTTTTATTAGGGAGTTGATTCCATTGCTATTAAGAGATATTAAGGAAATTTAATTGTTCCTTCCCGTTATTTTTGTTGTTAAAGTTGGCATTCTGTTCTTGTGGCTGTCTTCTTTTAGGTTTGTTGAGGGATTACCTTCTTGTTGTTTCTAGGGCGTGGTTCCTGTCCTTGTATTGGTTTTTTTCTGTTATTATCCTTTGAAGGGCTGGATTCGTGGAGAGATAATGTTTGAATTTGGTTTTGTCGTGGAATACTTTGGTTTCTCCATCTATGTTAATTGAGAGTTTGGCTGGGTATAGTAGCCTGGGCTGGAATTTGTGTTCTTTTAGTGTCTGTATAACATCCGTCCAGGATCTTCTGGCTTTCATAGTCTCTGGTGAAAAATCTGGTGTAATTCTGATAGGCTTGCCTTTATATGTTACTTGGCCTTTTTCTCTTACTGCTTTTAGTATTCTATCTTTATTTAGAGCATTTGTTGTTCAGATTATTATAATGTTCAGGAGGTATTTCTTTTCTGGTCCAGTCTATTTGGAGCTCTGTAGGCTTTTTGTATGTTCATGGGCATCTCTTTCTTTAGTTTTGGGAAGTTTTCTTCTATAATTTTGTTGAAGATGTTTGCTGGTCCTTTGAGTTGAAAATCTTCATTCTCATCTACTCCTATTATCCCTAGGTTTGGTCTTCTCATTGTGTCCTGGATTTCCTAGATGTTTTGAGTTAGGATCTTTTTGCATTTTCCATTTTCTTTGATTGTTGTGCCGATGTTCTCTATGGTATCTTCTGCACCTGAGATTCTCTCTTCCATCTCTTGTATTCTGTTGCTGATGCTTGCATCTATGGTTCCAGATTTCTTTCCTAGGGTTTCTATCTCCAGTGTTGCCTCATTTTAGTTTTTCTTTATTGTGTCTACTTCCCTTTTTAGGTCTAGTATGGTTTTGTTCATTTCCATCACCTGTTTGGATGTGTTTTCCTGTTTTTCTCTAAGGACTTCTACCTGTTTGGTTGTCTTTTCCTGTTTTTCTTTAAGGACTTCTATCTGTTTGATTGTGTTATCCTGTTTTTCTTTAAGGACTTGTAACTCTTTAGCAATGTTCTCCTGTAATTCTTTAAGTGAGTTATTTAAGTCCTTCTTGATGTCCTCTACCATCATCATGAGATATGCTTTTAAATCCAGGTCTAGCTTTTCGGGTGTGTTGGGGTGCCCTGGACTGGGAGAATTGGGTGTGCTGGGTTCTGATGATGGTGAGTGGTCCTGGTTTCTGTTAGTAAGATTCTTACATTTACCTTTAGCCATCTGGTAATCTCTGGAGTTAGTTTTTATAGTTGTCTCTGTTTAGAGATTTTTCTTCTGGTGATTCTGATTACCGTCTATCAGCAGACCTGGGCGACTGGCTCTCTCCTCTGAGATTTAGTGGCTAGAGCACTTTCTGCTGGCAAGCTCTCCTCTTACAGGGAAGGTGCACAGATATTGGTGTTTGGACCTCCTCCTGGCCGAAGAAGAAGGCCCAAAATAGGACCTTACCCAGATGCTGTGTTGCTTTGGCAGGTCACAGAAGCTGTCAGCTTCTGTGGTGCACACTCTCACCTGTGCAGACTAAGTTCCTAATTTCGGTGGAGTACGGGAACCAAGATTGGTATTAGGTCTTCTTTGAAGGTCTGATAGAACTCTGCACTAAATCCATCTGGTCCTGGTCGTTGTTTGTTTGTTTGTTTGTTTTTTGGTTTTTTGGTTTTTTTGGGGGTGGTGGTGGTGGTGGTGGTTGGGAGACTATTAATGACTGCTTCTATTTCTTTAGGGGTTATTGGACTGTTTAGATAGTTTATGTGATCCTGATTTAACTTTGTTATTTGGTATCACTCCAGAAAATTTTACATTTCATCCAGATTTCCCAGTTTTGTTGAGTATAGCATTTTGTAATAGGATCTGATGATCTTTTGAATTTTCTTGTTGTCTGTTGTTATGTCTCCCTTTTCATTTATAAGTTTGCTAATTTGAATACTGTCTCTGTGCCCTCTGGTTAGTCTGGCTAAGGGTTTACCTATCTTGTTGATTTTCTCAAAAAACCAGCTCCTGATTTTGTTGATTCTTTGTATAGTTCTTTTTGTTTCTACTTGATTGGTTTTGGCCCTGACTTTGATTACTTCCTGCCATCTACTTCTCTTGGGTGTACTTGGTTCTTTTTGTTCTAGTGCTTTCTGATGTGCTGTTAAGCTGCTAGTGTAAGCTCTCTCCATTTTCTTTTTGGAGGCACTCAGAGCTATGAATTTTCCTCTTAACACTGCTTTCATTGTATCCCATATGTTTGGGTATGTTTTGGCTTCATCTTCATTAAATTATTTTTTATTTTTAATTTGATATTTTCTTTCTTTACATTTAAAATATTATCCCCTTTTCCAATTCCCCCCTTCCCAGAAATGCCCAATCCGATCCTTCTTTCCCTGCTTTTATGAAGGTGTTTCTTCATCCACCCTCTATTCCGCTAAATCGTGGCATCTATTGAGCCTACATAGGACCAAGATCCTCTCCTCCCATTGATGACAAGGACATCCTCTGCTACATATGCAGCTAGAGCTATGTGTACTCCCGTTTTTGATGGCTTAGTCTCTGGGAGCTCTGGGGATCTGGTTGGGAGATATTGTTCTTCTTCCTATGTGTTTGCAAACCCCTTCAGCTCCTACAGTCCTTTCTCTAACTCCCTATTGGGGACCCCACAGTCAGTCCATTGGTTGGCTGTGAGCATCTACCTCCATATTTGTAAGGCTCTCAGGAAAGAGTCCTATCAGGTACCTTTCAGCATGCACTTCTTAGCATTCACAATAGTGTCTGGGTTTGGAAACTGTATATGGAATGAATCCATAGGTGGGACAGTCTCTGGATGACCTCTCCTTCAGTCTCTGCTTTCCACTTTTTCTTCATATTTGCTCCTGTGAATATTTTGTTCTCCTAAGATGTACCAAAGCACCCACCCTTTGGTCAAGCTTCTTCTTGTGCTTCATGTGGTCTGTGAATTGTATCTTTTGTTCTTGGAGCATTTTGGGCTAATATCCACTTATCAGTGAGTGCATTCCATGTGTGTTCTTTTGTGATTGGGATACTGCAGTCAGGATGATATTTTCTAGGTCTATCCATTTACCTAAGAATTACAAAAATTCATTGTTTTTAAAAACTGAGTAGTAATCTATTGTGTAAATGTACCATGTTTTCTGTATCCATTCCTCTGTTGAAGGACATTTGTGTTTTTTTCCAGCTCTTGGCTACTATAAATAAGACTGCTATAAACATAGTGGAACATGTGTCCTTATTACATATAGGAGCATCATCTGGCTATATGTGCAGGGGTGGTATAGTTGGGTCCTCAGGTAGTACTATGTCCAATTTTTTGAGGAACTGCCAAATTAATTTCCACAGTAGTTGTACCACCAACAATGGAGGAGTGTACCTTTTTCTCTACATCCTCACCATTATCTGCTGCCACCTGAATTTTTGATTTTAGCTATTCTGACTGTTTAGCTCTGTTTATGTGCATTTCTTTCTTCATGTTATGGAAGTTTTCTTCTATAATTTTGTTGAAGATATTTACTGGCCCTTTAAGTTGTGAATCTTAGCTGTCTTCTACACCTTAGCTGTCTTCCTTAGGTGACAATCTTGTCATTGTGTCTTGGATTTCCTGACTGTTTTGGGTTAGGAGCCTTTTGCTTTTTGCATTTTCTTTCATTGTGTGTCAATGTTTTGTATGGTATCTTCTGCAGCTGAGATTCTCTTTTCTATCTCTTTTATTCTGTTGGTTATGCACTATGACTCTGGATCTTTTTCCTAGGATTTCTAACTCCAGAGTTGTCACCTTTTGTGATTTCTTTATTGTTTCTACCTCTACTTTTCAAACCTGGATGGTTTTGTTCAATTCCTTCACCTGTTTGGTTGTGTTTTCCTGTAATTCTTTAAGGGATTTTTGTGTTTCCTCTTTAAGGGCTTCTACCTGTTTACCTGTGTTCTCCTGTATTTATTTAAGGGAGTTATTTATGTCCTTCCTAAAGTCCTCTATCATGAGATGTGATTTTTAAATCCAAATCATGCTTTTCCAATGTGTTGTGGTATTCAGGACTTGCTGTTGTGGGATAACTGGGTTCTGAATATGCCAAGTCGCCTTGGTTTCTGTTGGTAAGATTCTTGAATTTGCTTTTCACCATCTGGTTATCTCTGGTGTTAGCTGGTCTTGCTGTCTCTGGCTGGAGCTTGTTTCTCCTGCCCTTTGTCCTGTACACTTGTGTCATCACTCCTGGGAGACTAGCTCTTTTCTGGAGGGACCTATGTACAGAAAGCTGTGGAATAACCCCAGGTCCTGGGTGCAGATGGAAATCAGAAGGATCCTGTTCCAGATGCTCCACTATTCCTGTGCCTTGTGTGCTCCTAGCCAGTCCCACTTTTGACAGTTATTGGATAGAGAGTGGTGATCTCACCTTTGAGTCCAGGAGTGAGATCACTCCTGGGAGATCAGCTCTCTACTGGTGGGACCTGTGCACAGAGGGCTGTGGAACAGCCTTAGCTCTTCAGTGCAGATTGAGCATAACTATCTGAACCAATGCATTAATCTACAAGGCTTACAAAATCCGTTACCAAACATCTAATACAGTACATGCAAGTACTAATAATATCACCAACTTGAAGGTAAAATACTGATGAAGGGAACCAAGATGAGACAAATTTTCCAAGTTATCAAACAGGTCAGGTAAATCCATAAAAATAAGTAAAAGTGTTTCATTATAATTTGCCAGAAAGAATAACTTCCTCAAAGGAGAAGAAGACAATTTTTTTATCACCGCTATATTCCTCTTGTGTCATTAACAGAGGTAAATAAATAATGTATTTAGAAAAAATATCTCTACTTTTTTTTTAAAATAACTTACTGCCTGGAAGTGATCTGAGTGATTATGCCCATATATTATTCATTCCTAACAACCACCATTGGAGGTACAAACTGTTTGTCCAAGGCTCATATTACAGCATTGCAAAGAGAGGCTGAGAGGGGAAAAAAGTAGTATGGCACAGAAGGCAAGGTTGGCAGCCAAGGATGTTTTTGGAGCCTGTGCTTTAAGCTTTATTTTCTATACCCATTTCGCAAGGACCGGTTTACCACCCAGAAGACAGCGCCAGGACAGTCACTAATGTATTTACCTTATTTCCTTGTTAAAAACCCAGGAGAAGGCTCCTTAGTCTTCATTTTATAATTGGAGGCAGCAGAACCCCGAAGTGTTTAGTAAGTTTGAGTTATCAGCAGAGCAGACACATTCCTATTCTAAGTACATTCCACAGAGTTCATATCTCCAGTAGACATGTAATTCAGGCCTATGAACAAACTCATATTCCCATCATTGGGTTATGTACCTTCTCCTTGGTTTCATCCTCATTTAAAGGTGGGTGTTTTTGACAATATTATGGAAAAATTGATTTTTTTCCTTCGAATATCCTTTGCATTGTTGTTTGGATATAAAATGTTCTCCATGTGTTTGAGCACAACAGTTTGGGATATCAGATTGTGACATTGTCATATGAAGGTTAAAGGTAGGCCTAGCTACAGGTAGTAGGTGTATAAGAAGGAGTGGTACAGATATTTAAAGATGGACCCTGCTCTCTTTCTGACCTTTTTTTTTTTTTTTCATTGTCCCCTGAAAAGAGAGCAATCTGTTACTTTCTTGTATCACTGACTCTACATCCAATCTGGAGGGACTGTTTTCCTCGACTCTTAGTAAACATAAACTCTTTGTTTAAATTGTTTCTTGCCTGTACTTGATCACCAGGCTATGAAAAAGAGCTAACACAAAATTGCTGTCCCCCCCCCCAAAAAAAAAGAGTTCTTGATTTGCTGTAAGAAACCTGACCAATTGGAACCCTTTGTATGGGGGAAGAGTTTGGATCTGTAGACTAGCCAAAAGCTATTGCTTTGAGCTATTTCATCTCAACAGAAACATTCATTCCTAAATGAAGCTTACCGGACTTGGAAATTAAGTAAAATATGCAGAACTCAGGAAGTAAAGGAAATTTACGAGGTCAGGAGTCTCCTGAAATTTAAAAAAAATATAAAACCTCTACACAGCTGTCTTAGTCAGGGTTTCTATTCCTGCACAAACATCATGACCAAGAAGCAAGTTGGGGAGGAAAGGGTTTATTCAGATTACACTTCCATACTGCTGTTTATCACCAAGGAAGTCAGGACTGGAACTCAAACATGTCAGGAAGCAGGAGCTGATGCAGAGGCAATGGAGGGATGTTCTTTACTGGCTTGCTTCCCCTGGCTTGTTCAGCCTGCTCTCTTATAGAACTCAAGACTACCAGCCCAGAGATAGTCCCACCCACAAGGGGCCTTTCCCCCTTGATCACTAATCGAGAAAATGCCTTAAAGTTTTATCTTATAGAGGCATTCCTCAACGGAAGCTCCTTTCTCTGTGATAATTCCAGCTGTGTCAAGTTGACACAAAACTAGCCAGTACAACAGTATTGTATAAGCAGTAACAATTCTCATGCCGGGCATGGTGGCGCACGCCTTTAATCCCAGCACTTGGGAGGCAGAGGCAGGCGAATTTCTGAGTTCGAGGCCAGCCTGGTCTACAAAGTGAGTTCCAGGACAGCCAGGGCTACACAGAGAAACCCTGTATCAAAAAACAAAAAACAAAAAACAAAAAAACAAAAACAAGCAGTAACAATTCTCAAAGAGAAGCATCTTTGACCAGCAGGGATCTTCAGAGGTTTATGAGTTATTACCCTTTCTAGTTTGAGACTAGGCACAGGTTCACTGGGAAGCAGACAGACAGGGAAAGAGTTCATGACTAGGTAATACTCATGGGTTTTTTCCTTACTTTCTGACCTGCAACAAAAGTCTGACATCAAAAAGCAAAACTAAACTAAACTAAACAACCAACCAAAGCAAACAACACAAACCAGCCTTGGAGAAGAGACTAGGTATTTTGGCTTCCAGTGTCTTTCTCTGCTTTGCAGGTTTTTTTCTCTGTGTCTTCCTGCATATATATATTTTCTTAACCCTGAGAGAATCCTTTCTGTAAGTGCCAATTCTGTCTAATGCTGTCTCCAGTGCTGGGGGACTCTCTGTTGCTTCCTGCTGTACTGGAGATTCTTTTTTGATTTTCTGTTCTTTAGCTGACTGAGTTGATGTACCTTATCAAGACCCTTCAACTGTCTCACTAGGAAGTGCTTTAGTGGGATTCAACTGCCCTTTGTATCCTACATCATTCTGTAGGTTACCCTTCACCTATATTGCAAACAATAAACTCAGAAGTTCTCAAAGTGGACTTGATAAATAGACATTTTTTTTACATGTGTCTGCAGGAAACCATGCAACACCTAAAATGTTGTAACTGAGATTCATGGGACCATTATGGTGGAAAGAGGAAGGAGTTCCCCTTGACTCACTACATCCTGCTCCATGGTTCATTGAGAAGTATGCAGAAGTTGCTGTACATCCCCACCACACCTTCCTATCATGGACTATATTCTCTGAGCTGTGAGGCAAAATAAACTCTGCTCTCTTAAGCTGGTTCTTGTTGGATATTTTGTATCAGTGAAGAGAATAGCATGCTGCTCTCAGAATTTTCTCACTGTTTAAACATGAATTCCAATTTTTTCAAATGAATGAATTGAATAGGAATTTTCTTTTTAAGGGTCTCTGAGTATTCTGCTACATATAGTATTCTTTGGAACTCTGTGCTCCAAACAAGAATGTTTGGAAGGGCTGCATATCTCTGCCTCCCTTTTCTTTTTCCTCCAAAAGACAGCTGTATAGTTGCCTTGAGTCTAAAAAGGTGAAGAAAAGTAGCAAGGACAATGGAGAAAGTCAGCCTTGTTCGTTTTCCTCCTCTAAATGTAGAAGCTCCACAGATGAATTAGGAATTTAAGGTCTCTGAAAAGTGTAGTAGAGAATTGATTTTTCAATTTAGAGAGATTAAATGAAATATGTAGTGAGTGGTAAATATTGTAATTCACCTTAGTTAAAAATCATAATCTTTATGATAAAAATCAAATAAAATGAAGAAACAAGGTATGTAAACTATGGTGAGATTTTGTGCTTGAGAATTAGGGGAAAGAAAAGTGTGGAAATAATTTACTTCAGGAGTTTTACTTCCTTGTGTTTTGTTTTTGAAAAGTCTGCTTCTTTCATATGATCCAACAGGTCACAGGTTGTTCTAATAGGATGAGAAATAAATAGAAATAATGTGGGATGATCTACATTATAAGTCAACATTACAGCAAAGCTAGTTTTGTAGATCTTAATAAGCTTTATGATTCTAGAATCAGATGGTAGTCTGGACAAAAATAGTTCAGAATTCTTTGGCTTACTACATAGGATGGCTATTTTTATCACCACAGAAGAGGAAGTAAGCACACAAAATCCAAGTGAACAGAGACAACTTGACTGATTACAGCTTATGTGTCTTATTTGGACATGGAAGGAACAGCTGGCTTAAGATTTGCTGACACCCAGACCTATTTTCAAGAGTTTTGAAGAAACTATCAAGTAAGGGCTCACTATTAGCAGAATTTTCGTCTCCACTTAAAATACGTATGGAGGCAGTTTTTGGTTAATCAATTCTTCCCAAAAGAGGTCAAAGTGATAATTGCTCATTACTAAGCTCTGGCTGTTTAAATGAATCCTTACCAATCCTGTGAAATTCTTCATATTTTATACTAAAACCCAGAAATTCATAAAAATTGGTTTTCAAACTTGATTTTTAATTTTAAAAAATATTTCCTATAGTTTTTAATTAGCTATTGTATTTTAAAATTAAATTTTATTTTAAAAACATTTTAAATGAAATCATTTATGGTGTGTAATTAAAAAAATTATATCTATAAGAACTATTGTTGGTGATAAATGAGGGAGGACTTACACCACTGTCTACGGCCTATATTTTTTGATATATGTCTATTTTGTTTGTGGAGATTTTACTTGGAATTATATCTAAAGGGGAGTTGAAAATGATGGAAGATTTATGCATTTATAGTATGACAATTTTGGGTTTGAAATTTGAAACATTTCGGTTCAAGGCTCGAATTTGTAAACTATCTCACCCTATAGGCATATTTGCTGTGGCTGGAACTACCAATCTATGCAGTGAGATAGGATCCCTGTGATGTCTTCAGGAGTGACAACCTCTGCCTCCCTAAAACTATAGTGTGCTGTGGCCTTCTCTTTCAGGACAGATGCTGTCTCTTTTTTTATCTTGGACTAAATGTTTTTTTGTTTGTTTGTTTGTTTGTTTTTGTTTTTTTTTTGGTTTTTTTTTTTTTTTTTTTTTTGGTTTTTTTTCGAGACAGGGTTTCTCTGTGTAGCCCTGGCTGTCCTGGAACTCACTCTGTAGACCAGGCTGGCCTTGAACTCAGAAATCCGCCTGCCTCTGCCTCCCGAGTGCTGGGATTAAAGGCATGCGCCACCACGCCCGGCTATGTTTTTTTTTTTTTTTTATGATTATATAAACATATTTTTCTTCATTTAGTTGTCTATTGCAGGCATTTTCTTACATCATTAAGTTCCTATAAACAACTTTTAATGTCTATGAATTATTACATATAAGAGTAATATTCTCATTGGAAATTTAGACTGATGCTTTTATTGATGTAATAAATGATAGTTTGATGAACCTTTTTGTCAACATTTCTGAGTATTCACTCAAAATACATTTCTAAAAGTGGATTTTAGGATTAAGGAATGCCAGACTTGTAAAACTCCATACGTTTTGCTAAACTTCTTTCTGTAAATGCTGCTAATTTTTGTCTCACAAAGAAATATAACAATGCAGAGTTAGAAATGATGGTTTTAAACATAACCCTTTGTCTCCTGAGAAAAGGACAATCCACTGCCATTATAAAGTCTTTGTTCGTCAGTAATGTAGCCATTAGAAGCCAAAGAATGTATGCATGCAAAATGACATAGTGCACAGGATTTTCTTCTGAAATTGGTGGCAATAAAAAATACCAACAAAACCATACAAATAAAAGTGTTTTATGTATTATTATTAGTCAGCTAAAAATTTTAGTTATATACTGTGTACTCAAAAATGAGAATGTTTGTAACCTTAGCGGGCATGTTTCTGTCAGATGCACAAGTGCAAGGGTCTCAAAGTGTAAAAAGAACGTGATATTTGACTCCTGCATTTAAAACACATTACAGCTTGTAATTCAAGCTACCAACAGCTGTCAGTATGGACATTTATGTTTTAGTCAAGTGATATTATTTGAATTCCAAGTTTCAGCATGGATTACCACTTATTAATTTTATGAATTTGTCTAGGTCAATTTTCTCCATATCCTGTCCTTGTAAATTAACTGAAGAGTTGGCATCGTGATGGGAATGGAGATGAAGCATGCAAATTGCTTTAGTGAGAACAGTCCAGTCCAGCATGCTTGCCCCATGTGACTGCTAAATACCATCATCAGTGTTGCTCGTCCCAATCGAGACTTTCTATACACATGCAACACACATCATTATCACTGAAAAATGTGAACTGCTTAACAAACCACTGCATGTTGAAGCCATACTATCAGAACCAAGATATTATATTTTCAAATAAAAGATCTTATGAAAAATAATTGTGATTTACTGCTTAAATATTTTTTCATTTAAAAAGATTGTGGCTTGCTATTATTTTTAATTGGGCAATTCTGATCTAGAACATAATAAAGACCTATTAAACATGTCTGAAAAGAAATAAAAATAAACTGTTTCTTCCATTGTAGAATTAGGATATTTTCTTTTTAATCCTTTTTAATATTTGTCAGAGATCACTGATCTAGAAAAAACTAAGTGAGGACTACGTGTAAAAATTTATTGTTCATCAGAGGAGGGGTGAGAATTTATAAATAGTATCCCCTCCCTCCTCATTGCCCAATGTCTATTCATCATGAGTTATTTTTGTTGGCTACATTAAGAACCTGACATTTGATTCATTCACAGTGTGTCCTGCCTTGGTCCTTTGAAACAGAATGGACAGTGAGCAAAAGGTCAAAGCTGTTGTTGCTGGTTGCATATATACAGGGACACTACTGCCAAGAGACCCTTAGGAAGATCTCATTATATGAGATAATATATCTCAAATATGGCAAAATGCTTGGTCAAGATCAGGACTCAACGAAGCCTCCATTTGCACATGATGAACCACTGCAGCAGTAATGTGTTTGTCCGTCTGCTGAAACACGGCTCCAAGGTCATACCTCGAAATGCTGGTACGTGCTTTTCCCCTCGGGCTGTCATTCTATGCCTAGTTAAGTGTGATTGCTTCCAGCTATGTTCTTACCACTGGTGATCCAGAGAGAGGCTGAGGATAATGGGGAATGCAGTTTCTTTTATAAAGAGTGGAGAAAGTGGGAGAAAATGGGAAGGAGAGAAGTAGAGAATGGTACTGAGGAGTGTAAACAAGTAAGTGAGAAGGGAAATGGGAAGCCAAGTTCTATTGAGTAATAAAATAATAAAGATACCTTCTTTTTCAACAGTTACAAGAGGAAGACTGTTGTGTATTTCTCCAGACTGTTCAGTAGGGAGAGATGATGTAGATTAAACAGAATCACAGTACTGCTTTGCCTCCCATTATGTGAGTTTCTGATCTCAGGTCTGTTTTTGAGAATGATCCAGAGCTCCCTTTTTTATCTTCCAAGAAAAATTTTATTAAAATATCAGGCCCTCTTCTGGTCTCTGAGGACTCACACACAGAGAGACATGCACACCAGTAAAATTAAAATTGAATGAAAATAATCTGCTAAATAACTTCAGTCAGGGTTACATTATTCCCATTTCTCTTCCAAATAACTAACTTGTTCTATGGTATTTTGTGGTCTGAGAAATTGAAATAGAAATTGAAATAAAAATTTAAAATCAGAGTCACAGCCACAATACTGTTGTAGCATATGCATCTCTGAAGTCAGATCATTAGCCACAATGCTGCTGAAATGATATATGATCTTATGTTTGTGTATGATTTTTTTTTTGTCAACTGGTTACAACAAAATTTATTCTGGAAAATAGCTGGAATTAGTCATAGCTGAGTAATATTTATAAAACTGACATCTTAGTTGAGATTCACTATATTTTTATTATGAGATGAGTAAAGTGTGATGTGTTCTTGTTTTAAAACCAATATATTTATTGTTTTGTTTTGTTTTGTTTTGTTTTGTTTTGTTTTGTTTTGTTTTGTTTGAGAAAGGCTTGTATGCCTAGGCTAGCCTATAACTCACTGTGTCATACAAAGTTGGCTGGCAACTCACAATCCTCCTGTACCCTCCTGTTTCGTATGATTTATACAAAGATCATATACAAGTATTATGTTTATCTTATTCTTTTCATTTTTAAATTTTTTATTGGATATTTTCTTTATTTACCTTTCAAATGTTATTCCCTTTCCAGGTCTCTACTCAACAAGCCTCCTATAGCATTCCCCCTCCCCGTGCCTATATGAGGGTGCTCCCCCATGCACCCACTGCTTATCTTATTTTTAAAAGCACAAATGTATAGAACATTTTCATGTGCCAATGCTCTCAGTAACGTTTAGGAGTGCTGAAAATGCCATATAAAGTATTTTTTATAAATATAATTGTTCTAAATATACCAAGGGAATTTCTATATTAATACATATTAATATGACTTTCCAAAACTGAACAAATAATATAGAGAATATTTATTTTAATGTAGAGAAATAATAATTCACATAATCAAACTATTATCATTATAAACTAGCATTTCTTATTTATTTTTTTGGTCATAATGGATAGTGATATAAAAAAATAAGGTATTTCTTCATGATGCCTTTTTTTATTAATTAGATATTTTCTTTCTTTACATTTCAAATGTTATTTCTTCTCCTGGTTTCCCCTCTGAAAACCCCCTATCATAAACTCCCTCCTCCTGCTCATCAACCCACCCACTCCTGCTTCCTGGCCCTGGCATTCTCCTACACTGGGACATAGAGCCTTCACAGGACCAAGGCCCTCTCCTCCCACTGATGACTGACAAGGCCATCCTCTGCTACATATGTAGTAAGAGTCATGGGTCCCTCCATGTGTACTCTTTGGTTGGTGGTTTAGTCCCTGGGAGCTCTGGGGGTATGGTTGGTTCATATTGTTGTTCCTTGTATGAGGCTGCAAACCTCTTCAGCTCCTTGGCTTCTTTCTCTATCTCCCCCACTGGGGACCCTGTGCTCAGTCCAATGGTTGTCTGTGAGTGTCCAACTCTGTATTTGTCAGGCACTGGTAGAGCCCCTAAGGAGACAGCTATACCAGGCTCCTGTCAGCAAGTACTTGTTGGCATCTAAAATAGTGTCGGGGTTTGGTGATTGTTTATGGGATGGATGCCCAGGTGGGGCAGTCTCTGGATGGCCTTTCATTTAGTTTCTGCTCTGAACTTTGTCTCTGTAACTCCTCCCATGGGTATTTTGTTCCCCCTTCTAAGAAGGACTGAAGTATCCACACTTTGGTCTTCCTTCTTCCTGAGCTTCATGTGGTCTGTGAATTGTATCTTGGGTATTCCCAGCTTCTGCGTAATAGCCAGTTTATCAGTGAGTGCATACCATGTGTGTTCTTTTGTGATTGGGTTTTTGGTATATTTGTTAGGGTATATAATATAAATTTTATGGAAATGATTCAGTTATTTTTAAAAGACACAGACAAAATAAGTAGGAGAATGTTTGCTCCCCACATGATGACATGATGAAGTCATCATGCCCTTAGTATTTGGGAGACAAAAATACCTAGGGATGTAGGTCAGTAGCAGACTCATTCCTTATGCTCTAAGCTCTAGTTTCTATGACCTAAGGAGAGAAAATGCTCCAGCTTTTTGTTTTACCTAAAACCAAAAGGATTATAGTTATTTCCTATGTGCATTCTTTGGCAGAGTGATATATTTTTCTAGATGACACAAAATGATTGCCTCACAGCACATTTTATATTAGGGTTCACCCTTAGTGTACTTGGTACATGCTATGAATCTGTACAAATATGTACCAGTATTACACCATTCAAATTTCACTGACCTGAAATCCTCTTTGTTACTCTTATAATTACTGTTTTCTCCCAACCACTGGCAGTCAGTTTCCATTGCCACCATTCCATACTACCACAGATGACCATCAAGGACAATAGCAGATGTGGAGTGGAGCAGGTCTGAGCTTATTAGACACACACCTGTGCTGTGTGGCAGACCCAGAGAAGTAGAGCTGCGTAGGCCTTGTAGAGACTAGACAATCACAAGTTACAGACATCTGACACTGATCTTTGCACTGTTGAGATTTTTTTTGTTTTGAGTTGATAATAACTGTTCCCTGGTCCTTTTGAAATGAAAGTACTTAACTTCCCTCTTCCCTTCCAGCCCTTACTTATGAGGCTTTGGAGACTAGAGAGATTTTAGATATTTACTAAGGCTGAACATTTAAAGAGACACTGGATTTATAGAGATTTGACTTTAAAAGTGTTTAAGTTTTTAAAGACTATGGCATTTTAAAAAGTTGAAATATTTCATGTTATAATCATGATATTAATATGACATCTTAGGAAGAAAAAGGAAAGTTTATAATTTATTAGTGATGTGTTTGTGTGTAAATTTGACAAGGGGTCAATTTTATTCATTTTATGCAAACGTGACACTGCTAGTATCTTTTAGGAGGATAGATGCTCAATTTAGACTACATATTCTTAAGACTGGTCCCCAGGGGCTGGAAAGGTGGCTTGCTGGTTAAGAGAACTGCCTCTTCTTCCAGAGGACCCTGGTTCAGCTGTTAGCAGCACTCATTACCATCTATAATTTCAATTTCAGGGGATTCAAGACACTTTTTAGATCTCTATAAGCCTCAGGCATACATTCCAGCAAAATACCTATAAATATAAATTATGTTTTTTAAAAACATGATCTATAGGTAACTCTGTTGGGTATTTTCTTGATTAATGATTGATGTGGGAGGGCCTAGCCCACTGTAGCTAGTAGCCCTCCCTTCATATCTAAGCTGACGATTCTGAGTTGTATAAGAACACTGGTTGAGTAAGCAATGAGGAATAAGTCACTGAGTAGCAATTCTTCTTGGCTTCTTCTTCACTTCCTGCTTTGAGTTCCTGTTTTCATTTCTCACAGTGATAGAGTGTGACCTGAGAGTTATAAAAGAAACCCTTTCCTCTCCAAGTTGTTTTTCATCATGGTGTTTTATCACAGCAATAGAATCCTTAGCTAGTATAGAGTCTCTACTTTTCCAGAGTGTTTTAAGAAGCAAAAAGCTTTCTCAGAAGCCCTATTTTCACGATGTTCTGCAAGTCTATATTTCTATTAGGGCTAACTATATACCTCTTTCCAAAACAAATATAGCCAGAGACTGAAAATGGACCTGTTGAGTATCTTAATATGCTAATAGTAATAGCGTTTAGTCCTTGCGACATGAAAGGAAATTTACATGCATTAACATATATATGTTCCTCTGTTTATGATCTGAAATTTCTACTAATTTATGCATAAGAAGTGAGAACTTATCAATTGATGGAACTGGCTCAATAGAGTTAGCAAAAGGCCAGAGTTCAGCAAAGTTTTGTCAGAACTCGAATGCTTAAAATCAAGGTTAATTTTACCTATCCTAAATCAGATAGGTGACTAATATCCAATATATATATAAAGAACTCAAGGTAGACTACAGAAAATCAAATAACCCCATTAAAGATGGGGCTCAGAGCTGAACAAAGAATTCTCACCTGAGGAATACTGAATGGCTGAGAAGCACCTGAAAAAATGTTCAACATCCTTAATCATCAGGGAAATGCAAATCAAAACAACCCTGAGATTCCACCTCACACCAGTCTGAATGGCTAAGATCAAAAATTCAGTGACAGCAGATGCTGTCGAGGATGTGGAGAAAGAGGAACACTCCTCCATTGTTGATGGGATTGCAACCTTGTACAAACACTCTGGAAATCACTCTGGTGGTTCCTCAGAAAATTGGACATGGTATTATCGGAGGACCTCGCAATACCTCTCCTGGGCATCTATCCAGAAGATGTTCAAACCGGTAAGAGGGACACATGCTCCCCTATGTTCATAGCAGCCTTATTTATAATAGCCAGAAGCTGGAAAGAACCCAGATGCCCCTCAACAGAGGAATGGATACAGAAAATGTGGTACACTTACACAATGGAGTACTACTCAACTATTAAAAAAATGAATTTATGAAATTCCTAGGCAAATGGATGTACCTGGAGGGCATCATCCTGAGTGAGGTAACCCAATCACAAAGGAACTCACACAATATGTACTAAACTTAGGATACCCAAGATATAAGATACAATTTGCTAAACGCATGAAACTCAGAAAGAACGAAGACCAACGTGTGGACACTTTGCCCCTTCTTAGAATTGGGAACAAAACAGCCATGGAAGGAGTTACAGAGACAAAGGTTGGAGCTGTGACTAAAGGATGGACCATCTAGAGTCCACCTCTTCCGGCCGGACCAGCACTAGGGTAGCTAGAGCGCAGGGTCGGCTGACACCCTCCAGCTACGACGACCCCCGACACAGGATTTTGAGACTGCTGGTGAGTGGAACACAGCTTCTGCTCCAGTCCAATCATGCGGGACCTGAGACTGCTTTGGTTGGGGAGGCAGAAATCCGGCCTGAGTAGGGCCACAAGCCTCTCCTGTCAGAAAAGCGACGGGGTAGCTAGGGCACAGGGTCGGCTGACACTCGCCAGCTACCCACAACACCCGCCACAGGATCTTAAGACTTCTGGTGAGTGGAACACAGCTTCTGCTCCAATCCAATTGCTCGAGGGACCTGAGACTGCATTAGTTAGGGAAGCAGAAAACCGGCCTGAGTAGGACCACAGGCCTCTTCCAGCCGGACCAGCAGAGGGGTAGCTAGAGCTCAGGGTCAGCTGACACTCGCCAGCTACCCACGACCCCCGCCACAGGATTTTGAGACTGCTGGTGAGTGGAACACAGCTTCTGCTCCAATCTTTAAACAGTGACAACGACAACAACTAAACCCAGAGATTACCAGATGGCGAAAGGTAAACGTAATAATCTTACTAACAGAAACCAAGACCACTCACCATCATCAGAACCCAGCACTCCCACTTCGCCCAGTCCAGGAAAAGCTAGACACGGATCTAAAAGCATATCTCATGATGATGGTAGAGGACTTCAAGAAGGACTTTAATAACACACTTAAAGAAATACAAAGGAACACTGGTAAACAGGTAGAAGACAGTAAAGAGGAAGCACAAAAATCCCTTAAAGAATTGCAGGAGAACACTGCTAAAGAGTTACAAATCCTTAAAGAAAAACAGGATAACATAATCAAAAAGGTAGAAGTCCTTAATGAAAAACAGGAAAACACATCCAAACAGATGATGGAAATGAACAAAACCATACTAGACCTAAAAAGGGAAGTAGACACAATAAAGAAAACCCAAAATGAGGCAACACTGGAGATAGAAACCCTAGGAAAGAAATCTGGAACCATAGATACCAGCATCAGCAGCAGAATACAAGAGATGGAAGAGAGAATCTCAGGTGCAGAAGATTCCATAGAGAACATCGGCACAACAATCAAGGAAAATGTAAAATGCAAAAAGATCCTAACTCAAAACATCCAAGAAATACAGGACACAATGAGAAGACCAAACCTACGGATAATAGGAGTGGGTGAGAATGAAGATTTTCAACTCAAAGGACCAGCAAACATCTTCAACAAAATTATAGAAGAAAACTTCCCAAATCTAAAGAAAGAGATGCCCATGAACATACAAGAAGCCTACAGAACTCCAAATAGAATGGACCAGAAAAGAAATACCTCCCGACACATAATAATCAGAACAACAAATGCCCTAAATAAAGATAGAATATTAAACGCAGTAAGAGAAAAAGGCCAAGTAACATATAAAGGCAAGCCTATCAGAATTACACCAGATTTTTCACCAGAGACTATGAAAGCCAGAAGATCCTGGACAGATGTTATACAGACAATAAAAGAACACAAATTCCAGCCCAGGCTACTATACCCAGCCAAACTCTCAATTAACAGAGATGGAGAAACCAAAGTATTCCACGACAAAACCAAATTCACACGTTATCTCTCCACAAATCCAGCCCTTCAAAGGATAATAACAGAAAAAAAACAATACAAGGACAGGAACCACGCCCTAGAAACAACAAGAAGGCAATTCCTCAACAAACCTAAAAGAAGACAGCCACAAGAACAGAATGCCAACTTTAACAACAAAAATAACAGGAAACAACAATTACTTTTCCTTAATATCTTTTAATATCAATGGACTCAACTCCCTGATAAAAAGACATAGACTAACAAACTGACTACACAAACAAGACCCAACATTTTGCAGCTTACAGGAAACTCATCTCAGAGAAAAAGATAGACACTACCTCAGAATGAAAGGCTGGAAAACAATTTTCCAAGCAAATGGTATGAAGAAACAAGCTGGAGTAGCCATTCTAATATCTGATAAGATTGACTTCCAACCCAAAGTCATTAAAAAAGACAGGGAGGGACACTTCATACTCATCAAAGGTAAAATCCTCCAAGAGGAACTATCAATCCTGAATATCTATGCTCCAAATACAAAGGCAGCCACATTCATTAAAGAAACTTTAGTAAATCTCAAAGCACACATTGCACCTCACACAATAATAGTGGGAGACTTCAACACACCACTTTCACCAATGGACAGATCATGGAAACAGAAACTAAACAGGGACACAGAGAAACTAACAGAAATTATGAATCAAATGGATCTGGCAGATATCTACAGAACATTCTATCCTAAAACCAAAGGATATACCTTCTTCTCAGCACCTCATGGTACCTTCTCCAAAATTGACCACATAATTGGTCACAAAACAGGCCTCAACAGATACAAAAATATTGAAATTGTCCCATGCATCCTATCAGATCACCATGGATTAAGGCTGATCTTCAATAACAAAATAAATAATAGAAAGCCAACCTTCACGTGGAAACTGAACAACACTCTTCTCAATGATACCTTGGTCAAGGAAGGAATAAAGAAAGAAATTAAGGACTTTTTAGAGTTCAATGAAAATGAAGCCACAACATACCCAAACTTATGGGACGCAATGAAAGCATCTCTAAGAGGAAAACTCATAGCTCTGAGTGCCTCCAAAAGGAAAGTAGAGAAAGCACACACTAGCAGCTTGACAACATACCTAAAAGCACTAGAACAAAAGGAAGCAAATTCACGCAAGAGGAGTAGATGGCAGGAAATAATCAAACTCAGGGGCGAAATCAACCAATTGGAAACAAGAAGAACTATTCAAAGAATCAACCAATCAAGGAGCTGGTTCTTTGAGAAAATCAACAAGATAGATAAACCCTTAGCCAGACTCACTAGAGGGCACAGGGAAAGCATCCTAATTAACAAAATCAGAAATGAAAAAGGAGACATAACAACAGATCCTGAAGACATCCAAATCACCATCAGATCCTTCTACCAAAGGCTATACTCAACAAAACTGGAGAACCTGGATGAAATGGAGAAGTTCCTAGACAGATAACAGGTACCAAAGTTGAATCAAGATCAGGTTAATGATCTAAACAGCCCTATATCCCCCAAAGAAATAGAAGCAGTCATTAATAGTCTCCCAACTAAAAAAAAGCCCAGGACCAGATGGGTTTAGTGCAGAGTTCTATCAGACCTTCAAAGAAGATCTAATCCCAGTGCTTCACAAACTATTCCACAAAATAGAAACAGAAGGTACTCTACCCAACTCATTCTATGAAGCCACAATTACTCTGATACCTAAACCACAAAAAGACCCAACAAAGATAGAAAACTTCAGACCAGTATCCCTTATGAATATTGATGCAAAAATCCTCAATAACGTTCTTGCTAACCGAATCCAAGAACACATCAAAACAATCATCCATCCTGACCAAGTAGGTTTCATCCCAGGGATGCAGGGATGGTTCAATATATGGAAATCCATCAACGTAATCCAGTATATAAACAAACTCAAAGACAAAAACCACAGGGTCATCTCGTTAGATGCGGAAAAAGCATTTGACAAGATCCAACACCCATTCATGATAAAAGTCTTTGAAAGATCAGGAATTCAAGGCCCATACCTAAACATGATAAAAGCAATCTACAGCAAACCAGTTGCCAACATCAAAGTAAATGGTGAGAAGCTTGAAGCAATCCCTCTAAAATCAGGGACTAGACAAGGCTGTCCACTTTCTCCATACCTATTCAACATAGTACTTGAAGTCCTAGCCAGAGCAATTCGACAACAAAAGGAGATCAAAGGAATACAAATTGGAAAAGATGAAGTCAAAATATCACTTTTTGCAGATGATATGATAGTATATATAAGTGACCCTAAAAATTCCACCAGAGAACTCCTAAGCCTGATAAACAGCTTCGGTGAAGTAGCTAGATATAAAATTAACTCAAACAAATCAATGGCCTTTCTCTACACAAAGAATAAACAGGCTGAGAAAGAAATTAGGGAAACAACACCCTTCTCAATAGTCACAAATAATATAAAATATCTTGGCGTGACTCTAACTAAGGAAGTGAAAGATCTGTATAAGAAAAACTTCAAGTCTCTGAAGAAAGAAATTATAGAAGATCTCAGAAGATGGAAAGATCTCCCATGCTCATGGATTGGCAGGATCAACATTGTAAAAATGGCTATCTTGCCAAAAGCAATCTACAGATTAAATGCAATCCCCATCAAAATTCCAAATCAATTCTTCAACGAATTAGAAAGTGCAATCTGCAAATTCATCTGGAATAACAAAAAACCTAGGATAGCAAAAACTCTTCTCAAGGATAAAAGAACCTCTGGTGGAATCACCATGCCGGACCTAAAGCTCTACTACAGAGCAATTGTGATAAAAACTGCATGGTACTGGTATAGTGACAGACAAATAGACCAATGGAATAGAATTGAAGACCCAGAAATGAACCCACACACCTATGGTCACTTGATCTTCGACAAGGGAGCTAAAAACATCCAGTGGAAGAAAGACAGCATTTTCAACAAATGGTGCTGGCACAACTGGTTGTTAACGTGTAGAAGAATGCGAATCGATCCATTCCTATCTCCTTTTACTAACGTCAAGTCTAAGTGGATCAAGGAACTTCACATAAAACCAGAGACACTGAAACTTATAGAGGAGAAAGTGGGGAAAAGCCTTGAAGATATGGGCACAGGGGAAAAATTCCTGAATAGAACAGTAATGGCTTGTGCTGTAAGATCGAGAATTGACAAGTGGGACCTCATGAAACTGCAAAGCTTCTGCAAGGCTAAAGACACCATCAATAAGACAAAAAAACTACCAACAGATTGGGAAAGGATCTTCACCTATCCTAAATCAGATAAGGGACTAATATCCAATATATATAAAGAACTCAAGAAGGTGGACTCCAGAAAGTCAAATTACCCCATTAAAAAATGGGGCTCAGAACTGAACAAAGAATTCTCACCTGAGGAATACCGAATGGCAGAGAAGCACCTGAAAAAATGTTCAACATCCTTAATCATCAGGGAAATGCAAATCAAAACAACCCTGAGATTCCACCTCACACCAGTCAGAATGGCTAAGATCAAAAATTCAGGTGACAGCAGATGCTGGCGAGGATGTGGAGAAAGAGGAACACTCCTCCATTGTTGGTGGGATTGCAAGCTTGTACAACCACTCTGGAAATCAGTCTGGAGGTTCCTCAGAAAATTGGACATAGTACTACCAGAGGATCCAGCAATACCTCTCCTGGGCATATATCCAGAAGATGTCCCAACCGGTAAAAAGGACACATGCTCCACTATGTTCATAGCAGCCTTATTTATAATAGCCAGAAGCTGGAAAGAACCCAGATGTCCCTCAACAGAGGAATGGATACAGAAATTATGGTACATTTAAACATTGGAGTACTACTCAGCTATTAAAAAGAATGAATTTATGAAATTCCTAACCAAATGGATGGACCTGGAGGGCATCCTCCTGAGTGAAGTAACACAATCACAAAAGAACTCACACAATATGTATTCACTGATAAGTGGATATTAGCCCAAAACTTAGGATACCCAAGATATAAGATACAATTTGCTAAACGCATGAAACTCAAGAAGAATGAAGACCAAAGTGTGGACACTGTGCCCCTTCTTAGAATTGGGAACAAAACACCCAGGGGAGGAGTTACAGAGACAAAGTTTGTAGCTGTGATGAAAGGATGGACCATTTAGAGACTGCCGTATCCAGGGATCCATCCCATAATCAGCTTCTAAACGCTGACACCATTGCATACACTAGCAAGATTTTGCTGAAAGGACCCAAATATAGCTGTCTCTTGTGAGACGATGCCGGGGCCTAGCAAACACAGGAGTGGATGTTCACAGTCAGCTATTGGATGTATCACAGGGCTCCCAAATGGAAAAGCTAGAGAAAGTACCCAAGGAGCTAAAGGGATCTGCAACCCTATTGTTGGAACAACATGATGTACTAACCAGAACCCCGGAGCTCTTGTCTCTAGCTGCATATGTATCGAAAGATGGCCTAGTTGGCCATCAATGGAAAGAGAGGCCCATTGGACACGCAAACTTTATATGCCCCAATATAGGGGAATGCCAGGGCCAAAAGAATGGGAATGGGTGGGTAGGGAAGTGGGGGGCGCTATGGGGGACTTTTGGGATAGCATTGGAAATGTAACTGAGGAAAATATGTAATAAAAATATTAAAAATTAAAAAAAATTAAAAAGGACACCAGCTCTGAGCTGGGTAGTTCAAATGAAGAGAGAAAGACTTTGCCCTGGAATGGGATTCTGAATACATTCTGAAGGCAGATGTACAGAAACCATCCATAGGCACAGTGTGTTAATGAGGAGATTAAAAGTCTTTGAGCAAGAGGAGTACCAAAGCATTATCATCAAAACATGCTGCTGCCTTCAATCTCAAGCTATCCCTTAGCTTGGATACAGTAGAAGGATACAGGAAATGGAATACATGCAAAGTAGACTACCTAAGGAGGATATGTTGTTCTCTTAGAAACAACAACAACAACAACTACAGAGCACTCATCATCTTTGTGACCACACAAATGAAAACAAAGCAAGAAGTGATGGTGTTTGCAGAGTAGTAAAGCATTCACCTACAATGGAGAATTTCATTGTTTTCCAAGGAAAAGGGTCTAGGGGGCCTCCTTTTGAGAGAAGAAGTCCTCTCATTAAAAGACATTAAACATTCCTAAAAGTCTTGATTTCTGTCTATAGACTCTGTTCAGTTTTAATGGGGAAAATTTATGACTTTCTTTTTTCTCAACAGAGATGCAGTTCACTTAATAAAGCAAAAAGTATTTCAAAGAATAATTCACTGACATTTAGGACATACTCAGTCACGGGCAACTAATACTTTTATCTAGGGCCACAACATTTTCATTACCTATAAGGAAATCCTGAACCTGGTAAACAGTTACTGTTATAGTTTCTGTCCATTCCTTTTCTCCAACAGTTCCTGCTGACTTTCCCACCATAATGTCTTCTGTTTCTGTGGCTTTTCATATATTTGCTTTTTCAATGAAAACATGCACTAGGTGACCTTTTATGCCTGGCTTCTTTCACTTAGCATATAGCTCTGATGTTCTTCTGTGTAGCACTGTTGATCAGCACTTTGTTCCTTTCTAAGTCTGATAATATTTTTTGGATAGATAAAACACATTTTCTTCATACAGGTATCCACTGAAAATCATTTAGGATAGTTTTTTTTTTTAATATGATTTTGCTTAATGTCTACATTCTACAGAAAGTTTTACATATTCCTTGAATTCCATTTGTTTTTACTGCAGGGTTTTGCGAAAAAATGTGAAATTTAAAATTTATAAAGTAATGTTTTTTTTGCAGGTGCCCCCTTGTCTAAAGCAGATGCTTCTGAGCACATGGTTGCAAGCTCACCAGTGAAGGGAGCTCAAAGTGCAGGTTCTCCAAGTAAAGAGGAAGATAAAGTAAAAGAAGACCCATTGATCCTCTCTGAACTAGCATACAACACCAGCGCCAGCCTGCTCCCTACCCAAGTGGATGATGATGAAGTAGACATGCTATTTGACTGTCCATCTAGGTTTGTGTTAGAAAGAGAAGACACAGATACGTTTGAGGATGTAGAAGCAGATGAAAATGTCTTTTTGATGGCTGAAGAAGAGAAGGTGAAGGAAGCTCGCCAAGCTTTGTCATGGAGCTATTCCATCCTGACCGGCCGTATTTGGCTAAACCCTCTGGTCAAGCGTTGCTCCAGGCTCCTGGTGGTGGGCCTGGGATTGCTTCTGTTTGTATTTCCCCTTGTCCTCCTCCTTGTGGAGTCAGGTATTGATATCTCCTTCTTATTCAAAAACATGAATTTGAGCAATTTTACTATGAATACTACCGTCCTCTAAAGGAGAAGGAGTCTGGGAAGGTCAACATTTTTTTTTTTTTACATGTTGGGCTTCCCTGATAAGAAAAAGGACTGTATTCAAAATTAAAATTACCTTTTTCATGAGATGCCATGGTCCAAATGGCCAAGGATCATAAAGCTGCATGCCAAACTCTTAAATTGGCTTTCTGTGTCTTAATATACTAAATACAAGTTTAAAACAAATTCTATTTGCTATATGCAGTCTTTAACCAAAAATATGTTATTTTTATTGCAATGTAGACATTCTCTTTATCTTATCTCAAAATGACTTACTTTTCCTATTTTTTTCATTGTCATCACTATAAAAGGGAATGTTAATAATTAGAATTTTAGTCACAGTCCAAGAGAATACTTTTCAATATAATTCTTAGTGAAAAAGCATTCTCTAAGAAATGTTTATACAACTAAATTTATGCTTGGGTTTTTTCTTTCAGTTTTTAAAGAGTACTTCTATAGTCAAAGAATTTTGGTAAACTTTTTATTTTTTGCAAGGAAAAGCCCCATTGAATTTTGTAAGTTTACATATTGTAAACCTAGTGCACAAAGATGTATCAGAAATTTTTTTAATGTTATGGCACCAGTTTTTACAAAATATATGTTTGGCTGAAAAAGCTAATACTTTATAACTATTTGCAAACGATATACAAAACTTAGTGGGAAGAAGTTGTAGTAAGTTGTCCAAACAGATGCTGGAACTGGAGGTATAAGAGAGAACACTAAGTGCCATGTGAGGGCCATCTTCCAACATTTAGGCATGGTAATCTAGTACTTTCATTTTTGTTATGTCCATACATTTAGCATATATTAGCAGAATGTTTTGACAATAAAGTGAAATTTGAAGAAGAAATACAACAAAGATAGACTAGTTCATTATATATTCTTCACTAATTGGAGTGAAAGATGACCAGTTGGACAGATGGAAGGTACCAAAGAAGAATTCTGATGACACCTGTGGCCAATTGGTATCTCATGTGGAAATGATTGTGATGTAGGACATTCTACAGTGTAAGGAGCCGTTCTTCTGCTCCTCAACTCTACAGCAGCACATTTCAGTGAATCTGAATGGCAGTATACAAATTTTAAAGTAAAATATTTTTGATCCTTCACAATATTCATTGTGATTCTGTGAAAAAATTAAAAACTGTGTGTGTGTTTGTTTAGGTGGATATATGTTTATATGTGTATGGCTCTGTGTGTGTGTGTGTGTGTGTGTATTCATGAGTGTATATATTTGCATATATGTCAGTGTTTGTTTGTATGTTTATCTGTCTATGTTTATGTCTAGTGTATGTGTTTGGATATATGCCAGTGCTTATGTGTATGCATGTCTGTATATATGTGTATCTGTCTGTGTGGTTTGTGAATATTCATGCATATCTGCATGTATATTTGTGTGCACATGTATCTATGTATGCATGTATATATATGTACGTGGAACCGTACAGATGTATATATATATGTGTGTGTGTGTGTGTATATATATATGTCTCTGTGTATATGTGTATGTATATATGGGTACATGTCTCTTTGCATGTTTTTTTGTTGTGTCTGATTATGTGTATATATTCTTGAATGTATTGTGTATGTGTGTGTGCTTCTGTGAATATGAGTATGTGAGGTTGTCTGTGGGTGGGGCAGGACAAGTCAGAAAAACAGGTAGGAATAAAGGCTATCTTCTCGATTTTTATGTTGTCCAATATATGCCTTTCTTTTCTGGGTTTCCTTAAGATCTTATTTTATTCTATTCATAATTGGGTCCCCTATTGAAAAGAGTGAAAGGATAATCAGATGTCATGCAAATTCAGCTTAGGTAAAGAAGATAAATGAGGGAAGAAATCTTCCAGTATATTGCTTTGTGTCATTAATTCATGGATGAAACAGTCTTGTGCTTTCTGTTAAGAGTTCTTACAAACATTGTCAGAGCAAAGGGAGGAAAGGGTACTGAATTTAAACATAGGATTTTCTCCTATATAATTTGATTACCTTCAGTTATAAAATATATAGTAGTTCCATACCTCTAATAAAGTTCCAACACTACCAGTAACTGATTTCCAAAGTGAGCAATTCAATCTGTCTAGTTCAGTCTGCTCAGAAGTTTTCAACTATGCAGAAAAGTAGACAAATGATTTTAAAGTACCAGGATTACCACTACAACAAACAAATAAAAACAAAACCACAACACCACTGCAAGGAAGAACAGAGTTTCTGTATGTCAGTAACTGTTGTCAGATAGTTAACTCATTTTGTCCATGCAACTTCTCTTTTTATCCTTGATTTGAATAGAGGAAGGCTCTCCCACAACATTGCCAGTAAAGAACAAGTACTCAGTCATGCTTTCACCTCTGGAGTGATTCCTGGGGTTGTTGTAGCTGATGGGACTTGAGCATCTTTGGGTAAAATTTTCTCAACTTTGGGAAGATACTTACTGAAGTTCTCTGCTTACTTATTTCCCTGCTTCTTCTCTCTTTCCCTGTCTATCTTGGACCTGCTTTTGAAGTTCAAGTCTCTATGCCATAGCCAGAGTCAGAAGGACCTGCATATGTCGAACCCATTCAAGATTTGTTTTCCACATTCCAGCTTCAGTCTCTGACTGGGAAGAGAAGTTCATGAGTGAGCTAGAGGAGCTCAGCTGTCATCACTTCAGAGAGGAAGAAAGAAACATCATTTGGGCCTCAGGCTTCAGCTGTATTCACCCATCCTTCAGTAAAGCCAATATGAACCTTCTTCTGGTAGTGTGTCTTTTATATACTTGGGTTGAAAAGGCCTTATGGTGGATAACACTTAGGTTCTCAAACTTCCAGTCTTATTACAAAGAAGTGATAAAGAAGCTTATCTTTGCTGAGGCTTGGACATCGAAGGTGGTCTGTCATAGACAAGAGTTGTCACAGCCTCCACCAATGAAAGAAGGAACTTGGAATCAGTTTATAATAGAATGCTGGATGGAACCATACAACCCAAATTTGCACCTTTAGTTACAAAACTATTCTTGATAGAATTAAAAGATATCTTCTGTGGATGGTACAAATCAAAACATTTCTTTTAAATTCCAGCACCTTCTCCAGCTGAAATTGGTTTTTCTTATCCACAGAACCATGATTCTAACCATTTATCTTCTAAGAAAATAACTTTTCAGAGTCAAGAAAAAATTAGGAAAAGTTGTTTGCCAGCTATATTCTTCATAAGTTAAAAATTCTATGTTTTATTCTAATCTAATTTTATTGACATAAAATAGCTCTAACTTACCTTGTCATCTTGAGTTTCCTGGCACAGGTGACCTTATGGTTCTTCAAATGGCAAATCAGATAAAACCAATTCTCACTGTCTAGTTATGTAAATGAATTGTTCTCTGGGCATAGAATTATCATACAACATTTCTGTCCTGCTTAGGTTTCCGTCACTGTAACAAAAACACTATGACAAAAACAACTTAGAGAGGGGAGAATTCATTTGGCTTTTAGTCACCATCACAGGGAGCCAAGGTAAGAAATCACAGCAGGAACCTAGGGAAAGGAACTGATGGAGGGAGGGGTCATGAAGGAGTGGTGCTTATTGACTTGTTCCCCATAACTTGCTCAGCCTGGATTTTTTTTTATTTCCTCACATTTTTATTAGATATTTTCTTCATTTACATTTCAAATGCTATCTCAAAAGTCCCCCATACCTTCCCCCTGACACCCCTACCCACCCACTCCTACTTCTTGGCCCTGGAGTTCCCCTGTACTAGGGCATATAAAGTTTGCATGACCAATGGGCCTCTCTTTCCAGTGATAGCTGACTAGGCCATCTTCTGATATATATGCAGCTAGAGACACGAGCTTCGGGGGGTATTGGTTAGTTCATATTGTTGTTCTACCTATATGATTGCAGATCCCTTCAGCTCCTTGGGTACTTTCTCTAGCTCCTCCATTGGGGGCCCTGTGATCCATCCAATAGCTGACTATGAATATCCATTTCTGTGTTTGCCAGGCCCCGGCATAGTCTCACAAGAGACAGCCATATCTGGGTCCTTTCAGCAAAATCTTGCTAGTATATGCAATGGTGTCAGCGTTTGGAAGCTGATTATGGGATGGATCCCCGGATATGCAGTCTCAGCTCCAAACTTTGTCTCTGTAACTCCTTCCATGGGTGTTTTTTTCCCAATACTAAGAAGGGGCAAAGTGTCCACACTTTAGGCTTCGTTCTTCTTGAGTTTCTTGCGTTTAGCAAATTGTGTCTTATATCTTGGGTATTCTAAATTTCTGGGCTGATATCCACTTATCAGTGAGTACATATTGTGCAAGTAATTTTGTGATTGGGTTACCTCACTCAGGAAGACATCCTCCAGATCCATCCATTTGCCTAGGAATTTCCTAATTCATTCTTTTTATTTTTTATTTATTATTATTTTTTAACACTTTTATTAGGTATTATCCTCATTTACATTTCCAATGCTATCCCAAAAGACCTCCACACCCTCCTCCCAACTCCCCTACCACCCACTCCCACTTTTTAGCCCTGGCCTTCCCCTGTACTGGGGCATATAAAGTTTGCAAGTACAATGGGCCTCTCTTTCCAGTGATGGCCGACTAGGCCATCTTTTGATAAATATACATCTAGAGTCAAGATCTCCAGGGTACTGTTTAGTTCATAATGTTGTTCCACCAATAGGGTTGCAGATCCCTTTAGCTCCTTGGGTACTTTCTCTAGCTCCTCCATTGGGGGCCCTGTGATCCATCCAATAGCTGACTGTGAGCATCTGCTTCTGTGTTTGTTAGGCCCCGGCATAGTCTCACAAGAGACAGCTATATCTGGGTCCTTTCAGCAAAATCTTGCTAGTGTATGCAATGGTGTCAGCATTTGGAGGCTGATTATGGGATGGATCCCTGGATATGATAATGTCTAGATGGTCCATCCTTTTATCTCAGTTCTAAACTTTGTCTCTGTAACTCCTTCCATGGGTGTTTTGTTCCCAATTCTAAGAAGGGGCAAGGTGTCCACACTTTGATCTTAGTTCTTCATGAGTTTCATGTGTTTTGCAAATTGTATCTTATATCTTGGATATTCTAATTTCTGGGCTAATATCCACATATCAGTGAGTACATATCATTTGAGTTCTTTTGTGACTGGGTTACCTCACTCAGGATAATGCCCTCCAGGTCCAACCATTTGCCTAGGAATTTCATAAATTCATTTTTTTTAATAGCTGAGTAGTACTCCATTGTGTAAATGAAACACATTTTTTGTATCCATTCCTCTGTTGAGGGGGAATCTGGGTTCTTTCCACCTTCTGGCTATTATAATAATGCTGCTATGAACATAGTGGAGCATGTGTCTTTCTTACTAGTTGGGATATCTTCTGGATAGATGCCCAGGAGAGGTATTGAAGGATCCTCTGGTAATACCATGTCCAATTTTATGAGGAACCGCCAGACTGATTTCCAGAGTGGTTGTACAAGCTTGCAATCCCACCAACACTGGAGGAGTGTTTCTCTTTCTCCACATCCTTGCCAGCATCTGCTGTCACCTGAATTTTTGATCTTAGCCATTCTGACTGGTGTGAGGTGGAATCTCAGGGTTGTTTTGATTTGCATTTCCCTGACGATTAAGGATGTTGAACATTTTTTTCAGGTGTTTCTCAGCCCTTTGATATTCCTCAGTTGAGAATTCTTTGTTTAGCTCTGAGCCCCATTTTTTCATGGTGTTATTTGATTTTCTGGAGTCCATCTTCTTGAGTTCTTCATATATATTGGATATTAGACCCCTATCTGATTTAGGATGGGTAAAGATTCTTTCCCAATCTGTTGGTGGCCTTTTTGTCTTATTGACAGTGTCTATTGCCTTACAGAAGCTTTGCAGTTTCATGAGGTCCCATTTGTCAATTCTCCATTTTACAGCACAAGCCATTGCTGTTCTATTCAGGAATTTTTCCCCTGTGCCAATATTTTTGAGGCTTTTCCCGTCTTTCTCCTCTATAAGCTTTAGTGTAATTGGTTTTATGTGGAGTCCCTTAATCCACTTAGATGTGACATTAGTACAAAGAGATAGGAATGGATCTATTTGCATTCTTCTACATGATAACTGCCATTTGTGCCAGCACCATTTGTTGAAAATGCTGTCTTTTCTCCACTGGATGGTTTGTGCTCTTTTTTCAAAAATCAAGTGACATAGGTGTGTGGGTACATTTCTGGGTCTTCAATTCTATTCCATTGGTCTACTTGCCTGACGCTATACCAGTACCATGCAGTTTTTATCAGAATTCCTCTGTAGTACAGCTTTAGGTCAGGCATGGTGATTCCACCAGAGGTGCTTTTATCCTTCAGAAGAGTTTTTGCTATCCTAGGTTTTTTGTTATTCCAGGTGAATCTGCCGATTGCCCTTTCTAATTCTTTGAAGATTTGTGTGGGAATTTTGATGGGGATTGCATTGAATCTGTAGATTGCTTTTGGCAAGATAGCCATTTTTACTATATTGATCCTGTCAATCCATGAGCATGGGAGATTTTTCCATCTTCTGAGATCTTCTTTAATTTCTTTCTTCAAAGACTTGGAAGTTCTTATCATACAGATCTTTCACTTCCCTAGAGTCATGCCAAGGTATTTTATATTATTTGTGACTATTGAGAAGTGTGTTGTTTCCCTAATTTCTTTCTCAGCCTGTTTATCCTTTGTGTACAGAAAGGCCATTGACTCGTTTGAGTTAATTTTATATCCAGCTACTTCATTGAAGCTGTTTATCAGGCTTAGGGGTTCTCTGGTGGAATTTTTAGGGTCACTTATATATACTATCATATCATCTGCAGAAAGTGATATTTTTACTTCTTCCTTTCCAATTTGTATCCCCTTGATCTCCTTTTGTTGTTGAATTGCTCTGGCTAGGACTTCAAGTACAATGTTGAATAGGTAGGGAGAGAGTGGACAGTCTTGTCTAGTCCCTGATTTTAGTGGGATTGCTTTCAGCTTCTCACCGTTTACTTTGATGTTGGCTACTGGTTTGCTGTAGATTGCTTTTATCATGTTTAGGTATAGGCCTTGAATTCCTGATCTTTCTAAGACTTTTATCATGAATGCCTGTTGGATTTTGTGGCATGGTTTCTCCACATCTAAGGAGATGATCATGGTTTTTTTTTTTTGTTTTTTTTTTTTGTTTGTTTTTGAGTTTGTTTATATACTGGATTACATTGCTGGATTCCGTATATTGAACCATCCCTGCATCCCTGGGATGAAACCTACTTGGTTAGGATGGATGATTGTTATGATGTGTTCTTGGATTCGGTTAGTGAGAATTTTATTGAGGATTTTGAATAGGTAATCATAAGGGAAATTGGTCTGAAGTTCTCTATCTTTCTTGGGTCTTTTTTGTGGTTGAGGTATCAGAGTAATAGTGGCTTCATAGAATGAGTTTGGTAGAGTACCTTCTGTTTCTATTTTGAGGAATAGTTTGTGAAGAACTGGGATTAGATCTTCTTTGAAGGTCTGATAGAACTCTGCACTAAACCCATCTGGTCCTGGGCTTTTTTTGTTTGGGAGACTATTAATGACTGCTTCTTTTTCTTTAGGGGATATTGGACTGTTTAGATCATTAACCTGATCTTGATTTAACTTTGTACCTGGTATCTGTCTAGAAACTTGTCCATTTCACCCAGGTTCTCCAGTTTTTTGATTATAGCCTTCTCTAGAAGGATCTGATGGTGTGTTGGATTTCTTCAGGATCTGTTGTTATATCTCCCTTTTCATTTCTGATTTTGTTCATTTGGATTCTTTCTCTGTGCCCTCTAGTGAGTCTAGCTAAGCGTTTATCTATCTTTTTGTTTTTCTCAAAGAACCAACTCCGAGTTTGGTTAATTCTTTGAATAGTTCTTGTTTCCACTTGGTTGATTTCACCCCTTAGCTTGATTATTTCCTGCCATCTACTCCTCTTGTGTGAATTTGCTTCCTTTTGTTTTAGAGATTTTAGGTGTGTTGTCAAGCTCCTAGTGTGTGCTCTCTCTAGTTTCTTTTTGGAGGCATTCAGAGCTATGAGTTTCCCTCTTAGAAATGCTTTCATTGTGTCCCATAAGTTTGGGAATGTTGTGGCTTCATTTTCATTAAACTCCAAAAAGTCCTTAATTTCTTTCTTTATTCCTTCCTTGACCAAGGTATCATTGAGAAGAGTGTTGTTCATTTTCCAAGTGAATGTTGGCTTTCTATTACTTATTTTGTTATTGAAGATCAGCCTTAGTTCATGGTGATCTGATAGAATGAATGTGACTATTTCAATATTTTTGTATCTGTTTATGCTTATTTTGTGTCCAATTTTGTGGTCAGTTTTGGAGAAGGTACCATGAGATGCTGAGAAGAAGGTATATCTTTTTGTTTTAGGATAAAATGTTATTTAGATATGTTAGATCCATTTGTTTCATAAATTCTGTTAGTTTCACTGTTCCCCTGTTTAGTTTCTGTTTCCATGATCTGTCCCTTTATGAAAGTGGTGTGTTGAAGTCTCCCACTATTATTGTGTGAGGTGCAATGTGTGCGTTGAGCTTTACTAATGTTTATTTAATGAATGTGCCTGCCCTTGTATTTGGAGCATAGATATTCAGAATTGAGAGTTCCTCTTGGAGGATTTTACATTTGATGAGTATGAAGTGGCCCTCCTTGTCTTTTTTGATGACTCTCGGTAGGAAGTCAATTTTATTAGATATTAGAATGGCTACTCCAGCTTGTTTCTTCAGACCATTTGCTTGGAAAAATTGTTTTCCATTCTTTCATTCTGAGGTAGTGTCTCTCTTTTTCTCTGAGATGAGTTTCCTCAAAAGCAGCAAAATATTGGGTCTTGTTTGTGGAGCCAATCTGTTAGTCTATGTCTTTTTTATTGGGGAGTTGATTCCATTGATATTAAGAGATATTAAGGAAAAGTATGTAAGGAGCCGTCCTCACATTCGCCATTACAAGATGGCGCTGATGGCACTGGCACCAGTATAATCAAACCATCTGTGCATGCGCCGGGGTAGTTTCCCACCCCATGTGCTCTGCCTTCCGGTGAGGACAACTCCGGCCGATGGGCTGCAGCCAATCAGGGAGCAACACGTCCGAGGCGGAGGACAGTCCTCCATAAAAGGGATTTCCGCCATTCTATCGATCTCTCTCTCTCTCTCTCTCTGGCGCCCTCTTCTCCACTGGCTCCTGAAGGGGTAAGCAATAAAGCTTGTGCTGCAGAAGATTCCGGTTGCCCTGAGCGTATTCTTACCAGGGGGAACAAAAGCGCGGGCAATAAAAGTAATTGTTGCTTCCTATTATATTTGGTGTTAAAATTGGCATTCTGTTCTTTTGGCTGTTTTCTTTTAGGATTTTTGAGGGATTACCTTCTTGCTTTTTCTAGGACGTGCTTTTTGTCCTTGTATTTTTTTTTTTTTTCTGTATTATCCTTTGAAGGGCTGGATTCGTGGAAAGATAATGTGTGAATTTGGTTTTGTCCTGGAATACTTTGGTTTCTCCATATATGGTAATTGAAAGTTTGGCTGGGTATAGTAGCCTGCGTTGGCATTTGTGTTCTCTTAGTATCTGTATAACATTTGGCCAAGCTCATTTGGCTTTCATAATCTCTGGTGAAAAATCTGGTGTAATTCTGATAGGGTTGCCTTTATATGTTACTTGACCTTTTTCTCTTACTGCTTTTAATATTGTATTTTTATTTAGTGCATTGTTGTTCTAATTATTATGTGTCGGGAGGAATTTCTTTTCTGGTCCAGTCTATTTGGAGTTCTGTAGGCTTCCTGTATGTTCTTGGGCATCTCTTTCTTTATTGTTTTAGAAGTTTTCTTCTATAATTTTGTTGAAGATATTTGCTTGTCTTTTGAATTGAATATCTTCATTCTCATCTCCTTTTATTATTTGCCAGTTTGTTCTTCTCATTGTGTCCTGGATTTCCTGGATGTTTTGAGTTAGTATCTTTTTGCATTTTGTATTTTCTTTGATTGTTGTGCTGATGTTCTCTTTGGAATCTTCTGCACCTGAGATTCTCTCTTCCATCTCTTGTATTCTGTTGCTGATCTATGGTTCCAGATTTCTTTCGTAGGGTTTCTATCTCCAGCATTGCCTCACTTTGGCTTTTCTTTATTGTGTCTACTTCCCTTTTTAGGTCTTGGATGGTTTTATTCAATTCCATCACCTGTTTGATGGTGTTTTCCTGCAATTCTTTAAGGGATTTTTGTGCTTCCTCTTAAAGGTCTTTTACCTGTTCAGCAGTGTTCTCCTGTATTTCTTTGAGTGAGTTATTAAGTCCTTCTTGATGTCCTCTACCATCATCATGAGATATGCTTTTAAATCGGGGTCTAGCTTTTTGTGTGTGTTGGGTGTTCCGTTGACTGGGTGAGGTAGGAGTGCTGGGTTCTGATGATGGTGAGTGGTCTTGGTTTCTGTTAGTAAGATTCTTACATCTACCTTTCACCATTTGGTTATCTCTGGAGTTAGTACATTTAGTTGTCTCTGGTTAGAGATTGTTCCTCTAGTGATTCTGCTAGCCTCTATCAGCAGACGTGGGAGACTAGCTCTCTCCTCTGAGTTTCAGTGGTCAGAGCACTCTCTGCAGGCAAACTCTCCTATTACAGGGAAGGTGCACAGATATCTGGTGTTCAGACCTCACTCCTGGCCCAAGATGAAGGCCCAAAACAGGACCTGTCCCAGAAGCTGTGTTGCTTTGGCCTGTCACAGAAGCTCTTAGCTTCTGTAGTCCACACTCTCACCTGTGTTGAATACTCTCGGCAGAGTCAAGGAACCAAGATGTCTGCCTTCGAATCTCAGGCAAAGAGCTCCCAGGCCGGGCAGACACCTATCCACTGGCTGGGAAGGTGCCCGGATGTCTGGGGCCCGAAAAGGGGGCTGCCTCAGAGGCTCTGTGGCTCTCGCCTCTCCCAGAAGCTGTTAGCTTCTGTAGTTCACACTCTCACCTGTGCAGACTACTTTCAGCAGTCTCAGACTTTACTGAATCTCTTAATCTGTGTCTTTATATTGAAAAACTGAGAGCAGTGATCTTAAGAATAATTATTGATCAGTATTTGTTAATTTGCAATTTTGCATTGCTTTCCCACTGGTTTGTTTTTTCCCTCCTCCGATCTGCTGGTCTGAGATTATTTCTTGTTTATTTTTTTTCCCTCTTGGGTGTCGTTAATCTCTTCATGTTGAAGTCTTCTTGTGTCTATTGTAGAGATCCTTAAATTTGGTTAATAGTAGAATTTTGCTAGATATAGTAAGTATCCTTGGCTGCCATCTGTGTTTTCTTAGAGTCTGAAGAACACCTCCCAAGGCCTTTCTATGTTGAGTCCCATTGAAATATCAAATGGTATTCTATGAAATCTGCCTTTATATGTTGCTTGGTCTTATTCTCTTGTACCTGTTAATATTTCTTTGTTTTATGTATTTAGTGTTCTGATTGTTATGTATTTTATATGGGGAACTTATTTTCTGGTTCATTCTTTGGGATATTATGTATGCTTCTTATGTCTTAATACATGCCTCCTTCTTTAGCGTAAGGAAATTTTAACAAATTCTGATTTAAAAAAATATCTTCTGTGCCTTTCACCTGGGTTTCTTCTCCTGTCTCTACTCCTTCTACTCTTAGATTTGGTCTTTTTTTGTTTGTTTGTTTGTTTGTTTGTTTGTTTTGTTTTTTTGAGACAGGGTTTTTTTGTATAGCCCTGGCTGTCCTGGAACTCACTTTTTAGACCACCTGGCCTCAAACTCAGAAATCTGCCTGCTTCTGCCTCCCGAGTGCTGGGATTAAAGTTGTGCACCACCAAGCCCAGCTAGATTTGGTCTTTTTAGTGTCATAAATTTCATGGATTTCTTTTCCTTTAGGTTTATATTACCAACCTCAAGCTACCTATTTCTTCTATATAGTTTTTAATGCCTGAGTTTCTGTCTTCTGTTCCTTAAATTCTCTTGATGAGACTTACCTGTGAGATTCCTATTAGAGTTTTTAAGTTCTTCACTTTGGATCCAGGTAATTGATTCTACTTCCACATTCTTATCTTGAACAATTTTTGTCATTCTACTCCACTATTTGTTTTTGTTTAGCTATTTTGAAGTCCTAGTCTCCTGCTTCAGCTATGTTGCAAGGACTATCCTAGTAGTAGGGTTGCTGACCTCTTTTGGAGAAATTATTGTTCTGTCTGTTACTGGTTGCATTTTTATGCTGGAACCTAGGGATCTCATTTGGGATGATTGTGACTTTAGGTGTTGATAGCTGGTCTTGTCTTCCAGTTCCACCAAATGGTGGGATTTCTATTCTTTCTTTTTCTCTTACCCTTTCTGGATCTTATGAATGTTTAGTGGCGTTTGGCTGTACAGAATACTTTTGAATCCATGCAAGTTGTAAACACAGGGATCATGGGTAAAACTTTTTTTCTAGGTATGGGGAGCAGACATGCATGAATGGAGGTAGATTACAAGGGCAGGGAGCTAAGAGGGTCCACATGAAGAAGGCAAGTTGAGCTGGTGTGGTGGTGCACGCCTTTAATCCCAGAACTCAGGAGGCAGAGGCAGGTGGATTTCTGAGTTTGAGGCCAGCCTGGTCTACAAAGTGAATTCCAGGACAGCCAGGACTACACAGAGAAACCCTGTCTCGAAGGAAAAAAAAAGGCACGCTGAACCTGATATAACGATTTGATTTGCTTGCCTATGTGGCCAGTCGGTCGCTAAAGAGAGAGTGTCTATGGTGTTTGTGCCTGAGACACAGAAACACAATAAGGAAGGTAGTCTGCAAGAGAGGGAGTGAAGCTAGGACAGAGAGGAAGGAGAGGCCACAACAGGTGGTCTGCTACCTTCTTTTTATTTTCAATTACTATGTTTGTTTCTGTGTTTAGGTATATGCGCATGTATGCAGGTAATATCACAGTTACGGGCATCCTGGAGTGGATTTTAACAACTGAACTCAGGTCTCTGCAACAGTAGTATATGCTTTAAACTAGAGATATAATGAGACATATCTCTAACCCCTTAAGTTTTTATTCAGTATAAGTATGATGAGGGAGGATTAAAATGATCTTAGGACTGACTTTATCTCCATAATTTGAAATTCAATATTAATTACATAGATTGGCCCAACCTTGGACAACTGATTATAGTAAAGGCATTATAGATTAATATTTATAGGAAATCAACTTAATCATGTGTAGAGTGATTTGTCAATCTTGGTGGCACTAGTTGAATTACAGGTGATCCATACATTTTCCCCAAAAAATAAAGGTTCAATTGACCAAGTACTATTGGTAAGTAGAAACAATCACATCTAGGAACATAATCTCCAGTGGAATGTCCCGTAGAACACAATTCCCTCAAAATTTTAAATATCTTGGAATTTATAGAGACACAATTTATATACTTTGTCTCAAATCTAATATTGCTGCAATATATAATTTTAAGGTAGAGACTTATAGATGAATACCCAAGCCATTTCTTCTTCATTTTGTACACAATTCAATGATGATTCCATGTTTCCATGTAGTTATATGTAGACATACAATTGAGGTATGGTTTAATTTAATTTAAATCACAAATTGTATGTATTGTTTACAAAACATTATTAATTATCAATTCCCATGTGCCACTGAGTACAACATCTTTAGGTAACTGTAAGAACCATTTGAGACACCAGGTCTTTGAATCATTGAATGTCATGGTGTAACAGCACTATAAATGCTGCCCTAAACTGTACTCAGTGGATTCTTACTTGAGCAACAAATATTAGCTGGGTGATTTCCAAATCAGTTGTTGTCAACACATATAGTTATGGTTATTGTTATAGTAGTTATACTTATAGTTAAAAAGCATATAGATAGTGGTCCTGTGAAAGGTGTGTGTGTGGGGGGGAATAGCTCTAAAATCAAATGTTCTCTTTATAATTCAAGTCATGGTATTAACATTTATAAAGAGACACTTTACATTATGTGCAAATTATAAAAGTTTTTCAGAGGAAGGCTATTTAAATTTGAACTTAGGATCTCATGAATGTTAGATAAGTGTTATACCAATGGCCTGTATCCTCAAGCTCCATTATTAGTTGTTTTGTAAGCATTTATAACTTTCAAGAAAATGGCAAAAGAAATATTACACTGCTTTTATATAGGTAAAATTTTAAAACATATAAAAATTTGAGTTGTGTGGCCGAAAAGATGGCTCAAAAATTAAAAGCACTGTTTGTTCTTCCAAAGGTCTTGAGTTCAATTCCCAGAAACCACATGGTGGCTTACAACCATCTGTAATAGGATCTGATGCCCTCTTCTGGTGTGTCTGAAGAGAGAGACAGTGTACTCACATACATAAAATAAATTAATAAATTAAAAAATTTGAGTTGTAAATATAATTTTAGAACTTTAAAGAAAAATTATTCTTTAGGAATCCCAAGTTTTTGTTGAAATAAAGTTCATAGTTCCAAATAATTTTAAGACATTTATTTATTTATCTATTTATTTATTGTTGAGTTTCTCGAGACAAGGTTTCTCTGTGTATTCCTGGCTGTCCTAGAAATCACTCTGTAGACCAGGCTGGCCTCGAATTCAGAAATCCACCTGCTTCTAAGACATTTATCTTAATATCACTGGAGTTTATACAATAACCGTAATAGTTCAATAACAGTCATATTTATAGAATTATCATTCCAATAATTAAACATAATTGAAGGTTATTGATGACTATTTATGATGAGTTACTATTTTCAATTACATTATTTGAAAAATAAGTTTGTAAAATAGTAAGTTTTAGTGGTCCAATAAATAAGTGTTCAGAAAAGTTATCCAAAAAATAACTCTACAAGTTTTTAGAAGATTTACCTGTGGATATATGGATATAAATGTTTCAATATTTGTTGTAATATAAAGTAATGAATTCAGATTATTTTTGCACTCTTTAAAATTATATTACAATATAATGACTGCTACTCATTAATTACTGTTACCTATTAGATTTTGCTTATAAAATCATTTTAAAAGAAAATTATTTCTATTTTAATATCTCCATTTTGTTCTATTTTAATTAATTAATTTTTTGCCCTCCATATCCCCCACCCCACCATCCACCCTTCAACTGTTCCACATCTCATACCTCCTCCCGACCTTTTGAAAGTGGGTTTTATGGTTTTTATCTCATCTCTGAGTCTTAAAATCTTAGAGCTGTCTCTGTGTACAATAAAGGAAGAAGGAACAGGGAAAATCTTTTCATATTCAGAAAAAAGTATTTGAATCTGTGTGTGAAATATTTATTGCTGATTTGTTTATTTTTGAAGAACTTTTATTAATCTATATAGTAACAAAGAGTTTACCAATTATGACATTTTTTTCTACGTGCATGTATACATGAAATAAAGAGACTTATTTGTTTAGCCAATGATTTCATTTTCTCCTGATGATTTTAATTACATTGACTGAAACAATATTCATACAAGTAAAAATACATATCAAAAGTTAAAATTTATATCCAGTGTATAGAAGATATTTCAGATATATCAAAGATCTCTAATCACCTGTGTTAAGTAAAGCCAGTGAACAAGAGAAAACTAGAACTAAATAATGAGATAAAAAGAATAAGGATAATAGCTGACAAAATAAATCTTAATAACAATAGAAATTATAGTAAAAAGATCTGAATAGAAATTCTTGAACTGAGAAACAGTTTGGAACGAGGAACTCTAATGCTTAGTGGAGACACAAGCTTTTCTAGTTACTAAGAAATCAGCATGAAGTTTCTGGCCCAGAATTGTTCCTGTCTAAGAGAACTGCAGGAACAAAAATGGAGGAAAGACAAGGGGAAGGTGGTCTCATGACTGGCCCAGCTTGGGATCCATCTCAATGGGAGGCTCCAAGGCCTGGCACTATTACTGATGCTATGGTGTACTTACAGACAGGAGCCTAATATGACTTTCCTCTGAGAGACCCAACAAGCAACTGACTGAGACAGATGCAGATACTTATATCCAACCATTGGACTGAAGTCAGGGACACCTGTGGTTGAATTGGGGAAAGGCTGGAAGAAGGTGATGAGGAGAGCAACCCCATAGGAAGACCAGCAGTCTCAACTATCTCAGACCTCCGAGATCTCTCAGACAAAGGCAGTCTGTGTTCTGGTCGAGGGAGGCTTACTCCAGAGACCCAATAGAAATTTTTACAAGGGACAGAACAGTGAGCTACGCCCCCGGACACAAATGCCTGACACTATGAGCCCTCAACTCCATCATTCACATAAGCTGTGCAGACTCCACCCCCACGGTTACCTGACAATTGCCAGGTATGCTCCTTCCCACAGTTACCCTGCAACAGCAAGATAGCCCAGCCCACTATAAAAGGGGCTTCTCGACCCCTTCTTTCTCTCTTAAGCTCTTGTTCTCTTACTCTCACCTTTCGCTCTCCTTTCCCCCCTCTCCACGTGGCCATGGCTGGCTTCTACTTCTCTCTTCTCTCTCTCTGCCTTTCTACAACAAATGCCTTAAAACCATAGACTCAGCTCATGAGGACCCACCTTGCTGGAGCAATGGAATAGGCCTTCCTTTAAAGAGCCTTCTCTAACCTCCCACTAGGAGGCCTCTGCACTTCAGCCACAGCTGTCAGCCAATCCAAGCACCTGCACAGAAACCTGCTAGAGCTCTCTCCCTACCCTCCCTTCAGCCTCAGGGCCAGATTCCGCTGGAGGGTCTGTTCTCACAACTTACATTGGTCTGGCATGTTCGAGAGTGAGAACCTGTTGTCACCTCCAGTATCCCTGAGCTCTGATGGGATGCAGGTTCTCCTACCCCTCTATTTCCCCACTCCTGGAGCTCTGCACTGAGCCACTAACCAGGCAGCATATAGTAGAGGACTGCTTGGTCTGGCCTCAGTGGGAGAACCCTTGAGAGTCTTGAGGCTCCAGAGAGTGTGGAGGCCTGGCAAGGTGGGGATATCCTCTTGGAGACAGAGGGGAGGAGAAATAGGATGAGGAACTGTAGAAAGTGGGACAGGGAGGGGGGGCAATGGTTGGAATGTAAAAAAAAATAATAAAAGTAATAAAAAATTAACTATAACCCAGATAAACCATTCCTGGGTGTTTACTGCTCTAGCTACTGGCATGAATGAGAGAGAGTGAGACCTTAAAATGTAGTGGACTAAAGTCTGTTGCAATAAATTAAAATTTCATGCAGTAGTGAACTTTATTTGGAGCATCAGACAATTTATACTCTTGAGAGTTAAGAAGAGTCACCTGAGTAAAGTGTACAATCCCAAGGAAAAGACACATGTAGCAAAAACTATGTTTTCCCATAAAGGTTTATGAATAACAACAACTGAAATAAACTCCCTTCTATCTGCAACACATGGGAGGAGCATGAAACACACTCTAAGAACAATTCTGCATTTTGAAGAAACTGAGGACACAAGACTTTTGTCTTGTTTTTTTTTTTTTTTGGGCTTGTCTTACAAGCTCTCAGAACTCTTACATGACTCCATTCTTGAGGATATATATGTCTAAGAGGCTCTAAGCTACACCAGAGAGATACTTGTACATCCCTGTTGATTAAGCATAAGTTCACAATAGCTAAGAAATAGTTGTCTATCAACATCTGACTTGATACAGAAAATGTGGAATCTACACAAATGGAGATTTTATTTAGATATAAAAATATAATTTGGCATTGCAGGAGAATGCAAAGAACCACAAATAATTACATTAAGAGAAATTTGCTAAATTCAGAAAAAGACAACTGTTACTTTTTCTTTCATATTTAAAAACTAGATTTTTAATGTCTGTGCATATATGTGTGTGTTTATTTATTTGTGTATGTGTGTGTGTGTGTGAAAACTAAAAGATTTAAAGATTTTAAATCTTTTAATAGTTAACAAAATAACTGATAAGATTTTCGTACATATTTCACTCTTGATTCTTTCTACCTACTGTCCCCTCAATTTTTTGCTCTCCTTTCACTCGTCCTGTTTGTATTTGATTCCTAGTATTCTTTCCTCTTTTTCCATCATCACCCCAGTCCTTCTCTTAAAGTTTTTTCTTTGTAGCCTAATGGGACTCTTTATCATTTCCTGCTCTTGACTTCCATTTGCCTCTACTTGAATGTACTGGCTTAACTGAAAGACATTTATGAAAGAAAACATACAGTGTTCATCTTCTTGGAGCCTGGGTTCTCTCAGCTAACATTTTGAAACTAGATCCATTTTATTGAAAATTTTATAATTTCATTATATTTGAATTAAAGTCCACTGTATATATGAATTATATTTTTTACTATATATTCATCTGCAGATGGTCATCAAGACTAGTTGCACTTACAGACAATTGTAAAAATGGTGATGATAAACATAAATGTAGAACTAGAGTCCTTTGTGTATATGTACAGAAGTAATATACATGATCATATGGGAGTTCTACTTCTAGGTTTCTCAGAAGTCTCAATTATCTCCATAAAGATGGAACTAGATAAAAAATTCTTCTCTCATATATTATATCCCAATTACAGTATCCCCTTTCTATCCTTCCCAAGGCTCTAACGCCCAACTCTGCTTTTCCCCAGTTCCACTTCTTAAAAAAAGATTATTTATTTATTTATTTCATATATGTGTGTACAGTGTCATTGACACAACAGAAGAAGGCATCATATCCCATTACAGATGGTAATGAGCCACCATGTGGTTGCTGGTAATTGAACTCATGACCTCTGGAAGAGCAGCCAGTGTTCCCAACCCCTGAGCCATCTCTCCAGCTCCCTCCAGCTCCACTCTTACTCAGTGTCCCTTCACAAAAAGGCAAGCTTGCTGGTGACATCAACCAAACACAGCATAACAAGCTACAATATGGCCAGGCAAATACCATCACATCAAGTCTGGGCAAGACAACTCTGTAGGAGGAAAAAGGTCCTAGAAGTATGCAAAAGTCAGGAAAAACCCCTGCTTCTACTGTTAGGATCTCCACAAGCACACCAAGACACACAGCATACCTTATATGCAGAGTATCTAGGTCAGACCCTTACAGGCTTCCTGACCTCTGTGAGCCCCATGAGTTCTAGTCAGTTAATTCTGTGAGCCACGTTCTTCTGTTGTTCCTTATCCCTCTGGTTCCTCTAATCATTCCTATATCTATGCCCCCAAATAATTCCCCAAGCTCTGCCTAATGTTTGGTTATGGGGCTTTGCATTTTCTTAGTGAAATCTCTCTGGTCTCTTTGGTGATAATTCTGCTAGCCTCTGGTCCCATAACAATCTACAGGCATGGAAAACTATGGGGAGAATATTTTGTGGCTGGGTTGGTGTCCAACCCCTCTACTTGATGCCTTGCCTGGTGACAGAAGATAGTTGGTCAGGCTCCATGTACCCCATTACTAAGAGTCTTTGATAGGGTTACTGTCATTATTCCATGGAGTCTCCATTGTACTAGGTTTCTCTACTTTGTCCCTGAATTGCCCCTCAATTCTAGTAATTTCTCCCAGCATTTTCTCAATTCTTCCCCCAGTTCCCAATTCCTTCCAAACCTCACCTACCTCCAGTTGACCTGCAAAATATGTTCTATTTCCTCTTCCCTGAGAGATTCTTGCATCCCCCATTAAACCCTTGCTACATACCTTCTTTGAGCCTATAAACTGTAGCATGATTGTCCTTTTGCTTTACAGCAAATATCCACTTATAGGTGAGTACATACCATGTTTTGCTTTCTAGGTCTGGGTTACTTCATACAGGATGATTTTTTTTCTAGTTCTACCCATTTGCCTTCAAATTTGAAGATTTCCTTGGTTTTAACAGCTGAGTAATACTACATTGTACAAATGTACTCCATTTTCTTTAGCCATTCTCCCCTTGAGGGACATCAAGATTGTTTTTACTGTCTGGCTATTATGAATAAAGCTGCTGTGAACATAATTGAGCAAGTGTACTTGTGATAGGATAGAACTTCCTTTGGGTCAATGTCCAGGTGTAGTATAGCAGGGTCTTGAGATAGACCAATTCCCAATTTTGTAAGAAACTACCATATTGACTTCTAAGGTTGTACATGTTTGCACTCTCACTAGCAATGAAGGAGTGTTCACTTGCCCCACATTCTTGACAGAACGAGTTATCAGTTGTGGTTTTGATCTTAACCATTCTGACAGTTATAAAATGGAATGTCAAAGTCATTTTGATTCATACTTCTCTTTTAGTTAAGCATATTGGACATTTTTAAGTGTTCCCTGGCCAGTAAAGTTTGTTGGTTGAGAATTCTGTTTAGACATGTACCCCATGTTTTAATTGGATTAGTTAGTTTGCTGATGTCTAGTTTCTTGAGTTCTTTATATATTTTGGATGTTAGACCTTTGTCAGATATGGAGTTGGTCAAAATCTTTTTCCAATCTGTAGGCTTCCTTTGTCCTTTTACTGAAACTTTTAAGTTCCATGAGGTCCCATTTATTGTCTATCTTAATGCCTACACTACTGATGTTCTCAGAAAGTTTTCCTATGCCAACATGTTTAAGAGTATTCCCTACTTTCTCTTCTATCAATTTCAGTGTATCTGATTTTCTCTTGAGGTCATTGATCTACTTCTACTTGCTTTTTGTGCAGGATGATAGATATGGCTCTATTTGTATTCTTCTACATAAATATATCCAGTTAGACCAGAGCTATTTGTTGAAGATAGCTTTTTTTTTCCATTGTATAATTTCTTCCTGGAGTCTTGCTGTGGGTAGGGAGGAATGATCAGAGGAAACAGAGGGATATGGAACACCAGGAGAACATGGCTTACAGAATCAACTAACAGGGTCTTATGGGGCCCACAGAAAGTAGAGAGCCTGTAGGGGTCTGACCTAGATCCTCTGCATATAAGTTGTGCTGTGTAGCTTGGTGTCCTTGAGGAGATACTAACAGTAGAAACAGGGGCTGTCTCTGACTCTTTTGCCTACTTTTGGGACCCTTTTCCTCCTACAAGTTTGGCTTGTCCAGTTTTGATGTGATGGTATTTACCTGGCCATATTGTAGCTTATTATACTGTGTTTGGTTGATGTGACTGGAAAGCCTGCACTTTTGTTAGGGAAGGCTGTCTGAGGGTGGTGGATCTAGGAGAGAGGGAAGTTAAGGAATAGATACTGGAGGGAGGGATAGAGGGATACTGTGGTTGAAATGTAGTTTATGTAATAAAAATAAAAATAAATAAAAAGAAACATGAAATGCTAGTTTATGTTATTTTAAGACTTAAATTAGCCATGCTTACTATATAGAGAAAAATGTTGATTTTGGTTAACTGTTGGTATTATACTTTTGCATCAAAATTTTACATATAGATGAACATGTTCTCTCATTCAACCACTTGCTACTCCTGCAGAAAGATCTTGATTTCAGGATCAGTCCATGGGCTAAAGAAAGGACCTGAAGAGATGGAGGAGCAAGATGAATATATCAGAGGTCACACACACTTACCTGTCACCTTTACTCAGGGATTCTCCCTGCACATTGAACTGACAAAAATGTTCACTTTCTGTTATCAAGACTTTGGGAACACTTGTAGGAGAGCCCAGGAACCAGATTCTACCAGGCTTAATACCAGATTAATCTGGTATTAAGTTTGGTATTAATTAATTAATCTACCAGATTAATACCAAGAGGTACACTAATTGGGAATTCAACAGCATCTTCAACGCTGCTGAGCTGTTGTCTGTGAAGTAGAGAGAGTTGCAGACTCAGGGTTAGGAATCTTATGAAAATGGAAGGTAGACAACAGGTGTCAGGTACCCACAAAATGAATTTCACCATGAAGTACCACATCCCCTCCCCTATATACTTATGTCCCCTACTAAAGTGACAATAATTAAACATGAAAAGAGGTATGTCAAAATAATTTATTTGATTTCACATTTCTTTACAATAAGATAGAGAAATTGATGATCCATAAAGTGCTGCATGATAATAAGTGGTTTTTAGAGGAAAAAGAAAAGTTCCCACATGTCTTCACTGAGGAATTGAGCTCTCATCACGAGGTGACCACGGAAGCTGAAAGTTGTCTCCAGGGAGAGAGGCAGGAAGTCCATGTTGAACTGGCAATGGATAGGTGGCATTCCAGGCGTCCCATCTGGGAACCAGTGAGTCCTGACTGCACATCATCAGTGATAGGTTCCCAGGAAGCTGTCCCGAAGATGCAGACATGCCATAATCCCAAGGATGGAGATGGCATCACCATTGGAGTTTGAGGGTTTGAGGAAGGCCTGGGATAACCAGACCGGTTATACAGAGCACCTGAGAGGAGAAGAAAGAGAGAGAGAGAAAGCATAAACATGGCACCCTCACTCTCCCTGAGTCACTCTAAGTAATTGCCTGGCCTCTGGGTCAGAGTCAACTATGAACAAGTCCAAATTCCATTGCCTTGAGGTGACACGGGAAGTTAGACATTGAGGGCCAGAATTTGTGCTGTATGCAACAACACAGCCCTGTGGGAATGGGGCTTCACTCCATAGTCTGCTCAGCTCTGTCCTCATGAAGGACAGGCCATCTGATGCCATGACTCTCAGAACCCCAAGTGTCTATGCAGAAGAGACTCACCTGGAACCCGGCCTCTCTGACATTGGGGGTTGAAGATCCTGTCCAGATAATCTCTATAAGGAGAATACAAGGGTACAGCCCTGGATCTCTCTCTACTGAGAGTCGAGTGCAGATCCTTCATGGTCCACATCAGGTCCAAACAGCTTTGGATGTCCTTGAACAGGCCTCGATGATAGAGACGCTGGCAAACAAGACTGCTCTTCTGCTTGATCTTCTGGCCTGGGAGGCCAAATTCCCCTCCAACCACTTGCCACTCCTGCAGGAAGATCTTGATTTCAGGGTCGGTCCATGGGCTACAGGAAGGGCCTGCAGAGACAGAGGGGCAAGATGAGTATATTGGAGGTCACACACTCATACCTGTCACCTTTACTCAGGGATTCTCCCTGCACATTGAACTGACAAAAATGGTTACTTTCTGTTATCAAGACCTTGGGAACACTTGCAGGAGAGCCCAGGATCCAGAGTCTACCAGGCTATTAATACCAAGAGATACACTCACTGGGAATTCATCAGTGTCTTCAGCTTTAGAAAATGAATAGGAGTTCAGATTTAGGTTTTTGCCAAGGGCAGGTTTCAGGCAATATAATCCAACCTTGGAAGACCACACTGTCTCAACTTAAAAATATCAGAGACACCGAGTGAAACCAAGGTCAGGTCATTGAAGTTTCTTTTATGTATTGGGGTTTCCTTCCATGGTGCTGGCCATCCTACAGCTCACTAACACTAAGCCCAACCTATCTAGGACATCCCACTGATGTGCTTGCCTCTGGCTCCCCCTCCCAAGTACTGGAATTAAAGGCATGGGATGCCAATGTCACACATTTCCTAAATATCTTCACTTCTTGGAAACTTAAGCTGAAAAGCAGACACCAACACAGAACTTTAATGGTTTGTTTCCTTCTTACTATGATATAATCAACTTGACGACAAAGAACAGCCATGACAAGACCACCTCCTGTCAACTCCTGACTATGATGCCACCTTCGGTTATGCCTCCTTTCCAAAGGAAACCATAACCCGTATACAATCAGAGATGGGTGATAAAGCCATCCAAGGAGAAATGGCAAATGCATTGTATATTTAACAGTGTCATAGTCATACCTAACGTGATAGAATATCCCCCACACAAGTCCAAATGCAAGGGAATATATCAAAGGATATATGGGAGTTCCATCCTTCCAACAGGAAATCAGAATTTCATCACCCTTGTACACCATCAGTGATGAGTTCCCCTTAAGCTTTCCAATAGTGGGAGGGATGCAATAATGCCAACGTGCATACCTGGAGAGATGGCACCACCAATGCAGAGGGAAGGTGCATAGGAAGCTGGGGGATTCCCGTGCCCATCAAACCAAGGACCTGAGTGAGGGGAGAAGAAAGAGAAGGCGTTTAAAATGGCACCCTCACTCTCTTTCAGGCGCTAGAAGCGATTGTCTGGACTCTGGGTCAGAGTCAAGTATGAACAAGAAGAAATTCCATTGCCTTGGAGTGACAGAGGAAGTTTGACACACGGAGCAGGCCACTATGGGAAATAAAGGCCTATGGGAAAAGGACTTGCAGCAGTTGTGTGCTCTGCTCTATGCCCAGCTGATGCTTTTCTCTGGGACCTCAAAATCCCCTCTACACAAGAGACTCACCTGGCACATAGCCTCCCTGGGATCTGGGGTGGCCCAAGATCTCGTACAGGATCCAATCATAAGGCGAATACAAGCGGTAAGCCCGGGGCCTCTCGTTACAAAGACGTGTGTGCAGGTCCTTCATCTTCACCATTACATCAAGGCAGCTATTCTTGCTCTTCCTCAGACCCCGATTAGAGAGGCGTCTGCTAAGGAACTTGGCCTTCTCATGCATCTTATTGCCTGGGTCTCCGAGTTCATATTCAACCATTGCCCACTCTTCCAGCAAGATCCAGATTTCATCCTCAATCCACGGGCTATCCCACGGACCTGCGAGGCAAAGAGGGATGTGATGAGGATATCAAAGGTAACACACATGACCATGTCAACTTTGCTTAGGGACTTTCCCTGCACACTGATTGGCCAACAATGGCTTCCCTCATTTATCAAGTGGTTAGGAACACAGTCTTACCAGCCCTGTTACAGCACCTACCCTGCTCTTCACAGTAAGAAGTACACTCATTGGGAAAGCATAGGTGTGTGCAGATTTAGGGATGGTTTGGTCCCAGAATACAATGGGATTCACAGCATTAGTGCTACCAGGGAATGTTGGATCTGTAGAGACTCATAACCACATCCACGACAGGGAGACACTCAGAGCTTTCTGGGACAAGGGCATACATCAGGGACCACTGAATGCTGGCCTATCCTTGCTACAGATGTCCAAGTCGGGGCACTTTCATCTACTCGAAGTCACAGAGCAAGAGAATAGGAGAGCAGGGATTTCACTCTGAATACCTGAGGAACTTTGGCCTTCCTGCCTCAGCCTCCTCCTTCTCCTATTGGCTTCTTTGTCATTTCTCACACTTTGGACTCGGTTATCTTCTCTCTGTGCAGAAAGGAAACAATTACATATTAAAGCAGGTTGTAAGATACAGGAATCCCTCTTCCCCAGCTGTGAATGGACTCAGGTAGCAGCCTCCAGTTGCATAAGCTAAAACAATGCACCCTTACTTCCTCATTCACAGATGCTGGTCCATTCTCTTCTAATGGGAAAGTTGGCCTGTGAGGTTAATCCAAAGAGGAGCGACAGTGAACAGGGCAGGAGCCCTTGATCAAGTGGAGGAAAGAAACGGAAGCACCTCTCCTTTGAGAAGACCACAGCCACTCACTCTCTTCAGTTCACATTCTTACCATTTTCTGCAGGGGAAAAAATTCCCTTTCAAAATCTAATCAACTCCAGCTGTGCTACAGACACAGTAAGCTATCAAGAGAAACTGTGTGAAACTACACTTTTCCATCCTAAGTCACACAACATGGGTGTCTGACAGGTGGCCATACTGGCATTCACTGCTAAGAGGAATGGAGATTCTCAGAAATTGAACATCATTCTTGGCTACATAGTTGGTTGTGGGCTAAAACCTAGAAACCCAAGGACAAAATAAATGTAGTTGGTGTACCTCTTCAATTTACAGACATGGGTTCAAATTCAAGGTAGCTAACCATATTTTGTATGTGCCGAGGCACAAATATGCCAGTTACCCTACAGAAAATAGGAGTGAATTTAATTGCCCCCAAATCACCTGCATTTTGTCTCTTGAGCTTCCTTTCCCAAACACAGTGAGGAAACTAGGGTCCAATGTGTCCCGGTGTTCACAAGAGTCTGCGGTGCAAGGAGCTCTGCTTACTTCCCTGGAAGACTACAAGTCGGAGACTCCTGTGCAAATGTGGTTCTTTATAAAGCTCTACGGTTTAATTGAATCTGACCCACCCAACCTGTATGTTTAGGGTGGCTCAATTGTTGACCTGGTGCCTTTAATCCTATATCCCATGCTAAGGAAAGAAACAGGCTCATGAGCAGGATCTCCTAGGCTACATAAGCAAGACCCCACTGTCTCCACTGAAAATGACCAAAGAAACTAGGCCAATTAATTTAAGTTCATTTGCTGAGACAGAGTTTATTCACCTAGTTCTGGGCATTCTTCAACTCACTAAAGTTAAGACCAAAATCTGGTGTCTGATACACCGATCGATCCACTGCCTATAGCTCTCTCTCTCTCACATGCTGGGATCTAAAGTAAGGCCCAGACATTAACACATTTACTAAATACCTTCTTAGGTGTCCTGGCTTTCTCCTCTGGATGAAGGCATAGGATTCTCAGGTGCTGCACCCCCATGTCTGCCTAGATGCTGCCATGATTCCTCTCTTCATGATATGGGGCTGAACTTCAGAACCCCAATGCCATTCCCAGTTAAATGTTTTCATTCCTAAGAGTTGTTGGACATGGAGTCTCTTCAGAGTAATGGGAACTCAAAATCAGGCAGAAGTTGGTACCAGCACTGAGATACTGATGTCATAGACCTGTACACGTTTTGATTTAAAGGAAAGTGGATTTGGGGACTTTAGATCAGAAAAGCCATGGAATGTCTTAAGTGGAGCTGGGTGGGTTATTCCAGCAGGGACATGGATGTCACTGATGCTGACGGTGAACTGAACTGTGGGTGTAGGCCTCAAGAGGTTTGTTTCAGAGGAGAAGAATGTTAGTATGTGGCCTAGAGACTGGTTTTTCTGATATTTGGTTGGAAAATATGGCTGCTTTTTGCCCTTGTCTGAAGAATCTGTTTGAGGCTAAGGTGAAAAGACTGAGAACATTTGAAATTGCAAAGGGTGTCTATAAAATGTCTTTAAAAGAATAGACTTTGTTCTTTGATTTACAGTGATCAGGAGCTTAAGGATAAACATAACAATCATAAGACTAAAACAACAACAAAAAAATCTATGGTTCAAAGGCAAGCAGATCTTTGAGTTCATGATGATCTTGGCTCATTCCAAGCCCTAGGTGAAAAAAAGGTTAAGTACAGGCGTGGTGGTGCACACCTTTAATCCCAAGACTCAGGAGACAGAGGCCTGTGTATCTCTGAATTTAAGGTCGTCTACAGATTAAGTTCCAGGAGAGCCAAGCATAGGCAATGAATGAAATCACTGAACACAGAAAGTTGGTAAAGATGGAATAGAACATGGGGTGCCATGTTCCAGTACACCAAGCAGTAGAACCCTGCAGCTTTGGCCCAGTACAAATTAGGCATCAAGTATGTTGCAACCTATTATTAAAATGGGTTCAACCTCGACTCTAACCTGCCATCCCACAAATGAACTTGAAGAGAAATGTCATTAGAGTATGGGGGAAGTGAACTTGTTCATCAATACTTTTTAGGAGGCGAGCTCAATCTTTGGCAGCAGTTCAGTCCCATAGCAAACCGCAAATAGGATACAGTTGTTGCAGACCAGTCCTCCAGGCAGGCAGATATCACATTCAAACCAGCAGCTTCAGTCCCTTCTCTACTCAGACACACAAGGCACAAACCAGAAGCTACAATCTGATCAGGAAGAAACTGACAGATATGACAACTGGCCTGAGGAGAGCCCACAAAGCAGAAATCTGATGCAGGAATCTAGGTAGGATTTCTTGGATGAGGGTTTCTCAATCGGGGCTAGCTTTTCCACCTGTAATCACTCAATGTCCCTAGGTAGGGCAAACCAATACTTGTGTATACTTAGGGAAGAATAGTGACTCAGAGAAAACCAAACCGCTGCTCAGTGCTCATTCCCCGTAATGTTTGTAGAGACATTTTATACGCCAACATCACAGGTCCTTTCACTTGTTTGCTACATCAAACATCCTTTCACCTGTGTCTGCTTCAGCAAAACATCCTTTACCCGTGTCTTCCTCAGGGAGAAATCCTTTCACCTCTGTGCCTCAAGAAAACATCCTTTCAAATAATTAACTTTGCAAAGAAACTAGGAGTTTCCTTCAATGTGACTCTAGCTTTCCAATCAGGAATAGAGGAGGTTAGTGGGACAATTGATGCTGGTTAAATAGAGCATAGAAATTAGAGTTTATTATAATAAAGAGACCACCATCACTGAGGTGAAATCTTCTGAGAAGTGTTATCTGAGAGCACTAAGAAGCTGTGTTCCAGAGATTGCCAAGAATGTACCTCATGCTGTATCTGTATGTGGTAATCGGTGAGATTCACCCAGGTGGTACTGATTTTTAAGATATGAAGGGGTTGTGGAGAGCAGCTGAGCCTTGGCTCTCAGAGATACCAGGGAAGGCCCTTTGTTGTTGTTGTTGTTGCTGCTGTTTTCTTAATGTTTTGTAGTTTGTTTATTTTTAATGGTTTTTTTTTTTCCTTTTCCTTTCATATAAAAGTCATCAATATATTTTCACCCCAAAGGCTGGCCCACTCCAAATCTCTACTTGATCTCTGAGTAAGTGGACTCCCTGGGTATTACCTCTACCTGATCCATAAAGTCTATGCAGGTTTAAGATCATCCTCTCCCACTGAGTCTAGACAAGGCAGCCCTATGCTACTTATGTGCCTAAGGCCTCAGATCATTGCATGTATGCTCGTTGTTTGGTAGGTCAGACTCTAGGTGTTCCCAGGGATCCAGGTTATATGTGACTGTGGGGTTGCCCTTGCCTTCAGCACCTCGGTAAGCCTGTGTGTGAAGATGCAGCCCTAGTTGCAGTTGATAAATTAGGACTGAAGGAGTCAGGCAAAGAATTAGTGACTAGGTACATTGAAGGGAGCCTTTGAGAGGCTATTGGTGAAGCCTACATGTAGTAGAAGTCCCCAGCCCTTTGGAGTTGCCAATACCATGGGATGACCAACAAGAATAGCAGTAACAAAGTGTCATCCACCAAAGCCTAGAGTACTATAGAGGGCAGAGATGAAGAAGTGACCCAAGTCCTATGGAGGAGCCTAGATGATCATGTGTGGATCCCAGACATTAGAACAAGAACCTGCAACTTAAGGTTACCTTTTAGACTTGAGGATATTAGAGAGACCAGAGGCATAGATAAGCAGCACAGCAAAGCTCTTAACAAAGCTGGTAACAGACATGGAGATACAGAGTTTGGAGTTTGCACAGATGAATTTTTATCTTGCTTTGGTTCAGCATTTCTGCACTGTAACTTTTTCAAGTAGGAATATATATCCTGTGATGTTGGAGGTATATGATCGGCTTTGTGATTTTGATTTTATACAGCACTACACTTAAGTCATTGACTGAACATTAAACCACATGATCACATTATGGCCTTTCGAATTTTTTTTTTTTTTTGAGAGTGTTGTATAGTATGGGGACTTTGTCATTAGACTGCATATTTTAGCATTATGCTATAGCTAGGTATAGCCCATAGACTCTTGTGTTTGAACAAGGGGCCAGGGAGAGGAATGTGGTGGTTTGAGTATGCTTGGCTCACAGACTGGCTTTAGGTGACCCCTTTAGGAGCTTCATCAACTCAAAACACATCTCCCCCCAAACCCAGAAAACCCCTGCTCTAACCTCAGTTAGTGCATGCACTTCCTAGGGAGGATGATACCATGCAGGCAATGTAGAACTTTCTTCTTTTCTGGCCTTCTTGTAGACCTATAACATATATATATATCTATATATATATATCTATATATATCTATATATATATCTATATATATATATATGTCTCAGAAGAGAGCCCTAGGTTATGATTCATTTAAAAATTAAACAATTTATGGACCTTAATTAGACGTAGAGTGATGTAATTGTACAACGTGGAATGTCAAGTGCAATATAAATGGATACTAGACACATAGATACAAAGATACATAGATACATAGATACACAGATACACAGATACATACATACATTGACACATAGATACCTAGATACCTAGATACATAGATACATACATATGGGGAGATATAGAGACAGATAAAGATCAAGATAGATAGATGTTGACATATATATATATATATATATATATATATATATATATATGTGTGTGTGTGTGTGTGTGTGTGTGTGTGTGTGTTTGTATGTACATGTGAAACACCAGGCCATTATTAGACCTAACAGAACCATCTTTTCTACCTCTATATGAGATAGAAAATGAGTTTGGTGGCAATGTCCCTTGACAGACATTCATTTTAATATCTGAAACCTAAATATTTAGATAAGTTTTCATATTCTCTAAATTGACATTGCATCTACCACCCACGTACAACTCAATTTTGAACCCATTATCGCTTTATTCTCAAAAAATCGAGTCTGTGGATCACTGACCAGAACTCCTCCATCAAGAGCGGCAGATAATGAAAGAGCTGCTCAGCTGTTGTCTGTGAAGTAGAGAGAGTTGCAGACTCAGGGTCAGGAATCTTATGAAAATGGAGGGTAGACAACAGGGATCAGGTACCCACAAAATGAACCTCACCATGAAGTACCACATCCCCTACCCCTATACTTATGTCCCCTACTAAAGTGACAAGAATGAAACATGAAAAGAGTTATGTAGGCCTCAGCATCGGCGGGAGCCATCTTGCTTCCGGGACTCCACAGCAAGTAGTCTGCACAGGTGAGAGTGTGCACTAGAGAAGCTAACAGCTTCTGTGACAGCACAAAGCAACACAGCTTCTGGGAAAGGTCCAGTTTTTGGCCTTCATCTTCAGCCAGGAGGGAAGTCCTAAGGCCAGATATCTGTGCACCTTTCTTATAAGAGGAGATCTTGTCTGCTGAGAGTGCTCTGACCATTGAAACTCAGAGGAGAGAGCTAGTCTCTCAGGTCTGCTGATTTAGGCTAACAGAATCACCAGAGGAACAATCTCTAACCAGAGACAACTATAACAACTAACTGCAGAGATTACCAGATTGTGAAAGGTAAACGTAGGAATCTTACTAAGAGAAACCAAGACTACTCTCCATCATCAGAACCCAGCACTCCCACATCGCCCAGTCCAGGGCACCCCATCACACCCAAAATGCTAGACCCGGATTTAAAAGCATATCTCATGATGATGGTAGAGGACATCAAGAAGGACTTTAATAACTCACTTAAAGAAATACAGAAGAACACTGCTAAACAGGTAGAAGACCTTAAAGAGGAAGCACAAAAATCCCTTAAAGAATTGCAGGAAAACACAACCAAAGAGGTGATGGAATTGAATAAAACCATGAAAGACCTAAAAAGGGAAGTAGACACAATAAAGAAAAGTCAAAGTGAGGCAACGCTGGAGCTGGAGATAGAAACCCTGGGAAAGAAATCTGGAACCATAGATTCGAGCATCAGCAACAGAATACAAGAGATGGAAGACAGAATCTCAGGTGCAGAAGATTCCATAGAGAACATCGGCACAACAATCAAAGAAAGTGGAAAATGCAAAACGATCCTAACTCAAAACATCCAGGAAATCCAGGACACAATGAGAAGACCAAACCTATGGATAATAGGAGTAGATGAGAATGAAGATTTTCAACTCAAAAGACAAGCAAATATCTTCAACAAAATTATAGAAGAAAACTTCCCAAATCTAAAGAAAGAGATGCCCATGAACATACAAGAAGTCTACAGAACTCCAAATAGACTGGACTAGAAAAGAAATTCCTCCAGACACATAATAATCAGAACCAAAAAGGCACTAAATAAAGATAGAATATTAAAAGCAGTAAGGGAAAAAGGTCAAGTAACATATAAAGGCAAGCCTATCAGAATTACACCCGATATTTCACCAGAGACTATGAAAGTCAGAAGAGCCTGGACAGATGTTATACAGACACTAAGAGTACACAAATGCCAGCCCAGCCTACTATACCCAGCCAAACTCTCAATTACCATATATGGAGAAACCAAAGTATTCCACGACAAAACCAAATTCACACATTATCTTTCCCCGAATCCAGCCCTTCAAAGGATAATAACAGAAAAAAAAAAAAAAAAAAAAAACAACCAAACAATACAAAGATGGAAACCAAGTCCTAGAAAAAGCAAGAAGGTAATCCCTCAACAAACCTAAAAGATGACAGCCACAAGAACAGAATGCCAACTTTAACAACAAAAATAATTGGAAGCAACAATTTCTTTCCCTTAATATCTCTTAAGATCAATGGACTCAACTCCCCAATAAAAAGACATAGACTAACAGACTGGCTACACAAACAAGACCCAACATTTTGCTGCTTTTGTGGAAACTCATTTCAGAGAAAAGGATAGACACTACCTCAGAATGAAAGGCTGGAAAACAATTTTTCCAAGCAAATGGTCTGAAGAAAAAAGCTGGAGTAGCCATTCTAATATCTAGTAAAATCGACTTCCAACCAAGAGTCATCAAAAACAAAACAAAACAAGGAGGGCCTCTTCATACTCATCAAATGTAAAATCCTCCAAGAGGAACTCTCAATTCTGAATATCCATGCTCCAAATACAAGGGCAGCCACATTCATTAAAGAAACTTTAGTAAAGCTCAAAGCACACATTGCACCTCACACAATAAGGGTGGGAGACTTCAACACACCACTTTCACCAATGGACAGATCATGGAAACAGAAAGTAAACAGGGTCACAGTGAAACTAACAGAAGTTATGAAACAAATGGATCTAAAAGATATCTACAGAACATTTTATCCTAAAACAAAAGGATATACGTTCTTCTCAGCACCTCATGGTCCCTTCTCCAAAATTGACCACATAATTGGTCACAAAACAAGCCTTAGCATATACAAAAATATTGAAATTGTCCCATGCATCCTATCAGATCACCATGGACTAAGGCTGATCTTCAATAACAAAATAAATAATAGAAAGCCAACATTCCCTTGGAAAATGAACAACACTCTTCTCAATGATACCTTGGTCAAGGAAGGAATAAAGAAAGAAATTAAGGACTTTTTGGAGTTTAATGAAAATGAAGCCACAACATTCCCAAACTTATGGGACACAATGAAAGCATATCTAAGAGGGAAACTCATAGCTCTGAATGCCTCCAAAAAGAAACTAGAGAGAGCACACACTAGCAGCTTGACAACACGCCTAAAATCTCTAGAACAAAAGGAAGCAAATTCACCTAAGAGGAGTAGATGGCAGGAAATAATCAAACTCAGGGGCGAAATGAACCAAGTGGAAACAAGAAGAACTATTCAAAGAATCAACCAAACGAGGAACTGGTTCTTTGAGAAAATCAACAAGATAGATAAACCCTTAGCCAGACTCACTAGAGGGCACAGAGAAAGAATCCAAATGAACAAAATCAGAAATGAAAAGGGAGACATAACAACAGATCCTGAAGAAATCCAACACACCATCAGATCCTTCTAGAGAAGGCTATACTCAAGAAAACTGGAGAACCTGGGTGAAATGGACAAGATTCTAGACAGATACCAGGTACCAAAGTTAAATCAGGATCAGGTTAATGATCTAAACAGTCCTATATCCCCTAATGAAATAGAAGCAGTCATTAATAGTCTCCCAAACAAAAAAAGTCCAAGACCAGATGGGTTTAGTGCAGAGTTCTATCAGACCTTCAAAGAAGATCTAATCCCAGTTCTTCACAAACTATTCCTCAAAAGAGAAGCAGAAGGTACTCTACCAAACTCATTCTATGAAGCCACAATTATTCTGATACCTCAAGCACAAAAAGACCCAAGAAAGATAGAGAACTTCAGACCAATTTCCCTTATGAATATCTATGCAAAAATCCTCAATAAAGTCCTCGCTAACCGAATCCAAGAACATAACAAAAACAATCATCCAACCTGACCAAGTAGGTTTCATCCCAGGGATGCAGGGATGGTTCAATATACGGAAATCCAGCAATGTAATCCAGTATATAAACAAACTCAAAGACAAAAAAAAAAAAAAAAAAAAAAAAAAACCATGATCTTCTCGTTAGATGAGGAGAAAGCATGCCACAAAATCCAACAGGCATTCATGAGAAAAGTCTTGGAAAGATCAGGAATTCAAGGCCTATACCTAAACAGGATAAAAGCAATCTACAGCAAACCAGTAGCCAACATCAAAGTAAACAGTGAGAAGCTGGAAGCAATCCCACTAAAATCAGGGACTAGACAAGGCTGTCCACTCTCTCCCTACCTATTCAACATTGTATTTAAAGTCCTAGCCAGAGCAATTAGACAACAAAAGGAGATCAAGGGGATACAAATTGGAAAGGAAGAAGTCAAAATATCACTTTCTGCAGATGATATGATAGTATATATAAGTGACCCTAAAAATTCCACCAGAGAACTCCTAAGCCTGATAAACAGCTTCAATGAAGTAGCTGGATATAAAATTAACTCAAACAAGTCAATGGCCTTTCTGTACACAAAGGATAAACAGGCTGAGAAAGAAATTAGGGAAACAACACACTTCTCAATAGTCACAAATACTATAAAATACCTTGGCATGACTCGAAGGAAGTGAAAGATCTGTATGATAAGAATTTCAAGTCTCTGAAGAAAGAAATTAAAGAAGATCTCAGAGGATGGAAAGATCTCCCATGCTCATGGATTGGCAGGATCAATTTAGTAAAAATGGCTATCTTGCCAAAAGCAATCTACAGATTCAATGCAATCCCCATCAAAATTCCAACTCAAATCTTTGACCAATTAGAAAGGGCAATCAGCAGATTCACCTGGAATAACAAAAAAAAAAAAAAAAAAAAAAACTAGGATAGCAAAACTCTTCTCAAGGATAAAAGCACCTCTGTTGGAATCAACTTGCCTGACCTAAAGCTGTACTACAGAGCAATTGAGATAAAACCTGCATGGTACTGGTATAGCGACAGACAAGTACACCAATGGAATAGAATTGAAGACCCACAGATGAACCCAAACAGCTATGGTCACTTGTTCTATGACAAGGGAGCAAAAACCATTCAGTGGAAAAAGGCAGCATTTTCAACAAATGGTACTGGCACAATTGGCGGTTATCATGTAGAAGAATGCGAACTGATCCATTCCTATCTCCTTGGACTAAAGTCAACTCTAAGTGGAATCAGGGACTCGACATAAAACCAGAGACACTGAAACTTATAGAAGAGAAAGTAGGGAAAAGCCTCAAAGATATGGGTACAGGGGAAGAATTCCTGAATAGAACTGCAATGCCTCCTGCTGTAAGATCTAGAATGGATAAATGGGACCTCATAAAGTTTCAAAGTTTCTGCAAGGCAAAAGACACCGTCAATATGACAAAAAGACCACTAACACATTGGGAAAGGATCTTTACCTATATGAAATCAGATAGGGGACTAATATCCAATATATATAAAGAACTCAAGAAGGTGGACTCCAGAAAATCAAATAACCCCATTAAAAAATGGGGCTCAGAGCTGAACAAAGAATTCTCACTTGAGGAATAACGAATGGCAGAGAAGCACCTGAAAACATGTTCAACAACATCCTTAATCATCAGGGAAATGCAAATCAAAACAACCCTGAGATTCCACCTCACACAAGTCAGAATGGCTAAGATCAAAAATTCAGGTGACAGCAGATGCTGGCAAGGATGTGGAGAAAGAGGAACACTCCTCCAGTGTTGGTGGGACTGCAAGCTTGTACAACTACACTGGAAATCACTCTGGCAGTTCCTCAGAAAATTGGACATAATAATACTGGAGGATCCCACGATACCTCTCCTGGGCATCTATCCAGAAGATGTACCAAACGGTAAGAAGGACACATGCTCCACTATGTTCATTGCAGCCTCATATATAATAGCCAGAAGCTGGAAAGAACCCAGATGCCCCTCAACAGAGGAATGGATACAGAAAATGTGGTACGTTTACACAATGGAGTACTGCTCAGCTATTAAAAAGAATGAATTTTTGAAATTCCTAGGCAAATGGATGGACCTGGAGGGCATCATCCTGAGTGAGGTAACCCAATCACAAAGGAACTCACACAATATGTACTCACTGACAAGTGGATATGAGTCCAGAATCTTAGGATACCCATGATATAAGATATAATTTGCTAAATGCATGAAACTCAAGAAGATCGAAGACCAAAGTGTGGACACTTTACCCCTTCTTAGAATTGGAAAGAAACCCCCCTTGGAAGAAGTTACAGAGACAAAGTTTGGAGCTGAGACCAAAGGATGGACCATCTAGAGACTGCCATATCCGGGACTCCATCCCATAATCAGCTTCCAAACGCTGACACCATTGCAGACACTATCAAGAATTTGCTGAAAGGACCCAGACAGAACTGTCTCTTGTGAGAATATGCCGGGTCTAGCAAACACAGAAGTGGAGGCTCACAGTCAGCTATTGGAAGGATCACAGGGCCCCCAATGGAGGAGCTAGAGAAAGTACCCAAGGAGCCAAAGAGATCTGCAATCCTATAGGTGGAACAGCAATATGAAATAACCAGTACCCCCCCCCCTTGGAGCTTTTGCCTCTAGCTGCATATGAATCAGAAAATGGCCTAGTGGACCATCATTGTAAAGAGAGGCCCATTACTCATGCAAACTTTATATACCTCAGTATGGGAGAACAAGAGGTCCAAGAAGAGGGAGTGGGTGGTTGGGTGAGTGAGTGGGGGAGCGTGTGGGGGACTTTTGGGATAGCATTGGAAATGTAAATGAAATAAATACCCCCCCCCCAATAAAAAATTGAAAAAAAATAAAGAAAAGAGTTATGTTAAAATAATTTATTTGATTTCACATTTCCTTTACATTAAGATAGAGAAATTGAGGATCCATACAGTGCTGGAAGATTCTTAGTGGTTTTTACAGGAAAAGGAAAAGTCCCAACATGTCTTCACTGAGGACTTGAGCTCTCATCACGAGGTGACCACGGCAGCTGAAAGTTGTTGCCTCCAGGGAGAGAGGCAGGAAGTCCATGTTGAACTGGCAATGGATAGGTGGCATTCCAGGCGTCCCATCTGGGAACCAGTGAGTCCTGACTGCACATCATCAGTGATAGGTTCCCAGGAAGCTGTCCCGAAGATGCAGACATGCCATAATCCCAAGGCTGGTATACTGGAGATGGCATCACCATTGGAGTTTGAGGGCTTGAGGGCAGCCTGGGATAACCAGACCGGTTATACAGAGCACCTGAGAGGAAAAGAAAGAGAGAGAGAGAAAGCATAAACATGGCACCCTCATTCTCTCTGAGTCACTCTAAGTAATTGCCTGGCCTCTGGGTCAGAGTCAACTATGAACAAGTCCAAATTCCATTGCCATGAGGTGACACGGGAAGTTAGACATTGGGGGCCAGAATTTGTGCTGTATGCAACAACACAGCCCTGTGGGAATGGGGCTTCACTCCATAGTCTGCTCAGCTCTGTCCTCATGAAGGACAGGCCATCTGATGCCACGACTTTCAGAACCCCAAGTGTCTATGTAGAAGAGACTCACCTGGAACACGGCCTCTCTGACATTGGGGGTCGACGATCCTGTCCAGATAATCTCTATAAGGAGAATACAAGGGTACATCCCTGGATCTCTCTCTACTGAGAGTGGAGTGCAGATCCTTCATGGTCCACATCAGGCCCAAACAGCTTTGGATGTCCTTGAACAGGCCTCGATGATAGAGACGCTGGCAAACAAGACTGCTCTTTTGCTTGATCTTCTGGCCTGGGTGGCCAATTTCCCATTCAACCACTTGCCACTCCTGCAGGAAGATCTTGATTTCAGGGTCGGTCCATGGGCTACAGGAAGGGCCTGCAGAGACAGAGGGGCAAGATGAGTATATTGGAGGTCACACACTCATACCTGTCACCTTTCCTCAGGGATTCTCCCTGCACATTGAACTGACAAAAATGGTTACTTTCTGTTATCAAGACCTTGGGAACACTTGCAGGAGAGCCCAGAATCCAGAGTCTACCAGGCTCTTAATACCAAGAGATACACTCACTGGGAATTCATCAGTGTCTTCAGCTTTGGAAAATGAATAGGAGTTCAGATTTAGGTTTTAGCCAAGGGCAGGTTTCAGGCAATATAATCCAACCTTGGAAGACCACACTGTCTCAACTTAAAAATGTCAGAGACACCGAGTGAAACCAAGGTCAGTTCATTGAAGTTTCTTTTATGTATTGGGGTTTCCTTCCATGGTGCTGGCCATCCTACAGCTCACTAACACTAAGCCCAACCTATCTAGGACATCCCACTGATGTGCTTGCCTCTGGCTCCCCCTCCCAAGTACTGGAATTAAAGGCATGGGATGCCAATGTCACACATTTCCTAAATATCTTCACTTCTTGGAAACTTAAGCTGAAAAGCAGACACCAACACAGAACTTTAATGGTTTGTTTCCTTCTTACTATGATATAATCAACTTGACGACAAAGAACAGCCATGACAAGACCACCTCCTGTCAACTCCTGACTATGAAGCCACCTTCGGTCATGCCTCCTTTCCAAAGGAAACCATAACCGGTATACAATCACAGATGGGTGATAAAGCCATCCAAGGAGAAATGGCAAATGCATTGTATATTTAACAGTGTCATAGTCATACCTAACGTGATAGAATATCCCCCACACAAGTCCAAATGCAAGGGAATATATCAAAGGATATATGGGAGTTCCAATCCTTCCAACAGGAAATCAGAATTTCATCACCCTTGTACACCATCAGTGATGAGTTCCCCTTAAGCTTTCCAATAGTGGGAGGGATGCGATAATGCCAACGTGCATACCTGGAGAGATGGCACCACCAATGCAGAGGGAAGGTGCATAGGAAGCTGGGGGATTCCCGTGCCCATCAAACCAAGGACCTGAGTGAGGGGAGAGGAAAGAGAAGGCGTTTAAAATGGCACCCTCACTCTCTTTCAGGCGCTAGAAGCGATTGTCTGGACTCTGGGTCAGAGTCAAGTATGAACAAGAAGAAATTCCATTGCCTTGGAGTGACAGAGGAAGTTTGACACACGGAGCAGGCCACTATGGGAAATAAAGGCCTATGGGAAAAGGACTTGCAGCAGTTGTGTGCTCTGCTCTATGCCCAGCTGATGCTTTTCTCTGGGACCTCAAAATCCCCTCTACACAAGAGACTCACCTGGCACATAGCCTCCCTGGGATCTGGGGTGGCCCAAGATCTCGTACAGGATCCAATCATAAGGCGAATACAAGCGGTAAGCCCGGGGCCTCTCGTTACAAAGACGTGTGTGCAGGTCCTTCATCTTCACCATTACATCAAGGCAGCTATTCTTGCTCTTCCTCAGACCCCGATTAGAGAGGCGTCTGCTAAGGAACTTGGCCTTCTCATGCATCTTATTGCCTGGGTCTCCGAGTTCATATTCAACCATTGCCCACTCTTCCAGCAAGATCCAGATTTCATCCTCAATCCACGGGCTATCCCACGGACCTGCGAGGCAAAGAGGGATGCGATGAGGATATCAAAGGTAACACACATGACCATGTCAACTTTGCTTAGGGACTTTCCCTGCACACTGATTGGCCAACAATGGCTTCCCTCATTTATCAAGTGGTTAGGAACACAGTCTTACCAGCCCTGTTACAGCACCTACCCTGCTCTTCACAGTAAGAAGTACACTCATTGGGAAAGCATAGGTGTCTGCAGATTTAGGGATGGTTTGGTCCCAGAATACAATGGGATCCACAGCATTAGTGCTACCAGGGAATGTTGGATCTGTAGAGACTCATAACCACATCCACGACAGGGAGACACTCAGAGCCTTCTGGGACAAGGGCATACATCAGGGACCACTGAATGCTGGCCTATCCTTGCTACAGATGTCCAAGTCCGGGCTCTTTCATCTACTCGAAGTCACAGAGGAAGAGAATAGGAGAGCAGGGATTTCACTCTGAATACCTGAGGAACTTTGGCCTTCCTGCCTCAGCCTCCTCCTTCTCCTATTGGCTTCTTTGTCATTTCTCACACTTTGGACTCGGTTATCTTCTCTCTGTGCAGAAAGGAAACAATTACATATTAAAGCAGGTTGCAAGCTACAGGAATCCCTGTTCCCCAGCTGTGAATGGACTCAGGTAGCAGCCTCCAGTTGCATAAGCTAAAACAATGCACCCTTACTTCCTCATTCACAGATGCTGGTCCATTCTCTTCTAATGGGAAAGTTGGCCTGTGAGGTTAATCCAAAGAGGAGCGACAGTGAACAGGGCAGGAGCCCTTGATCAAGTGGAGGAAAGAAACGGAAGCACCTCTCCTTTGAGAAGACCACAGCCACTCACTCTCTTCAGTTCACATTCTTACCATTTTCTGCAGGGGAAAAAATTCCCTTTCAAAATCTAATCAACTCCAGCTGTGCTACAGACACAGTAAGCTATCAAGAGAAACTGTGTGAAACTACACTTTTCCATCCTAAGTCACACAACATGGGTGTCTGACAGGTGGCCATACTGGCATTCACTGCTAAGAGGAATGGAGATTCTCAGAAATTGAACATCATTCTTGGCTACATAGTTGGTTGTGGGCTAAAACCTAGAAACCCAAGGACAAAATAAATGTAGTTGGTGTACCTCTTCAATTTACAGACATGGGTTCAAATTCAAGGTAGCTAACCATATTTTGTATGTGCCGAGGCACAAATATGCCAGTTACCCTACAGAAAATAGGAGTGAATTTAATTGCCCCCAAATCACCTGCATTTTGTCTCTTGAGCTTCCTTTCCCGAACACAGTGAGGAAACTAGGGTCCAATGTGTCCCGGTGTTCACAAGAGTCTGCGGTGCAAGGAGCTCTGCTTACTTCCCTGGAAGACTACAAGTCGGAGACTCCTGTGCAAATGTGGTTCTTTATAAAGCTCTACGGTTTAATTGAATCTGACCCACCCAACCTGTATGTTTAGGGTGGCTCAATTGTTGACCTGGTGCCTTTAATCCTATATCCCATGCTAAGGAAAGAAACAGGCTCATGAGCAGGATCTCCTAGGCTACATAAGCAAGACCCCACAGTCTCCACTGAAAATGACCAAAGAAACTAGGCCAATTAATTTAAGTTCATTTGCTGAGACAGAGTTTATTCACCTAGTTCTGGGCATTCTTCAACTCACTAAAGTTAAGACCAAAATCTGGTGTCTGATACACCGATCGATCCACTGCCTATAGCTCTCTCTCTCACATGCTGGGATCTAAAGTAAGGCCCAGACATTAACACATTTACTAAATACCTTCTTAGGTGTCCTGGCTTTCTCCTCTGGATGAAGGCATAGGATTCTCAGGTGCTGCACCCCCATGTCTGCCTAGATGCTGCCATGATTCCTCTCTTCATGATATGGGGCTGAACTTCAGAACCCCAATGCCATTCCCAGTTAAATGTTTTCATTCCTAAGAGTTGTTGGACATGGAGTCTCTTCAGAGCAATGGGAACTCAAAATCAGGCAGAAGTTGGTACCAGCACTGAGATACTGATGTCATAGACCTGTACACGTTTTGATTTAAAGGAAAGTGGATTTGGGGACTTTAGATCAGAAAAGCCATGGAATGTCTTAAGTGGAGCTGGGTGGGTTATTCCAGCAGGGACATGGATGTCACTGATGCTGACGGTGAACTGAACTGTGGGTGTAGGCCTCAAGAGGTTTGTTTTAGAGGAGAAGAATGTTAGTATGTGGCCTAGAGACTGGTTTTTCTGATATTTGGTTGGAAAATATGGCTGCTTTTTGCCCTTGTCTGAAGAATCTGTTTGAGGCTAAGGTGAAAAGACTGAGAACATTTGAAATTGCAAAGGGTGTCTATAAAATGTCTTTAAAAGAATAGACTTTGTTCTTTGATTTACAGTGATCAGGAGCTTAAGGATAAACATAACAATCATAAGACTAAAACAACAACAAAAAAATCTATGGTTCAAAGGCAAGCAGATCTTTGAGTTCATGATGATCTTGGCTCATTCCAAGCCCTAGGTGAAAAAAAGGTTAAGTACAGGCGTGGTGGTGCACACCTTTAATCCCAAGACTCAGGAGACAGAGGCCTGTGTATCTCTGAATTTAAGGTCGTCTACAGATTAAGTTCCAGGAGAGCCAAGCATAGGCAATGAATGAAATCACTGAACACAGAAAGTTGGTAAAGATGGAATAGAACATGGGGTGCCATGTTCCAGTACACCAAGCAGTAGAACCCTGCAGCTTTGGCCCAGTACAAATTAGGCATCAAGTATGTTGCAACCTATTATTAAAATGGGTTCAACCTCGACTCTAACCTGCCATCCCACAAATGAACTTGAAGAGAAATGTCATTAGAGTATGGGGGAAGTGGACTTGTTCATCAATACGTTTTAGGAGGCGAGCTCAATCTTTGGCAGCAGTTCAGTCCCATAGCAAACCGCAAATAGGATACAGTTGTTGCAGACCAGTCCTCCAGGCAGGCAGATATCACATTCAAACCAGCAGCTTCAGTCCCTTCTCTACTCAGACACACAAGGCACAAACCAGAAGCTACAATCTGATCAGGAAGAAACTGACAGATATGACAACTGGCCTGAGGAGAGCCCACAAAGCAGAAATCTGATGCAGGAATCTAGGTAGGATTTCTTGGATGAGGGTTTCTCAATCGGGGCTAGCTTTTCCACCTGTAATCACTCAATGTCCCTAGGTAGGGCAAACCAATACTTGTGTATACTTAGGGAAGAATAGTGACTCAGAGAAAACCAAACCGCTGCTCAGTGCTCATTCCCCGTAATGTTTGTAGAGACATTTTATACGCCAACATCACAGGTCCTTTCACTTGTTTGCTACATCAAACATCCTTTCACCTGTGTCTGCTTCAGCAAAACATCCTTTACCCGTGTCTTCCTCAGGGAGAAATCCTTTCACCTCTGTGCCTCAAGAAAACATCCTTTCAAATAATTAACTTTGCAAAGAAACTAGGAGTTTCCTTCAATGTGACTCTAGCTTTCCAATCAGGAATAGAGGAGGTTAGTGGGACAATTGATGCTGGTTAAATAGAGCATAGAAATTAGAGTTTATTATAATAAAGAGACCACCATCACTGAGGTGAAATCTTCTGAGAAGTGTTATCTGAGAGCACTAAGAAGCTGTGTTCCAGAGATTGCCAAGAATGTACCTCATGCTGTATCTGTATGTGGTAATCGGTGAGATTCACCCAGGTGGTACTGATTTTTAAGATATGAAGGGGTTGTGGAGAGCAGCTGAGCCTTGGCTCTCAGAGATACCAGGGAAGGCCCTTTGTTGTTGTTGTTGTTGCTGCTGTTTTCTTAATGTTTTGTAGTTTGTTTATTTTTAATGGTTTTTTTTTCCCTTTCCTTTCATATAAAAGTCATCAATATATTTTCACCCCAAAGGCTGGCCCACTCCAAATCTCTACTTGATCTCTGAGTAAGTGGACTCCCTGGGTATTACCTCTACCTGATCCATAAAGTCTATGCAGGTTTAAGATCATCCTCTCCCACTGAGTCTAGACAAGGCAGCCCTATGCTACTTATGTGCCTAAGGCCTCAGATCATTGCATGTATGCTCGTTGTTTGGTAGGTCAGACTCTAGGTGTTCCCAGGGATCCAGGTTATATGTGACTGTGGGGTTGCCCTTGCCTTCAGCACCTCGGTAAGCCTGTGTGTGAAGATGCAGCCCTAGTTGCAGTTGATAAATTAGGACTGAAGGAGTCAGGCAAAGAATTAGTGACTAGGTACATTGAAGGGAGCCTTTGAGAGGCTATTGGTGAAGCCTACATGTAGTAGAAGTCCCCAGCCCTTTGGAGTTGCCAATACCATGGGATGACCAACAAGAATAGCAGTAACAAAGTGTCATCCACCAAAGCCTAGAGTACTATAGAGGGCAGAGATGAAGAAGTGACCCAAGTCCTATGGAGGAGCCTAGATGATCATGTGTGGATCCCAGACATTAGAACAAGAACCTGCAACTTAAGGTTACCTTTTAGACTTGAGGATATTAGAGAGACCAGAGGCATAGATAAGCAGCACAGCAAAGCTCTTAACAAAGCTGGTAACAGACATGGAGATACAGAGTTTGGAGTTTGCACAGATGAATTTTTATCTTGCAATGGTTCAGCATTTCTGCACTGTAACTTTTTCAAGTAGGAATATATATCCTGTGATGTTGGAGGTATATGATCGGCTTTGTGATTTTGATTTTATACAGCACTACACTTAAGTCATTGACTGAACATTAAACCACATGATCACATTATGGCCTTTCGAATTTTTTTTTTTTGAGAGTGTTGTATAGTATGGGGACTTTGTCATTAGACTGCATATTTTAGCATTATGCTATAGCTAGGTATAGCCCATAGACTCTTGTGTTTGAACAAGGGGCCAGGGAGAGGAATGTGGTGGTTTGAGTATGCTTGGCTCACAGACTGGCTTTAGGTGACCCCTTTAGGAGCTTCATCAACTCAAAACACATCTCCCCCCAAACCCAGAAAACCCCTGCTCTAACCTCAGTTAGTGCATGCACTTCCTAGGGAGGATGATACCATGCAGGCAATGTAGAACTTTCTTCTTTTCTGGCCTTCTTGTAGACCTATAACATATATATATATATATATATATATATATATATATATGTCTCAGAAGAGAGCCCTAGGTTATGATTCATTTAAAAATTAAACAATTTATGGACCTTAATTAGACGTAGAGTGATGTAATTGTACAACGTGGAATGTCAAGTGCAATATAAATGGATACTAGACACATAGATACAAAGATACATAGATACATAGATACACAGATACACAGATACATACATACATTGACACATAGATACCTAGATACCTAGATACATAGATACATACATATGGGGAGATATAGAGACAGATAAAGATCAAGATAGATAGATGTTGACATATATATATATATATATATATATATATATATATATATATATATGTGTGTGTGTGTGTGTTTGTATGTACATGTGAAACACCAGGCCATTATTAGACCTAACAGAACCATCTTTTCTACCTCTATATGAGATAGAAAATGAGTTTGGTGGCAATGTCCCTTGACAGACATTCATTTTAATATCTGAAACCTAAATATTTAGATAAGTTTTCATATTCTCTAAATTGACATTGCATCTACCACCCACGTACAACTCAATTTTGAACCCATTATCGCTTTATTCTCAAAAAATCGAGTCTGTGGATCACTGACCAGAACTCCTCCATCAAGAGCGGCAGATAATGAAAGAGCTGCTCAGCTGTTGTCTGTGAAGTAGAGAGAGTTGCAGACTCAGGGTCAGGAATCTTATGAAAATGGAGGGTAGACAACAGGGATCAGGTACCCACAAAATGAACCTCACCATGAAGTACCACATCCCCTACCCCTATACTTATGTCCCCTACTAAAGTGACAAGAATGAAACATGAAAAGAGTTATGTAGGCCTCAGCATCGGCGGGAGCCATCTTGCTTCCGGGACTCCACAGCAAGTAGTCTGCACAGGTGAGAGTGTGCACTAGAGAAGCTAACAGCTTCTGTGACAGCACAAAGCAACACAGCTTCTGGGAAAGGTCCAGTTTTTGGCCTTCATCTTCGGCCAGGATGGAAGTCCTAAGGCCAGATATCTGTGCACCTTTCTTATAAGAGGAGATCTTGTCTGCTGAGAGTGCTCTGACCATTGAAACTCAGAGGAGAGAGCTAGTCTCTCAGGTCTGCTGATTTAGGCTAACAGAATCACCAGAGGAACAATCTCTAACCAGAGACAACTATAACAACTAACTGCAGAGATTACCAGATTGTGAAAGGTAAACGTAGGAATCTTACTAAGAGAAACCAAGACTACTCTCCATCATCAGAACCCAGCACTCCCACATCGTCCAGTCCAGGGCACCCCATCACACCCAAAATGCTAGACCCAGATTTAAAAGCATATCTCATGATGATGGTAGAGGACATCAAGAAGGACTTTAATAACTCACTTAAAGAAATACAGAAGAACACTGCTAAACAGGTAGAAGACCTTAAAGAGGAAGCACAAAAATCCCTTAAAGAATTGCAGGAAAACACAACCAAAGAGGTGATGGAATTGAATAAAACCATGAAAGACCTAAAAAGGGAAGTAGACACAATAAAGAAAAGTCAAAGTGAGGCAACGCTGGAGCTGGAGATAGAAACCCTGGGAAAGAAATCTGGAACCATAGATTCGAGCATCAGCAACAGAATACAAGAGATGGAAGACAGAATCTCAGGTGCAGAAGATTCCATAGAGAACATCGGCACAACAATCAAAGAAAGTGGAAAATGCAAAACGATCCTAACTCAAAACATCCAGGAAATCCAGGACACAATGAGAAGACCAAACCTATGGATAATAGGAGTAGATGAGAATGAAGATTTTCAACTCAAAAGACAAGCAAATATCTTCAACAAAATTATAGAAGAAAACTTCCCAAATCTAAAGAAAGAGATGCCCATGAACATACAAGAAGTCTACAGAACTCCAAATAGACTGGACTAGAAAAGAAATTCCTCCAGACACATAATAATCAGAACCAAAAAGGCACTAAATAAAGATAGAATATTAAAAGCAGTAAGGGAAAAAGGTCAAGTAACATATAAAGGCAAGCCTATCAGAATTACACCAGATATTTCACCAGAGACTATGAAAGTCAGAAGAGCCTGGACAGATGTTATACAGACACTAAGAGTACACAAATGCCAGCCCAGCCTACTATACCCAGCCAAACTCTCAATTACCATATATGGAGAAACCAAAGTATTCCACGACAAAACCAAATTCACACATTATCTTTCCCCGAATCCAGCCCTTCAAAGGATAATAACAGAAAAAAAAAAAAACAAACAATACAAAGATGGAAACCATGTCCTAGAAAAAGCAAGAAGGTAATCCCTCAACAAACCTAAAAGATGACAGCCACAAGAACAGAATGCCAACTTTAACAACAAAAATAATTGGAAGCAACAATTTCTTTCCCTTAATATCTCTTAAGACTCAACTCCCCAATAAAAAGACATAGACTAACAGACTGGCTACACAAACAAGACCCAACATTTTGCTGCTTTTGTGGAAACTCATTTCAGAGAAAAGGATAGACACTACCTCAGAATGAAAGGCTGGAAAACAATTTTTCCAAGCAAATGGTCTGAAGAAAAAAGCTGGAGTAGCCATTCTAATATCTAGTAAAATCGACTTCCAACCAAGAGTCATCAAAAACAAAACAAAACAAGGAGGGCCTCTTCATACTCATCAAATGTAAAATCCTCCAAGAGGAACTCTCAATTCTGAATATCCATGCTCCAAATACAAGGGCAGCCACATTCATTAAAGAAACTTTAGTAAAGCTCAAAGCACACATTGCACCTCACACAATAAGGGTGGGAGACTTCAACACACCACTTTCACCAATGGACAGATCATGGAAACAGAAAGTAAACAGGGTCACAGTGAAACTAACAGAAGTTATGAAACAAATGGATCTAAAAGATATCTACAGAACATTTTATCCTAAAACAAAAGGATATACATTCTTCTCAGCACCTCATGGTCCCTTCTCCAAAATTGACCACATAATTGGTCACAAAACAAGCCTTAGCATATACAAAAATATTGAAATTGTCCCATGCATCCTATCAGATCACCATGGACTAAGGCTGATCTTCAATAACAAAATAAATAATAGAAAGCCAACATTCCCTTGGAAAATGAACAACACTCTTCTCAATGATACCTTGGTCAAGGAAGGAATAAAGAAAGAAATTAAGGACTTTTTGGAGTTTAATGAAAATGAAGCCACAACATTCCCAAACTTATGGGACACAATGAAAGCATATCTAAGAGGGAAACTCATAGCTCTGAATGCCTCCAAAAAGAAACTAGAGAGAGCACACACTAGCAGCTTGACAACACGCCTAAAATCTCTAGAACAAAAGGAAGCAAATTCACCTAAGAGGAGTAGATGGCAGGAAATAATCAAACTCAGGGGCGAAATGAACCAAGTGGAAACAAGAAGAACTATTCAAAGAATCAACCAAACGAGGAACTGGTTCTTTGAGAAAATCAACAAGATAGATAAACCCTTAGCCAGACTCACTAGAGGGCACAGAGAAAGAATCCAAATGAACAAAATCAGAAATGAAAAGGGAGACATAACAACAGATCCTGAAGAAATCCAACACACCATCAGATCCTTCTAGAGAAGGCTATACTCAAGAAAACTGGAGAACCTGGGTGAAATGGACAAGATTCTAGACAGATACCAGGTACCAAAGTTAAATCAAGATCAGGTTAATGATCTAAACAGTCCTATATCCCCTAATGAAATAGAAGCAGTCATTAATAGTCTCCCAAACAAAAAAAGTCCAAGACCAGATGGGTTTAGTGCAGAGTTCTATCAGACCTTCAAAGAAGATCTAATCCCAGTTCTTCACAAACTATTCCTCAAAAGAGAAGCAGAAGGTACTCTACCAAACTCATTCTATGAAGCCACAATTATTCTGATACCTCAAGCACAAAAAGACCCAACAAAGATAGAGAACTTCAGACCAATTTCCCTTATGAATATCTATGCAAAAATCCTCAATAAAGTCCTCGCTAACCGAATCCAAGAACATAACAAAAACAATCATCCAACCTGACCAAGTAGGTTTCATCCCAGGGATGCAGGGATGGTTCAATATACGGAAATCCAGCAATGTAATCCAGTATATAAACAAACTCAAAGACAAAAAAAAAAAAAAAAAAAAAAACCATGATCATCTCGTTAGATGAGGAGAAAGCATGCCACAAAATCCAACAGGCATTCATGAGAAAAGTCTTGGAAAGATCAGGAATTCAAGGCCTATACCTAAACAGGATAAAAGCAATCTACAGCAAACCAGTAGCCAACATCAAAGTAAACAGTGAGAAGCTGGAAGCAATCCCACTAAAATCAGGGACTAGACAAGGCTGTCCACTCTCTCCCTACCTATTCAACATTGTATTTAAAGTCCTAGCCAGAGCAATTAGACAACAAAAGGAGATCAAGGGGATACAAATTGGAAAGGAAGAAGTCAAAATATCACTTTCTGCAGATGATATGATAGTATATATAAGTGACCCTAAAAATTCCACCAGAGAACTCCTAAGCCTGATAAACAGCTTCAATGAAGTAGCTGGATATAAAATTAACTCAAACAAGTCAATGGCCTTTCTGTACACAAAGGATAAACAGGCTGAGAAAGAAATTAGGGAAACAACACACTTCTCAATAGTCACAAATACTATAAAATACCTTGGCATGACTCAAGGAAGTGAAAGATCTGTATGATAAGAATTTCAAGTCTCTGAAGAAAGAAATTAAAGAAGATCTCAGAGGATGGAAAGATCTCCCATGCTCATGGATTGGCAGGATCAATTTAGTAAAAATGGCTATCTTGCCAAAAGCAATCTACAGATTCAATGCAATCCCCATCAAAATTCCAACTCAAATCTTCGACCAATTAGAAAGGGCAATCGGCAGATTCACCTGGAACAACAAAAAAAAAAAAAAAAAAAAAAAACTAGGATAGCAAAAACTCTTCTCAAGGATAAAAGCACCTCTGTTGGAATCAACATGCCTGACCTAAAGCTGTACTACAGAGCAATTGAGATAAAACCTGCAAGGTACTGGTATAGCGACAGACAAGTACACCAATGGAATAGAATTGAAGACCCACAGATGAACCAAAACAGCTATGGTCACTTGTTCTATGACAAGGGAGCAAAAACCATTCAGTGGAAAAAGGCAGCATTTTCAACAAATGGTACTGGCACAATTGGCGGTTATCATGTAGAAGAATGCGAACTGATCCATTCCTATCTCCTTGGACTAAAGTCAACTCTAAGTGGAATCAGGGACTCGACATAAAACCAGAGACACTGAAACTTATAGAAGAGAAAGTAGGGAAAAGCCTCGAAGATATGGGTACAGGGGAAGAATTCCTGAATAGAACTGCAATGCCTCCTGCTGTAAGATCAAGAATCGATAAATGGGACCTCATAAAGTTGCAAAGTTTCTGCAAGGCAAAAGACACTGTCAATACGACAAAAAGACCACTAACACATTGGGCAAGGATCTTTACCTATACGAAATCAGATAGGGGACTAATATCCAATATATATAAAGAACTCAAGAAGGTTGACTCCAGAAAATCAAATAACCTCATTAAAAAATGGGGCTCAGAGCTGAACAAAGAATTCTCACTTGAGGAATAACGAATGGCAGAGAAGCACCTGAAAACATGTTCAACAACATCCTTAATCATCAGGGAAATGCAAATCAAAACAACCCTGAGATTCCACCTCACACCAGTCAGAATGGCTAAGATCAAAAATTCAGGTGACAGCAGATGCTGGCAAGGATGTGGAGAAAGAGGAACACTCCTCCAGTGTTGGTGGGACTGCAAGCTTGTACAACTACACTGGAAATCACTCTGGCAGTTCCTCAGAAAATTGGACATAATAATACTGGAGGATCCCGCGATACCTCTCCTGGGCATCTATCCAGAAGATGTACCAACCGGTAAGAAGGACACATGCTCCACTATGTTCATTGCAGCCTCATATATAATAGCCAGAAGCTGGAAAGAACCCAGATGCCCCTCAACAGAGGAATGGATACAGAAAATGTGGTACGTTTACACAATGGAGTACTGCTCAGCTATTAAAAAGAATGAATTTTTGAAATTCCTAGGCAAATGGATGGACCTGGAGGGCATCATCCTGAGTGAGGTAACCCAATCACAAAGGAACTCACACAATATGTACTCACTGACAAGTGGATATGAGTCCAGAATCTTAGGATACCCATGATATAAGATATAATTTGCTAAATGCATGAAACTCAAGAAGATCGAAGACCAAAGTGTGGACACTTTACCCCTTCTTAGAATTGGAAAGAAACCCCCCTTGGAAGAAGTTACAGAGACAAAGTTTGGAGCTGAGACCAAAGGATGGACCATCTAGAGACTGCCATATCCGGGACTCCATCCCATAATCAGCTTCCAAACGCTGACACCATTGCAGACACTATCAAGAATTTGCTGAAAGGACCCAGACAGAACTGTCTCTTGTGAGAATATGCCGGGTCTAGCAAACACAGAAGTGGAGGCTCACAGTCAGCTATTGGAAGGATCACAGGGCCCCCAATGGAGGAGCTAGAGAAAGTACCCAAGGAGCCAAAGAGATCTGCAATCCTATAGGTGGAACAGCAATATGAAATAACCAGTACCCCCCCCCTTGGAGCTTTTGCCTCTAGCTGCATATGAATCAGAAAATGGCCTAGTGGGCCATCATTGTAAAGAGAGGCCCATTACTCATGCAAACTTTATATACCTCAGTATGGGAGAACAAGAGGTCCAAGAAGAGGGAGTGGGTGGTTGGGTGAGTGAGTGGGGGAGCGTGTGGGGGACTTTTGGGATAGCATTGGAAATGTAAATGAAATAAATACCCCCCCCAATAAAAAATTGAAAAAAAAATATAGAAAAGAGTTATGTTAAAATAATTTATTTGATTTCACATTTCCTTTACATTAAGATAGAGAAATTGAGGATCCATACAGTGCTGGAAGATTCTTAGTGGTTTTTACAGGAAAAGGAAAAGTCCCAACATGTCTTCACTGAGGACTTGAGCTCTCATCACAAGGTGACCACGGCAGCTGAAAGTTGTTGCCTCCAGGGAGAGAGGCAGGAAGTCCATGTTGAACTGGCAATGGATAGGTGGCATTCCAGGCGTCCCATCTGGGAACCAGTGAGTCCTGACTGCACATCATCAGTGATAGGTTCCCAGGAAGCTGTCCCGAAGATGCAGACATGCCATAATCCCAAGGCTGGTATACTGGAGATGGCATCACCATTGGAGTTTGAGGGCTTGAGGAAGGCCTGGGATGACCAGACCGGTTATACAGAGCACCTGAGAGGAAAAGAAAGAGAGAGAGAGAAAGCATAAACATGGCACCCTCATTCTCTCTGAGTCACTCTAAGTAATTGCCTGGCCTCTGGGTCAGAGTCAACTATGAACAAGTCCAAATTCCATTGCCATGAGGTGACACGGGAAGTTAGACATTGGGGGCCAGAATTTGTGCTGTATGCAACAACACAGCCCTGTGGGAATGGGGCTTCACTCCATAGTCTGCTCAGCTCTGTCCTCATGAAGGACAGGCCATCTGATGCCACGACTTTCAGAACCCCAAGTGTCTATGTAGAAGAGACTCACCTGGAACACGGCCTCTCTGACATTGGGGGTCGAAGATCCTTTCCAGATAATCTCTATAAGGAGAATACAAGGGTACAGCCCTGGATCTCTCTCTACTGAGGGTCGAGTGCAGATCCTTCATGGTCCACATCAGGCCCAAACAGCTTTGGATGTCCTTGAACAGGCCTCGATGATAGAGACGCTGGCAAACAAGACTGCTCTTCTGCTTGATCTTCTGGCCTGGGTGGCCAATTTCCCATTCAACCACTTGCCACTCCTGCAGGAAGATCTTGATTTCAGGGTCGGTCCATGGGCTACAGGAAGGGCCTGCAGAGACAGAGGGGCAAGATGAGTATATTGGAGGTCACACACTCATACCTGTCACCTTTCCTCAGGGATTCTCCCTGCACATTGAACTGACAAAAATGGTTACTTTCTGTTATCAAGACCTTGGGAACACTTGCAGGAGAGCCCAGAATCCAGAGTCTACCAGGCTCTTAATACCAAGAGATACACTCACTGGGAATTCATCAGTGTCTTCAGCTTTGGAAAATGAATAGGAGTTCAGATTTAGGTTTTAGCCAAGGGCAGGTTTCAGGCAATATAATCCAACCTTGGAAGACCACACTGTCTCAACTTAAAAATGTCAGAGACACCGAGTGAAACCAAGGTCAGTTCATTGAAGTTTCTTTTATGTATTGGGGTTTCCTTCCATGGTGCTGGCCATCCTACAGCTCACTAACACTAAGCCCAACCTATCTAGGACATCCCACTGATGTGCTTGCCTCTGGCTCCCCCTCCCAAGTACTGGAATTAAAGGCATGGGATGCCAATGTCACACATTTCCTAAATATCTTCACTTCTTGGAAACTTAAGCTGAAAAGCAGACACCAACACAGAACTTTAATGGTTTGTTTCCTTCTTACTATGATATAATCAACTTGACGACAAAGAACAGCCATGACAAGACCACCTCCTGTCAACTCCTGACTATGAAGCCACCTTCGGTCATGCCTCCTTTCCAAAGGAAACCATAACCGGTATACAATCACAGATGGGTGATAAAGCCATCCAAGGAGAAATGGCAAATGCATTGTATATTTAACAGTGTCATAGTCATACCTAACGTGATAGAATATCCCCCACACAAGTCCAAATGCAAGGGAATATATCAAAGGATATATGGGAGTTCCAATCCTTCCAACAGGAAATCAGAATTTCATCACCCTTGTACACCATCAGTGATGAGTTCCCCTTAAGCTTTCCAATAGTGGGAGGGATGCGATAATGCCAACGTGCATACCTGGAGAGATGGCACCACCAATGCAGAGGGAAGGTGCATAGGAAGCTGGGGGATTCCCGTGCCCATCAAACCAAGGACCTGAGTGAGGGGAGAGGAAAGAGAAGGCGTTTAAAATGGCACCCTCACTCTCTTTCAGGCGCTAGAAGCGATTGTCTGGACTCTGGGTCAGAGTCAAGTATGAACAAGAAGAAATTCCATTGCCTTGGAGTGACAGAGGAAGTTTGACACACGGAGCAGGCCACTATGGGAAATAAAGGCCTATGGGAAAAGGACTTGCAGCAGTTGTGTGCTCTGCTCTATGCCCAGCTGATGCTTTTCTCTGGGACCTCAAAATCCCCTCTACACAAGAGACTCACCTGGCACATAGCCTCCCTGGGATCTGGGGTGGCCCAAGATCTCGTACAGGATCCAATCATAAGGCGAATACAAGCGGTAAGCCCGGGGCCTCTCGTTACAAAGACGTGTGTGCAGGTCCTTCATCTTCACCATTACATCAAGGCAGCTATTCTTGCTCTTCCTCAGACCCCGATTAGAGAGGCGTCTGCTAAGGAACTTGGCCTTCTCATGCATCTTATTGCCTGGGTCTCCGAGTTCATATTCAACCATTGCCCACTCTTCCAGCAAGATCCAGATTTCATCCTCAATCCACGGGCTATCCCACGGACCTGCGAGGCAAAGAGGGATGCGATGAGGATATCAAAGGTAACACACATGACCATGTCAACTTTGCTTAGGGACTTTCCCTGCACACTGATTGGCCAACAATGGCTTCCCTCATTTATCAAGTGGTTAGGAACACAGTCTTACCAGCCCTGTTACAGCACCTACCCTGCTCTTCACAGTAAGAAGTACACTCATTGGGAAAGCATAGGTGTCTGCAGATTTAGGGATGGTTTGGTCCCAGAATACAATGGGATCCACAGCATTAGTGCTACCAGGGAATGTTGGATCTGTAGAGACTCATAACCACATCCACGACAGGGAGACACTCAGAGCCTTCTGGGACAAGGGCATACATCAGGGACCACTGAATGCTGGCCTATCCTTGCTACAGATGTCCAAGTCCGGGCTCTTTCATCTACTCGAAGTCACAGAGCAAGAGAATAGGAGAGCAGGGATTTCACTCTGAATACCTGAGGAACTTTGGCCTTCCTGCCTCAGCCTCCTCCTTCTCCTATTGGCTTCTTTGTCATTTCTCACACTTTGGACTCGGTTATCTTCTCTCTGTGCAGAAAGGAAACAATTACATATTAAAGCAGGTTGCAAGCTACAGGAATCCCTGTTCCCCAGCTGTGAATGGACTCAGGTAGCAGCCTCCAGTTGCATAAGCTAAAACAATGCACCCTTACTTCCTCATTCACAGATGCTGGTCCATTCTCTTCTAATGGGAAAGTTGGCCTGTGAGGTTAATCCAAAGAGGAGCGACAGTGAACAGGGCAGGAGCCCTTGATCAAGTGGAGGAAAGAAACGGAAGCACCTCTCCTTTGAGAAGACCACAGCCACTCACTCTCTTCAGTTCACATTCTTACCATTTTCTGCAGGGGAAAAAATTCCCTTTCAAAATCTAGTCAACTCCAGCTGTGCTACAGACACAGTAAGCTATCAAGAGAAACTGTGTGAAACTACACTTTTCCATCCTAAGTCACACAACATGGGTGTCTGACAGGTGGCCATACTGGCATTCACTGCTAAGAGGAATGGAGATTCTCAGAAATTGAACATCATTCTTGGCTACATAGTTGGTTGTGGGCTAAAACCTAGAAACCCAAGGACAAAATAAATGTAGTTGGTGTACCTCTTCAATTTACAGACATGGGTTCAAATTCAAGGTAGCTAACCATATTTTGTATGTGCCGAGGCACAAATATGCCAGTTACCCTACAGAAAATAGGAGTGAATTTAATTGCCCCCAAATCACCTGCATTTTGTCTCTTGAGCTTCCTTTCCCGAACACAGTGAGGAAACTAGGGTCCAATGTGTCCCGGTGTTCACAAGAGTCTGCGGTGCAAGGAGCTCTGCTTACTTCCCTGGAAGACTACAAGTCGGAGACTCCTGTGCAAATGTGGTTCTTTATAAAGCTCTACGGTTTAATTGAATCTGACCCACCCAACCTGTATGTTTAGGGTGGCTCAATTGTTGACCTGGTGCCTTTAATCCTATATCCCATGCTAAGGAAAGAAACAGGCTCATGAGCAGGATCTCCTAGGCTACATAAGCAAGACCCCACAGTCTCCACTGAAAATGACCAAAGAAACTAGGCCAATTAATTTAAGTTCATTTGCTGAGACAGAGTTTATTCACCTAGTTCTGGGCATTCTTCAACTCACTAAAGTTAAGACCAAAATCTGGTGTCTGATACACCGATCGATCCACTGCCTATAGCTCTCTCTCTCACATGCTGGGATCTAAAGTAAGGCCCAGACATTAACACATTTACTAAATACCTTCTTAGGTGTCCTGGCTTTCTCCTCTGGATGAAGGCATAGGATTCTCAGGTGCTGCACCCCCATGTCTGCCTAGATGCTGCCATGATTCCTCTCTTCATGATATGGGGCTGAACTTCAGAACCCCAATGCCATTCCCAGTTAAATGTTTTCATTCCTAAGAGTTGTTGGACATGGAGTCTCTTCAGAGCAATGGGAACTCAAAATCAGGCAGAAGTTGGTACCAGCACTGAGATACTGATGTCATAGACCTGTACACGTTTTGATTTAAAGGAAAGTGGATTTGGGGACTTTAGATCAGAAAAGCCATGGAATGTCTTAAGTGGAGCTGGGTGGGTTATTCCAGCAGGGACATGGATGTCACTGATGCTGACGGTGAACTGAACTGTGGGTGTAGGCCTCAAGAGGTTTGTTTCAGAGGAGAAGAATGTTAGTATGTGGCCTAGAGACTGGTTTTTCTGATATTTGGTTGGAAAATATGGCTGCTTTTTGCCCTTGTCTGAAGAATCTGTTTGAGGCTAAGGTGAAAAGACTGAGAACATTTGAAATTGCAAAGGGTGTCTATAAAATGTCTTTAAAAGAATAGACTTTGTTCTTTGATTTACAGTGATCAGGAGCTTAAGGATAAACATAACAATCATAAGACTAAAACAACAACAAAAAAATCTATGGTTCAAAGGCAAGCAGATCTTTGAGTTCATGATGATCTTGGCTCATTCCAAGCCCTAGGTGAAAAAAAGGTTAAGTACAGGCGTGGTGGTGCACACCTTTAATCCCAAGACTCAGGAGACAGAGGCCTGTGTATCTCTGAATTTAAGGTCGTCTACAGATTAAGTTCCAGGAGAGCCAAGCATAGGCAATGAATGAAATCACTGAACACAGAAAGTTGGTAAAGATGGAATAGAACATGGGGTGCCATGTTCCAGTACACCAAGCAGTAGAACCCTGCAGCTTTGGCCCAGTACAAATTAGGCATCAAGTATGTTGCAACCTATTATTAAAATGGGTTCAACCTCGACTCTAACCTGCCATCCCACAAATGAACTTGAAGAGAAATGTCATTAGAGTATGGGGGAAGTGGACTTGTTCATCAATACTTTTTAGGAGGCGAGCTCAATCTTTGGCAGCAGTTCAGTCCCATAGCAAACCGCAAATAGGATACAGTTGTTGCAGACCAGTCCTCCAGGCAGGCAGATATCACATTCAAACCAGCAGCTTCAGTCCCTTCTCTACTCAGACACACAAGGCACAAACCAGAAGCTACAATCTGATCAGGAAGAAACTGACAGATATGACAACTGGCCTGAGGAGAGCCCACAAAGCAGAAATCTGATGCAGGAATCTAGGTAGGATTTCTTGGATGAGGGTTTCTCAATCGGGGCTAGCTTTTCCACCTGTAATCACTCAATGTCCCTAGGTAGGGCAAACCAATACTTGTGTATACTTAGGGAAGAATAGTGACTCAGAGAAAACCAAACCGCTGCTCAGTGCTCATTCCCCGTAATGTTTGTAGAGACATTTTATACGCCAACATCACAGGTCCTTTCACTTGTTTGCTACATCAAACATCCTTTCACCTGTGTCTGCTTCAGCAAAACATCCTTTACCCGTGTCTTCCTCAGGGAGAAATCCTTTCACCTCTGTGCCTCAAGAAAACATCCTTTCAAATAATTAACTTTGCAAAGAAACTAGGAGTTTCCTTCAATGTGACTCTAGCTTTCCAATCAGGAATAGAGGAGGTTAGTGGGACAATTGATGCTGGTTAAATAGAGCATAGAAATTAGAGTTTATTATAATAAAGAGACCACCATCACTGAGGTGAAATCTTCTGAGAAGTGTTATCTGAGAGCACTAAGAAGCTGTGTTCCAGAGATTGCCAAGAATGTACCTCATGCTGTATCTGTATGTGGTAATCGGTGAGATTCACCCAGGTGGTACTGATTTTTAAGATATGAAGGGGTTGTGGAGAGCAGCTGAGCCTTGGCTCTCAGAGATACCAGGGAAGGCCCTTTGTTGTTGTTGTTGTTGCTGCTGTTTTCTTAATGTTTTGTAGTTTGTTTATTTTTAATGGTTTTTTTTTTTCCTTTTCCTTTCATATAAAAGTCATCAATATATTTTCACCCCAAAGGCTGGCCCACTCCAAATCTCTACTTGATCTCTGAGTAAGTGGACTCCCTGGGTATTACCTCTACCTGATCCATAAAGTCTATGCAGGTTTAAGATCATCCTCTCCCACTGAGTCTAGACAAGGCAGCCCTATGCTACTTATGTGCCTAAGGCCTCAGATCATTGCATGTATGCTCGTTGTTTGGTAGGTCAGACTCTAGGTGTTCCCAGGGATCCAGGTTATATGTGACTGTGGGGTTGCCCTTGCCTTCAGCACCTCGGTAAGCCTGTGTGTGAAGATGCAGCCCTAGTTGCAGTTGATAAATTAGGACTGAAGGAGTCAGGCAAAGAATTAGTGACTAGGTACATTGAAGGGAGCCTTTGAGAGGCTATTGGTGAAGCCTACATGTAGTAGAAGTCCCCAGCCCTTTGGAGTTGCCAATACCATGGGATGACCAACAAGAATAGCAGTAACAAAGTGTCATCCACCAAAGCCTAGAGTACTATAGAGGGCAGAGATGAAGAAGTGACCCAAGTCCTATGGAGGAGCCTAGATGATCATGTGTGGATCCCAGACATTAGAACAAGAACCTGCAACTTAAGGTTACCTTTTAGACTTGAGGATATTAGAGAGACCAGAGGCATAGATAAGCAGCACAGCAAAGCTCTTAACAAAGCTGGTAACAGACATGGAGATACAGAGTTTGGAGTTTGCACAGATGAATTTTTATCTTGCAATGGTTCAGCATTTCTGCACTGTAACTTTTTCAAGTAGGAATATATATCCTGTGATGTTGGAGGTATATGATCGGCTTTGTGATTTTGATTTTATACAGCACTACACTTAAGTCATTGACTGAACATTAAACCACATGATCACATTATGGCCTTTCGAATTTTTTTTTTTTGAGAGTGTTGTATAGTATGGGGACTTTGTCATTAGACTGCATATTTTAGCATTATGCTATAGCTAGGTATAGCCCATAGACTCTTGTGTTTGAACAAGGGGCCAGGGAGAGGAATGTGGTGGTTTGAGTATGCTTGGCTCACAGACTGGCTTTAGGTGACCCCTTTAGGAGCTTCATCAACTCAAAACACATCTCCCCCCAAACCCAGAAAACCCCTGCTCTAACCTCAGTTAGTGCATGCACTTCCTAGGGAGGATGATACCATGCAGGCAATGTAGAACTTTCTTCTTTTCTGGCCTTCTTGTAGACCTATAACATATATATATATATATATATATATATATATATATATATATATATGTCTCAGAAGAGAGCCCTAGGTTATGATTCATTTAAAAATTAAACAATTTATGGACCTTAATTAGACGTAGAGTGATGTAATTGTACAACGTGGAATGTCAAGTGCAATATAAATGGATACTAGACACATAGATACAAAGATACATAGATACATAGATACACAGATACACAGATACATACATACATTGACACATAGATACCTAGATACCTAGATACATAGATACATACATATGGGGAGATATAGAGACAGATAAAGATCAAGATAGATAGATGTTGACATATATATATATATATATATATATATATATATATATATATATATGTGTGTGTGTGTGTGTGTGTTTGTATGTACATGTGAAACACCAGGCCATTATTAGACCTAACAGAACCATCTTTTCTACCTCTATATGAGATAGAAAATGAGTTTGGTGGCAATGTCCCTTGACAGACATTCATTTTAATATCTGAAACCTAAATATTTAGATAAGTTTTCATATTCTCTAAATTGACATTGCATCTACCACCCACGTACAACTCAATTTTGAACCCATTATCGCTTTATTCTCAAAAAATCGAGTCTGTGGATCACTGACCAGAACTCCTCCATCAAGAGCGGCAGATAATGAAAGAGCTGCTCAGCTGTTGTCTGTGAAGTAGAGAGAGTTGCAGACTCAGGGTCAGGAATCTTATGAAAATGGAGGGTAGACAACAGGGATCAGGTACCCACAAAATGAACCTCACCATGAAGTACCACATCCCCTACCCCTATACTTATGTCCCCTACTAAAGTGACAAGAATGAAACATGAAAAGAGTTATGTAGGCCTCAGCATCGGCGGGAGCCATCTTGCTTCCGGGACTCCACAGCAAGTAGTCTGCACAGGTGAGAGTGTGCACTAGAGAAGCTAACAGCTTCTGTGACAGCACAAAGCAACACAGCTTCTGGGAAAGGTCCAGTTTTTGGCCTTCATCTTCGGCCAGGATGGAAGTCCTAAGGCCAGATATCTGTGCACCTTTCTTATAAGAGGAGATCTTGTCTGCTGAGAGTGCTCTGACCATTGAAACTCAGAGGAGAGAGCTAGTCTCTCAGGTCTGCTGATTTAGGCTAACAGAATCACCAGAGGAACAATCTCTAACCAGAGACAACTATAACAACTAACTGCAGAGATTACCAGATTGTGAAAGGTAAACGTAGGAATCTTACTAAGAGAAACCAAGACTACTCTCCATCATCAGAACCCAGCACTCCCACATCGTCCAGTCCAGGGCACCCCATCACACCCAAAATGCTAGACCCAGATTTAAAAGCATATCTCATGATGATGGTAGAGGACATCAAGAAGGACTTTAATAACTCACTTAAAGAAATACAGAAGAACACTGCTAAACAGGTAGAAGACCTTAAAGAGGAAGCACAAAAATCCCTTAAAGAATTGCAGGAAAACACAACCAAAGAGGTGATGGAATTGAATAAAACCATGAAAGACCTAAAAAGGGAAGTAGACACAATAAAGAAAAGTCAAAGTGAGGCAACGCTGGAGCTGGAGATAGAAACCCTGGGAAAGAAATCTGGAACCATAGATTCGAGCATCAGCAACAGAATACAAGAGATGGAAGACAGAATCTCAGGTGCAGAAGATTCCATAGAGAACATCGGCACAACAATCAAAGAAAGTGGAAAATGCAAAACGATCCTAACTCAAAACATCCAGGAAATCCAGGACACAATGAGAAGACCAAACCTATGGATAATAGGAGTAGATGAGAATGAAGATTTTCAACTCAAAAGACAAGCAAATATCTTCAACAAAATTATAGAAGAAAACTTCCCAAATCTAAAGAAAGAGATGCCCATGAACATACAAGAAGTCTACAGAACTCCAAATAGACTGGACTAGAAAAGAAATTCCTCCAGACACATAATAATCAGAACCAAAAAGGCACTAAATAAAGATAGAATATTAAAAGCAGTAAGGGAAAAAGGTCAAGTAACATATAAAGGCAAGCCTATCAGAATTACACCAGATATTTCACCAGAGACTATGAAAGTCAGAAGAGCCTGGACAGATGTTATACAGACACTAAGAGTACACAAATGCCAGCCCAGCCTACTATACCCAGCCAAACTCTCAATTACCATATATGGAGAAACCAAAGTATTCCACGACAAAACCAAATTCACACATTATCTTTCCCCGAATCCAGCCCTTCAAAGGATAATAACAGAAAAAAAAAAAAACAAACAATACAAAGATGGAAACCATGTCCTAGAAAAAGCAAGAAGGTAATCCCTCAACAAACCTAAAAGATGACAGCCACAAGAACAGAATGCCAACTTTAACAACAAAAATAATTGGAAGCAACAATTTCTTTCCCTTAATATCTCTTAAGACTCAACTCCCCAATAAAAAGACATAGACTAACAGACTGGCTACACAAACAAGACCCAACATTTTGCTGCTTTTGTGGAAACTCATTTCAGAGAAAAGGATAGACACTACCTCAGAATGAAAGGCTGGAAAACAATTTTTCCAAGCAAATGGTCTGAAGAAAAAAGCTGGAGTAGCCATTCTAATATCTAGTAAAATCGACTTCCAACCAAGAGTCATCAAAAACAAAACAAAACAAGGAGGGCCTCTTCATACTCATCAAATGTAAAATCCTCCAAGAGGAACTCTCAATTCTGAATATCCATGCTCCAAATACAAGGGCAGCCACATTCATTAAAGAAACTTTAGTAAAGCTCAAAGCACACATTGCACCTCACACAATAAGGGTGGGAGACTTCAACACACCACTTTCACCAATGGACAGATCATGGAAACAGAAAGTAAACAGGGTCACAGTGAAACTAACAGAAGTTATGAAACAAATGGATCTAAAAGATATCTACAGAACATTTTATCCTAAAACAAAAGGATATACATTCTTCTCAGCACCTCATGGTCCCTTCTCCAAAATTGACCACATAATTGGTCACAAAACAAGCCTTAGCATATACAAAAATATTGAAATTGTCCCATGCATCCTATCAGATCACCATGGACTAAGGCTGATCTTCAATAACAAAATAAATAATAGAAAGCCAACATTCCCTTGGAAAATGAACAACACTCTTCTCAATGATACCTTGGTCAAGGAAGGAATAAAGAAAGAAATTAAGGACTTTTTGGAGTTTAATGAAAATGAAGCCACAACATTCCCAAACTTATGGGACACAATGAAAGCATATCTAAGAGGGAAACTCATAGCTCTGAATGCCTCCAAAAAGAAACTAGAGAGAGCACACACTAGCAGCTTGACAACACGCCTAAAATCTCTAGAACAAAAGGAAGCAAATTCACCTAAGAGGAGTAGATGGCAGGAAATAATCAAACTCAGGGGCGAAATGAACCAAGTGGAAACAAGAAGAACTATTCAAAGAATCAACCAAACGAGGAACTGGTTCTTTGAGAAAATCAACAAGATAGATAAACCCTTAGCCAGACTCACTAGAGGGCACAGAGAAAGAATCCAAATGAACAAAATCAGAAATGAAAAGGGAGACATAACAACAGATCCTGAAGAAATCCAACACACCATCAGATCCTTCTAGAGAAGGCTATACTCAAGAAAACTGGAGAACCTGGGTGAAATGGACAAGATTCTAGACAGATACCAGGTACCAAAGTTAAATCAAGATCAGGTTAATGATCTAAACAGTCCTATATCCCCTAATGAAATAGAAGCAGTCATTAATAGTCTCCCAAACAAAAAAAGTCCAAGACCAGATGGGTTTAGTGCAGAGTTCTATCAGACCTTCAAAGAAGATCTAATCCCAGTTCTTCACAAACTATTCCTCAAAAGAGAAGCAGAAGGTACTCTACCAAACTCATTCTATGAAGCCACAATTATTCTGATACCTCAAGCACAAAAAGACCCAACAAAGATAGAGAACTTCAGACCAATTTCCCTTATGAATATCTATGCAAAAATCCTCAATAAAGTCCTCGCTAACCGAATCCAAGAACATAACAAAAACAATCATCCAACCTGACCAAGTAGGTTTCATCCCAGGGATGCAGGGATGGTTCAATATACGGAAATCCAGCAATGTAATCCAGTATATAAACAAACTCAAAGACAAAAAAAAAAAAAAAAAAAAAAAAAACCATGATCATCTCGTTAGATGAGGAGAAAGCATGCCACAAAATCCAACAGGCATTCATGAGAAAAGTCTTGGAAAGATCAGGAATTCAAGGCCTATACCTAAACAGGATAAAAGCAATCTACAGCAAACCAGTAGCCAACATCAAAGTAAACAGTGAGAAGCTGGAAGCAATCCCACTAAAATCAGGGACTAGACAAGGCTGTCCACTCTCTCCCTACCTATTCAACATTGTATTTAAAGTCCTAGCCAGAGCAATTAGACAACAAAAGGAGATCAAGGGGATACAAATTGGAAAGGAAGAAGTCAAAATATCACTTTCTGCAGATGATATGATAGTATATATAAGTGACCCTAAAAATTCCACCAGAGAACTCCTAAGCCTGATAAACAGCTTCAATGAAGTAGCTGGATATAAAATTAACTCAAACAAGTCAATGGCCTTTCTGTACACAAAGGATAAACAGGCTGAGAAAGAAATTAGGGAAACAACACACTTCTCAATAGTCACAAATACTATAAAATACCTTGGCATGACTCAAGGAAGTGAAAGATCTGTATGATAAGAATTTCAAGTCTCTGAAGAAAGAAATTAAAGAAGATCTCAGAGGATGGAAAGATCTCCCATGCTCATGGATTGGCAGGATCAATTTAGTAAAAATGGCTATCTTGCCAAAAGCAATCTACAGATTCAATGCAATCCCCATCAAAATTCCAACTCAAATCTTCGACCAATTAGAAAGGGCAATCGGCAGATTCACCTGGAACAACAAAAAAAAAAAAAAAAAAAAAAAAAAAAAAAAACTAGGATAGCAAAAACTCTTCTCAAGGATAAAAGCACCTCTGTTGGAATCAACATGCCTGACCTAAAGCTGTACTACAGAGCAATTGAGATAAAACCTGCAAGGTACTGGTATAGCGACAGACAAGTACACCAATGGAATAGAATTGAAGACCCACAGATGAACCCAAACAGCTATGGTCACTTGTTCTATGACAAGGGAGCAAAAACCATTCAGTGGAAAAAGGCAGCATTTTCAACAAATGGTACTGGCACAATTGGCGGTTATCATGTAGAAGAATGCGAACTGATCCATTCCTATCTCCTTGGACTAAAGTCAACTCTAAGTGGAATCAGGGACTCGACATAAAACCAGAGACACTGAAACTTATAGAAGAGAAAGTAGGGAAAAGCCTCGAAGATATGGGTACAGGGGAAGAATTCCTGAATAGAACTGCAATGCCTCCTGCTGTAAGATCAAGAATCGATAAATGGGACCTCATAAAGTTGCAAAGTTTCTGCAAGGCAAAAGACACTGTCAATACGACAAAAAGACCACTAACACATTGGGCAAGGATCTTTACCTATACGAAATCAGATAGGGGACTAATATCCAATATATATAAAGAACTCAAGAAGGTTGACTCCAGAAAATCAAATAACCTCATTAAAAAATGGGGCTCAGAGCTGAACAAAGAATTCTCACTTGAGGAATAACGAATGGCAGAGAAGCACCTGAAAACATGTTCAACAACATCCTTAATCATCAGGGAAATGCAAATCAAAACAACCCTGAGATTCCACCTCACACCAGTCAGAATGGCTAAGATCAAAAATTCAGGTGACAGCAGATGCTGGCAAGGATGTGGAGAAAGAGGAACACTCCTCCAGTGTTGGTGGGACTGCAAGCTTGTACAACTACACTGGAAATCACTCTGGCAGTTCCTCAGAAAATTGGACATAATAATACTGGAGGATCCCGCGATACCTCTCCTGGGCATCTATCCAGAAGATGTACCAACCGGTAAGAAGGACACATGCTCCACTATGTTCATTGCAGCCTCATATATAATAGCCAGAAGCTGGAAAGAACCCAGATGCCCCTCAACAGAGGAATGGATACAGAAAATGTGGTACGTTTACACAATGGAGTACTGCTCAGCTATTAAAAAGAATGAATTTTTGAAATTCCTAGGCAAATGGATGGACCTGGAGGGCATCATCCTGAGTGAGGTAACCCAATCACAAAGGAACTCACACAATATGTACTCACTGACAAGTGGATATGAGTCCAGAATCTTAGGATACCCATGATATAAGATATAATTTGCTAAATGCATGAAACTCAAGAAGATCGAAGACCAAAGTGTGGACACTTTACCCCTTCTTAGAATTGGAAAGAAACCCCCCTTGGAAGAAGTTACAGAGACAAAGTTTGGAGCTGAGACCAAAGGATGGACCATCTAGAGACTGCCATATCCGGGACTCCATCCCATAATCAGCTTCCAAACGCTGACACCATTGCAGACACTATCAAGAATTTGCTGAAAGGACCCAGACAGAACTGTCTCTTGTGAGAATATGCCGGGTCTAGCAAACACAGAAGTGGAGGCTCACAGTCAGCTATTGGAAGGATCACAGGGCCCCCAATGGAGGAGCTAGAGAAAGTACCCAAGGAGCCAAAGAGATCTGCAATCCTATAGGTGGAACAGCAATATGAAATAACCAGTACCCCCCCCCCCTTGGAGCTTTTGCCTCTAGCTGCATATGAATCAGAAAATGGCCTAGTGGGCCATCATTGTAAAGAGAGGCCCATTACTCATGCAAACTTTATATACCTCAGTATGGGAGAACAAGAGGTCCAAGAAGAGGGAGTGGGTGGTTGGGTGAGTGAGTGGGGGAGCGTGTGGGGGACTTTTGGGATAGCATTGGAAATGTAAATGAAATAAATACCCCCCCCAATAAAAAATTGAAAAAAAAAATAAAGAAAAGAGTTATGTTAAAATAATTTATTTGATTTCACATTTCCTTTACATTAAGATAGAGAAATTGAGGATCCATACAGTGCTGGAAGATTCTTAGTGGTTTTTACAGGAAAAGGAAAAGTCCCAACATGTCTTCACTGAGGACTTGAGCTCTCATCACAAGGTGACCACGGCAGCTGAAAGTTGTTGCCTCCAGGGAGAGAGGCAGGAAGTCCATGTTGAACTGGCAATGGATAGGTGGCATTCCAGGCGTCCCATCTGGGAACCAGTGAGTCCTGACTGCACATCATCAGTGATAGGTTCCCAGGAAGCTGTCCCGAAGATGCAGACATGCCATAATCCCAAGGCTGGTATACTGGAGATGGCATCACCATTGGAGTTTGAGGGCTTGAGGAAGGCCTGGGATGACCAGACCGGTTATACAGAGCACCTGAGAGGAAAAGAAAGAGAGAGAGAGAAAGCATAAACATGGCACCCTCATTCTCTCTGAGTCACTCTAAGTAATTGCCTGGCCTCTGGGTCAGAGTCAACTATGAACAAGTCCAAATTCCATTGCCATGAGGTGACACGGGAAGTTAGACATTGGGGGCCAGAATTTGTGCTGTATGCAACAACACAGCCCTGTGGGAATGGGGCTTCACTCCATAGTCTGCTCAGCTCTGTCCTCATGAAGGACAGGCCATCTGATGCCACGACTTTCAGAACCCCAAGTGTCTATGTAGAAGAGACTCACCTGGAACACGGCCTCTCTGACATTGGGGGTCGAAGATCCTTTCCAGATAATCTCTATAAGGAGAATACAAGGGTACAGCCCTGGATCTCTCTCTACTGAGAGTCGAGTGCAGATCCTTCATGGTCCACATCAGGCCCAAACAGCTTTGGATGTCCTTGAACAGGCCTCGATGATAGAGACGCTGGCAAACAAGACTGCTCTTCTGCTTGATCTTCTGGCCTGGGTGGCCAATTTCCCATTCAACCACTTGCCACTCCTGCAGGAAGATCTTGATTTCAGGGTCGGTCCATGGGCTACAGGAAGGGCCTGCAGAGACAGAGGGGCAAGATGAGTATATTGGAGGTCACACACTCATACCTGTCACCTTTCCTCAGGGATTCTCCCTGCACATTGAACTGACAAAAATGGTTACTTTCTGTTATCAAGACCTTGGGAACACTTGCAGGAGAGCCCAGAATCCAGAGTCTACCAGGCTCTTAATACCAAGAGATACACTCACTGGGAATTCATCAGTGTCTTCAGCTTTGGAAAATGAATAGGAGTTCAGATTTAGGTTTTAGCCAAGGGCAGGTTTCAGGCAATATAATCCAACCTTGGAAGACCACACTGTCTCAACTTAAAAATGTCAGAGACACCGAGTGAAACCAAGGTCAGTTCATTGAAGTTTCTTTTATGTATTGGGGTTTCCTTCCATGGTGCTGGCCATCCTACAGCTCACTAACACTAAGCCCAACCTATCTAGGACATCCCACTGATGTGCTTGCCTCTGGCTCCCCCTCCCAAGTACTGGAATTAAAGGCATGGGATGCCAATGTCACACATTTCCTAAATATCTTCACTTCTTGGAAACTTAAGCTGAAAAGCAGACACCAACACAGAACTTTAATGGTTTGTTTCCTTCTTACTATGATATAATCAACTTGACGACAAAGAACAGCCATGACAAGACCACCTCCTGTCAACTCCTGACTATGAAGCCACCTTTGGTCATGCCTCCTTTCCAAAGGAAACCATAACCGGTATACAATCACAGATGGGTGATAAAGCCATCCAAGGAGAAATGGCAAATGCATTGTATATTTAACAGTGTCATAGTCATACCTAACGTGATAGAATATCCCCCACACAAGTCCAAATGCAAGGGAATATATCAAAGGATATATGGGAGTTCCAATCCTTCCAACAGGAAATCAGAATTTCATCACCCTTGTACACCATCAGTGATGAGTTCCCCTTAAGCTTTCCAATAGTGGGAGGGATGCGATAATGCCAACGTGCATACCTGGAGAGATGGCACCACCAATGCAGAGGGAAGGTGCATAGGAAGCTGGGGGATTCCCGTGCCCATCAAACCAAGGACCTGAGTGAGGGGAGAGGAAAGAGAAGGCGTTTAAAATGGCACCCTCACTCTCTTTCAGGCGCTAGAAGCGATTGTCTGGACTCTGGGTCAGAGTCAAGTATGAACAAGAAGAAATTCCATTGCCTTGGTGTGACAGAGGAAGTTTGACACACGGAGCAGGCCACTATGGGAAATAAAGGCCTATGGGAAAAGGACTTGCAGCAGTTGTGTGCTCTGCTCTATGCCCAGCTGATGCTTTTCTCTGGAACCTCAAAATCCCCTCTACACAAGAGACTCACCTGGCACATAGCCTCCCTGGGATCTGGGGTGGCCCAAGATCTCGTACAGGATCCAATCATAAGGCGAATACAAGCGGTAAGCCCGGGGCCTCTCGTTACAAAGACGTGTGTGCAGGTCCTTCATCTTCACCATTACATCAAGGCAGCTATTCTTGCTCTTCCTCAGACCCCGATTAGAGAGGCGTCTGCTAAGGAACTTGGCCTTCTCATGCATCTTATTGCCTGGGTCTCCGAGTTCATATTCAACCATTGCCCACTCTTCCAGCAAGATCCAGATTTCATCCTCAATCCACGGGCTATCCCACGGACCTGCGAGGCAAAGAGGGATGCGATGAGGATATCAAAGGTAACACACATGACCATGTCAACTTTGCTTAGGGACTTTCCCTGCACACTGATTGGCCAACAATGGCTTCCCTCATTTATCAAGTGGTTAGGAACACAGTCTTACCAGCCCTGTTACAGCACCTACCCTGCTCTTCACAGTAAGAAGTACACTCATTGGGAAAGCATAGGTGTCTGCAGATTTAGGGATGGTTTGGTCCCAGAATACAATGGGATCCACAGCATTAGTGCTACCAGGGAATGTTGGATCTGTAGAGACTCATAACCACATCCACGACAGGGAGACACTCAGAGCCTTCTGGGACAAGGGCATACATCAGGGACCACTGAATGCTGGCCTATCCTTGCTACAGATGTCCAAGTCCGGGCTCTTTCATCTACTCGAAGTCACAGAGCAAGAGAATAGGAGAGCAGGGATTTCACTCTGAATACCTGAGGAACTTTGGCCTTCCTGCCTCAGCCTCCTCCTTCTCCTATTGGCTTCTTTGTCATTTCTCACACTTTGGACTCGGTTATCTTCTCTCTGTGCAGAAAGGAAACAATTACATATTAAAGCAGGTTGCAAGCTACAGGAATCCCTGTTCCCCAGCTGTGAATGGACTCAGGTAGCAGCCTCCAGTTGCATAAGCTAAAACAATGCACCCTTACTTCCTCATTCACAGATGCTGGTCCATTCTCTTCTAATGGGAAAGTTGGCCTGTGAGGTTAATCCAAAGAGGAGCGACAGTGAACAGGGCAGGAGCCCTTGATCAAGTGGAGGAAAGAAACGGAAGCACCTCTCCTTTGAGAAGACCACAGCCACTCACTCTCTTCAGTTCACATTCTTACCATTTTCTGCAGGGGAAAAAATTCCCTTTCAAAATCTAGTCAACTCCAGCTGTGCTACAGACACAGTAAGCTATCAAGAGAAACTGTGTGAAACTACACTTTTCCATCCTAAGTCACACAACATGGGTGTCTGACAGGTGGCCATACTGGCATTCACTGCTAAGAGGAATGGAGATTCTCAGAAATTGAACATCATTCTTGGCTACATAGTTGGTTGTGGGCTAAAACCTAGAAACCCAAGGACAAAATAAATGTAGTTGGTGTACCTCTTCAATTTACAGACATGGGTTCAAATTCAAGGTAGCTAACCATATTTTGTATGTGCCGAGGCACAAATATGCCAGTTACCCTACAGAAAATAGGAGTGAATTTAATTGCCCCCAAATCACCTGCATTTTGTCTCTTGAGCTTCCTTTCCCGAACACAGTGAGGAAACTAGGGTCCAATGTGTCCCGGTGTTCACAAGAGTCTGCGGTGCAAGGAGCTCTGCTTACTTCCCTGGAAGACTACAAGTCGGAGACTCCTGTGCAAATGTGGTTCTTTATAAAGCTCTACGGTTTAATTGAATCTGACCCACCCAACCTGTATGTTTAGGGTGGCTCAATTGTTGACCTGGTGCCTTTAATCCTATATCCCATGCTAAGGAAAGAAACAGGCTCATGAGCAGGATCTCCTAGGCTACATAAGCAAGACCCCACAGTCTCCACTGAAAATGACCAAAGAAACTAGGCCAATTAATTTAAGTTCATTTGCTGAGACAGAGTTTATTCACCTAGTTCTGGGCATTCTTCAACTCACTAAAGTTAAGACCAAAATCTGGTGTCTGATACACCGATCGATCCACTGCCTATAGCTCTCTCTCTCACATGCTGGGATCTAAAGTAAGGCCCAGACATTAACACATTTACTAAATACCTTCTTAGGTGTCCTGGCTTTCTCCTCTGGATGAAGGCATAGGATTCTCAGGTGCTGCACCCCCATGTCTGCCTAGATGCTGCCATGATTCCTCTCTTCATGATATGGGGCTGAACTTCAGAACCCCAATGCCATTCCCAGTTAAATGTTTTCATTCCTAAGAGTTGTTGGACATGGAGTCTCTTCAGAGCAATGGGAACTCAAAATCAGGCAGAAGTTGGTACCAGCACTGAGATACTGATGTCATAGACCTGTACACGTTTTGATTTAAAGGAAAGTGGATTTGGGGACTTTAGATCAGAAAAGCCATGGAATGTCTTAAGTGGAGCTGGGTGGGTTATTCCAGCAGGGACATGGATGTCACTGATGCTGACGGTGAACTGAACTGTGGGTGTAGGCCTCAAGAGGTTTGTTTCAGAGGAGAAGAATGTTAGTATGTGGCCTAGAGACTGGTTTTTCTGATATTTGGTTGGAAAATATGGCTGCTTTTTGCCCTTGTCTGAAGAATCTGTTTGAGGCTAAGGTGAAAAGACTGAGAACATTTGAAATTGCAAAGGGTGTCTATAAAATGTCTTTAAAAGAATAGACTTTGTTCTTTGATTTACAGTGATCAGGAGCTTAAGGATAAACATAACAATCATAAGACTAAAACAACAACAAAAAAATCTATGGTTCAAAGGCAAGCAGATCTTTGAGTTCATGATGATCTTGGCTCATTCCAAGCCCTAGGTGAAAAAAAGGTTAAGTACAGGCGTGGTGGTGCACACCTTTAATCCCAAGACTCAGGAGACAGAGGCCTGTGTATCTCTGAATTTAAGGTCGTCTACAGATTAAGTTCCAGGAGAGCCAAGCATAGGCAATGAATGAAATCACTGAACACAGAAAGTTGGTAAAGATGGAATAGAACATGGGGTGCCATGTTCCAGTACACCAAGCAGTAGAACCCTGCAGCTTTGGCCCAGTACAAATTAGGCATCAAGTATGTTGCAACCTATTATTAAAATGGGTTCAACCTCGACTCTAACCTGCCATCCCACAAATGAACTTGAAGAGAAATGTCATTAGAGTATGGGGGAAGTGGACTTGTTCATCAATACTTTTTAGGAGGCGAGCTCAATCTTTGGCAGCAGTTCAGTCCCATAGCAAACCGCAAATAGGATACAGTTGTTGCAGACCAGTCCTCCAGGCAGGCAGATATCACATTCAAACCAGCAGCTTCAGTCCCTTCTCTACTCAGACACACAAGGCACAAACCAGAAGCTACAATCTGATCAGGAAGAAACTGACAGATATGACAACTGGCCTGAGGAGAGCCCACAAAGCAGAAATCTGATGCAGGAATCTAGGTAGGATTTCTTGGATGAGGGTTTCTCAATCGGGGCTAGCTTTTCCACCTGTAATCACTCAATGTCCCTAGGTAGGGCAAACCAATACTTGTGTATACTTAGGGAAGAATAGTGACTCAGAGAAAACCAAACCGCTGCTCAGTGCTCATTCCCCGTAATGTTTGTAGAGACATTTTATACGCCAACATCACAGGTCCTTTCACTTGTTTGCTACATCAAACATCCTTTCACCTGTGTCTGCTTCAGCAAAACATCCTTTACCCGTGTCTTCCTCAGGGAGAAATCCTTTCACCTCTGTGCCTCAAGAAAACATCCTTTCAAATAATTAACTTTGCAAAGAAACTAGGAGTTTCCTTCAATGTGACTCTAGCTTTCCAATCAGGAATAGAGGAGGTTAGTGGGACAATTGATGCTGGTTAAATAGAGCATAGAAATTAGAGTTTATTATAATAAAGAGACCACCATCACTGAGGTGAAATCTTCTGAGAAGTGTTATCTGAGAGCACTAAGAAGCTGTGTTCCAGAGATTGCCAAGAATGTACCTCATGCTGTATCTGTATGTGGTAATCGGTGAGATTCACCCAGGTGGTACTGATTTTTAAGATATGAAGGGGTTGTGGAGAGCAGCTGAGCCTTGGCTCTCAGAGATACCAGGGAAGGCCCTTTGTTGTTGTTGTTGTTGCTGCTGTTTTCTTAATGTTTTGTAGTTTGTTTATTTTTAATGGTTTTTTTTTTCCTTTTCCTTTCATATAAAAGTCATCAATATATTTTCACCCCAAAGGCTGGCCCACTCCAAATCTCTACTTGATCTCTGAGTAAGTGGACTCCCTGGGTATTACCTCTACCTGATCCATAAAGTCTATGCAGGTTTAAGATCATCCTCTCCCACTGAGTCTAGACAAGGCAGCCCTATGCTACTTATGTGCCTAAGGCCTCAGATCATTGCATGTATGCTCGTTGTTTGGTAGGTCAGACTCTAGGTGTTCCCAGGGATCCAGGTTATATGTGACTGTGGGGTTGCCCTTGCCTTCAGCACCTCGGTAAGCCTGTGTGTGAAGATGCAGCCCTAGTTGCAGTTGATAAATTAGGACTGAAGGAGTCAGGCAAAGAATTAGTGACTAGGTACATTGAAGGGAGCCTTTGAGAGGCTATTGGTGAAGCCTACATGTAGTAGAAGTCCCCAGCCCTTTGGAGTTGCCAATACCATGGGATGACCAACAAGAATAGCAGTAACAAAGTGTCATCCACCAAAGCCTAGAGTACTATAGAGGGCAGAGATGAAGAAGTGACCCAAGTCCTATGGAGGAGCCTAGATGATCATGTGTGGATCCCAGACATTAGAACAAGAACCTGCAACTTAAGGTTACCTTTTAGACTTGAGGATATTAGAGAGACCAGAGGCATAGATAAGCAGCACAGCAAAGCTCTTAACAAAGCTGGTAACAGACATGGAGATACAGAGTTTGGAGTTTGCACAGATGAATTTTTATCTTGCTTTGGTTCAGCATTTCTGCACTGTAACTTTTTCAAGTAGGAATATATATCCTGTGATGTTGGAGGTATATGATCGGCTTTGTGATTTTGATTTTATACAGCACTACACTTAAGTCATTGACTGAACATTAAACCACATGATCACATTATGGCCTTTCGAATTTTTTTTTTTTGAGAGTGTTGTATAGTATGGGGACTTTGTCATTAGACTGCATATTTTAGCATTATGCTATAGCTAGGTATAGCCCATAGACTCTTGTGTTTGAACAAGGGGCCAGGGAGAGGAATGTGGTGGTTTGAGTATGCTTGGCTCACAGACTGGCTTTAGGTGACCCCTTTAGGAGCTTCATCAACTCAAAACACATCTCCCCCCAAACCCAGAAAACCCCTGCTCTAACCTCAGTTAGTGCATGCACTTCCTAGGGAGGATGATACCATGCAGACAATGTAGAACTTTCTTCTTTTCTGGCCTTCTTGTAGACCTATAACATATATATATATATATATATATATATATATATATATATATATGTCTCAGAAGAGAGCCCTAGGTTATGATTCATTTAAAAATTAAACAATTTATGGACCTTAATTAGACGTAGAGTGATGTAATTGTACAACGTGGAATGTCAAGTGCAATATAAATGGATACTAGACACATAGATACAAAGATACATAGATACATAGATACACAGATACACAGATACATACATACATTGACACATAGATACCTAGATACCTAGATACATAGATACATACATATGGGGAGATATAGAGACAGATAAAGATCAAGATAGATAGATGTTGACATATATATATATATATATATATATATATATATATATATATATGTGTGTGTGTGTGTGTGTGTGTGTGTGTGTGTGTGTGTGTTTGTATGTACATGTGAAACACCAGGCCATTATTAGACCTAACAGAACCATCTTTTCTACCTCTATATGAGATAGAAAATGAGTTTGGTGGCAATGTCCCTTGACAGACATTCATTTTAATATCTGAAACCTAAATATTTAGATAAGTTTTCATATTCTCTAAATTGACATTGCATCTACCACCCACGTACAACTCAATTTTGAACCCATTATCGCTTTATTCTCAAAAAATCGAGTCTGTGGATCACTGACCAGAACTCCTCCATCAAGAGCGGCAGATAATGAAAGAGCTGCTCAGCTGTTGTCTGTGAAGTAGAGAGAGTTGCAGACTCAGGGTCAGGAATCTTATGAAAATGGAGGGTAGACAACAGGGATCAGGTACCCACAAAATGAACCTCACCATGAAGTACCACATCCCCTACCCCTATACTTATGTCCCCTACTAAAGTGACAAGAATGAAACATGAAAAGAGTCATGTAGGCCTCAGCATCGGCGGGAGCCATCTTGCTTCCGGGACTCCACAGCAAGTAGTCTGCACAGGTGAGAGTGTGCACTAGAGAAGCTAACAGCTTCTGTGACAGCACAAAGCAACACAGCTTCTGGGAAAGGTCCAGTTTTTGGCCTTCATCTTCGGCCAGGAGGGAAGTCCTAAGGCCAGATATCTGTGCACCTTTCTTATAAGAGGAGATCTTGTCTGCTGAGAGTGCTCTGACCATTGAAACTCAGAGGAGAGAGCTAGTCTCTCAGGTCTGCTGATTTAGGCTAACAGAATCACCAGAGGAACAATCTCTAACCAGAGACAACTATAACAACTAACTGCAGAGATTACCAGATTGTGAAAGGTAAACGTAGGAATCTTACTAAGAGAAACCAAGACTACTCTCCATCATCAGAACCCAGCACTCCCACATCGCCCAGTCCAGGGCACCCCATCACACCCAAAATGCTAGACCCGGATTTAAAAGCATATCTCATGATGATGGTAGAGGACATCAAGAAGGACTTTAATAACTCACTTAAAGAAATACAGAAGAACACTGCTAAACAGGTAGAAGACCTTAAAGAGGAAGCACAAAAATCCCTTAAAGAATTGCAGGAAAACACAACCAAAGAGGTGATGGAATTGAATAAAACCATGAAAGACCTAAAAAGGGAAGTAGACACAATAAAGAAAAGTCAAAGTGAGGCAACGCTGGAGCTGGAGATAGAAACCCTGGGAAAGAAATCTGGAACCATAGATTCGAGCATCAGCAACAGAATACAAGAGATGGAAGACAGAATCTCAGGTGCAGAAGATTCCATAGAGAACATCGGCACAACAATCAAAGAAAGTGGAAAATGCAAAACGATCCTAACTCAAAACATCCAGGAAATCCAGGACACAATGAGAAGACCAAACCTATGGATAATAGGAGTAGATGAGAATGAAGATTTTCAACTCAAAAGACAAGCAAATATCTTCAACAAAATTATAGAAGAAAACTTCCCAAATCTAAAGAAAGAGATGCCCATGAACATACAAGAAGTCTACAGAACTCCAAATAGACTGGACTAGAAAAGAAATTCCTCCAGACACATAATAATCAGAACCAAAAAGGCACTAAATAAAGATAGAATATTAAAAGCAGTAAGGGAAAAAGGTCAAGTAACATATAAAGGCAAGCCTATCAGAATTACACCAGATATTTCACCAGAGACTATGAAAGTCAGAAGAGCCTGGACAGATGTTATACAGACACTAAGAGTACACAAATGCCAGCCCAGCCTACTATACCCAGCCAAACTCTCAATTACCATATATGGAGAAACCAAAGTATTCCACGACAAAACCAAATTCACACATTATCTTTCCCCGAATCCAGCCCTTCAAAGGATAATAACAGAAAAAAAAAAAAACAAAAAAAAAAACAACCAAACAATACAAAGATGGAAACCATGTCCTAGAAAAAGCAAGAAGGTAATCCCTCAACAAACCTAAAAGATGACAGCCACAAGAACAGAATGCCAACTTTAACAACAAAAATAATTGGAAGCAACAATTTCTTTCCCTTAATATCTCTTAAGATCAATGGACTCAACTCCCCAATAAAAAGACATAGACTAACAGACTGGCTACACAAACAAGACCCAACATTTTGCTGCTTTTGTGGAAACTCATTTCAGAGAAAAGGATAGACACTACCTCAGAATGAAAGGCTGGAAAACAATTTTTCCAAGCAAATGGTCTGAAGAAAAAAGCTGGAGTAGCCATTCTAATATCTAGTAAAATCGACTTCCAACCAAGAGTCATCAAAAACAAAACAAAACAAGGAGGGCCTCTTCATACTCATCAAATGTAAAATCCTCCAAGAGGAACTCTCAATTCTGAATATCCATGCTCCAAATACAAGGGCAGCCACATTCATTAAAGAAACTTTAGTAAAGCTCAAAGCACACATTGCACCTCACACAATAAGGGTGGGAGACTTCAACACACCACTTTCACCAATGGACAGATAATGGAAACAGAAAGTAAACAGGGTCACAGTGAAACTAACAGAAGTTATGAAACAAATGGATCTAAAAGATATCTACAGAACATTTTATCCTAAAACAAAAGGATATACGTTCTTCTCAGCACCTCATGGTCCCTTCTCCAAAACTGACCACATAATTGGTCACAAAACAAGCCTTAGCATATACAAAAATATTGAAATTGTCCCATGCATCCTATCAGATCACCATGGACTAAGGCTGATCTTCAATAACAAAATAAATAATAGAAAGCCAACATTCCCTTGGAAAATGAACAACACTCTTCTCAATGATACCTTGGTCAAGGAAGGAATAAAGAAAGAAATTAAGGACTTTTTGGAGTTTAATGAAAATGAAGCCACAACATTCCCAAACTTATGGGACACAATGAAAGCATATCTAAGAGGGAAACTCATAGCTCTGAATGCCTCCAAAAAGAAACTAGAGAGAGCACACACTAGCAGCTTGACAACACGCCTAAAATCTCTAGAACAAAAGGAAGCAAATTCACCTAAGAGGAGTAGATGGCAGGAAATAATCAAACTCAGGGGCGAAATGAACCAAGTGGAAACAAGAAGAACTATTCAAAGAATCAACCAAACGAGGAACTGGTTCTTTGAGAAAATCAACAAGATAGATAAACCCTTAGCCAGACTCACTAGAGGGCACAGAGAAAGAATCCAAATGAACAAAATCAGAAATGAAAAGGGAGACATAACAACAGATCCTGAAGAAATCCAACACACCATCAGATCCTTCTAGAGAAGGCTATACTCAAGAAAACTGGAGAACCTGGGTGAAATGGACAAGATTCTAGACAGATACCAGGTACCAAAGTTAAATCAAGATCAGGTTAATGATCTAAACAGTCCTATATCCCCTAATGAAATAGAAGCAGTCATTAATAGTCTCCCAAACAAAAAAAGTCCAAGACCAGATGGGTTTAGTGCAGAGTTCTATCAGACCTTCAAAGAAGATCTAATCCCAGTTCTTCACAAACTATTCCTCAAAAAGAGAAGCAGAAGGTACTCTACCAAACTCATTCTATGAAGCCACAATTATTCTGATACCTCAAGCACAAAAAGACCCAACAAAGATAGAGAACTTCAGACCAATTTCCCTTATGAATATCTATGCAAAAATCCTCAATAAAGTCCTCGCTAACCGAATCCAAGAACATAACAAAAACAATCATCCAACCTGACCAAGTAGGTTTCATCCCAGGGATGCAGGGATGGTTCAATATACGGAAATCCAGCAATGTAATCCAGTATATAAACAAACTCAAAGACAAAAAAAAAAAAAAAAACCATGATCATCTCCTTAGATGAGGAGAAAGCATGCCACAAAATCCAACAGGCATTCATGAGAAAAGTCTTGGAAAGATCAGGAATTCAAGGCCTATACCTAAACAGGATAAAAGCAATCTACAGCAAACCAGTAGCCAACATCAAAGTAAACAGTGAGAAGCTGGAAGCAATCCCACTAAAATCAGGGACTAGACAAGGCTGTCCACTCTCTCCCTACCTATTCAACATTGTATTTAAAGTCCTAGCCAGAGCAATTAGACAACAAAAGGAGATCAAGGGGATACAAATTGGAAAGGAAGAAGTCAAAATATCACTTTCTGCAGATGATATGATAGTATATATAAGTGACCCTAAAAATTCCACCAGAGAACTCCTAAGCCTGATAAACAGCTTCAATGAAGTAGCTGGATATAAAATTAACTCAAACAAGTCAATGGCCTTTCTGTACACAAAGGATAAACAGGCTGAGAAAGAAATTAGGGAAACAACACACTTCTCAATAGTCACAAATACTATAAAATACCTTGGCATGACTCGAAGGAAGTGAAAGATCTGTATGATAAGAATTTCAAGTCTCTGAAGAAAGAAATTAAAGAAGATCTCAGAGGATGGAAAGATCTCCCATGCTCATGGATTGGCAGGATCAATTTAGTAAAAATGGCTATCTTGCCAAAAGCAATCTACAGATTCAATGCAATCCCCATCAAAATTCCAACTCAAATCTTCGACCAATTAGAAAGGGCAATCGGCAGATTCACCTGGAATAACAAAAAAAAAAAAAAAAAAAAAAAAAACTAGGATAGCAAAAACTCTTCTCAAGGATAAAAGCACCTCTGTTGGAATCAACATGCCTGACCTAAAGCTGTACTACAGAGCAATTGAGATAAAACCTGCATGGTACTGGTATAGCGACAGACAAGTACACCAATGGAATAGAATTGAAGACCCACAGATGAACCCAAACAGCTATGGTCACTTGTTCTATGACAAGGGAGCAAAAACCATTCAGTGGAAAAAGGCAGCATTTTCAACAAATGGTACTGGCACAATTGGCGGTTATCAAGTAGAAGAATGCGAACTGATCCATTCCTATCTCCTTGGACTAAAGTCAACTCTAAGTGGAATCAGGGACTCGACATAAAACCAGAGACACTGAAACTTATAGAAGAGAAAGTAGGGAAAAGCCTCGAAGATATGGGTACAGGGGAAGAATTCCTGAATAGAACTGCAATGCCTCCTGCTGTAAGATCAAGAATCGATAAATGGGACCTCATAAAGTTGCAAAGTTTCTGCAATGCAAAAGACACCGTCAATACGACAAAAAGACCACTAACACATTGGGCAAGGATCTTTACCTATACGAAATCAGATAGGGGACTAATATCCAATATATATAAAGAACTCAAGAAGGTGGACTCCAGAAAATCAAATAACCCCATTAAAAAATGGGGCTCAGAGCTGAACAAAGAATTCTCACTTGAGGAATAACGAATGGCAGAGAAGCACCTGAAAAATGTTCAACATCCTTAATCATCAGGGAAATGCAAATCAAAACAACCCTGAGATTCCACCTCACACCAGTCAGAATGGCTAAGATCAAAAATTCAGGTGACAGCAGATGCTGGCAAGGATGTGGAGAAAGAGGAACACTCCTCCAGTGTTGGTGGGACTGCAAGCTTGTACAACTACACTGGAAATCACTCTGGCAGTTCCTCAGAAAATTGGACATAATAATACTGGAGGATCCCGCGATACCTCTCCTGGGCATCTATCCAGAAGATGTACCAACCGGTAAGAAGGACACATGCTCCACTATGTTCATTGCAGCCTCATATATAATAGCCAGAAGCTGGAAAGAACCCAGATGCCCCTCAACAGAGGAATGGATACAGAAAATGTGGTACGTTTACACAATGGAGTACTGCTCAGCTATTAAAAAGAATGAATTTTTGAAATTCCTAGGCAAATGGATGGACCTGGAGGGCATCATCCTGAGTGAGGTAACCCAATCACAAAGGAACTCACACAATATGTACTCACTGACAAGTGGATATGAGTCCAGAATCTTAGGATACCCATGATATAAGATATAATTTGCTAAATGCATGAAACTCAAGAAGATCGAAGACCAAAGTGTGGACACTTTACCCCTTCTTAGAATTGGAAAGAAACCCCCCTTGGAAGAAGTTACAGAGACAAAGTTTGGAGCTGAGACCAAAGGATGGACCATCTAGAGACTGCCATATCCGGGACTCCATCCCATAATCAGCTTCCAAACGCTGACACCATTGCAGACACTATCAAGAATTTGCTGAAAGGACCCAGACAGAACTGTCTCTTGTGAGAATATGCCGGGTCTAGCAAACACAGAAGTGGAGGCTCACAGTCAGCTATTGGAAGGATCACAGGGCCCCCAATGGAGGAGCTAGAGAAAGTACCCAAGGAGCCAAAGAGATCTGCAATCCTATAGGTGGAACAGCAATATGAAATAACCAGTACCCCCCCCCTTGGAGCTTTTGCCTCTAGCTGCATATGAATCAGAAAATGGCCTAGTGGGCCATCATTGTAAAGAGAGGCCCATTACTCATGCAAACTTTATATACCTCAGTATGGGAGAACAAGAGGTCCAAGAAGAGGGAGTGGGTGGTTGGGTGAGTGAGTGGGGGAGCGTGTGGGGGACTTTTGGGATAGCATTGGAAATGTAAATGAAATAAATACCCCCCCCAATAAAAAATTGAAAAAAAAATATAGAAAAGAGTTATGTTAAAATAATTTATTTGATTTCACATTTCCTTTACATTAAGATAGAGAAATTGAGGATCCATACAGTGCTGGAAGATTCTTAGTGGTTTTTACAGGAAAAGGAAAAGTCCCAACATGTCTTCACTGAGGACTTGAGCTCTCATCACGCGGTGACCACGGCAGCTGAAAGTTGTTGCCTCCAGGGAGAGAGGCAGGAAGTCCATGTTGAACTGGCAATGGATAGGTGGCATTCCAGGCGTCCCATCTGGGAACCAGTGAGTCCTGACTGCACATCATCAGTGATAGGTTCCCAGGAAGCTGTCCCGAAGATGCAGACATGCCATAATCCCAAGGCTGGTATACTGGAGATGGCATCACCATTGGAGTTTGAGGGCTTGAGGAAGGCCTGGGATGACCAGACCGGTTATACAGAGCACCTGAGAGGAAAAGAAAGAGAGAGAGAGAAAGCATAAACATGGCACCCTCATTCTCTCTGAGTCACTCTAAGTAATTGCCTGGCCTCTGTGTCAGAGTCAACTATGAACAAGTCCAAATTCCATTGCCATGAGGTGACACGGGAAGTTAGACATTGGGGGCCAGAATTTGTGCTGTATGCAACAACACAGCCCTGTGGGAATGGGGCTTCACTCCATAGTCTGCTCAGCTCTGTCCTTATGAAGGACAGGCCATCTGATGCCACGACTTTCAGAACCCCAAGTGTCTATGTAGAAGAGACTCACCTGGAACACGGCCTCTCTGACATTGGGGGTCGAAGATCCTGTCCAGATAATCTCTATAAGGAGAATACAAGGGTACAGCCCTGGATCTCTCTCTACTGAGAGTCGAGTGCAGATCCTTCATGGTCCACATCAGGCCCAAACAGCTTTGGATGTCCTTGAACAGGCCTCGATGATAGAGACGCTGGCAAACAAGACTGCTCTTCTGCTTGATCTTCTGGCCTGGGTGGCCAATTTCCCATTCAACCACTTGCCACTCCTGCAGGAAGATCTTGATTTCAGGGTCGGTCCATGGGCTACAGGAAGGGCCTGCAGAGACAGAGGGGCAAGATGAGTATATTGGAGGTCACACACTCATACCTGTCACCTTTCCTCAGGGATTCTCCCTGCACATTGAACTGACAAAAATGGTTACTTTCTGTTATCAAGACCTTGGGAACACTTGCAGGAGAGCCCAGAATCCAGAGTCTACCAGGCTCTTAATACCAAGAGATACACTCACTGGGAATTCATCAGTGTCTTCAGCTTTGGAAAATGAATAGGAGTTCAGATTTAGGTTTTAGCCAAGGGCAGGTTTCAGGCAATATAATCCAACCTTGGAAGACCACACTGTCTCAACTTAAAAATGTCAGAGACACCGAGTGAAACCAAGGTCAGTTCATTGAAGTTTCTTTTATGTATTGGGGTTTCCTTCCATGGTGCTGGCCATCCTACAGCTCACTAACACTAAGCCCAACCTATCTAGGACATCCCACTGATGTGCTTGCCTCTGGCTCCCCCTCCCAAGTACTGGAATTAAAGGCATGGGATGCCAATGTCACACATTTCCTAAATATCTTCACTTCTTGGAAACTTAAGCTGAAAAGCAGACACCAACACAGAACTTTAATGGTTTGTTTCCTTCTTACTATGATATAATCAACTTGACGACAAAGAACAGCCATGACAAGACCACCTCCTGTCAACTCCTGACTATGAAGCCACCTTCGGTCATGCCTCCTTTCCAAAGGAAACCATAACCGGTATACAATCACAGATGGGTGATAAAGCCATCCAAGGAGAAATGGCAAATGCATTGTATATTTAACAGTGTCATAGTCATACCTAACGTGATAGAATATCCCCCACACAAGTCCAAATGCAAGGGAATATATCAAAGGATATATGGGAGTTCCAATCCTTCCAACAGGAAATCAGAATTTCATCACCCTTGTACACCATCAGTGATGAGTTCCCCTTAAGCTTTCCAATAGTGGGAGGGATGCGATAATGCCAACGTGCATACCTGGAGAGATGGCACCACCAATGCAGAGGGAAGGTGCATAGGAAGCTGGGGGATTCCCGTGCCCATCAAACCAAGGACCTGAGTGAGGGGAGAGGAAAGAGAAGGCCTTTAAAATGGCACCCTCACTCTCTTTCAGGCGCTAGAAGCGATTGTCTGGACTCTGGGTCAGAGTCAAGTATGAACAAGAAGAAATTCCATTGCCTTGGAGTGACAGAGGAAGTTTGACACACGGAGCAGGCCACTATGGGAAATAAAGGCCTATGGGAAAAGGACTTGCAGCAGTTGTGTGCTCTGCTCTATGCCCAGCTGATGCTTTTCTCTGGGACCTCAAAATCCCCTCTACACAAGAGACTCACCTGGCACATAGCCTCCCTGGGATCTGGGGTGGCCCAAGATCTCGTACAGGATCCAATCATAAGGCGAATACAAGCGGTAAGCCCGGGGCCTCTCGTTACAAAGACGTGTGTGCAGGTCCTTCATCTTCACCATTACATCAAGGCAGCTATTCTTGCTCTTCCTCAGACCCCGATTAGAGAGGCGTCTGCTAAGGAACTTGGCCTTCTCATGCATCTTATTGCCTGGGTCTCCGAGTTCATATTCAACCATTGCCCACTCTTCCAGCAAGATCCAGATTTCATCCTCAATCCACGGGCTATCCCACGGACCTGCGAGGCAAAGAGGGATGCGATGAGGATATCAAAGGTAACACACATGACCATGTCAACTTTGCTTAGGGACTTTCCCTGCACACTGATTGGCCAACAATGGCTTCCCTCATTTATCAAGTGGTTAGGAACACAGTCTTACCAGCCCTGTTACAGCACCTACCCTGCTCTTCACAGTAAGAAGTACACTCATTGGGAAAGCATAGGTGTCTGCAGATTTAGGGATGGTTTGGTCCCAGAATACAATGGGATCCACAGCATTAGTGCTACCAGGGAATGTTGGATCTGTAGAGACTCATAACCACATCCACGACAGGGAGACACTCAGAGCCTTCTGGGACAAGGGCATACATCAGGGACCACTGAATGCTGGCCTATCCTTGCTACAGATGTCCAAGTCCGGGCTCTTTCATCTACTCGAAGTCACAGAGCAAGAGAATAGGAGAGCAGGGATTTCACTCTGAATACCTGAGGAACTTTGGCCTTCCTGCCTCAGCCTCCTCCTTCTCCTATTGGCTTCTTTGTCATTTCTCACACTTTGGACTCGGTTATCTTCTCTCTGTGCAGAAAGGAAACAATTACATATTAAAGCAGGTTGCAAGCTACAGGAATCCCTGTTCCCCAGCTGTGAATGGACTCAGGTAGCAGCCTCCAGTTGCATAAGCTAAAACAATGCACCCTTACTTCCTCATTCACAGATGCTGGTCCATTCTCTTCTAATGGGAAAGTTGGCCTGTGAGGTTAATCCAAAGAGGAGCGACAGTGAACAGGGCAGGAGCCCTTGATCAAGTGGAGGAAAGAAACGGAAGCACCTCTCCTTTGAGAAGACCACAGCCACTCACTCTCTTCAGTTCACATTCTTACCATTTTCTGCAGGGGAAAAAATTCCCTTTCAAAATCTAATCAACTCCAGCTGTGCTACAGACACAGTAAGCTATCAAGAGAAACTGTGTGAAACTACACTTTTCCATCCTAAGTCACACAACATGGGTGTCTGACAGGTGGCCATACTGGCATTCACTGCTAAGAGGAATGGAGATTCTCAGAAATTGAACATCATTCTTGGCTACATAGTTGGTTGTGGGCTAAAACCTAGAAACCCAAGGACAAAATAAATGTAGTTGGTGTACCTCTTCAATTTACAGACATGGGTTCAAATTCAAGGTAGCTAACCATATTTTGTATGTGCCGAGGCACAAATATGCCAGTTACCCTACAGAAAATAGGAGTGAATTTAATTGCCCCCAAATCACCTGCATTTTGTCTCTTGAGCTTCCTTTCCCGAACACAGTGAGGAAACTAGGGTCCAATGTGTCCCGGTGTTCACAAGAGTCTGCGGTGCAAGGAGCTCTGCTTACTTCCCTGGAAGACTACAAGTCGGAGACTCCTGTGCAAATGTGGTTCTTTATAAAGCTCTACGGTTTAATTGAATCTGACCCACCCAACCTGTATGTTTAGGGTGGCTCAATTGTTGACCTGGTGCCTTTAATCCTATATCCCATGCTAAGGAAAGAAACAGGCTCATGAGCAGGATCTCCTAGGCTACATAAGCAAGACCCCACAGTCTCCACTGAAAATGACCAAAGAAACTAGGCCAATTAATTTAAGTTCATTTGCTGAGACAGAGTTTATTCACCTAGTTCTGGGCATTCTTCAACTCACTAAAGTTAAGACCAAAATCTGGTGTCTGATACACCGATCGATCCACTGCCTATAGCTCTCTCTCTCACATGCTGGGATCTAAAGTAAGGCCCAGACATTAACACATTTACTAAATACCTTCTTAGGTGTCCTGGCTTTCTCCTCTGGATGAAGGCATAGGATTCTCAGGTGCTGCACCCCCATGTCTGCCTAGATGCTGCCATGATTCCTCTCTTCATGATATGGGGCTGAACTTCAGAACCCCAATGCCATTCCCAGTTAAATGTTTTCATTCCTAAGAGTTGTTGGACATGGAGTCTCTTCAGAGCAATGGGAACTCAAAATCAGGCAGAAGTTGGTACCAGCACTGAGATACTGATGTCATAGACCTGTACACGTTTTGATTTAAAGGAAAGTGGATTTGGGGACTTTAGATCAGAAAAGCCATGGAATGTCTTAAGTGGAGCTGGGTGGGTTATTCCAGCAGGGACATGGATGTCACTGATGCTGACGGTGAACTGAACTGTGGGTGTAGGCCTCAAGAGGTTTGTTTCAGAGGAGAAGAATGTTAGTATGTGGCCTAGAGACTGGTTTTTCTGATATTTGGTTGGAAAATATGGCTGCTTTTTGCCCTTGTCTGAAGAATCTGTTTGAGGCTAAGGTGAAAAGACTGAGAACATTTGAAATTGCAAAGGGTATCTATAAAATGTCTTTAAAAGAATAGACTTTGTTCTTTGATTTACAGTGATCAGGAGCTTAAGGATAAACATAACAATCATAAGACTAAAACAACAACAAAAAAATCTATGGTTCAAAGGCAAGCAGATCTTTGAGTTCATGATGATCTTGGCTCATTCCAAGCCCTAGGTGAAAAAAAGGTTAAGTACAGGCGTGGTGGTGCACACCTTTAATCCCAAGACTCAGGAGACAGAGGCCTGTGTATCTCTGAATTTAAGGTCGTCTACAGATTAAGTTCCAGGAGAGCCAAGCATAGGCAATGAATGAAATCACTGAACACAGAAAGTTGGTAAAGATGGAATAGAACATGGGGTGCCATGTTCCAGTACACCAAGCAGTAGAACCCTGCAGCTTTGGCCCAGTACAAATTAGGCATCAAGTATGTTGCAACCTATTATTAAAATGGGTTCAACCTCGACTCTAACCTGCCATCCCACAAATGAACTTGAAGAGAAATGTCATTAGAGTATGGGGGAAGTGGACTTGTTCATCAATACTTTTTAGGAGGCGAGCTCAATCTTTGGCAGCAGTTCAGTCCCATAGCAAACCGCAAATAGGATACAGTTGTTGCAGACCAGTCCTCCAGGCAGGCAGATATCACATTCAAACCAGCAGCTTCAGTCCCTTCTCTACTCAGACACACAAGGCACAAACCAGAAGCTACAATCTGATCAGGAAGAAACTGACAGATATGACAACTGGCCTGAGGAGAGCCCACAAAGCAGAAATCTGATGCAGGAATCTAGGTAGGATTTCTTGGATGAGGGTTTCTCAATCGGGGCTAGCTTTTCCACCTGTAATCACTCAATGTCCCTAGGTAGGGCAAACCAATACTTGTGTATACTTAGGGAAGAATAGTGACTCAGAGAAAACCAAACCGCTGCTCAGTGCTCATTCCCCGTAATGTTTGTAGAGACATTTTATACGCCAACATCACAGGTCCTTTCACTTGTTTGCTACATCAAACATCCTTTCACCTGTGTCTGCTTCAGCAAAACATCCTTTACCCGTGTCTTCCTCAGGGAGAAATCCTTTCACCTCTGTGCCTCAAGAAAACATCCTTTCAAATAATTAACTTTGCAAAGAAACTAGGAGTTTCCTTCAATGTGACTCTAGCTTTCCAATCAGGAATAGAGGAGGTTAGTGGGACAATTGATGCTGGTTAAATAGAGCATAGAAATTAGAGTTTATTATAATAAAGAGACCACCATCACTGAGGTGAAATCTTCTGAGAAGTGTTATCTGAGAGCACTAAGAAGCTGTGTTCCAGAGATTGCCAAGAATGTACCTCATGCTGTATCTGTATGTGGTAATCGGTGAGATTCACCCAGGTGGTACTGATTTTTAAGATATGAAGGGGTTGTGGAGAGCAGCTGAGCCTTGGCTCTCAGAGATACCAGGGAAGGCCCTTTGTTGTTGTTGTTGTTGCTGCTGTTTTCTTAATGTTTTGTAGTTTGTTTATTTTTAATGGTTTTTTTTTCCTTTTCCTTTCATATAAAAGTCATCAATATATTTTCACCCCAAAGGCTGGCCCACTCCAAATCTCTACTTGATCTCTGAGTAAGTGGACTCCCTGGGTATTACCTCTACCTGATCCATAAAGTCTATGCAGGTTTAAGATCATCCTCTCCCACTGAGTCTAGACAAGGCAGCCCTATGCTACTTATGTGCCTAAGGCCTCAGATCATTGCATGTATGCTCGTTGTTTGGTAGGTCAGACTCTAGGTGTTCCCAGGGATCCAGGTTATATGTGACTGTGGGGTTGCCCTTGCCTTCAGCACCTCGGTAAGCCTGTGTGTGAAGATGCAGCCCTAGTTGCAGTTGATAAATTAGGACTGAAGGAGTCAGGCAAAGAATTAGTGACTAGGTACATTGAAGGGAGCCTTTGAGAGGCTATTGGTGAAGCCTACATGTAGTAGAAGTCCCCAGCCCTTTGGAGTTGCCAATACCATGGGATGACCAACAAGAATAGCAGTAACAAAGTGTCATCCACCAAAGCCTAGAGTACTATAGAGGGCAGAGATGAAGAAGTGACCCAAGTCCTATGGAGGAGCCTAGATGATCATGTGTGGATCCCAGACATTAGAACAAGAACCTGCAACTTAAGGTTACCTTTTAGACTTGAGGATATTAGAGAGACCAGAGGCATAGATAAGCAGCACAGCAAAGCTCTTAACAAAGCTGGTAACAGACATGGAGATACAGAGTTTGGAGTTTGCACAGATGAATTTTTATCTTGCAATGGTTCAGCATTTCTGCACTGTAACTTTTTCAAGTAGGAATATATATCCTGTGATGTTGGAGGTATATGATCGGCTTTGTGATTTTGATTTTATACAGCACTACACTTAAGTCATTGACTGAACATTAAACCACATGATCACATTATGGCCTTTCGAATTTTTTTTTTTTTGAGAGTGTTGTATAGTATGGGGACTTTGTCATTAGACTGCATATTTTAGCATTATGCTATAGCTAGGTATAGCCCATAGACTCTTGTGTTTGAACAAGGGGCCAGGGAGAGGAATGTGGTGGTTTGAGTATGCTTGGCTCACAGACTGGCTTTAGGTGACCCCTTTAGGAGCTTCATCAACTCAAAACACATCTCCCCCCAAACCCAGAAAACCCCTGCTCTAACCTCAGTTAGTGCATGCACTTCCTAGGGAGGATGATACCATGCAGGCAATGTAGAACTTTCTTCTTTTCTGGCCTTCTTGTAGACCTATAACATATATATATATATATATATATATATATATATATATATATATGTCTCAGAAGAGAGCCCTAGGTTATGATTCATTTAAAAATTAAACAATTTATGGACCTTAATTAGACGTAGAGTGATGTAATTGTACAACGTGGAATGTCAAGTGCAATATAAATGGATACTAGACACATAGATACAAAGATACATAGATACATAGATACACAGATACACAGATACATACATACATTGACACATAGATACCTAGATACCTAGATACATAGATACATACATATGGGGAGATATAGAGACAGATAAAGATCAAGATAGATAGATGTTGACATATATATATATATATATATATATATATATATATATATATATATATGTGTGTGTGTGTGTGTGTGTGTGTGTGTTTGTATGTACATGTGAAACACCAGGCCATTATTAGACCTAACAGAACCATCTTTTCTACCTCTATATGAGATAGAAAATGAGTTTGGTGGCAATGTCCCTTGACAGACATTCATTTTAATATCTGAAACCTAAATATTTAGATAAGTTTTCATATTCTCTAAATTGACATTGCATCTACCACCCACGTACAACTCAATTTTGAACCCATTATCGCTTTATTCTCAAAAAATCGAGTCTGTGGATCACTGACCAGAACTCCTCCATCAAGAGCGGCAGATAATGAAAGAGCTGCTCAGCTGTTGTCTGTGAAGTAGAGAGAGTTGCAGACTCAGGGTCAGGAATCTTATGAAAATGGAGGGTAGACAACAGGGATCAGGTACCCACAAAATGAACCTCACCATGAAGTACCACATCCCCTACCCCTATACTTATGTCCCCTACTAAAGTGACAAGAATGAAACATGAAAAGAGTTATGTAGGCCTCAGCATCGGCGGGAGCCATCTTGCTTCCGGGACTCCACAGCAAGTAGTCTGCACAGGTGAGAGTGTGCACTAGAGAAGCTAACAGCTTCTGTGACAGCACAAAGCAACACAGCTTCTGGGAAAGGTCCAGTTTTTGGCCTTCATCTTCGGCCAGGATGGAAGTCCTAAGGCCAGATATCTGTGCACCTTTCTTATAAGAGGAGATCTTGTCTGCTGAGAGTGCTCTGACCATTGAAACTCAGAGGAGAGAGCTAGTCTCTCAGGTCTGCTGATTTAGGCTAACAGAATCACCAGAGGAACAATCTCTAACCAGAGACAACTATAACAACTAACTGCAGAGATTACCAGATTGTGAAAGGTAAACGTAGGAATCTTACTAAGAGAAACCAAGACTACTCTCCATCATCAGAACCCAGCACTCCCACATCGTCCAGTCCAGGGCACCCCATCACACCCAAAATGCTAGACCCGGATTTAAAAGCATATCTCATGATGATGGTAGAGGACATCAAGAAGGACTTTAATAACTCACTTAAAGAAATACAGAAGGACACTGCTAAACAGGTAGAAGACCTTAAAGAGGAAGCACAAAAATCCCTTAAAGAATTGCAGGAAAACACAACCAAAGAGGTGATGGAATTGAATAAAACCATGAAAGACCTAAAAAGGGAAGTAGACACAATAAAGAAAAGTCAAAGTGAGGCAACGCTGGAGCTGGAGATAGAAACCCTGGGAAAGAAATCTGGAACCATAGATTCGAGCATCAGCAACAGAATACAAGAGATGGAAGACAGAATCTCAGGTGCAGAAGATTCCATAGAGAACATCGGCACAACAATCAAAGAAAGTGGAAAATGCAAAACGATCCTAACTCAAAACATCCAGGAAATCCAGGACACAATGAGAAGACCAAACCTATGGATAATAGGAGTAGATGAGAATGAAGATTTTCAACTCAAAAGACAAGCAAATATCTTCAACAAAATTATAGAAGAAAACTTCCCAAATCTAAAGAAAGAGATGCCCATGAACATACAAGAAGTCTACAGAACTCCAAATAGACTGGACTAGAAAAGAAATTCCTCCGGACACATAATAATCAGAACCAAAAAGGCACTAAATAAAGATAGAATATTAAAAGCAGTAAGGGAAAAAGGTCAAGTAACATATAAAGGCAAGCCTATCAGAATTACACCAGATATTTCACCAGAGACTATGAAAGTCAGAAGAGCCTGGACAGATGTTATACAGACACTAAGAGTACACAAATGCCAGCCCAGCCTACTATACCCAGCCAAACTCTCAATTACCATATATGGAGAAACCAAAGTATTCCACGACAAAACCAAATTCACACATTATCTTTCCCCGAATCCAGCCCTTCAAAGGATAATAACAGAAAAAAAAAAAAAAACAACCAAACAATACAAAGATGGAAACCATGTCCTAGAAAAAGCAAGAAGGTAATCCCTCAACAAACCTAAAAGATGACAGCCACAAGAACAGAATGCCAACTTTAACAACAAAAATAATTGGAAGCAACAATTTCTTTCCCTTAATATCTCTTAAGATCAATGGACTCAACTCCCCAATAAAAAGACATAGACTAACAGACTGGCTACACAAACAAGACCCAACATTTTGCTGCTTTTGTGGAAACTCATTTCAGAGAAAAGGATAGACACTACCTCAGAATGAAAGGCTGGAAAACAATTTTTCCAAGCAAATGGTCTGAAGAAAAAAGCTGGAGTAGCCATTCTAATATCTAGTAAAATCGACTTCCAACCAAGAGTCATCAAAAACAAAACAAAACAAGGAGGGCCTCTTCATACTCATCAAATGTAAAATCCTCCAAGAGGAACTCTCAATTCTGAATATCCATGCTCCAAATACAAGGGCAGCCACATTCATTAAAGAAACTTTAGTAAAGCTCAAAGCACACATTGCACCTCACACAATAAGGGTGGGAGACTTCAACACACCACTTTCACCAATGGACAGATCATGGAAAAAGAAAGTAAACAGGGTCACAGTGAAACTAACAGAAGTTATGAAACAAATGGATCTAAAAGATATCTACAGAACATTTTATCCTAAAACAAAAGGATATACGTTCTTCTCAGCACCTCATGGTCCCTTCTCCAAAATTGACCACATAATTGGTCACAAAACAAGTCTTAGCATATACAAAAATATTGAAATTGTCCCATGCATCCTATCAGATCACCATGGACTAAGGCTGATCTTCAATAACAAAATAAATAATAGAAAGCCAACATTCCCTTGGAAAATGAACAACACTCTTCTCAATGATACCTTGGTCAAGGAAGGAATAAAGAAAGAAATTAAGGACTTTTTGGAGTTTAATGAAAATGAAGCCACAACATTCCCAAACTTATGGGACACAATGAAAGCATATCTAAGAGGGAAACTCATAGCTCTGAATGCCTCCAAAAAGAAACTAGAGAGAGCACACACTAGCAGCTTGACAACACGCCTAAAATCTCTAGAACAAAAGGAAGCAAATTCACCTAAGAGGAGTAGATGGCAGGAAATAATCAAACTCAGGGGCGAAATGAACCAAGTGGAAACAAGAAGAACTATTCAAAGAATCAACCAAACGAGGAACTGGTTCTTTGAGAAAATCAACAAGATAGATAAACCCTTAGCCAGACTCACTAGAGGGCACAGAGAAAGAATCCAAATGAACAAAATCAGAAATGAAAAGGGAGACATAACAACAGATCCTGAAGAAATCCAACACACCATCAGATCCTTCTAGAGAAGGCTATACTCAAGAAAACTGGAGAACCTGGGTGAAATGGACAAGATTCTAGACAGATACCAGGTACCAAAGTTAAATCAAGATCAGGTTAATGATCTAAACAGTTCTATATCCCCTAATGAAATGGAAGCAGTCATTAATAGTCTCCCAAACAAAAAAAGCCCAAGACCAGATGGGTTTAGTGCAGAGTTCTATCAGACCTTCAAAGAAGATCTAATCCCAGTTCTTCACAAACTATTCCTCAAAAGAGAAACAGAATGTAGTCTACCAAATGCATTCTATGAAGCCACAATTACTCTGATACCTCAAGCACAAAAAGACCCAACAAAGATATAGAACTTCAGACCAATTTCCCTTATGAATATCTATGCAAAAATCCTCAATAAAGTCCTCGCTAACCGAATCCAAGAACATAACAAAAACAATCATCCAACCTGACCAAGTAGGTTTCATCCCAGGGATGCAGGGATGGTTCAATATATGGAAATCCAGCAATGTAATCCAGTATATAAACAAACTCAAAGACAAAAAAAAAAAAAACCATGATCATCTCATTAGATGAGGAGAAAGCATGCCACAAAATCCAACAGGCATTCATGAGAAAAGTCTTGGAAAGATCAGGAATTCAAGGCCTATACCTAAACAGGATAAAAGCAATCTACAGCAAACCAGTAGCCAACATCAAAGTAAACAGTGAGAAGCTGGAAGCAATCCCACTAAAATCAGGGACTAGACAAGGCTGTCCACTCTCTCCCTACCTATTCAACATTGTACTTAAAGTCCTAGCCAGAGCAATTAGACAACAAAAGGAGATCAAGGGGATACAAATTGGAAAGGAAGAAGTCAAAATATCACTTTCTGCAGATGATATGATAGTATATATAAGTGACCCTAAAAATTCCACCAGAGAACTCCTAAGCCTGATAAACAGCTTCAATGAAGTAGCTGGATATAAAATTAACTCAAACAAGTCAATGGCCTTTCTGTACACAAAGGATAAACAGGCTGAGAAAGAAATTAGGGAAACAACACACTTCTCAATAGTCACAAATACTATAAAATACCTTGGCATGACTCGAAGGAAGTGAAAGATCTGTATGATAAGAATTTCAAGTCTCTGAAGAAAGAAATTAAAGAAGATCTCAGAGGATGGAAAGATCTCCCATGCTCATGGATTGGCAGGATCAATTTAGTAAAAATGGCTATCTTGCCAAAAGCAATCTACAGATTCAATGCAATCCCCATCAAAATTCCAACTCAAATCTTCGACCAATTAGAAAGGGCAATCGGCAGATTCACCTGGAATAACAAAAAAAAAAAAAAAAAAAAAAAAAAACTAGGATAGCAAAAACTCTTCTCAAGGATAAAAGCACCTCTGTTGGAATCAACATGCCTGACCTAAAGCTGTACTACAGAGCAATTGAGATAAAACCTGCATGGTACTGGTATAGCGACAGACAAGTACACCAATGGAATAGAATTGAAGACCCACAGATGAACCCAAACAGCTATGGTCACTTGTTCTATGACAAGGGAGCAAAAACCATTCAGTGGAAAAACGCAGCATTTTCAACAAATGGTGCTGGCACAATTGGCGGTTATCATGTAGAAGAATGCGAACTGATCCATTCCTATCTCCTTGGACTAAAGTCAACTCTAAGTAGAATCAGGGACTCGACATAAAACCAGAGACACTGAAACTTATAGAAGAGAAAGTAGGGAAAAGCCTCGAAGATATGGGTACAGGGGAAGAATTCCTGAATAGAACTGCAATGCCTCCTGCTGTAAGATCGAGAATCGATAAATGGGACCTCATAAAGTTGCAAAGTTTCTGCAAGGCAAAAGACACCGTCAATACGACAAAAAGACCACTAACATATTGGGCAAGGATCTTTACCTATACGAAATCAGATAGGGGACTAATATCCAATATATATAAAGAACTCAAGAAGGTGGACTCCAGAAAATCAAATAACCCCATTAAAAAATGGGGCTCAGAGCTGAACAAAGAATTCTCACTTGAGGAATAACGAATGGCAGAGAAGCACCTGAAAACATGTTCAACAACATCCTTAATCATCAGGGAAATGCAAATCAAAACAACCCTGAGATTCCACCTCACACCAGTCAGAATGGCTAAGATCAAAAATTCAGGTGACAGCAGATGCTGGCAAGGATGTGGAGAAAGAGGAACACTCCTCCAGTGTTGGTGGGACTGCAAGCTTGTACAACTACACTGGAAATCACTCTGGCGGTTCCTCAGAAAACTGGACATAATAATACTGGAGGATCCCGAGATACCTCTCCTGGGCATCTATCCAGAAGATGTACCAACCGGTAAGAAGGACACATGCTCCACTATGTTCATTGCAGCCTCATATATAATAGCCAGAAGCTGGAAAGAACCCAGATGCCCCTCAACAGAGGAATGGATACAGAAAATGTGGTACGTTTACACAATGGAGTACTGCTCAGCTATTAAAAAGAATGAATTTTTGAAATTCCTAGGCAAATGGATGGACCTGGAGGGCATCATCCTGAGTGAGGTAACCCAATCACAAAGGAACTCACACAATATGTACTCACTGACAAGTGGATATGAGTCCAGAATCTTAGGATACCCATGATATAAGATATAATTTGCTAAATGCATGAAACTCAAGAAGATCGAAGACCAAAGTGTGAACACTTTACCCCTTCTTAGAATTGGAAAGAAACCCCCCTTGGAAGAAGTTACAGAGACAAAGTTTGGAGCTGAGACCAAAGGATGGACCATCTAGAGACTGCCATATCCGGGACTCCATCCCATAATCAGCTTCCAAACGCTGACACCATTGCAGACACTATCAAGAATTTGCTGAAAGGACCCAGACAGAACTGTCTCTTGTGAGAATATGCCGGGTCTAGCAAACACAGAAGTGGAGGCTCACAGTCAGCTATTGGAAGGATCACAGGGCCCCCAATGGAGGAGCTAGAGAAAGTACCCAAGGAGCCAAAGAGATCTGCAATCCTATAGGTGGAACAGCAATATGAAATAACCAGTACTCCCCCCCCCCCCTTGGAGCTTTTGCCTCTAGCTGCATATGAATCAGAAAATGGCCTAGTGGGCCATCATTGTAAAGAGAGGCCCATTACTCATGCAAACTTTATATACCTCAGTATGGGAGAACAAGAGGTCCAAGAAGAGGGAGTGGGTGGTTGGGTGAGTGAGTGGGGGAGCGTGTGGGGGACTTTTGGGATAGCATTGGAAATGTAAATGAAATAAATACCCCCCCCAATAAAAAATTGAAAAAAAAAATATAGAAAAGAGTTATGTTAAAATAATTTATTTGATTTCACATTTCCTTTACATTAAGATAGAGAAATTGAGGATCCATACAGTGCTGGAAGATTCTTAGTGGTTTTTACAGGAAAAGGAAAAGTCCCAACATGTCTTCACTGAGGACTTGAGCTCTCATCACAAGGTGACCACGGCAGCTGAAAGTTGTTGCCTCCAGGGAGAGAGGCAGGAAGTCCATGTTGAACTGGCAATGGATAGGTGGCATTCCAGGCGTCCCACCTGGGAACCAGTGAGTCCTGACTGCACATCATCAGTGATAGGTTCCCAGGAAGCTGTCCCGAAGATGCAGACATGCCATAATCCCAAGGCTGGTATACTGGAGATGGCATCACCATTGGAGTTTGAGGGCTTGAGGAAGGCCTGGGATGACCAGACCGGTTATACAGAGCACCTGAGAGGAAAAGAAAGAGAGAGAGAGAAAGCATAAACATGGCACCCTCATTCTCTCTGAGTCACTCTAAGTAATTGCCTGGCCTCTGTGTCAGAGTCAACTATGAACAAGTCCAAATTCCATTGCCATGAGGTGACACGGGAAGTTAGACATTGGGGGCCAGAATTTGTGCTATATGCAACAACACAGCCCTGTGGGAATGGGGCTTCACTCCATAGTCTGCTCAGCTCTGTCCTTATGAAGGACAGGCCATCTGATGCCACGACTTTCAGAACCCCAAGTGTCTATGTAGAAGAGACTCACCTGGAACACGGCCTCTCTGACATTGGGGGTCGAAGATCCTGTCCAGATAATCTCTATAAGGAGAATACAAGGGTACAGCCCTGGATCTCTCTCTACTGAGAGTCGAGTGCAGATCCTTCATGGTCCACATCAGGCCCAAACAGCTTTGGATGTCCTTGAACAGGCCTCGATGATAGAGACGCTGGCAAACAAGACTGCTCTTCTGCTTGATCTTCTGGCCTGGGTGGCCAATTTCCCATTCAACCACTTGCCACTCCTGCAGGAAGATCTTGATTTCAGGGTCGGTCCATGGGCTACAGGAAGGGCCTGCAGAGACAGAGGGGCAAGATGAGTATATTGGAGGTCACACACTCATACCTGTCACCTTTCCTCAGGGATTCTCCCTGCACATTGAACTGACAAAAATGGTTACTTTCTGTTATCAAGACCTTGGGAACACTTGCAGGAGAGCCCAGAATCCAGAGTCTACCAGGCTCTTAATACCAAGAGATACACTCACTGGGAATTCATCAGTGTCTTCAGCTTTGGAAAATGAATAGGAGTTCAGATTTAGGTTTTAGCCAAGGGCAGGTTTCAGGCAATATAATCCAACCTTGGAAGACCACACTGTCTCAACTTAAAAATGTCAGAGACACCGAGTGAAACCAAGGTCAGTTCATTGAAGTTTCTTTTATGTATTGGGGTTTCCTTCCATGGTGCTGGCCATCCTACAGCTCACTAACACTAAGCCCAACCTATCTAGGACATCCCACTGATGTGCTTGCCTCTGGCTCCCCCTCCCAAGTACTGGAATTAAAGGCATGGGATGCCAATGTCACACATTTCCTAAATATCTTCACTTCTTGGAAACTTAAGCTGAAAAGCAGACACCAACACAGAACTTTAATGGTTTGTTTCCTTCTTACTATGATATAATCAACTTGACGACAAAGAACAGCCATGACAAGACCACCTCCTGTCAACTCCTGACTATGATGCCACCTTCGGTCATGCCTCCTTTCCAAAGGAAACCATAACCGGTATACAATCACAGATGGTAGATAAAGCCATCCAAGGAGAAATGGCAAATGCATCGTATATTTAACAGTGTCATAGTCATACCTAATGTGATAGAATATCCCCCACACAAGTCCAAATGCAAGGGAAAATATCAAAGGATATATGGGAGTTCCAATCCTTCCAACAGGAAATCAGAATTTCATCACCCTTGTACACCATCAGTGATGAGTTCCCCTTAAGCTTTCCAATAGTGGGAAGGATGCGATAATGCCAAAGTGCATACCTGGAGAGATGGCACCACCAATGCAGACGGAAGGTGCATAGGAAGCTGGGGGATTCCCGTGCCCATCAAACCAAGCTCCTGAGTGAGGGGAGAGGGAAGAGAAGGCATTTAAAATGGCACCCTCACTCTCTTTCAGGCGCTAGAAGCGATTGTCTGGACTCTGGGTCAGAGTCAAGTATGAACAAGAAGAAATTCCATTGCCTTGGAGTGACAGAGGAAGTTTGACACACGGAGCAGGCCACTATGGGAAATAAAGGCCTATGGGAAAAGGACTTGCAGCAGTTGTGTGCTCTGCTCTATGCCCAGCTGATGCTTTTCTCTGGGACCTCAAAATCCCCTCTACACAAGAGACTCACCTGGCACATAGCCTCCCTGGGATCTGGGGTGGCCCAAGATCCCGTACAGGATCCAATCATAAGGCGAATACAAGCGGTAAGCCCGGGGCCTCTCGTTACAAAGACGTGTGTGCAGGTCCTTCATCTTCACCATTACATCAAGGCAGCTATTCTTGCTCTTCCTCAGACCCCGATTAGAGAGGCGTCTGCTAAGGAACTTGGCCTTCTCATGCATCTTATTGCCTGGGTCTCCGAGTTCATATTCAACCATTGCCCACTCTTCCAGCAAGATCCAGATTTCATCCTCAATCCACGGGCTATCCCACGGACCTGCGAGGCAAAGAGGGATGCGATGAGGATATCAAAGGTAACACACATGACCATGTCAACTTTGCTTAGGGACTTTCCCTGCACACTGATTGGCCAACAATGGCTTCCCTCATTTATCAAGTGGTTAGGAACACAGTCTTACCAGCCCTGTTACAGCACCTAACCTGCTCTTCACAGTAAGAAGTACACTCATTGGGAAAGCATAGGTGTCTGCAGATTTAGGGATGGTTTGGTCCCAGAATACAATGGGATCCACAGCATTAGTGCTACCAGGGAATGTTGGATCTGTAGAGACTCATAACCACATCCACGACAGGGAGACACTCAGAGCCTTCTGGGACAAGGGCATACATCAGGGACCACTGAATGCTGACCTATCCTTGCTACAGATGTCCAAGTCGGGGTTCTTTCATCTACTCGAAGTCACAGAGCAAGAGAATAGGAGAGCAGGGATTTCACTCTGAATACCTGAGGAACTTTGGCCTTCCTGCCTCAGCCTCCTCCTTCTCCTATTGGCTTCTTTGTCATTTCTCACACTTTGGACTCGGTTATCTTCTCTCTGTGCAGAAAGGAAACAATTACATATTAAAGCAGGTTGCAAGCTACAGGAATCCCTGTTCCCCAGCTGTGAATGGACTCAGGTAGCAGCCTCCAGTTGCATAAGCTAAAACAATGCACCCTTACTTCCTCATTCACAGATGCTGGTCCATTCTCTTCTAATGGGAAAGTTGGCCTGTGAGGTTAATCCAAAGAGGAGCGACAGTGAACAGGGCAGGAGCCCTTGATCAAGTGGAGGAAAGAAACGGAAGCACCTCTCCTTTGAGAAGACCACAGCCACTCACTCTCTTCAGTTCACATTCTTACCATTTTCTGCAGGGGAAAAAATTCCCTTTCAAAATCTAGTCAACTCCAGCTGTGCTACAGACACAGTAAGCTATCAAGAGAAACTGTGTGAAACTACACTTTTCCATCCTAAGTCACACAACATGGGTGTCTGACAGGTGGCCATACTGGCATTCACTGCTAAGAGGAATGGAGATTCTCAGAAATTGAACATCATTCTTGGCTACATAGTTGGTTGTGGGCTAAAACCTAGAAACCCAAGGACAAAATAAATGTAGTTGGTGTACCTCTTCAATTTACAGACATGGGTTCAAATTCAAGGTAGCTAACCATATTTTGTATGTGCCGAGGCACAAATATGCCAGTTACCCTACAGAAAATAGGAGTGAATTTAATTGCCCCCAAATCACCTGCATTTTGTCTCTTGAGCTTCCTTTCCCGAACACAGTGAGGAAACTAGGGTCCAATGTGTCCCGGTGTTCACAAGAGTCTGCGGTGCAAGGAGCTCTGCTTACTTCCCTGGAAGACTACAAGTCGGAGACTCCTGTGCAAATGTGGTTCTTTATAAAGCTCTACGGTTTAATTGAATCTGACCCACCCAACCTGTATGTTTAGGGTGGCTCAATTGTTGACCTGGTGCCTTTAATCCTATATCCCATGCTAAGGAAAGAAACAGGCTCATGAGCAGGATCTCCTAGGCTACATAAGCAAGACCCCACAGTCTCCACTGAAAATGACCAAAGAAACTAGGCCAATTAATTTAAGTTCATTTGCTGAGACAGAGTTTATTCACCTAGTTCTGGGCATTCTTCAACTCACTAAAGTTAAGACCAAAATCTGGTGTCTGATACACCGATCGATCCACTGCCTATAGCTCTCTCTCTCACATGCTGGGATCTAAAGTAAGGCCCAGACATTAACACATTTACTAAATACCTTCTTAGGTGTCCTGGCTTTCTCCTCTGGATGAAGGCATAGGATTCTCAGGTGCTGCACCCCCATGTCTGCCTAGATGCTGCCATGATTCCTCTCTTCATGATATGGGGCTGAACTTCAGAACCCCAATGCCATTCCCAGTTAAATGTTTTCATTCCTAAGAGTTGTTGGACATGGAGTCTCTTCAGAGCAATGGGAACTCAAAATCAGGCAGAAGTTGGTACCAGCACTGAGATACTGATGTCATAGACCTGTACACGTTTTGATTTAAAGGAAAGTGGATTTGGGGACTTTAGATCAGAAAAGCCATGGAATGTCTTAAGTGGAGCTGGGTGGGTTATTCCAGCAGGGACATGGATGTCACTGATGCTGACGGTGAACTGAACTGTGGGTGTAGGCCTCAAGAGGTTTGTTTTAGAGGAGAAGAATGTTAGTATGTGGCCTAGAGACTGGTTTTTCTGATATTTGGTTGGAAAATATGGCTGCTTTTTGCCCTTGTCTGAAGAATCTGTTTGAGGCTAAGGTGAAAAGACTGAGAACATTTGAAATTGCAAAGGGTGTCTATAAAATGTCTTTAAAAGAATAGACTTTGTTCTTTGATTTACAGTGATCAGGAGCTTAAGGATAAACATAACAATCATAAGACTAAAACAACAACAAAAAAATCTATGGTTCAAAGGCAAGCAGATCTTTGAGTTCATGATGATCTTGGCTCATTCCAAGCCCTAGGTGAAAAAAAGGTTAAGTACAGGCGTGGTGGTGCACACCTTTAATCCCAAGACTCAGGAGACAGAGGCCTGTGTATCTCTGAATTTAAGGTCGTCTACAGATTAAGTTCCAGGAGAGCCAAGCATAGGCAATGAATGAAATCACTGAACACAGAAAGTTGGTAAAGATGGAATAGAACATGGGGTGCCATGTTCCAGTACACCAAGCAGTAGAACCCTGCAGCTTTGGCCCAGTACAAATTAGGCATCAAGTATGTTGCAACCTATTATTAAAATGGGTTCAACCTCGACTCTAACCTGCCATCCCACAAATGAACTTGAAGAGAAATGTCACTAGAGTATGGGGGAAGTGGACTTGTTCATCAATACTTTTTAGGAGGCGAGCTCAATCTTTGGCAGCAGTTCAGTCCCATAGCAAACCGCAAATAGGATACAGTTGTTGCAGACCAGTCCTCCAGGCAGGCAGATATCACATTCAAACCAGCAGCTTCAGTCCCTTCTCTACTCAGACACACAAGGCACAAACCAGAAGCTACAATCTGATCAGGAAGAAACTGACAGATATGACAACTGGCCTGAGGAGAGCCCACAAAGCAGAAATCTGATGCAGGAATCTAGGTAGGATTTCTTGGATGAGGGTTTCTCAATCGGGGCTAGCTTTTCCACCTGTAATCACTCAATGTCCCTAGGTAGGGCAAACCAATACTTGTGTATACTTAGGGAAGAATAGTGACTCAGAGAAAACCAAACCGCCGCTCAGTGCTCATTCCCCGTAATGTTTGTAGAGACATTTTATACGCCAACATCACAGGTCCTTTCACTTGTTTGCTACATCAAACATCCTTTCACCTGTGTCTGCTTCAGCAAAACATCCTTTACCCGTGTCTTCCTCAGGGAGAAATCCTTTCACCTCTGTGCCTCAAGAAAACATCCTTTCAAATAATTAACTTTGCAAAGAAACTAGGAGTTTCCTTCAATGTGACTCTAGCTTTCCAATCAGGAATAGAGGAGGTTAGTGGGACAATTGATGCTGGTTAAATAGAGCATAGAAATTAGAGTTTATTATAATAAAGAGACCACCATCACTGAGGTGAAATCTTCTGAGAAGTGTTATCTGAGAGCACTAAGAAGCTGTGTTCCAGAGATTGCCAAGAATGTACCTCATGCTGTATCTGTATGTGGTAATCGGTGAGATTCACCCAGGTGGTACTGATTTTTAAGATATGAAGGGGTTGTGGAGAGCAGCTGAACCTTGGCTCTCAGAGATACCAGGGAAGGCCCTTTGTTGTTGTTGTTGTTGCTGCTGTTTTCTTAATGTTTTGTAGTTTGTTTATTTTTAATGGTTTTTTTTTCCTTTTCCTTTCATATAAAAGTCATCAATATATTTTCACCCCAAAGGCTGGCCCACTCCAAATCTCTACTTGATCTCTGAGTAAGTGGACTCCCTGGGTATTACCTCTACCTGATCCATAAAGTCTATGCAGGTTTAAGATCATCCTCTCCCACTGAGTCTAGACAAGGCAGCCCTATGCTACTTATGTGCCTAAGGCCTCAGATCATTGCATGTATGCTCGTTGTTTGGTAGGTCAGACTCTAGGTGTTCCCAGGGATCCAGGTTATATGTGACTGTGGGGTTGCCCTTGCCTTCAGCACCTCGGTAAGCCTGTGTGTGAAGATGCAGCCCTAGTTGCAGTTGATAAATTAGGACTGAAGGAGTCAGGCAAAGAATTAGTGACTAGGTACATTGAAGGGAGCCTTTGAGAGGCTATTGGTGAAGCCTACATGTAGTAGAAGTCCCCAGCCCTTTGGAGTTGCCAATACCATGGGATGACCAACAAGAATAGCAGTAACAAAGTGTCATCCACCAAAGCCTAGAGTACTATAGAGGGCAGAGATGAAGAAGTGACCCAAGTCCTATGGAGGAGCCTAGATGATCATGTGTGGATCCCAGACATTAGAACAAGAACCTGCAACTTAAGGTTACCTTTTAGACTTGAGGATATTAGAGAGACCAGAGGCATAGATAAGCAGCACAGCAAAGCTCTTAACAAAGCTGGTAACAGACATGGAGATACAGAGTTTGGAGTTTGCACAGATGAATTTTTATCTTGCAATGGTTCAGCATTTCTGCACTGTAACTTTTTCAAGTAGGAATATATATCCTGTGATGTTGGAGGTATATGATCGGCTTTGTGATTTTGATTTTATACAGCACTACACTTAAGTCATTGACTGAACATTAAACCACATGATCACATTATGGCCTTTCGAATTTTTTTTTTTGAGAGTGTTGTATAGTATGGGGACTTTGTCATTAGACTGCATATTTTAGCATTATGCTATAGCTAGGTATAGCCCATAGACTCTTGTGTTTGAACAAGGGGCCAGGGAGAGGAATGTGGTGGTTTGAGTATGCTTGGCTCACAGACTGGCTTTAGGTGACCCCTTTAGGAGCTTCATCAACTCAAAACACATCTCCCCCCAAACCTAGAAAACCCCTGCTCTAACCTCAGTTAGTGCATGCACTTCCTAGGGAGGATGATACCATGCAGGCAATGTAGAACTTTCTTCTTTTCTGGCCTTCTTGTAGACCTATAACATATATATATATATATATATATATATATATATATATATATATATGTCTCAGAAGAGAGCCCTAGGTTATGATTCATTTAAAAATTAAACAATTTATGGACCTTAATTAGACGTAGAGTGATGTAATTGTACAACGTGGAATGTCAAGTGCAATATAAATGGATACTAGACACATAGATACAAAGATACATAGATACATAGATACACAGATACACAGATACATACATACATTGACACATAGATACCTAGATACCTAGATACATAGATACATACATATGGGGAGATATAGAGACAGATAAAGATCAAGATAGATAGATGTTGACATATATATATATATATATATATATATATATATATATATATGTGTGTGTGTGTGTGTGTGTGTGTGTGTGTGTGTGTGTGTGTGTTTGTATGTACATGTGAAACACCAGGCCATTATTAGACCTAACAGAACCATCTTTTCTACCTCTATATGAGATAGAAAATGAGTTTGGTGGCAATGTCCCTTGACAGACATTCATTTTAATATCTGAAACCTAAATATTTAGATAAGTTTTCATATTCTCTAAATTGACATTGCATCTACCACCCACGTACAACTCAATTTTGAACCCATTATCGCTTTATTCTCAAAAAATCGAGTCTGTGGATCACTGACCAGAACTCCTCCATCAAGAGCGGCAGATAATGAAAGAGCTGCTCAGCTGTTGTCTGTGAAGTAGAGAGAGTTGCAGACTCAGGGTCAGGAATCTTATGAAAATGGAGGGTAGACAACAGGGATCAGGTACCCACAAAATGAACCTCACCATGAAGTACCACATCCCCTACCCCTATACTTATGTCCCCTACTAAAGTGACAAGAATGAAACATGAAAAGAGTTATGTAGGCCTCAGCATCGGCGGGAGCCATCTTGCTTCCGGGACTCCACAGCAAGTAGTCTGCACAGGTGAGAGTGTGCACTAGAGAAGCTAACAGCTTCTGTGACAGCACAAAGCAACACAGCTTCTGGGAAAGGTCCAGTTTTTGGCCTTCATCTTCGGCCAGGATGGAAGTCCTAAGGCCAGATATCTGTGCACCTTTCTTATAAGAGGAGATCTTGTCTGCTGAGAGTGCTCTGACCATTAAAACTCAGAGGAGAGAGCTAGTCTCTCAGGTCTGCTGATTTAGGCTAACAGAATCACCAGAGGAACAATCTCTAACCAGAGACAACTATAACAACTAACTGCAGAGATTACCAGATTGTGAAAGGTAAACGTAGGAATCTTACTAAGAGAAACCAAGACTACTCTCCATCATCAGAACCCAGCACTCCCACATCGTCCAGTCCAGGGCACCCCATCACACCCAAAATGCTAGACCCGGATTTAAAAGCATATCTCATGATGATGGTAGAGGACATCAAGAAGGACTTTAATAACTCACTTAAAGAAATACAGAAGAACACTGCTAAACAGGTAGAAGACCTTAAAGAGGAAGCACAAAAATCCCTTAAAGAATTGCAGGAAAACACAACCAAAGAGGTGATGGAATTGAATAAAACCATGAAAGACCTAAAAAGGGAAGTAGACACAATAAAGAAAAGTCAAAGTGAGGCAACGCTGGAGCTGGAGATAGAAACCCTGGGAAAGAAATCTGGAACCATAGATTCGAGCATCAGCAACAGAATACAAGAGATGGAAGACAGAATCTCAGGTGCAGAAGATTCCATAGAGAACATCGGCACAACAATCAAAGAAAGTGGAAAATGCAAAACGATCCTAACTCAAAACATCCAGGAAATCCAGGACACAATGAGAAGACCAAACCTATGGATAATAGGAGTAGATGAGAATGAAGATTTTCAACTCAAAAGACAAGCAAATATCTTCAACAAAATTATAGAAGAAAACTTCCCAAATCTAAAGAAAGAGATGCCCATGAACATACAAGAAGTCTACAGAACTCCAAATAGACTGGACTAGAAAAGAAATTCCTCCGGACACATAATAATCAGAACCAAAAAGGCACTAAATAAAGATAGAATATTAAAAGCAGTAAGGGAAAAAGGTCAAGTAACATATAAAGGCAAGCCTATCAGAATTACACCAGATATTTCACCAGAGACTATGAAAGTCAGAAGAGCCTGGACAGATGTTATACAGACACTAAGAGTACACAAATGCCAGCCCAGCCTACTATACCCAGCCAAACTCTCAATTACCATATATGGAGAAACCAAAGTATTCCACGACAAAACCAAATTCACACATTATCTTTCCCCGAATCCAGCCCTTCAAAGGATAATAACAGAAAAAAAAAAAAAAAAAAAAACAACCAAACAATACAAAGATGGAAACCATGTCCTAGAAAAAGCAAGAAGGTAATCCCTCAACAAACCTAAAAGATGACAGCCACAAGAACAGAATGCCAACTTTAACAACAAAAATAATTGGAAGCAACAATTTCTTTCCCTTAATATCTCTTAAGATCAATGGACTCAACTCCCCAATAAAAAGACATAGACTAACAGACTGGCTACACAAACAAGACCCAACATTTTGCTGCTTTTGTGGAAACTCATTTCAGAGAAAAGGATAGACACTACCTCAGAATGAAAGGCTGGAAAACAATTTTTCCAAGCAAATGGTCTGAAGAAAAAAGCTGGAATAGCCATTCTAATATCTAGTAAAATCGACTTCCAACCAAGAGTCATCAAAAACAAAACAAAACAAGGAGGGCCTCTTCATACTCATCAAATGTAAAATCCTCCAAGAGGAACTCTCAATTCTGAATATCCATGCTCCAAATACAAGGGCAGCCACATTCATTAAAGAAACTTTAGTAAAGCTCAAAGCACACATTGCACCTCACACAATAAGGGTGGGAGACTTCAACACACCACTTTCACTAATGGACAGATCATGGAAACAGAAAGTAAACAGGGTCACAGTGAAACTAACAGAAGTTATGAAACAAATGGATCTAAAAGATATCTACAGAACATTTTATCCTAAAACAAAAGGATATACGTTCTTCTCAGCACCTCATGGTCCCTTCTCCAAAATTGACCACATAATTGGTCACAAAACAAGCCTTAGCATATACAAAAATATTGAAATTGTCCCATGCATCCTATCAGATCACCATGGACTAAGGCTGATCTTCAATAACAAAATAAATAATAGAAAGCCAACATTCCCTTGGAAAATGAACAACACTCTTCTCAATGATACCTTGGTCAAGGAAGGAATAAAGAAAGAAATTAAGGACTTTTTGGAGTTTAATGAAAATGAAGCCACAACATTCCAAAACTTATGGGACACAATGAAAGCATATCTAAGAGGGAAACTCATAGCTCTGAATGCCTCCAAAAAGAAACTAGAGAGAGCACACACTAGCAGCTTGACAACACGCCTAAAATCTCTAGAACAAAAGGAAGCAAATTCACCTAAGAGGAGTAGATGGCAGGAAATAATCAAACTCAGGGGCGAAATGAACCAAGTGGAAACAAGAAGAACTATTCAAAGAATCAACCAAACGAGGAACTGGTTCTTTGAGAAAATCAACAAGATAGATAAACCCTTAGCCAGACTCACTAGAGGGCACAGAGAAAGAATCCAAATGAACAAAATCAGAAATGAAAAGGGAGACATAACAACAGATACTGAAGAAATCCAACACACCATCAGATCCTTCTAGAGAAGGCTATACTCAAGAAAACTGGAGAACCTGGGTGAAATGGACAAGATTCTAGACAGATACCAGGTACCAAAGTTAAATCAAGATCAGGTTAATGATCTAAACAGTCCTATATCCCCTAATGAAATAGAAGCAGTCATTAATAGTCTCCCAAACAAAAAAAGTCCAAGACCAGATGGGTTTAGTGCAGAGTTCTATCAGACCTTCAAAGAAGATCTAATCCCAGTTCTTCAAAAACTATTCCTCAAAAGAGAAGCAGAAGGTACTCTACCAAACTCATTCTATGAAGCCACAATTATTCTGATACCTCAAGCACAAAAAGACCCAACAAAGATAGAGAACTTCAGACCAATTTCCCTTATGAATATCTATGCAAAAATCCTCAATAAAGTCCTCGCTAACCGAATCCAAGAACATAACAAAAACAATCATCCAACCTGACCAAGTAGGTTTCATCCCAGGGATGCAGGGATGGTTCAATATACGGAAATCCAGCAATGTAATCCAGTATATAAACAAACTCAAAGACAAAAAAAAAAAAAAAAAAAAAAAAAAAAAAAAAAAAAAAAAAAAAAAAAAAAAAAAAAACCATGATCATCTCATTAGATGAGGAGAAAGCATGCCACAAAATCCAACAGGCATTCATGAGAAAAGTCTTGGAAAGATCAGGAATTCAAGGCCTATACCTAAACAGGATAAAAGCAATCTACAGCAAACCAGTAGCCAACATCAAAGTAAACAGTGAGAAGCTGGAAGCAATTCCACTAAAATCAGGGACTAGACAAGGCTGTCCACTCTCTCCCTACCTATTCAACATTGTACTTAAAGTCCTAGCCAGAGCAATTAGACAACAATAGGAGATCAAGGGGATACAAATTGGAAAGGAAGAAGTCAAAATATCACTTTCTGCAGATGAAATGATAGTATATATAAGTGACCCTAAAAATTCCACCAGAGAACTCCTAAGCCTGATAAACAGCTTCAATGAAGTAGCTGGATATAAAATTAACTCAAACAAGTCAATGGCCTTTCTGTACACAAAGGATAAACAGGCTGAGAAAGAAATTAGGGAAACAACACACTTCTCAATAGTCACAAATACTATAAAATACCTTGGCATGACTCGAAGGAAGTGAAAGATCTGTATGATAAGAATTTCAAGTCTCTGAAGAAAGAAATTAAAGAAGATCTCAGAGGATGGAAAGATCTCCCATGCTCATGGATTGGCAGGATCAATTTAGTAAAAATGGCTATCTTGCCAAAAGCAATCTACAGATTCAATGCAATCCCCATCAAAATTCCAACTCAAATCTTCGACCAATTAGAAAGGGCAATCGGCAGATTCACCTGGAATAACAAAAAAAAAAAAAAAAAAAAAAAAAACTAGGATAGCAAAAACTCTTCTCAAGGATAAAAGCACCTCTGTTGGAATCAACATGCCTGACCTAAAGCTGTACTACAGAGCAATTGAGATAAAACCTGCATGGTACTGGTATAGCGACAGACAAGTACACCAATGGAATAGAATTGAAGACCCACAGATGAACCCAAACAGCTATGGTCACATGTTCTATGACAAGGGAGCAAAAACCATTCAGTGGAAAAAGGCAGCATTTTCAACAAATGGTACTGGCACAATTGGCGGTTATCATGTAGAAGAATGCGAACTGATCCATTCCTATCTCCTTGGACTAAAGTCAACTCTAAGTGGAATCAGGGACTCGACATAAAACCAGAGACACTGAAACTTATATAAGAGAAAGTAGGGAAAAGCCTCGAAGATATGGGTACAGGGGAAGAATTCCTGAATAGAACTGCAATGCCTCCTGCTGTAAGATCAAGAATCGATAAATGGGACCTCATAAAGTTGCAAAGTTTCTGCAAGGCAAAAGACACTGTCAATACGACAAAAAGACCACTAACACATTGGGCAAGGATCTTTACCTATACGAAATCAGATAGGGGACTAATATCCAATATATATAAAGAACTCAAGAAGGTGGACTCCAGAAAATCAAATAACCCCATTAAAAAATGGGGCTCAGAGCTGAACAAAGAATTCTCACTTGAGGAATAACGAATGGCAGAGAAGCACCTGAAAACATGTTCAACAACATCCTTAATCATCAGGGAAATGCAAATCAAAACAACCCTGAGATTCCACCTCACACCAGTCAGAATGGCTAAGATCAAAAATTCAGGTGACAGCAGATGCTGGCAAAGATGTGGAGAAAGAGGAACACTCCTCCAGTGTTGGTGGGACTGCAAGCTTGTACAACTACACTGGAAATCACTCTGGCAGTTCCTCAGAAAATTGGACATAATAATACTGGAGGATCCCGCGATACCTCTTTTGGGCATCTATCCAGAAGATGTACCAACCGGTAAGAAGGACACATGTTCCACTATGTTCATTGCAGCCTCATATATAATAGCCAGAAGCTGGAAAGAACCCAGATGCCCCTCAACAGAGGAATGGATACAGAAAATGTGGTACGTTTACACAATGGAGTACTGCTCAGCTATTAAAAAGAATGAATTTTTGAAATTCCTAGGCAAATGGATGGACCTGGAGGGCATCATCCTGAGTGAGGTAACCCAATCACAAAGGAACTCACACAATATGTACTCACTGTCAAGTGGATATGAGTCCAGAATCTTAGGATACCCATGATATAAGATATAATTTGCTAAATGCATGAAACTCAAGAAGATCGAAGACCAAAGTGTGGACACTTTACCCCTTCTTAGAATTGGAAAGAAACCCCCCTTGGAAGAAGTTACAGAGACAAAGTTTGGAGCTGAGACCAAAGGATGGACCATCTAGAGACTGCCATATCCGGGACTCCATCCCATAATCAGCTTCCAAACGCTGACACCATTGCAGACACTATCAAGAATTTGCTGAAAGGACCCAGACAGAACTGTCTCTTGTGAGAATATGCCGGGTCTAGCAAACACAGAAGTGGAGGCTCACAGTCAGCTATTGGAAGGATCACAGGGCCCCCAATGGAGGAGCTAGAGAAAGTACCCAAGGAGCCAAAGAGATCTGCAATCCTATAGGTGGAACAGCAATATGAAATAACCAGTACCCCCCCCCCCTTGGAGCTTTTGCCTCTAGCTGCATATGAATCAGAAAATGGCCTAGTGGGCCATCATTGTAAAGAGAGGCCCATTACTCATGCAAACTTTATATACCTCAGTATGGGAGAGCAAGAGGTCCAAGAAGAGGGAGTGGGTGGTTGGGTGAGTGAGTGGGGGAGCGTGTGGGGGACTTTTGGGATAGCATTGGAAATGTAAATGAAATAAATACCCCCCCCAATAAAAAATTGAAAAAAAAATAAAGAAAAGAGTTATGTTAAAATAATTTATTTGATTTCACATTTCCTTTACATTAAGATAGAGAAATTGAGGATCCATACAGTGCTGGAAGATTCTTAGTGGTTTTTACAGGAAAAGGAAAAGTCCCAACATGTCTTCACTGAGGACTTGAGCTCTCATCACGAGGTGACCACGGCAGCTGAAAGTTGTTGCCTCCAGGGAGAGAGGCAGGAAGTCCATGTTGAACTGGCAATGGATAGGTGGCATTCCAGGCATCCCATCTGGGAACCAGTGAGTCCTGACTGCACATCATCAGTGATAGGTTCCCAGGAAGCTGTCCCGAAGATGCAGACATGCCATAATCCCAAGGCTGGTATACTGGAGATGGCATCACCATTGGAGTTTGAGGGCTTGAGGAAGGCCTGGGATGACCAGACCGGTTATACAGAGCACCTGAGAGGAAAAGAAAGAGAGAGAGAGAAAGCATAAACATGGCACCCTCATTCTCTCTGAGTCACTCTAAGTAATTGCCTGCCCTCTGGGTCAGAGTCAACTATGAACAAGTCCAAATTCCATTGCCATGAGGTGACACGGGAAGTTAGACATTGGGGGCCAGAATTTGTGCTGTATGCAACAACACAGCCCTGTGGGAATGGGGCTTCACTCCATAGTCTGCTCAGCTCTGTCCTTATGAAGGGCAGGCCATCTGATGCCACGACTTTCAGAACCCCAAGTGTCTATGTAGAAGAGACTCACCTGGAACACGGCCTCTCTGACATTGGGGGTCGAAGATCCTGTCCAGATAATCTCTATAAGGAGAATACAAGGGTACAGCCCTGGATCTCTCTCTACTGAGAGTCGAGTGCAGATCCTTCATGGTCCACATCAGGCCCAAACAGCTTTGGATGTCCTTGAACAGGCCTCGATGATAGAGACGCTGGCAAACAAGACTGCTCTTCTGCTTGATCTTCTGGCCTGGGTGGCCAATTTCCCATTCAACCACTTGCCACTCCTGCAGGAAGATCTTGATTTCAGGGTCGGTCCATGGGCTACAGGAAGGGCCTGCAGAGACAGAGGGGCAAGATGAGTATATTGGAGGTCACACACTCATACCTGTCACCTTTCCAAAGGGATTCTCCCTGCACATTGAACTGACAAAAATGGTTACTTTCTGTTATCAAGACCTTGGGAACACTTGCAGGAGAGCCCAGAATCCAGAGTCTACCAGGCTCTTAATACCAAGAGATACACTCACTAGGAATTCATCAGTGTCTTCAGCTTTGGAAAATGAATAGGAGTTCAGATTTAGGTTTTAGCCAAGGGCAGGTTTCAGGCAATATAATCCAACCTTGGAAGACCACACTGTCTCAACTTAAAAATGTCAGACACCGAGTGAAACCAAGGTCAGTTCATTGAAGTTTCTTTTATGTATTGGGGTTTCCTTCCATGGTGCTGGCCATCCTACAGCTCACTAACACTAAGCCCAACCTATCTAGGACATCCCACTGATGTGCTTGCCTCTGGCTCCCCCTCCCAAGTACTGGAATTAAAGGCATGGGATGCCAATGTCACACATTTCCTAAATATCTTCACTTCTTGGAAACTTAAGCTGAAAAGCAGACACCAACACAGAACTTTAATGGTTTGTTTCCTTCTTACTATGATATAATCAACTTGACGACAAAGAACAGCCATGACAAGACCACCTCCTGTCAACTCCTGACTATGAAGCCACCTTTGGTCATGCCTCCTTTCCAAAGGAAACCATAACCGGTATACAATCACAGATGGGTGATAAAGCCATCCAAGGAGAAATGGCAAATGCATTGTATATTTAACAGTGTCATAGTCATACCTAACGTGATAGAATATCCCCCACACAAGTCCAAATGCAAGGGAATATATCAAAGGATATATGGGAGTTCCAATCCTTCCAACAGGAAATCAGAATTTCATCACCCTTGTACACCATCAGTGATGAGTTCCCCTTAAGCTTTCCAATAGTGGGAGGGATGCGATAATGCCAACGTGCATACCTGGAGAGATGGCACCACCAATGCAGAGGGAAGGTGCATAGGAAGCTGGGGGATTCCCGTGCCCATCAAACCAAGGACCTGAGTGAGGGGAGAGGAAAGAGAAGGCGTTTAAAATGGCACCCTCACTCTCTTTCAGGCGCTAGAAGCGATTGTCTGGACTCTGGGTCAGAGTCAAGTATGAACAAGAAGAAATTCCATTGCCTTGGTGTGACAGAGGAAGTTTGACACACGGAGCAGGCCACTATGGGAAATAAAGGCCTATGGGAAAAGGACTTGCAGCAGTTGTGTGCTCTGCTCTATGCCCAGCTGATGCTTTTCTCTGGAACCTCAAAATCCCCTCTACACAAGAGACTCACCTGGCACATAGCCTCCCTGGGATCTGGGGTGGCCCAAGATCTCGTACAGGATCCAATCATAAGGCGAATACAAGCGGTAAGCCCGGGGCCTCTCGTTACAAAGACGTGTGTGCAGGTCCTTCATCTTCACCATTACATCAAGGCAGCTATTCTTGCTCTTCCTCAGACCCCGATTAGAGAGGCGTCTGCTAAGGAACTTGGCCTTCTCATGCATCTTATTGCCTGGGTCTCCGAGTTCATATTCAACCATTGCCCACTCTTCCAGCAAGATCCAGATTTCATCCTCAATCCACGGGCTATCCCACGGACCTGCGAGGCAAAGAGGGATGCGATGAGGATATCAAAGGTAACACACATGACCATGTCAACTTTGCTTAGGGACTTTCCCTGCACACTGATTGGCCAACAATGGCTTCCCTCATTTATCAAGTGGTTAGGAACACAGTCTTACCAGCCCTGTTACAGCACCTACCCTGCTCTTCACAGTAAGAAGTACACTCATTGGGAAAGCATAGGTGTCTGCAGATTTAGGGATGGTTTGGTCCCAGAATACAATGGGATCCACAGCATTAGTGCTACCAGGGAATGTTGGATCTGTAGAGACTCATAACCACATCCACGACAGGGAGACACTCAGAGCCTTCTGGGACAAGGGCATACATCAGGGACCACTGAATGCTGGCCTATCCTTGCTACAGATGTCCAAGTCGGGGCTCTTTCATCTACTCGAAGTCACAGAGCAAGAGAATAGGAGAGCAGGGATTTCACTCTGAATACCTGAGGAACTTTGGCCTTCCTGCCTCAGCCTCCTCCTTCTCCTATTGGCTTCTTTGTCATTTCTCACACTTTGGACTCGGTTATCTTCTCTCTGTGCAGAAAGGAAACAATTACATATTAAAGCAGGTTGCAAGCTACAGGAATCCCTGTTCCCCAGCTGTGAATGGACTCAGGTAGCAGCCTCCAGTTGCATAAGCTAAAACAATGCACCCTTACTTCCTCATTCACAGATGCTGGTCCATTCTCTTCTAATGGGAAAGTTGGCCTGTGAGGTTAATCCAAAGAGGAGCGACAGTGAACAGGGCAGGAGCCCTTGATCAAGTGGAGGAAAGAAACGGAAGCACCTCTCCTTTGAGAAGACCACAGCCACTCACTCTCTTCAGTTCACATTCTTACCATTTTCTGCAGGGGAAAAAATTCCCTTTCAAAATCTAGTCAACTCCAGCTGTGCTACAGACACAGTAAGCTATCAAGAGAAACTGTGTGAAACTACACTTTTCCATCCTAAGTCACACAACATGGGTGTCTGACAGGTGGCCATACTGGCATTCACTGCTAAGAGGAATGGAGATTCTCAGAAATTGAACATCATTCTTGGCTACATAGTTGGTTGTGGGCTAAAACCTAGAAACCCAAGGACAAAATAAATGTAGTTGGTGTACCTCTTCAATTTACAGACATGGGTTCAAATTCAAGGTAGCTAACCATATTTTGTATGTGCCGAGGCACAAATATGCCAGTTACCCTACAGAAAATAGGAGTGAATTTAATTGCCCCCAAATCACCTGCATTTTGTCTCTTGAGCTTCCTTTCCCGAACACAGTGAGGAAACTAGGGTCCAATGTGTCCCGGTGTTCACAAGAGTCTGCGGTGCAAGGAGCTCTGCTTACTTCCCTGGAAGACTACAAGTCGGAGACTCCTGTGCAAATGTGGTTCTTTATAAAGCTCTACGGTTTAATTTAATCTGACCCACCCAACCTGTATGTTTAGGGTGGCTCAATTGTTGACCTGGTGCCTTTAATCCTATATCCCATGCTAAGGAAAGAAACAGGCTCATGAGCAGGATCTCCTAGGCTACATAAGCAAGACCCCACAGTCTCCACTGAAAATGACCAAAGAAACTAAGCCAATTAATTTAGGTTCATTTGCTGAGACAGAGTTTATTCACCTAGTTCTGGGCATTCTTCAACTCACTAAAGTTAAGACCAAAATCTGGTGTCTGATACACCGATCGATCCACTGCCTATAGCTCTCTCTCTCACATGCTGGGATCTAAAGTAAGGCCCAGACATTAACACATTTACTAAATACCTTCTTAGGTGTCCTGGCTTTCTCCTCTGGATGAAGGCATAGGATTCTCAGGTGCTGCACCCCCATGTCTGCCTAGATGCTGCCATGATTCCTCTCTTCATGATATGGGGCTGAACTTCAGAACCCCAATGCCATTCCCAGTTAAATGTTTTCATTCCTAAGAGTTGTTGGACATGGAGTCTCTTCAGAGCAATGGGAACTCAAAATCAGGCAGAAGTTGGTACCAGCACTGAGATACTGATGTCATAGACCTGTACACGTTTTGATTTAAAGGAAAGTGGATTTGGGGACTTTAGATCAGAAAAGCCATGGAATGTCTTAAGTGGAGCTGGGTGGGTTATTCCAGCAGGGACATGGATGTCACTGATGCTGACGGTGAACTGAACTGTGGGTGTAGGCCTCAAGAGGTTTGTTTCAGAGGAGAAGAATGTTAGTATGTGGCCTAGAGACTGGTTTTTCTGATATTTGGTTGGAAAATATGGCTGCTTTTTGCCCTTGTCTGAAGAATATGTTTGAGGCTAAGGTGAAAAGACTGAGAACATTTGAAATTGCAAAGGGTGTCTATAAAATGTCTTTAAAAGAATAGACTTTGTTCTTTGATTTACAGTGATCAGGAGCTTAAGGATAAACATAACAATCATAAGACTAAAACAACAACAAAAAAATCTATGGTTCAAAGGCAAGCAGATCTTTGAGTTCATGATGATCTTGGCTCATTCCAAGCCCTAGGTGAAAAAAAGGTTAAGTACAGGCGTGGTGGTGCACACCTTTAATCCCAAGACTCAGGAGACAGAGGCCTGTGTATCTCTGAATTTAAGGTCGTCTACAGATTAAGTTCCAGGAGAGCCAAGCATAGGCAATGAATGAAATCACTGAACACAGAAAGTTGGTAAAGATGGAATAGAACATGGGGTGCCATGTTCCAGTACACCAAGCAGTAGAACCCTGCAGCTTTGGCCCAGTACAAATTAGGCATCAAGTATGTTGCAACCTATTATTAAAATGGGTTCAACCTCGACTCTAACCTGCCATCCCACAAATGAACTTGAAGAGAAATGTCACTAGAGTATGGGGGAAGTGGACTTGTTCATCAATACTTTTTAGGAGGCGAGCTCAATCTTTGGCAGCAGTTCAGTCCCATAGCAAACCGCAAATAGGATACAGTTGTTGCAGACCAGTCCTCCAGGCAGGCAGATATCACATTCAAACCAGCAGCTTCAGTCCCTTCTCTACTCAGACACACAAGGCACAAACCAGAAGCTACAATCTGATCAGGAAGAAACTGACAGATATGACAACTGGCCTGAGGAGAGCCCACAAAGCAGAAATCTGATGCAGGAATCTAGGTAGGATTTCTTGGATGAGGGTTTCTCAATCGGGGCTAGCTTTTCCACCTGTAATCACTCAATGTCCCTAGGTAGGGCAAACCAATACTTGTGTATACTTAGGGAAGAATAGTGACTCAGAGAAAACCAAACCGCCGCTCAGTGCTCATTCCCCGTAATGTTTGTAGAGACATTTTATACGCCAACATCACAGGTCCTTTCACTTGTTTGCTACATCAAACATCCTTTCACCTGTGTCTGCTTCAGCAAAACATCCTTTACCCGTGTCTTCCTCAGGGAGAAATCCTTTCACCTCTGTGCCTCAAGAAAACATCCTTTCAAATAATTAACTTTGCAAAGAAACTAGGAGTTTCCTTCAATGTGACTCTAGCTTTCCAATCAGGAATAGAGGAGGTTAGTGGGACAATTGATGCTGGTTAAATAGAGCATAGAAATTAGAGTTTATTATAATAAAGAGACCACCATCACTGAGGTGAAATCTTCTGAGAAGTGTTATCTGAGAGCACTAAGAGCTGTGTTCCAGAGATTGCCAAGAATGTACCTCATGCTGTATCTGTATGTGGTAATCGGTGAGATTCACCCAGGTGGTACTGATTTTTAAGATATGAAGGGGTTGTGGAGAGCAGCTGAGCCTTGGCTCTCAGAGATACCAGGGAAGGCCCTTTGTTGTTGTTGTTGTTGCTGCTGTTTTCTTAATGTTTTGTAGTTTGTTTATTTTTAATGGTTTTTTTTTCCTTTTCCTTTCATATAAAAGTCATCAATATATTTTCACCCCAAAGGCTGGCCCACTCCAAATCTCTACTTGATCTCTGAGTAAGTGGACTCCCTGGGTATTACCTCTACCTGATCCATAAAGTCTATGCAGGTTTAAGATCATCCTCTCCCACTGAGTCTAGACAAGGCAGCCCTATGCTACTTATGTGCCTAAGGCCTCAGATCATTGCATGTATGCTCGTTGTTTGGTAGGTCAGACTCTAGGTGTTCCCAGGGATCCAGGTTATATGTGACTGTGGGGTTGCCCTTGCCTTCAGCACCTCGGTAAGCCTGTGTGTGAAGATGCAGCCCTAGTTGCAGTTGATAAATTAGGACTGAAGGAGTCAGGCAAAGAATTAGTGACTAGGTACATTGAAGGGAGCCTTTGAGAGGCTATTGGTGAAGCCTACATGTAGTAGAAGTCCCCAGCCCTTTGGAGTTGCCAATACCATGGGATGACCAACAAGAATAGCAGTAACAAAGTGTCATCCACCAAAGCCTAGAGTACTATAGAGGGCAGAGATGAAGAAGTGACCCAAGTCCTATGGAGGAGCCTAGATGATCATGTGTGGATCCCAGACATTAGAACAAGAACCTGCAACTTAAGGTTACCTTTCAGACTTGAGGATATTAGAGAGACCAGAGGCATAGATAAGCAGCACAGCAAAGCTCTTAACAAAGCTGGTAACAGACATGGAGATACAGAGTTTGGAGTTTGCACAGATGAATTTTTATCTTGCTTTGGTTCAGCATTTCTGCACTGTAACTTTTTCAAGTAGGAATATATATCCTGTGATGTTGGAGGTATATGATCGACTTTGTGATTTTGATTTTATACAGCACTACACTTAAGTCATTGACTGAACATTAAACCACATGATCACATTATGGCCTTTCGAATTTTTTTTTGAGAGTGTTGTATAGTATGGGGACTTTGTCATTAGACTGCATATTTTAGCATTATGCTATAGTTAGGTATAGCCCATAGACTCTTGTGTTTGAACAAGGGGCCAGGGAGAGGAATGTGGTGGTTTGAGTATGCTTAGCTCACAGACTGGCTTTAGGTGACCCCTTTAGGAGCTTCATCAACTCAAAACACATCTCCCCCCAAACCCAGAAAACCCCTGCTCTAACCTCAGTTAGTGCATGCATTTCCTAGGGAGGATGATACCATGCAGGCAATGTAGAACTTTCTTCTTTTCTGGCCTTCTTGTAGACCTATAACATATATATATATATGTCTCAGAAGAGAGCCCTAGGTTATGATTCATTTAAAAATTAAACAATTTATGGACCTTAATTAGACGTAGAGTGATGTAATTGTACAACGTGGAATGTCAAGTGCAATATAGATGGATACTAGACACATAGATACAAAGATACATAGATACATAGATACACAGATACACAGATACATACATACATTGACACATAGATACCTAGATACCTAGATACATAGATACATACATATGGGGAGATATAGAGACAGATAAAGATCAAGATAGATAGATGTTGACATATATACATATACATATATATATATATATATATATATATATATATATATATATGTGTGTGTGTGTGTGTGTGTGTGTGTGTGTGTGTGTGTTTGTATGTACATGTGAAACACCAGGCCATTATTAGACCTAACAGAACCATCCTTTCTACCTCTATATGAGATAGAAAATGAGTTTGGTGGCAATGTCCCTTGACAGACATTCATTTTAATATCTGAAACCTAAATATTTAGATAAGTTTTCATATTCTCTCAATTGACATTGCATCTACCACCCACGTACAACTCAATTTTGAACCCATTATCGCAGGATTCTCAAAATATCGAGTCTGTGGTTCACTGACCAGAACTCCTCCATCAAGAGCAGCAGATAATGAAAGAGCTGCTCAGCTGTTGTCTGTGAAGTAGAGAGAGTTGCAGACTCAGGGTCAGGAATCTTATGAAAATGGAGGGTAGACAACAGGGATCAGGTACCCACAAAATGAACCTCACCATGAAGTACCACATCCCCTACCCCTATACTTATGTCCCCTACTAAAGTGACAAGAATGAAACATGAAAAGAGTTATGTAGGCCTCAGCATCTGCGGGAGCCATCTTGCTTCCGGGACTCCACAGCAAGTAGTCTGCACAGGTGAGAGTGTGCACTAGAGAAGCTAACAGCTTCTGTGACAGCACAAAGCAACACAGCTTCTGGGAAAGGTCCAGTTTTTGGCCTTCATCTTCGGCCAGGAGGGAAGTCCTAAGGCCAGATATCTGTGCACCTTTCTTATAAGAGGAGATCTTGTCTGCTGAGAGTGCTCTGACCATTGAAACTCAGAGGAGAGAGCTAGTCTCTCAGGTCTGCTGATTTAGGCTAACAGAATCACCAGAGGAACAATCTCTAACCAGAGACAACTATAACAACTAACTGCAGAGATTACCAGATTGTGAAAGGTAAACGTAGGAATCTTACTAAGAGAAACCAAGACTACTCTCCATCATCAGAACCCAGCACTCCCACATCGTCCAGTCCAGGGCACCCCATCACACCCAAAATGCTAGACCCGGATTTAAAAGCATATCTCATGATGATGGTAGAGGACATCAAGAAGGACTTTAATAACTCACTTAAAGAAATACAGAAGAACACTGCTAAACAGGTAGAAGACCTTAAAGAGGAAGCACAAAAATCCCTTAAAGAATTGCAGGAAAACACAACCAAAGAGGTGATGGAATTGAATAAAACCATGAAAGACCTAAAAAGGGAAGTAGACACAATAAAGAAAAGTCAAAGTGAGGCAACGCTGGAGATAGAAACCCTGGGAAAGAAATCTGGAACCATAGATTCGAGCATCAGCAACAGAATACAAGAGATGGAAGACAGAATCTCAGGTGCAGAAGATTCCATAGAGAACATCGGCACAACAATCAAAGAAAGTGGAAAATGCAAAACGATCCTAACTCAAAACATCCAGGAAATCCAGGACACAATGAGAAGACCAAACCTATGGATAATAGGAGTAGATGAGAATGAAGATTTTCAACTCAAAAGACAAGCAAATATCTTCAACAAAATTATAGAAGAAAACTTCCCAAATCTAAAGAAAGAGATGCCCATGAACATACAAGAAGTCTACAGAACTCCAAATAGACTGGACTAGAAAAGAAATTCCTCCAGACACATAATAATCAGAACCAAAAAGGCACTAAATAAAGATAGAATATTAAAAGCAGTAAGGGAAAAAGGTCAAGTAACATATAAAGGCAAGCCTATCAGAATTACACCAGATATTTCACCAGAGACTATGAAAGTCAGAAGAGCCTGGACAGATGTTATACAGACACTAAGAGTACACAAATGCCAGCCCAGCCTACTATACCCAGCCAAACTCTCAATTACCATATATGGAGAAACCAAAGTATTCCACGACAAAACCAAATTCACACATTATCTTTCCCCGAATCCAGCCCTTCAAAGGATAATAACAGAAAAAAAAAAAAAACCAAACAATACAAAGATGGAAACCATGTCCTAGAAAAAGCAAGAAGGTAATCCCTCAACAAACCTAAAAGATGACAGCCACAAGAACAGAATGCCAACTTTAACAACAAAAATAATTGGAAGCAACAATTTCTTTCCCTTAATATCTCTTAAGACTCAACTCCCCAATAAAAAGACATAGACTAACAGACTGGCTACACAAACAAGACCCAACATTTTGCTGCTTTTGTGGAAACTCATTTCAGAGAAAAGGATAGACACTACCTCAGAATGAAAGGCTGGAAAACAATTTTTCCAAGCAAATGGTCTGAAGAAAAAAGCTGGAGTAGCCATTCTAATATCTAGTAAAATCGACTTCCAACCAAGAGTCATCAAAAACAAAACAAAACAAGGAGGGCCTCTTCATACTCATCAAATGTAAAATCCTCCAAGAGGAACTCTCAATTCTGAATATCCATGCTCCAAATACAAGGGCAGCCACATTCATTAAAGAAACTTTAGTAAAGCTCAAAGCACACATTGCACCTCACACAATAAGGGTGGGAGACTTCAACACACCACTTTCACCAATGGACAGATCATGGAAACAGAAAGTAAACAGGGTCACAGTGAAACTAACAGAAGTTATGAAACAAATGGATCTAAAAGATATCTACAGAACATTTTATCCTAAAACAAAAGGATATACGTTCTTCTCAGCACCTCATGGTCCCGTCTCCAAAATTGACCACATAATTGGTCACAAAACAAGCCTTAGCATATACAAAAATATTGAAATTGTCCCATGCATCCTATCAGATCACCATGGACTAAGGCTGATCTTCAATAACAAAATAAACAATAGAAAGCCAACATTCCCTTGGAAAATGAACAACACTCTTCTCAATGATACCTTGGTCAAGGAAGGAATAAGAAAGAAATAGGAAATAAAGAAATTAAGGACTTTTTGGAGTTTAATGAAAATGAAGCCACAACATTCCCAAACTTATGGGACACAATGAAAGCATTTCTAAGAGGGAAACTCATAGCTCTGAATGCCTCCAAAAAGAAACTAGAGAGAGCACACACTAGCAGCTTGACAACACGCCTAAAATCTCTAGAACAAAAGGAAGCAAATTCACCTAAGAGGAGTAGATGGCAGGAAATAATCAAACTCAGGGGCGAAATGAACCAAGTGGAAACAAGAAGAACTATTCAAAGAATCAACCAAACGAGGAACTGGTTCTTTGAGAAAATCAACAAGATAGATAAACCCTTAGCCAGACTCACTAGAGGGCACAGAGAAAGAATCCAAATGAACAAAATCAGAAATGAAAAGGGAGACATAACAACAGATCCTGAAGAAATCCAACACACCATCAGATCCTTCTACAGAAGGCTATACTCAAGAAAACTGGAGAACCTGGGTGAAATGGACAAGATTCTAGACAGATACCAGGTACCAAAGTTAAATCAAGATCAGGTTAATGATCTAAACAGTCCTATATCCCCTAATGAAATAGAAGCAGTCATTAATAGTCTCCCAAACAAAAAAAGTCCAAGACCAGATGGGTTTAGTGCAGAGTTCTATCAGACCTTCAAAGAAGATCTAATCCCAGTTCTTCACAAACTATTCCTCAAAAGAGAAGCAGAAGGTACTCTACCAAACTCATTCTATGAAGCCACAATTACTCTGATACCTCAAGCACAAAAAGACCCAACAAAGATAGAGAACTTCAGACCAATTTCCCTTATGAATATCTATGCAAAAATCCTCAATAAAGTCCTCGCTAACCGAATCCAAGAACATAACAAAAACAATCATCCAACCTGACCAAGTAGGTTTCATCCCAGGGATGCAGGGATGGTTCAATATATGGAAATCCAGCAATGTAATCCAGTATATAAACAAACTCAAAGACAAAAAAAAAAACCATGATCATCTCATTAGATGAGGAGAAAGCATGCCACAAAATCCAACAGGCATTCATGAGAAAAGTCTTGGAAAGATCAGGAATTCAAGGCTTATACCTAAACAGGATAAAAGCAATCTACAGCAAACCAGTAGCCAACATCAAAGTAAACGGTGAGAAGCTGGAAGCAATCCCACTAAAATCAAGGACTAGACAAGGCTGTCCACTCTCTCCCTACCTATTCAGCATTGTACTTAAAGTCCTAGCCAGAGGAATTAGACAACAAAAGGAGATCAAGGGGATACAAATTGGAAAGGAAGAAGTCAAAATATCACTTTCTGCAGATGATATGATAGTATATATAAGTGACCCTAAAAATTCCACCAGAGAACTACTAAGCCTGATAAACAGCATCAATGAAGTAGCTGGATATAAAATTAACTCAAACAAGTAAATGGCCTTTCGGTACACAAAGGATAAACAGGCTGAGAAAGAAATTAGGGAAACAACACACTTCTCAATAGTCACAAATACTATAAAATACCTTGGCATGACTCGAAGGAAGTGAAAGATCTGTATGATAAGAATTTCAAGTCTCTGAAGAAAGAAATTAAAGAAGATCTCAGAGGATGGAAAGATCTCCCATGCTCATGGATTGGCAGGATCAATTTAGTAAAAATGGCTATCTTGCCAAAAGCAATCTACAGATTCAATGCAATCCCCATCAAAATTCCAACTCAAATCTTCGACCAATTAGAAAGGGCAATCGGCAGATTCACCTGGAATAACAAAAAAAAAAAAAAAAAAAAAAACCTAGGATAGCAAAAACTCTTCTCAAGGATAAAAGCACCTCTGTTGGAATCAACATGCCTGACCTAAAGCTGTACTACAGAGCAATTGAGATAAAACCTGCATGGTACTGGTATAGCGACAGACAAGTACACCAATGGAATAGAATTGAAGACCCACAGATGAACCCAAACAGCTATGGTCACTTGTTCTATGACAAGGGAGCAAAAACCATTCAGTGGAAAAACGCAGCATTTTCAACAAATGGTGCTGGCACAATTGGCGGTTATCATGTAGAAGAATGCGAACTGATCCATTCCTATCTCCTTGGACTAAAGTCAACTCTAAGTGGAATCAGGGACTCGACATAAAACCAGAGACACTGAAACTTATAGAAGAGAAAGTAGGGAAAAGCCTCGAAGATATGGGTACAGGGGAAGAATTCCTGAATAGAACTGCAATGCCTCCTGCTGTAAGATCGAGAATCGATAAATGGGACCTCATAAAGTTGCAAAGTTTCTGCAAGGCAAAAGACACTGTCAATACGACAAAAAGACCACTAACACATTGGGCAAGGATCTTTACCTATACGAAATCAGATAGGGGACTAATATCCAATATATATAAAGAACTCAAGAAGGTGGACTCCAGAAAATCAAATAACCCCATTAAAAAATGGGGCTCAGAGCTGAACAAAGAATTCTCACTTGAGCAATAACGAATGGCAGAGAAGCACCTGAAAACATGTTCAACAACATCCTTAATCATCAGGGAAATGCAAATCAAAACAACCCTGAGATTCCACCTCACACCAGTCAGAATGGCTAAGATCAAAAATTCAGGTGACAGCAGATGCTGGCAAGGATGTGGAGAAAGAGGAACACTCCTCCAGTGTTGGTGGGACTGCAAGCTTGTACAACTACACTGGAAATCACTCTGGCAGTTCCTCAGAAAATTGGACATAATAATACTGGAGGATCCCACGATACCTCTCCTGGGCATCAATCCAGAAGATGTACCAACCGGTAAGAAGGACACATGCTCCACTATGTTCATTGCAGCCTCATATATAATAGCCAGAAGCTGGAAAGAACCCAGATGACCCTCAACAGAGGAATGGATACAGAAAATGTGGTACGTTTACACAATGGAGTACTGCTCAGCTATTAAAAAGAATGAATTTTTGAAATTCCTAGGCAAATGGATGGACCTGGAGGGCATCATCCTGAGTGAGGTAACCCAATCACAAAGGAACTCACACAATATGTACTCACTGACAAGTGGATATGAGTCCAGAATCTTAGGATACCCATGATATAAGATATAATTTGCTAAATGCATGAAACTCAAGAAGATCGAAGACCAAAGTGTGGACACTTTACCCCTTCTTAGAATTGGAAAGAAACCCCCCTTGGAAGAAGTTACAGAGACAAAGTTTGGAGCTGAGACCAAAGGATGGACCATCTAGAGACTGCCATATCCGGGACTCCATCCCATAATCAGCTTCCAAACGCTGACACCATTGCAGACACTATCAAGAATTTGCTGAAAGGACCCAGACAGAACTGTCTCTTGTGAGAATATGCCGGGTCTAGCAAACACAGAAGTGGAGGCTCACAGTCAGCTATTGGAAGGATCACAGGGCCCCCAATGGAGGAGCTAGAGAAAGTACACAAGGAGCCAAAGAGATCTGCAATCCTATAGGTGGAACAGCAATATGAAATAACCAGTACCCCCCCCCCTTGGAGCTTTTGCCTCTAGCTGCATATGAATCAGAAAATGGCCTAGTGGGCCATCATTGTAAAGAGAGGCCCATTACTCATGCAAACTTTATATACCTCAGTATGGGAGAACAAGAGGTCCAAGAAGAGGGAGTGGGTGGTTGGGTGAGTGAGTGGGGGAGCGTGTGGGGGACTTTTGGGATAGCATTGGAAATGTAAATGAAATAAATACCCCCCCCAATAAAAAATTGAAAAAAAAATAAAGAAAAGAGTTATGTTAAAATAATTTATTTGATTTCACATTTCCTTTACATTAAGATAGAGAAATTGAGGATCCATACAGTGCTGGAAGATTCTTAGTGGTTTTTACAGGAAAAGGAAAAGTCCCAACATGTCTTCACTGAGGACTTGAGCTCTCATCACGCGGTGACCACGGCAGCTGAAAGTTGTTGCCTCCAGGGAGAGAGGCAGGAAGTCCATGTTGAACTGGCAATGGATAGGTGGCATTCCAGGCGTCCCATCTGGGAACCAGTGAGTCCTGACTGCACATCATCAGTGATAGGTTCCCAGGAAGCTGTCCCGAAGATGCAGACATGCCATAATCCCAAGGCTGGTATACTGGAGATGGCATCACCATTGGAGTTTGAGGGCTTGAGGAAGGCCTGGGATGACCAGACCGGTTATACAGAGCACCTGAGAGGAAAAGAAAGAGAGAGAGAGAAAGCATAAACATGGCACCCTCATTCTCTCTGAGTCACTCTAAGTAATTGCCTGCCCTCTGGGTCAGAGTCAACTATGAACAAGTCCAAATTCCATTGCCATGAGGTGACACGGGAAGTTAGACATTGGGGGCCAGAATTTGTGCTGTATGCAACAACACAGCCCTGTGGGAATGGGGCTTCACTTCCTAGTCTGCTCAGCTCTGTCCTTATGAAGGACAGGCCATCTGATGCCACGACTTTCAGAACCCCAAGTGTCTATGTAGAAGAGACTCACCTGGAACACGGCCTCTCTGACATTGGGGGTCGAAGATCCTGTCCAGATAATCTCTATAAGGAGAATACAAGGGTACAGCCCTGGATCTCTCTCTACTGAGAGTCGAGTGCAGATCCTTCATGGTCCACATCGGGTCCAAACAGCTTTGGATGTCCTTGAACAGGCCTCGATGATAGAGACGCTGGCAAACAAGACTGCTCTTCTGCTTGATCTTCTGGCCTGGGTGGCCAATTTCCCATTCAACCACTTGCCACTCCTGCAGGAAGATCTTGATTTCAGGGTCGGTCCATGGGCTACAGGAAGGGCCTGCAGAGACAGAGGGGCAAGATGAGTATATTGGAGGTCACACACTCATACCTGTCACCTTTCCAAAGGGATTCTCCCTGCACATTGAACTGACAAAAATGGTTACTTTCTGTTATCAAGACCTTGGGAACACTTGCAGGAGAGCCCAGAATCCAGAGTCTACCAGGCTCTTAATACCAAGAGATACACTCACTGGGAATTCATCAGTGTCTTCAGCTTTGGAAAATGAATAGGAGTTCAGATTTAGGTTTTAGCCAAGGGCAGGTTTCAGGCAATATAATCCAACCTTGGAAGACTACACTGTCTCAACTTAAAAATGTCAGAGACACCGAGTGAAACCAAGGTCAGTTCATTGAAGTTTCTTTTATGTATTGGGGTTTCCTTCCATGGTGCTGGCCATCCTACAGCTCACTAACACTAAGCCCAACCTATCTAGGACATCCCACTGATGTGCTTGCCTCTGGCTCCCCCTCCCAAGTACTGGAATTAAAGGCATGGGATGCCAATGTCACACATTTCCTAAATATCTTCACTTCTTGGAAACTTAAGCTGAAAAGCAGACACCAACACAGAACTTTAATGGTTTGTTTCCTTCTTACTATGATATAATCAACTTGACGACAAAGAACAGCCATGACAAGACCACCTCCTGTCAACTCCTGACTATGATGCCACCTTCGGTCATGCCTCCTTTCCAAAGGAAACCATAACCGGTATACAATCACAGATGGGTGATAAAGCCATCCAAGGAGAAATGGCAAATGCATCGTATATTTAACAGTGTCATAGTCATACCTAACGTGATAGAATATCCCCCACACAAGTCCAAATGCAAGGGAAAATATCAAAGGATATATGGGAGTTCCAATCCTTCCAACAGGAAATCAGAATTTCATCACCCTTGTACACCATCATTGATGAGTTCCCCTTAAGCTTTCCAATAGTGGGAAGGATGCGATAATGCCAACGTGCATACCTGGAGAGATGGCACCACCAATGCAGAGGGAAGGTGCATAGGAAGCTGGGGGATTCCCGTGCCCATCAAACCAAGGACCTGAGTGAGGGGAGAAGAAAGAGAAGGCGTTTAAAATGGCACCCTCACTCTCTTTCAGGCGCTAGAAGCGATTGTCTGGACTCTGGGTCAGAGTCAAGTATGAACAAGAAGAAATTCCATTGCCTTGGAGTGACAGAGGAAGTTTGACACACGGAGCAGGCCACTATGGGAAATAAAGGCCTATGGGAAAAGGACTTGCAGCAGTTGTGTGCTCTGCTCTATGCCCAGCTGATGCTTTTCTCTGGGACCTCAAAATCCCCTCTACACAAGAGACTCACCTGGCACATAGCCTCCCTGGGATCTGGGGTGGCCCAAGATCCCGTACAGGATCCAATCATAAGGCGAATACAAGCGGTAAGCCCGGGGCCTCTCATTACAAAGACGTGTGTGCAGGTCCTTCATCTTCACCATTACATCAAGGCAGCTATTCTTGCTCTTCCTCAGACCCCGATTAGAGAGGCGTCTGCTAAGGAACTTGGCCTTCTCATGCATCTTATTGCCTGGGTCTCCGAGTTCATATTCAACCATTGCCCACTCTTCCAGCAAGATCCAGATTTCATCCTCAATCCACGGGCTATCCCACGGACCTGCAAGGCAAAGAGGGATGCGATGAGGATATCAAAGGTAACACACATGACCATGTCAACTTTGCTTAGGGACTTTCCCTGCACACTGATTGGCCAACAATGGCTTCCCTCATTTATCAAGTGGTTAGGAACACAGTCTTACCAGCCCTGTTACAGCACCTACCCTGCTCTTCACAGTAAGAAGTACACTCATTGGGAAAGCATAGGTGTCTGCAGATTTAGGGATGGTTTGGTCCCAGAATACAATGGGATCCACAGCATTAGTGCTACCAGGGAATGTTGGATCTGTAGAGACTCATAACCACATCCACGACAGGGAGACACTCAGAGCCTTCTGGGACAAGGGCATACATCAGGGACCACTGAATGCTGGCCTATCCTTGCTACAGATGTCCAAGTCGGGGCTCTTTCATCTACTCGAAGTCACAGAGCAAGAGAATAGGAGAGCAGGGATTTCACTCTGAATACCTGAGGAACTTTGGCCTTCCTGCCTCAGCCTCCTCCTTCTCCTATTGGCTTCTTTGTCATTTCTCACACTTTGGACTCGGTTATCTTCTCTCTGTGCAGAAAGGAAACAATTACATATTAAAGCAGGTTGCAAGCTACAGGAATCCCTGTTCCCCAGCTGTGAATGGACTCAGGTAGCAGCCTCCAGTTGCATAAGCTAAAACAATGCACCCTTACTTCCTCATTCACAGATGCTGGTCCATTCTCTTCTAATGGGAAAGTTGGCCTGTGAGGTTAATCCAAAGAGGAGCGACAGTGAACAGGGCAGGAGCCCTTGATCAAGTGGAGGAAAGAAACGGAAGCACCTCTCCTTTGAGAAGACCACAGCCACTCACTCTCTTCAGTTCACATTCTTACCATTTTCTGCAGGGGAAAAAATTCCCTTTCAAAATCTAGTCAACTCCAGCTGTGCTACAGACACAGTAAGCTATCAAGAGAAACTGTGTGAAACTACACTTTTCCATCCTAAGTCACACAACATGGGTGTCTGACAGGTGGCCATACTGGCATTCACTGCTAAGAGGAATGGAGATTCTCAGAAATTGAACATCATTCTTGGCTACATAGTTGGTTGTGGGCTAAAACCTAGAAACCCAAGGACAAAATAAATGTAGTTGGTGTACCTCTTCAATTTACAGACATGGGTTCAAATTCAAGGTAGCTAACCATATTTTGTATGTGCCGAGGCACAAATATCCCAGTTACCCTACAGAAAATAGGAGTGAATTTAATTGCCCCCAAATCACCTGCATTTTGTCTCTTGAGCTTCCTTTCCCGAACACAGTGAGGAAACTAGGGTCCAATGTGTCCCGGTGTTCTCAAGAGTCTGCGGTGCAAGGAGCTCTGCTTACTTCCCTGGACGACTACAAGTCGGAGACTCCTGTGCAAATGTGGTTCTTTATAAAGCTCTACGGTTTAATTGAATCTGACCCACCCAACCTGTATGTTTAGGGTGGCTCAATTGTTGACCTGGTGCCTTTAATCCTATATCCCATGCTAAGGAAAGAAACAGGCTCATGAGCAGGATCTCCTAGGCTACATAAGCAAGACCCCACAGTCTCCACTGAAAATGACCAAAGAAACTAGGCCAATTAATTTAAGTTCATTTGCTGAGACAGAGTTTATTCACCTAGTCCTGGGCATTCTTCAACTCACTAAAGTTAAGACCAAAATCTGGTGTCTGATACACCGATCGATCCACTGCCTATAGCTCCCTCTCTCACATGCTGGGATCTAAAGTAAGGCCCAGACATTAACACATTTACTAAATACCTTCTTAGGTGTCCTGGCTTTCTCCTCTGGATGAAGGCATAGGATTCTCAGGTGCTGCACCCCCATGTCTGCCTAGATGCTGCCATGATTCCTCTCTTCATGATATGGGGCTGAACTTCAGAACCCCAATGTCATTCCCAGTTAAATGTTTTCATTCCTAAGAGTTGTTGGACATGGAGTCTCTTCAGAGCAATGGGAACTCAAAATCAGGCAGAAGTTGGTACCAGCACTGAGATACTGATGTCATAGACCTGTACACGTTTTGATTTAAAGGAAAGTGGATTTGGGGACTTTAGATCAGAAAGGCCGTGGAATGTCTTAAGTGGAGCTGGGTGGGTTATTCCAGCAGGGACATGGATGTCACTGATGCTGACGGTGAACTGAACTGTGGGTGTAGGCCTCAAGAGGTTTGTTTCAGAGGAGAAGAATGTTAGTATGTGGCCTAGAGACTGGTTTTTCTGATATTTGGTTGGAAAATATGGCTGCTTTTTGCCCTTGTCTGAAGAATCTGTTTGAGGCTAAGGTGAAAAGACTGAGAACATTTGAAATTGCAAAGGGTGTCTATAAAATGTCTTTAAAAGAATAGACTTTGTTCTTTGATTTACAGTGATCAGGAGCTTAAGGATAAACATAACAATCATAAGACTAAAACAACAACAAAAAAATCTATGGTTCAAAGGCAAGCAGATCTTTGAGTTCATGATGATCTTGGCTCATTCCAAGCCCTAGGTGAAAAAAAGGTTAAGTACAGGCGTGGTGGTGCACACCTTTAATCCCAAGACTCAGGAGACAGAGGCCTGTGTATCTCTGAATTTAAGGTCTTCTACAGATTAAGTTCCAGGAGAGCCAAACATAGGCAATGAATGAAATCACTGAACACAGAAAGTTGGAAAAGATGGAATAGAACATGGGGTGCCATGTTCCAGTACACCAAGCAGTAGAACCCTGCAGCTTTGGCCCAGTACAAATTAGGCATCAAGTATGTTGCAACCTATTATTAAAATGGGTTCAACCTCGACTCTAGCCTGCCATCCCACAAATGAACTTGAAGAGAAATGTCATTAGAGTATGGGGGAAGTAGACTTGTTCATCAATACTTTTTAGGAGGCGAGCTCAATCTTTGGCAGCAGTTCAGTCCCATAGCAAACCGCAAATAGGATACAGTTGTTGCAGACCAGTCCTCTAGGCAGGCAGATATCACATTCAAACCAGCAGCTTCAGTCCCTTCTCTACTCAGACACACAAGTCACAAACCAGAAGCTACAATCTGATCAGGAAGAAACTGACAGATATGACAACTGGCCTGAGGAGAGCCCACAAAGCAGAAATCTGATGCAGGAATCTAGGTAGGATTTCTTGGATGAGGGTTTCTCAATCGGGGCTAGCTTTTCCACCTGTAATCACTCAATGTCCCTAGGTAGGGCAAACCAATACTTGTGTATACTTAGGGAAGAATAGTGACTCAGAGAAAACCAAACCGCCACTCAGTGCTCATTCCCCGTAATGTTTGTAGAGACATTTTATAGGCCAACATCACAGGTCCTTTCACGTGTTTGCTACATCAAACATACTTTCACCTGTGTCTGCTTCAGCAAAACATCCTTTCCCCGTGTCTTCCTCAGGGAGAAATCCTTTCACCTCTGTGCCTCAAGAAAACATCCTTTCAAATAATTAACTTTCAAAGAAACTAGGAGTTTCCTTCAATGTGACTCTAGCTTTCCAATCAGGAATAGAGGAGGTTAGTGGGACAATTGATGCTGGTTAAATAGAGCATAGAAATTAGAGTTTATTATAATAAAGAGACCACCATCACTGAGGTGAAATCTTCTGAGAAGTGTTATCTGAGAGCACTAAGAAGCTGTGTTCCAGAGATTGCCAAGAATGTACCTCATGCTGTATCTGTATGTGGTAATCGGTGAGATTCACCCAGTTGGTACTGATTTTTAAGATATGAAGGGGTTGTGGAGAGCAGCTGAGCCTTGGCTCTCAGAGATACCAGGGAAGGCCCTTTGTTGTTGTTGTTGTTGCTGCTGTTTTCTTAATGTTTTGTAGTTTGTTTATTTTTAATGGTTTTTTTTTCCTTTTCCTTTCATATAAAAGTCATCAATATATTTTCACCCCAAAGGCTGGCCCACTCCAAATCTCTACTTGATCTCTGAGTAAGTGGACTCCCTGGGTATTACCTCTACCTGATCCATAAAGTCTATGCAGGTTTAAGATCATCCTCTCCCACTGAGTCTAGACAAGGCAGCCCTATGCTACTTATGTGCCTAAGGCCTCAGATCATTGCATGTATGCTCGTTGTTTGGTAGGTCAGACTCTAGGTGTTCCCAGGGATCCAGGTTATATGTGACTGTGGGGTTGCCCTTGCCTTCAGCACCTCGGTAAGCCTGTGTGTGAAGATGCAGCCCTAGTTGCAGTTGATAAATTAGGACTGAAGGAGTCAGGCAAAGAATTAGTGACTAGGTACATTGAAGGGAGCCTTTGAGAGGCTATTGGTGAAGCCTACATGTAGTAGAAGTCCCCAGCCCTTTGGAGATGCCAATACCATGGGATGACCAACAAGAATAGCAGTAACAAAGTGTCATCCACCAAAGCCTAGAGTACTATAGAGGGCAGAGATGAAGAAGTGACCCAAGTCCTATGGAGGAGCCTAGATGATCATGTGTGGATCCCAGACATTAGAACAAGAACCTGCAACTTAAGGTTACCTTTTAGACTTGAGGATATTAGAGAGACCAGAGGCATAGATAAGCAGCACAGCAAAGCTCTTAACAAAGCTGGTAACAGACATGGAGATACAGAGTTTGGAGTTTGCACAGATGAATTTTTATCTTGCTTTGGTTCAGCATTTCTGCACTGTAACTTTTTCAAGTAGGAATATATATCCTGTGATGTTGGAGGTATATGATCGGCTTTGTGATTTTGATTTTATACAGCACTACACTTAAGTCATTGACTGAACATTAAACCACATGATCAAATTATGGCCTTTCGAATTTTTTTTTTTGAGAGTGTTGTATAGTATGGGGACTTTGTCATTAGACTGCATATTTTAGCATTATGCTATAGCTAGGTATAGCCCATAGACTCTTGTTTTTGAACAAGGGGCCAGGGAGAGGAATGTGGTGGTTTGAGTATGCTTGGCTCACAGACTGGCTTTAGGTGACCCCTTTAGGAGCTTCATCAACTCAAAACACATCTCCCCCCAAACCCAGAAAACCCCTGCTCTAACCTCAGTTAGTGCATGCACTTCCTAGGGAGGATGATACCATGCAGGCAATGTAGAACTTTCTTCTTTTCTGGCCTTCTTGTAGACCTATAACATATATATATATATATATATATATATATATATATATATATATATATGTCTCAGAAGAGAGCCCTAGGTTATGATTCATTTAAAAATTAAACAATTTATGGACCTTAATTAGACGTAGAGTGATGTAATTGTACAACGTGGAATGTCAAGTGCAATATAGATGGATACTAGACACATAGATACAAAGATACATAGATACATAGATACACAGATACACAGATACATACATACATTGACACATAGATACCTAGATACCTAGATACATAGATACATACATATGGGGAGATATAGAGACAGATAAAGATCAAGATAGATAGATGTTGACATATATACATATATATATATATATATATATATATATATATATATATATGTGTGTGTGTGTGTGTGTGTGTGTGTGTGTGTGTGTGTGTGTGTGTTTGTATGTACATGTGAAACACCAGGCCATTATTAGACCTAACAGAACCATCCTTTCTACCTCTATATGAGATAGAAAATAAGTTTGTTGGCAATGTCCCTTGACAGACATTCATTTTAATATCTGAAACCTAAATATTTAGATAAGTTTTCATATTCTCTCAATTGACATTGCATCTACCACCCACGTACAACTCAATTTTGAACCCATTATCGCAGGATTCTCAAAATATCGAGTCTGTGGATCACTGACCAGAACTCCTCCATCAAGAGCAGCAGATAATGAAAGAGCTGCTCAGCTGTTGTCTGTGAAGTAGAGAGAGTTGCAGACTCAGGGTCAGGAATCTTATGAAAATGGAGGGTAGACAACAGGGATCAGGTACCCACAAAATGAACCTCACCATGAAGTACCACATCCCCTACCCCTATACTTATGTCCCCTACTAAAGTGACAAGAATGAAACATGAAAAGAGTTATGTAGGCCTCAGCATCTGCGGGAGCCATCTTGCTTCTGGGACTCCACAGCAAGTAGTCTGCACAGGTGAGAGTGTGCACTAGAGAAGCTAACAGCTTCTGTGACAGCACAAAGCAACACAGCTTCTGGGAAAGGTCCAGTTTTTGGCCTTCATCTTCGGCCAGGAGGGAAGTCCTAAGGCCAGATATCTGTGCACCTTTCTTATAAGAGGAGATCTTGTCTGCTGAGAGTGCTCTGACCATTGAAACTCAGAGGAGAGAGCTAGTCTCTCAGGTCTGCTGATTTAGGCTAACAGAATCACCAGAGGAACAATCTCTAACCAGAGACAACTATAACAACTAACTGCAGAGATTACCAGATTGTGAAAGGTAAACGTAGGAATCTTACTAAGAGAAACCAAGACTACTCTCCATCATCAGAACCCAGCACTCCCACATCGCCCAGTCCAGGGCACCCCATCACACCCAAAATGCTAGACCCGGATTTAAAAGCATATCTCATGATGATGGTAGAGGACATCAAGAAGGACTTTAATAACTCACTTAAAGAAATACAGAAGAACACTGCTAAACAGGTAGAAGACCTTAAAGAGGAAGCACAAAAATCCCTTAAAGAATTGCAGGAAAACACAACCAAAGAGGTGATGGAATTGAATAAAACCATGAAAGACCTAAAAAGGGAAGTAGACACAATAAAGAAAAGTCAAAGTGAGGCAACGCTGGAGATAGAAACCCTGGGAAAGAAATCTGGAACCATAGATTCGAGCATCAGCAACAGAATACAAGAGATGGAAGACAGAATCTCAGGTGCAGAAGATTCCATAGAGAACATCGGCACAACAATCAAAGAAAGTGGAAAATGCAAAACGATCCTAACTCAAAACATCCAGGAAATCCAGGACACAATGAGAAGACCAAACCTATGGATAATAGGAGTAGATGAGAATGAAGATTTTCAACTCAAAAGACAAGCAAATATCTTCAACAAAATTATAGAAGAAAACTTCCCAAATCTAAAGAAAGAGATGCCCATGAACATACAAGAAGTCTACAGAACTCCAAATAGACTGGACTAGAAAAGAAATTCCTCCAGACACATAATAATCAGAACCAAAAAGGCACTAAATAAAGATAGAATATTAAAAGCAGTAAGGGAAAAAGGTCAAGTAACATATAAAGGCAAGCCTATCAGAATTACACCAGATATTTCACCAGAGACTATGAAAGTCAGAAGAGCCTGGACAGATGTTATACAGACACTAAGAGTACACAAATGCCAGCCCAGCCTACTATACCCAGCCAAACTCTCAATTACCATATATGGAGAAACCAAAGTATTCCACGACAAAACCAAATTCACACATTATCTTTCCCCGAATCCAGCCCTTCAAAGGATAATAACAGAAAAAAAAAAAAACAAACAATACAAAGATGGAAACCATGTCCTAGAAAAAGCAAGAAGGTAATCCCTCAACAAACCTAAAAGATGACAGCCACAAGAACAGAATGCCAACTTTAACAACAAAAATAATTGGAAGCAACAATTTCTTTCCCTTAATATCTCTTAAGACTCAACTCCCCAATAAAAAGACATAGACTAACAGACTGGCTACACAAACAAGACCCAACATTTTGCTGCTTTTGTGGAAACTCATTTCAGAGAAAAGGATAGACACTACCTCAGAATGAAAGGCTGGAAAACAATTTTTCCAAGCAAATGGTCTGAAGAAAAAAGCTGGAGTAGCCATTCTAATATCTAGTAAAATCGACTTCCAACCAAGAGTCATCAAAAACAAAACAAAACAAGGAGGGCCTCTTCATACTCATCAAATGTAAAATCCTCCAAGAGGAACTCTCAATTCTGAATATCCATGCTCCAAATACAAGGGCAGCCACATTCATTAAAGAAACTTTAGTAAAGCTCAAAGCACACATTGCACCTCACACAATAAGGGTGGGAGACTTCAACACACCACTTTCACCAATGGACAGATCATGGAAACAGAAAGTAAACAGGGTCACAGTGAAACTAACAGAAGTTATGAAACAAATGGATCTAAAAGATATCTACAGAACATTTTATCCTAAAACAAAAGGATATACGTTCTTCTCAGCACCTCATGGTCCCGTCTCCAAAATTGACCACATAATTGGTCACAAAACAAGCCTTAGCATATACAAAAATATTGAAATTGTCCCATGCATCCTATCAGATCACCATGGACTAAGGCTGATCTTCAATAACAAAATAAACAATAGAAAGCCAACATTCCCTTGGAAAATGAACAACACTCTTCTCAATGATACCTTGGTCAAGGAAGGAATAAGAAAGAAATAGGAAATAAAGAAATTAAGGACTTTTTGGAGTTTAATGAAAATGAAGCCACAACATTCCCAAACTTATGGGACACAATGAAAGCATTTCTAAGAGGGAAACTCATAGCTCTGAATGCCTCCAAAAAGAAACTAGAGAGAGCACACACTAGCAGCTTGACAACACGCCTAAAATCTCTAGAACAAAAGGAAGCAAATTCACCTAAGAGGAGTAGATGGCAGGAAATAATCAAACTCAGGGGCGAAATGAACCAAGTGGAAACAAGAAGAACTATTCAAAGAATCAACCAAACGAGGAACTGGTTCTTTGAGAAAATCAACAAGATAGATAAACCCTTAGCCAGACTCACTAGAGGGCACAGAGAAAGAATCCAAATGAACAAAATCAGAAATGAAAAGGGAGACATAACAACAGATCCTGAAGAAATCCAACACACCATCAGATCCTTCTAGAGAAGGCTATACTCAAGAAAACTGGAGAACCTGGGTGAAATGGACAAGATTCTAGACAGATACCAGGTACCAAAGTTAAATCAAGATCAGGTTAATGATCTAAACAGTCCTATATCCCCTAATGAAATAGAAGCAGTCATTAATAGTCTCCCAAACAAAAAAAGTCCAAGACCAGATGGGTTTAGTGCAGAGTTCTATCAGACCTTCAAAGAAGATCTAATCCCAGTTCTTCACAAACTATTCCTCAAAAGAGAAGCAGAAGGTACTCTACCAAACTCATTCTATGAAGCCACAATTACTCTGATACCTCAAGCACAAAAAGACCCTACAAAGATAGAGAACTTCAGACCAATTTCCCTTATGAATATCTATGCAAAAATCCTCAATAAAGTACTCGCTAACCGAATCCAAGAACATTACAAAAACAATCATCCAACCTGACCAAGTAGGTTTCATCCCAGGGATGCAGGGATGGTTCAATATACGGAAATCCAGCAATGTAATCCAATATATAAACAAACTCAAAGACAAAAAAAAAAAAAAAAAAAAAAAAAAAAAAAAAAAAAAAAAAAAAAACCATGATCATCTCGTTAGATGAGGAGAAAGCATGCCACAAAATCCAACAGGCATTCATGAGAAAAGTCTTGGAAAGATCAGGAATTCAAGGCCTATACCTAAACAGGATAAAAGCAATCTACAGCAAACCAGTAGCCAACATCAAAGTAAACGGTGAGAAGCTGGAAGCAATCCCACTAAAATCAAGGACTAGACAAGGCTGTCCACTCTCTCCCTACCTATTCAGCATTGTACTTAAAGTCCTAGCCAGAGCAATTAGACAACAAAAGGAGATCAAGGGGATACAAATTGGAAAGGAAGAAGTCAAAATATCACTTTCTGCAGATGATATGATAGTATATATAAGTGACCCTAAAAATTCCACCAGAGAACTCCTAAGCCTGATAAACAGCATCAATGAAGTAGCTGGATATAAAATTAACTCAAACAAGTCAATGGCCTTTCTGTACACAAAGGATAAACAGGCTGAGAAAGAAATTAGGGAAACAACACACTTCTCAATAGTCACAAATACTATAAAATACCTTGGCATGACTCGAAGGAAGTGAAAGATCTGTATGATAAGAATTTCAAGTCTCTGAAGAAAGAAATTAAAGATGATCTCAGAGGATGGAAAGATCTCCCATGCTCATGGATTGGCAGGATCAATTTAGTAAAAATGGCTATCTTGCCAAAAGCAATCTACAGATTCAATGCAATCCCCATCAAAATTCCAACTCAAATCTTCGACCAATTAGAAAGGGCAATCGGCAGATTCACCTGGAATAACAAAAAAAAAACCCTAGGATAGCAAAAACTCTTCTCAAGGATAAAAGCACCTCTGTTGGAATCAACATGCCTGACCTAAAGCTGTACTACAGAGCAATTGAGATAAAACCTGCATGGTACTGGTATAGCGACAGACAAGTACACCAATGGAATAGAATTGAAGACCCACAGATGAACCCAAACAGCTATGGTCACTTGTTCTATGACAAGGGAGCAAAAACCATTCAGTGGAAAAAGGCAGCATTTTCAACAAATGGTGCTGGCACAATTGGCGGTTATCATGTAGAAGAATGCGAACTGATCCATTCCTATCTCCTTGGACTAAAGTCAACTCTAAGTGGAATCAGGGACTCGACATAAAACCAGAGACACTGAAACTTATAGAAGAGAAAGTAGGGAAAAGCCTCGAAGATATGGGTACAGGGGAAGAATTCCTGAATAGAACTGCAATGCCTCCTGCTGTAAGATGGAGAATCGATAAATGGGACCTCATAAAGTTGCAAAGTTTCTGCAAGGCAAAAGACACCGTCAATAGGACAAAAAGACCACTAACACATTGGGAAAGGATCTTTACCTATACGAAATCAGATAGGGGACTAATATCCAATATATATAAAGAACTCAAGAAGGTGGACTCCAGAAAATCAAATAACCCCATTAAAAAATGGGGCTCAGAGCTGAACAAAGAATTCTCACTTGAGGAATAACGAATGGCAGAGAAGCACCTGAAAACATGTTCAACAACATCCTTAATCATCAGGGAAACGCAAATCAAAACAACCCTGAGATTCCACCTCACACCAGTCAGAATGGCTAAGATCAAAAATTCAGGTGACAGCAGATGCTGGCAAGGATGTGGAGAAAGAGGAACACTCCTCCAGTGTTGGTGGGACTGCAAGCTTGTACAACTACATTGGAAATCACTCTGGAGGTTCCTCAGAAAATTGGACATAATAATACTGGAGGATCCCATGATACCTCTCATGGGCATCTATCCAGAAGATGTACCAACCGTTAAGAAGGACACATGCTCCACTATGTTCATTGCAGCCTCATATATAATAGCCAGAAGCTGGAAAGAACCCAGATGCCCCTCAACAGAGGAATGGATACAGAAAATGTGGTACGTTTACACAATGGAGTACTGCTCAGCTATTAAAAAGAATGAATTTTTGAAATTCCTAGGCAAATGGATGGACCTGGAGGGCATCATCCTGAGTGAGGTAACCCAATCACAAAGGAACTCACACAATATGTACTCACTGACAAGTGGATATGAGTCCAGAATCTTAGGATACCCATGATATAAGATATAATTTGCTAAATGCATGAAACTCAAGAAGATCGAAGACCAAAGTGTGGACACTTTACCCCTTCTTAGAATTGGAAAGAAACCCCCCTTGGAAGAAGTTACAGAGACAAAGTTTGGAGCTGAGACCAAAGGATGGACCATCTAGAGACTGCCATATCCGGGACTCCATCCCATAATCAGCTTCCAAACGCTGACACCATTGCAGACACTATCAAGAATTTGCTGAAAGGACCCAGACAGAACTGTCTCTTGTGAGAATATGCCGGGTCTAGCAAACACAGAAGTGGAGGCTCACAGTCAGCTATTGGAAGGATCACAGGGCCCCCAATGGAGGAGCTAGAGAAAGTACCCAAGGAGCCAAAGAGATCTGCAATCCTATAGGTGGAACAGCAATATGAAATAACCAGTACCCTCCCCCCCCCTTGGAGCTTTTGCCTCTAGCTGCATATGAATCAGAAAATGGCCTAGTGGGCCATCATTGTAAAGAGAGGCCCATTACTCATGCAAACTTTATATACCTCAGTATGGGAGAACAAGAGGGCCAAGAAGAGGGAGTGGGTGGTTGGGTGAGTGAGTGGGGGAGCATGTGGAGGACTTTTGGGATAGCATTGGAAATGTAAATGAAATAAATACCCCCCAAAAAAATTGAAAAAAAATAAAGAAAAGAGTTATGTTAAAATAATTTATATGATTTCACATTTCCTTTACATTAAGATAGAGAAATTGAGGATCCATACAGTGCTGGAAGATTCTTAGTGGTTTTTACAGGAAAAGGAAAAGTCCCAACATGTCTTCACTGCGGACTTGAGCTCTCATCACGAGGTGACCACGGCAGCTGAAAGTTGTTGCCTCCAGGGAGAGAGGCAGGAAGTCCATGTTGAACTGGCAAAGGATAGGTGGCATTCCAGGCGTCCCATCTGGGAACCAGTGAGTCCTGACTGCACATCATCAGTGATAGGTTCCCAGGAAGCTGTCCCGAAGATGCAGACATGCCATAATCCCAAGGCTGGTATACTGGAGATGGCATCACCATTGGAGTTTGAGGGCTTGAGGACGGCCTGGGATAACCAGACCGGTTATACAGAGCATCTGAGAGGAGAAGAAAGAGAGAGAGAGAAAGCATAAACATGGCACCCTCATTCTCTCTGAGTCACTCTAAGTAATTGCCTGGCCTCTGGGTCAGAGTCAACTATGAACAAGTCCAAATTCCATTGCCATGAGGTGACACGGGAAGTTAAGACATTGGGGGCCAGAATTTGTGCTGTATGCAACAACACAGCCCTGTGGGAATGGGGCTTCACTCCATAGTCTGCTCAGCTCTGTCCTCATGAAGGACAGGCCATCTGATGCCACGACTTTCAGAACCCCAAGTGTCTATGTAGAAGAGACTCACCTGGAACACGGCCTCTCTGACATTGGGGGTCGAAGATCCTGTCCAGATAATCTCTATAAGGAGAATACAAGGGTACAGCCCTGGATCTCTCTCTACATCTCATGGGCATAGAGCAGAGCACACAACTGCTGCAAGTCCTTTTCCCATAGGCCTTTATTTCCCATAGTGGCCTGCTCCGTGTGTCAAACTTCCTCTGTCACTCCAAGGCAATGGAATTTCTTCTTGTTCATACTTGACTCTGACCCAGAGTCCAGACAATTGCTTCTAGCCCCTGAAAGAGAGTGAGGGTGCCATTTTAAACGCCTTCTCTTTCTTCTCCCCTCACTCAGGTCCTTGGTTTGATGGGCACGGGAATCCCCCAGCTTCCTATGCACCTTCCCTCTGCATTGGTGGTGCCATCTCTCCAGGTATGCACGTTGGCATTATCGCATCCCTCCCACTATTGGAAAGCTTAAGGGGAACTCATCACTGATGGTGTACAAGGGTGATGAAATTCTGATTTCCTGTTGGAAGGATTGGAACTCCCATATATCCTTTGATATTTTCCCTTGCATTTGGACTTGTGTGGGGGATATTCTATCACGTTAGGTATGACTATGACACTGTTAAATATACAATGCATTTGCCATTTCTCCTTGGATGGCTTTATCACCCATCTGTGATTGTATACCGGTTATGGTTTCCTTTGGAAAGGAGGCATGACCGAAGGTGGCTTCATAGTCAGGAGTTGACAGGAGGTGGTCTAGAAAAGCATGGCTCTCTTCTGAGTCATACATATATGTTGTAAGTATACAAGAAGTGCAGAAAAGAAGAAACTTCTACATTGCCTGCATGGTATCATCCTCCCTAGAAAGTGCATGGACTAACTGAGGTTAGAGAAGGGGTTGTCTGTTTTGGAGTGGGAGATGTGTTTCGAGTTGATAAAACTCCCAAAGGGGTCACCTAAAGCCAGTCTGTGAGCCAGGCATACTCAAACCACCACATTCCTCTCCCTGGCCCCTTATTCAAAAACAAGATTCTATGGGTTATACCTAGCTTTAGCATAATGCAAAAAATATGCACTCTAACTGACAAAGTCCCCATACTATACAACACTCTCAAAAAGATTTGAAAGGCAATAAATGGATCATGTGGTTTAATGTCCAGTAAATGACTTAAGTGTAGTGCTGTATAAAATCAAAATCACAAAGCAGATCATATAACTCAAAAATCACAGGATATATATTCCTACTTGAAAAAGTTAGAGTGAAGAAACACTGAACAAAGCAAGATAAAAATTCATCTGTGCAAACTCCAAACTCTGTATCTCCATGTCTGTTACCAGCTTTGTTAAGAGCTTTGCTGAGCTGCTTATCTATGCCTCTGGTCTCTCTAATATCCTCAAGTCTAAAAGGTAACCTTAAATTGCAGGTTCTTATTCTAATGTCTTGGATCCACACATGATCACCTGGGCTCCTCCATAGGGCTTGGGTCACTTCTTCATCTTTTCTATAAGTAATTGTCTGGCCTCTGGGTCAGAGTCAACTATGAACAAGTCCAAATTCCATTGCCTTGAGGTGACCCAGGAAGTTAGACTTTGGAGGCCAGAATTTGTGCTGTATGCAACAACACAGCCCTGTGGGAATGGAGCTTCACTCCATAGTCTGCTCAGCTCTGTCCTCATGAAGGACAGGCCATCTGATGCCACCAGTTACAGTACCCCAAGTATCTATGCAGAAGAGACTAACCTGGAACATGCCCTCCCTTACATTTGGGGTCCAAGATTCTATCCAGATAATGTCTATAAGGAGAAAACAAGGGTACAATCCTTGATCTTTCTCTACTGAGAAATTCTTTGTAATTTAGAACCATATTTTAAAACTGGACCTAAGCCATAATCATTGGGAATGTAGAGCCTGGAAAAATCTTCACCAAGGATCAGGAAAAGAAAACAGGAAGCATGGATGAGACAGGGGGTACAGGAAGTCATAGAGGGAACAGGAGTGATGGGACATGGGGATTTCTGTGATGGAGGCCACACTTAGCATGGAATTTCTGGCCAAGATCATAAACATTCTCACTGTTCTTCATCTCATCTCATGACTGTTAAAACTGGACAGCCTGTGTCCTTGAGGAGTCTCTGTTCTTCGGAAGTTTTCAGTTGTTTGGTCTAGCACAACAGTCCTCAGCCTGTGTCCTAACTCCTTTATGGCTGGAATGACTCTTTCACAGGTGTTACCTCAGACCATGAGGACAAATGGATATTAAAATCAGAACAGAAAAAAAATGATATTTAAACAACACCAATAAGAATAATTTTATAGTTGTGGGTCACCACTCTATGAGGAACTGTATAAAAGGTTAGAACCACAAGTTTTTGCAGATATGATCAAATGTGTTGGTACTGTTTGCACTAATGGGAAGTGAATGAGGAACCACACAGAGGATTGCCTGGAACAAGAGGCCATGTAACTCTCAAGGCCTGCCCCTCTAGCATACCTGTAGCCATTTTGTTACATGACTGCCAGACACTGATGCAGAAAATAACTTGACTCAGATCAGTGTCATGCTGACCACATAGATTCTGTATGTACTAAGGTTTGTTAATCTTAAGAAATTTTCAAAACACATGAAACTCAAGACGAACGAAGACCAAAGTGTGTACACTGTGCACCTTCTTAGAATTGGGAAGAAAACACCCATGGAAGGAGTTACAGAGACAAAGTTTGGATCTGAGATGAAAGGATGGACCATGTAGAGACTGCCATACCTGGGGATCCATACTATAATCAGCCTCCAAACACTGACACCATTGCATACACTAGCAAGATTTTGCTGAAAGGACCCTGATATAGCTGTCTCTTGTGAGGCTATGCCTGGGCCTAGCAAACACAGAAGTGGATGCTCACAGTCAGCTATTGGATGGATCATAGGGTCCCCAGTGGTGGAGCTAGAGAAAGTACGCAAGGAGCTAAAGGGGTCTGCAACCCTATAGGTGGAACAACAATATGAAGTAACCAGTACCCGCCTCCCCCCGGAGCTTGTGTCTCTACTGCATATGTATCAGAAGATGGCCTAGTTGGCCATCAGTGGAAAGAGAGGCCCATTGGTCATGTAAACTTTATATGCCTCAGTACAGGGGAACTGCCAGGGCCAAGAAGTGGGAGTGGGTAGGTAAGGGAGTGTGTAGGGGGAAGGGTATGGGGGGACTTTTGGGATAGCATTGGAAATGTAAATGAAGAAAATACCTAATTAAAATAAAATAAAATAAAGACAAAAAATAAAGACAGACATAAGCTCTACTTAGGTACAATCAGAATAAAGATCAATAAAAATGTTATGTCTAGGTAGCTGTCATAGTCAGGTTTTCTATTCCTGGACAAAACATCATGACCAAGAAGCAGTTGTGGAGGAAAGGGTTTATTCAGTTTACACTTCCATACTGCTGTTCACCAGCAAGGGAGTCAGGACTGGAACTCAAGCAGGTCAGAAAGCAAAAGCTGATGCAGCGGCCATGGAGGGATGTTCTATACTGGCTTGCTTCCACTGGCTTTCTCAGCTTGCTTTCTTATAGAACCCAAGATTACCAGTCCAGAGATGGCACCACCCACAAGAGGACCTCCCCCCTTGATCACTAATTGAGAAAATGCCTTACACCTGGATCTTGTGGAAGCACTTCCTCAAATGAAGCTCTTTTCTCTGTGATAACTCCATCTGTGTCAAGTTGACACAAAAGAAGCTAGTACAGTAGCCTAAATAGCTTGAGTCAGAGCTCACTTCATAAGCTTGCTCTGAGAAATGTATGAGGCCTTAGCTTTAGTTCCCAAATTCTAAGCTGTACCTGTGATTGGTCAATTTTAGGGAGTGGGTTCAGTAATCCATCCTTTCTGTTTTATATCTGTGTTGGTGTCATTTGTGGGGCAACTCCCCCGACCCAACAGTAATTAACTTTCAAGGACAAGGAAATCTTCATTCTCTTTGCTTTCAAATTTTCTTCACTGAGTGTGTTAGTTAGGGTTCACTAGAGTCACAGAACTTATGGGTAGTCTCAATATAGTAAGGGAATTTGTTGATGATTTATAGTCTATAAATATAGACTATAATCTATAGTCCCAACAATGGTCAGCAGCAGCTGTGAATGGAAGTCCAAGGATCAATCTGTTGCTCAGTCCCACAAGGCAAGCAAGTAAAGAAGAAAGAGAGTAAATCTTACTTCTTCCAATGTCCAGTGTAGGTCTCCAGCAGAAGGTGTGGCCCAGATTAAAGGTGTGGGCCACCATGCTTTTAATCCCAAATGACCTTGAACTCAGAGATCTCCCTGTCTTAATCTTCTGGAATTCATAGCCACTATGCCTCAGGATCTCCATGCCAAGATCCAGGTCAGAAACTTGTATCTCCCAGCCTCCAGATTAGGATGACTGGTGAGCCTTCCAACTCCAGATTGTTCATTCCAAATATAGTCAAATTGACAACCATGAATATCCACTACAATCCACCTCTTGCCAACTTGACACAAATAATATCTCATGTCCACATGAAACAAGAGCAAGGTCATGAATACACCTAACATGATATAACTATTCCACATACACTGGCAAACACATTTGTAAATTTAAAATGGGGCAATGTCCCTTGGGAGCATTCTTTTAATGTCTTAAGTACCAATTGGTGTTAAAGAAATTGGAAGAAAGGCAAATGTGTTCTTAACAAAATAAGACAGAAGCATTCATATTACTTTATAATCCTTTCTGAAACTGGTTACATGGCCTTAGCTGGTATTTATAACTACCTTCCTCTACTACCCATTCTGTTTGTCCCTCACCCTCAGCAAGCACCTCAGTAGGTCTTGGCTCTTTTCCTAAAGGATTGACCCATATCTTCATTTGTGATGGGTCTGTGTCCTTTGTCATCCTGCTTGGATTAGGGTGTTGTAGTTTCTCACTGACTTTAATCACAGGACATGGTAGTACTAAGAGACGCCCTAAGGGATCTTCTACATGCCATACATAATCCCTTTTACCTCCACTGTGGCGAGGCAATCCAATTTCCCCACGGTAATCTGGGTATATCACCCCTCCTAACACCATTATTCCTTTCTTAGCCTGTTGGTTTAAGGGCATTAGAAGCCCAAAATGACCAGGGGGAAGTCTGAGCTTCCAGTTCAATGGAATGTTTGTTGTATGAGCACTCCCTGCTCTGGAACCAAAACTTTTAGGCCAGTAGAACCTAGAGTTGTGGGGACAGGAAGCAAAAAATTTTCCTAGAGGGTCACTAGGAGTGATAATGAGTGGAACTATTACCTTTTTCACACCTTGATTCCTGGACCCATTGATCCTGGCTATGGGTAAAACTGCCCCATATATTGGATGCTGATTCAAAGCATATACTGACTTCTGAAGAACTCTGTCCCAGCCCTCCATGCTGTTGCCACCAAATTGGTGCTGTAACTGTGTCTTCAAAAGGCCATTCCATCTTTCTATCAGACCAGCTGCTTCAGGATGATGGGAAACATAGTAAGACCAGTGGATTCCATGATTGTTGGCCCACTGTCACACTTCTCTGGCTGTGAAGTGAGTTCCTTGGTCAGAAGCAATACTGTGTGGAATACCATGATGATAGATAAGGCATTCTGTCAGTCCATGGATGGTGGTTTTAGCAGAGGCATTACGTGCAGGAAAAGCAAATCCATAAACAGAATAAGTATCTACTCCTGTAAGAACAAAATGCTGTCCTTTCCATGGAGGAAGTGGTCCAATGTAGTCAACTTGCCACCAGGTTGCTGGCTGGTCACCTTGAGGAATGGTGTCATATCTAGGGCTCAGTGTTGGTCTCTGCAGTTGGCATATCTGGCATTCAGCAGCAACTGTAGCCAGGTCAGCCTTGGTGAGTGGAAGTCCATGTTGTTGTGCCCAAGCATAACCTGCATCTTGGCCACCATGGCTACTTTGTTCATGTGCCCATTGAGCAATGATGGGTATGGCTGGGGAGAGAGGCTGACTGCCCACAGAACGGGTCACCCTTGATTATTGAACTCCTCCTCGGCTGAAGTCACCTTTTGGTGAGCATTTACATGGGACACAAATATCTTCACATCCTTTGCCCATTTGGAGAGATCTATCCACATATTTCTTCCCCAGATGTCTTTTTCACCAATTTTCCAATTGTGATCTTTCCAAGTCCCTGACCATCCCAGCCAATCCATTGGCTACAGCCCATGAGTCAGTGAATAATAGTACATCTGGGCATTTCTTCCTACAAACTAACTGTAATATCATGTGTACTGCCCGAAGTTCTGCCTACTGTGAAGATTTCCCTTCACCTGTGTCTTTCAGGGTTGTCCCAGAAAGGGGTTGTAATGCTGCAGCTGTCCACTTCTGGGTGGTGCCTGAATAACGTGCACAGCCATCAGTAAAGCAGGCCCTAGTCTTCTCCTCTTCAGTAAGTCGATCATAGGGAACACCGCATGAGGCTATAGGAGCATGCTTGGCAGCAGATGGCATTGTAACAGGAGTAGAAACCATAGGCATTTGAGCAACTTCATGTAACTTGCTTGTACCTTCAGGACCTGCTCTGGCCCGATCATGTATATACCACTTCCATTTGATAATAGACTGCTGCTGTGTGTGTCCCACTTTATGACTTGCAGGGTCTGATAGTACAAGTACATGAGTGCAAGCTCATGATGGGTAGTTCAGGTTGCATAGTAACTTGGTGTCCTATTGTCAAACGTTCAGTTTCCACTAAGGCCCAATAGCAGGCCAAGAGCTGTTTTTCAAAGGGAAAATAGTTGTCTGCAGATGATGGTAGAACTTTGCTCCAAAATCCCAAAGGTCTTTTCTGTGACTCACCTATACAGGGGCATGCCAGAGGCTCCAAACAGCATCTCTATCAACCACAGACACCTCAAGTACCATCGAGTCTGCTGGATCATAAGTGGTAGAGCAGTCTGCACAGCAGCCTGGATGTGTTGAAGGGCCTTCTCCTGTTCAAGGCCCCACACAAAGCTAGCAGCTTTCTGAGTCACTTGGTAAATAGGTCTAAGAAACACACCCAAGTGAAAAACGTGCTGTCTCCAGAATCCAAATAGATCCACTAAGTGTTGTGCTTCTTTCTTGGTTGTAGGAGGGGCCAGGTGCAATAACTTATCTTTCACCTCAGAAGGAATATCTCTACATGCCCCACACCATGGGACTCCTAAGAATTTCACTGAGGTATAATGGTCCTTGAATTTTGGTTGTATTTATTTCCCATCCTCTGATATGCATGTGTTACCAATGAGTCCAAAGTGGTTGCTACTTCCTGCTCACTTGATCCAATCAGCATAATGTCATCAATATAGCATAATGCACCAATGTGATATTTTGTGGAAGAGCCAAACGATCAAGATGCCTTCTAACTAAATTATGACACAGGGCAGGAGAGTTAATATATCCTTGAGGCAGAACTATGAAGGTATACTGTTGTCCTTGCCAACTGAAAGCAAATTGCTTCTGGTGGTTCTCATGGACAGGTACTGAGAAGAAGGCATTTGCCAGATCAATAGCCGAATACCAGGTGCCAGGAGATGTGTTAATTTGCTCAAGTAATGAAACTACATCTGGTACAGCAGCTGCAATTGGGAGTTACTACCTGATTTAGTTTTCGATAATCAACTGTCATTCTCCATGATCCATCTGTTTTCTGCACTGGCCAGATAGGAGAGTTAAAGGGAGATGTGGTGGGAACCACCACCCCTGCATCTTTCAAGTCCTTGATAGTGGCAGTAATCTCCACAATGCCTCCAGGAATACAATACTGTTTTTGATTCACTATTTTCTTTGGCAGAGGCAACTCTAAAGGCTTCCATTTAGCCTTTCCAACCATAATAGCCCTCACTCTACAATTCAGGGAACCAATATGAGAATTCTGCCAATTTCTGAGTATATCTATCCCAATTATACATTCTGGAACTGGGGAAATGACCACAGGATGTGTTCAGGGACGTACTGGACCTACTGTGAGTCGGACATCAGTCAAAACTCCATTAATCACCGGCCCTCCATAAGCCTCTACTTTAACTGGGTGCCACAATGTTTCTTCAAATCTCCTGGGATCAGTGTCAACTCAGAACCAGTATCCAGCAGACCCTGAAAAGTCTGATTATTTCCTCTTCCCCAGTGTACAGTTACCCTTGTAAAAGGCCATAGGTTCCTCTGGGGAAGAAGTGGAGAAAGGGTAACAGCAAAACCTTTAGGTGTCTTATCAAGATCCTTCCTCAGTGGAACCTGGCCACCCCTTCATTCAAGGGGTTCTGGATCTGCAAACTGGCTCAAATCTGGAAATTGATTCACTGGCTGAGATTGCCATTTACCACAATCTAATGTAGCCTTTCTTTCATTTGTTTGAGAATTTTTCTGCTTATACAGATCAAACAAATATGCAGTAGGCTTCCTATGTATTTCGTTCCCAGAAACACCATGATTGATTAGCCAGTACCAAAGGTCCAAATCAGTCATGCCACTATAAATTTCACCTCTCCTGTGTTGACCATTACTGGGTATGTTATTATAAACATTGTTTTGTCTACGCTGTCCATTATAGTAACTAGGATCACCTTGTCTCTGGCGATTCAATGCTGCCACCTGGCCCTTGTTACCTTGGAATCCAATTAAACCCATAGAATTTAATTCATCTAATTGAGCAGCAGCATCTCCAATGCTAACGTCTGGCACAAGGAAAAGGGAAAGAACAAAACCGTTCAAATGTGGTGGTGCCCCTCTCACCAATTTGTATCTTATAGAGCTGGTGGAAGGCATATCTTCCGGATCTTCCCATTGTGGAAGATTAGGTTTTACATAATATATTCACTCTAGCATTGCAATTTCCCTAAGTCTTAAAATCCCCTCATCAACAGTAAGTCACGGAATATCAGGCATCTCCAAGTCATTTCCAGTAGGCCATCTTTTGATAAACACTTCAGCCAACCATTCAAACAATCTTTTGACACCTTTTTTAACTATGCGAGCTTCCGTATTAAATCTAGAATCTCCACTCAGAGGGCCCATGTCAATAAACTCAGCATGCTCTAGTTTTATGTTCCTTCCACCCTTATCCCATACCCTTAAAATCCATTCAAACACATATTCACCAGGTTTCTGTTTGAATGAATTAGCAAACTCATTAAGCTCCTTAGTAGTGTAGCGAATTTCCTCATGGACTACACTTTCTACCTCCCCTCTAGGAGCCTGTTTTGCTTTGAGTCTGGTTACAGGTCTAGAAGAAACTATTGGTGGGCCTTGAGAAACATCAGTATTGTCTTGTCTGTCATTTTCTTCAGTGAAAGTCCTTGCTGGTTTATCAGACTCTGCAGAATTAATTTCCTCATGTGGGGAAGGCATTATTTCAAGGGGTGGGGCTGAGGGTACTACTTCCTCAGGTGGGGCAAACCCTTGTGAATCTGAAGATTCAAAATTCTCAGCTTCAACATGGTCTTCCCACACATCCCCGTTCCAAGTTATAGGATCCCATTCTTTGCCAATTAGTGCCCTTACTTTAACTGTCGACACACTCTGAGGCCGAGACTTGAATTTTTGCTGTAGTTCAGCCAACCTTACAATGAGGGTTTCAGTTTGATTTTCTGCAACTTGAGCTCTATGGCTGCAGGAGAGAAGATTCTCTTCAAGGACACACTTAGCAACTTTTAGATCATTTACTTGTGTCTGGAGCCTTTTGATTTTATCACACAACTCTTTCCTTTCGTTCATCATTTTTTCCCCAGAGACTAAGAGCAGCCAGCCAGTAAAATTATTTTCTGATTTTTTTCCCCATTTTGTAGAAAGCTTTGTACACTGAATCACCTAATTCATCAAGAATATCAAGGGCATTAGCTTCTTTAAGTTTGAAATATAGTTTCAACCATGGGTCTTCAAAATTCTCTGAGCTCCCAGGAGGGAGAGAATCTGGAGAGGTTTCAGTAGTTGAAAGTGCTGGTGGATCAACAAGTCAATTCCAGTATTTTAAAAGATTCATCCTTGTGGTTCCTCTAGAACCACGCCCAGTACCAACTTCTGTATTAGTCAGGGTTCTCTAGAGTCACAGAACTTATGAATAGTCTCTATATAGTACTTACAGTCTTCAGCCCAATTCCCAACAATGGTTCAGTAGTAGCTGTGAATGGAAGTCCAAGGATCTAGCAGTTACTCAGTCTCACACAGCAAGCAGGCAAAGGAGCAAGAGCAAGACTCCCTTCTTCCAATGTCCTTATGTTGTCTCCAGCAGAAGTTGTAACTCAGATTAAAGGTGTGTTCCGCCACACCTTTAATACCAGATAAAAGGTGTAGCCCAGATTAAAGGTGTGTTCCACCACATCTTTAATCCCGGATGACCTTGAACTCAGAGATTTAATCTTCTGGAATCCATAGCCACTATGCCTCAAGATCTCCATACCAAGATCCAGATCAGAAATTTCTATCTCCAAGCCTCCAGATAAGGGTCACTGGTGAGCCTTCCAATTCTGGATTGTAGTTCATTCCAAGTATAGTCAAGTTGACAACCAGGGATAGCCACTACATACGACAATAAATATGCAATAAAATATCTTAAAATTATTAAGTGGAAGAGGAAGTTAAATGTATAAAATATGTCTATCAAAATTATTCTTGGAAAATATTGCTGGTTAAATCTTAAAATTATATTAACTAAAGATCAGCAAAGTAGAGAAAGCTGAGAAAGTGATTAAGAAACAGAAACAGCAAGAGAGTAGCAAGTATGTTCCCAGGAGAAATCAGAGAATCAAAGTGGTGGAGTTAGTTATAGAAAAGTGTGTGTATTGGGCAGGGGCTGAAATGTTTTTGTTTGTTTTTATGGTTGGTTGGTTTTTGTAAAAAGGTTGTTTAGGCACAAGCTGAGTCCAATCAACCTGAAAGTTTGTATTATGTGTCAGGCATATCGATATTCATACATGAAGTTAATGTAAAGAAAGATGGTACTAAAGAAGTGGGGTAAGTTTGTAGGATAAGCCCTCTAATGTCTAGGTTGTAAAGCTTCCTAGCATGTTCTTCTACCTGTACTATTGTTAAAACAATGCTAGTAACTTACCTTTCTTCTCTCTCTCTCTCTCTCTGTATCTCTCTGTCTCTGCCTCTCTCTCTCCATATGTATATATATATATATATATATATATATATATATGGATATATATGGATATATATGGATATATATATTAAATTTACTTGTGTGTGTTTGTGTGTGTGTGTGTGCACATACACCACTCCCACAAACACATGATGAGCATGTGGATGTCAGAATACAACCTGTGGGCATCAATGTTCTTTCTACCATATAGGTTCCGAGTACCAAACTCAGGAAAACAGACTGTATCATGTGTCACCCTCTCATAATCTCGGCCAATCTTTCTTTGATGTGAGGCTTTAGTTTACTTTTTTTTAGTTTTTTTAGTTTTTATTTTTAGGTTATAAAAGCTTCATAACCCTTAGGTCCAACATAACTCATCAACTGAAATTGTCAATAAGTAAGATAATTCTGGGTGTCAAAAATAAAATAAGATATGGGGCAGAAGTAGAAAACAATTAGTTTAAATAGTAGTAATTGTCAAAATGCAGACTTATTCTAAAACTTAACTCTGATTTGATTTTGATAAGATAAAAATGTCCAAATCAGCAATGAATACCTATAATTAAATCTTTTGCATTACTAACCCAGCCATTTCAGAACACCACCAATCTTTCATGAGCAGTGTCAGTCACTGTTTTTTTCTTTCCTTAAGTTCCAAAGATATACTCGAATCTTTTTTAAAACTATAATGTGGGACACATAGTAAGACAGATGGGAGAGTAAGTGAAGCAGACCAATTTGAACATTATGAAGAGAGATGGAACTGGGGACTAGAGGGTGAGGAGAAGTAGCCCTGGCCCCTGAAGCCATAATGAAGTCTCAGTCCATACTGCCTCTTAAGGGGGCTTGGGTCTGTGGTCATGCAGCATCAGTGGTCACTGTCATGAACTAGTCTCTGCAGGGTTGGCCCCAACTCACCTGAAGCAGCCAGGCCATGTACCTTCCCTAGGCAGCATAGTAGAGTTGGCCTTAGTGGTCGAGCTGTGGATGAGCCAGCCCTGGGAGCAAGAGAGAGGGAGAGCTAGCCCTGTTATTCTTTTGATGTGAGGCGGAATAGGTGAGGGGGTGATTTCTCCTTCATCCCCAACCACACCCTCCTCACCACCTGCAGTAATTGGGAGAGTTGACCCCAAGGTTGTGAGGCCAAGAGAGCTAGCCCTGCCCCCTCTGGCTAAAAGAGAGTGCCCTGTAATTTTACCTGGACAACACAGTGGAGTTGACCCTGTCAGCAAAGGCACTGGTGAGCCAGCCTCAAGGGTATGAGATGAGGAGAGTTGACCCTGCCTTCTACTGATGGTGGCATCTGAGTAGCCTAGCAGGAACAGTGCTGAAGAGTTCGCTATGATGGTGAGAATAAGAGAGAGTTGGCCAGCTGACCAGCTCAGCTAACACCTATGCCCAGATCCAGGGCTAATGAGTTGGTCCACCTCAAAATCTAAATCATCTGTGAACTGTTGGGTCATGTGAAAAGATCAGTGCTGCTGTCCCAAAGCTGCAGATTCTCCGTGATAAAAGGCAACAGCAAGATAAGTAGGAGGAGTCTCATTAAAGATTCAATATTGATGTCACAGAAACCAAAACCAGACCAATGACTCATTGCAATGAACATTTGCAAGTCAAGATGTAATATATATAGGGGGACACACTGTGACATACTACAGCTTTTACAATGAGATGTTTTCTCTGCTTTGCTTTGTTTTCTTTATTTTGTTTGGGTGTTATATTTTGGGGGGAGGTGTGGGACTGCGAAAGGCAGCTTGTTTTCTGGTTGTGCTAGGTTTAAACCCCAGAGACCCAGCAGCTTAATCTGGACAGAAGGCTCGTTTGCCATGCTCACAGACATAGGCTGCTGACATGAGGACCCAGCTCCTTAATACTGTGGCCATCAGTCATGTAGGTTGTTCGGACTCCACGCTCAGTTACCGCCTGGCAATAGACAGGTAGGCCCAGTCCACTATAAAAGGAGCTGCTTGTCCCTCTTCTCTCTTGTCTCTTTTGCTTCTCTTGATTCTCTTGCTTTTCTTGCTTTCTCTCTCGCCCTCTTGTTCTCTCTCTCCCCCCTCATTCCACATGACCATGGCTGGCCTCTCCTCATCTACTCTTCTCCCCCTCTCTGCTTTTGTACAATAAATGCCTTAAAACTACGGACTTTCTCTGCTCATTGGAACCTGTTCTGCTGGAGCAATGGAGCAGGTCTTCCCCTAAGGAGTTGCACATCTAACCTCCCGCAGGAAGCCTCTCAGTGTTCCCAGACAGTCTCCCCCAAGTCAAGCTACTTGACTGAGCAAGCCAGAGGACTCTCATCACCGTGGGACCCAGGCAGTGCTATTCCCTGACCTTTTCCCTTCTGCCCAGGGCCAGAGCCTGTCCGCAAGCCTACAGTCTGTTCTCAGCTCTTCCCCATCATTCAGCAGCATCTGTGGTGCCCAAGAGTGAGAACCTGCTGGTCTTGGCCTTTGTGTGGCCTGGGACCCCCAAGCCGGATCCTGATAGTTCCGCACGGACTTCAGACTGTGCCTTTCCCACCTCTGGAGGGGTCCTGCAGCTTCTCACAGACACCAGCCTGGCAGCGACGCAGTCAAACTTCCTTGTCCGCCTCCATGAGTAGCCCTAGCCCTGTGGTGGGCAGGACATGGGACCTCATTTTTGACCCACAGGGAGGGTGCTAAGGTGGAGGCCAGGTACAAGGAGATGGGGAGATTAGTGGGACTGGGGTTTATGATGTGGAACTCACGAAGATTCAAAGAGTGTTAAATGTGTATAATTAAATCATTTCCCCTTTCCCTTTTCTCTCTCAAAATCTTCCCATATATTCCTCCAGGTTCTCTTTCAAATTCAGGAACTCTTTTCTTCCATATTGTTACATATGTATAAGTAGATGCATATATGTCCATATATATTCCTAAGTACAATATGGTCATTCTTTATAATGCTATTGTATTATGATTTTAGGGATGGTGGTATTGGATAACTGGTCCATGTGCTTTCTTAAAATGTGAAACAACATTCTTTTCAGAAACCTGTGGAGCTTTCTGCTCTCTTGGTATATCCACAGTCTCAAAGTTCTCTTTGATATTTAAGACATAATCTGCTTTATAAGCCCCACTTAGAATCATGTCTCTTTTATTTCATGACTTGTGTCCTGAGATGAAAGTCTTACTGAAATGCATGAGAACACTTCCTCTTGTCTTCCACCAGATCCCAAGCTTGGCAGTAGTTTTGCTTCTTGTCTTCCTGAAGAAGATGAATTCACAGCAGGGCACAGGTGGAATAAGCAGAACACCAAGGTTCAGTTTGATCAGGAAGAAATAAAAAGTGAAATATAGCCCCCAGAGTGCAAGATGGATAGAACTCAAGAGCAGCACCATGACTTGTCTCTAGTGTCTGGACTACCATTGATCTTCTATGTGTCTCCGAATGATCTACTTTCTGGAATAGAAAGAGAATTTCATGGAATCTGTCCTTATTTACAAAATAGTCTGTTACAATTAGATACAATCATATTTATAAGATTTAGCTGTCAATAGAGTCAAGAAGGACAATGATATATTCTATATGGTTACCTGCTAGAACCTGTTGATATCAGCTTCCCCATCCCCACACCCCACACCTTGCCACCAAAATGCTCTCTCTTTGCCATTATCTGCTCAGGTTGGTTATCTTATACCCAGATGGAAACCTTCTTACTTATTTTCCTCAGTGTTCCAACCTTCCTGTTTTGACCCTAACATTTATTTTAACTGTTTGTAACATTACCATTATCTATGGTTGCCACCTCCTTACTCAAACAATATTCTCCCAGATAAAATAGCCATACATATTTGAATATGAAGTGACACACAGTTATTGCCAGAGCAGTCACTGGGTGATAGTTCCTGATTGAGGGCAGACATCAGAAACATAAGGTTCTCAGTGTACCTAGCAACATCAGTGTTGTAGCATGTTACAACATTAACTCTTCCTGAATAGCAATCAAAATGAAAGCAAATTGAACTTCAACCCATCACTGGAGAACTTGTTAGAAATTCAGAAGGCTCACTGGGATATTTGTTGACCTTTGAGGAGATAAATATGAATACACTAAAAATTGACATCAAAGCTCTAGCACATACTCTTCTAGACTATTTCTCTTTATACAAATCAGAGTAGAAAGAGAACTTCTCTGAAATTTATATGAAAACAATTGAGACATTTTCACCCTCTTATTTTAAAGCACTAAAGTGATGGAAAAACAAAAGGAGCATTAAAAACTAAGACTAGAAGTCAATTATATCAATGATTATTCCCTCTCTCTCATGTATGTGTGTGTGTGTGTACATGTGTGATGTGTGTGTGTATGTATGAGATGTATGTGTGTAAGAGTGGTTTGTACAGCATATGGAGGCCAGACAACAATGGTTACATGTTGGATTTCCTCTTCTCTCATGGTTTCGAGAAACTGAATTACAGTCAGTAGTTTTGAAGATTGATCACTTTTAGTGCTCTTTCTAGGTCCAATATTTATTTTAATCATCTGAAGAAATCTGTTCTTACTCTGATGCCACATTGGAATATAATTAGCATGACCATGCCTGTAAATCAAAGTCCCCATACCCATGCCACACACAAGATGCTGCACTTTCCACTGAACTTTTGTTTTGATAAAAAATATAATTTACTTATTTTTAACATATAATGTTCATATAATGTTACTATGTATTAAACATGTTTACAAATTTGCATCATCTTTTTATTTTTCCCTTTTTATTAAAACCAGAAATTTTTCTCATATAGTATATTCTGATGATTAAATGATTACAAATCAATGTTATTGGAGAGGTTGGAATAGTGTACAACCTAATTTCAATTTGTGTTGGTTTGCCTTTATCCTCATTATTAACCATGTTTTGCTCACCTCTGTGTCTAAGTTAACATCTATATGACTGAACCATAAAACCTTTTGTGATGATGTCATTTAACAAAACACTAGTTTCCACCATCCAAAGGATAAGAATGATATCTGGTAGCAGCTGAGGTCTATGGCAGAATGCTTCTTTCTTTGCTTTCAACCTACCCAATGTTTCTATCAACATATTTTTAAAGTGTTTAACTTATGACCTCTCCATTCTGTCACTTTAAAGACATCAAACTGTTATAATGTTGAAACACTGATTTTGAGGTTGACTTGAATTTTTATTTCTAGGCCATGGTTGTTCATATTTGACACCAGAATAAGCTATGCTTTATCCCCATTGTTAGTAAGAGTTGTGGTTTTTTGTGTCAACAAGTCTATATCTGGGAATCTAAGACCCACACAGCCACAAGAAGACACCACTACAATAAGCATTTGTTCCTGCCATGATCTTTTACCCTGAGAGTTCTTCATGTTCATTAATACCTTAGTCACTGATCTTGAACATGAGGTCAAGAGCATTGTATAATGAAATAGTGTCAGGCACCATGTTACCTACAGGTAGAGAGTAGAAACAGGAAATAATACACTTCTAAGTTTAAATATTCACCTGCTATATTCCTATAGTTAATTTGTTTTGATTTTTCTCAAGTTCTACATTTCATATTTATTAGCAACATACTCTATCACTGACCTTCAGAACCAGCCATGCCCCACACATAGCTTCTCACCCTGGGAGAGTTACATCCTAATTGAAAGCATATACTTCTAAGTAAAGTACCTCACAGACAAGTGTTTGTTTGTTTGTTTGTTTTAATAAAGCAGTTTTGAATTGGAAAAATGTCTTTGAAGCATTATAACTTAAAGCTAGGAACCTGAAAATGTATTGTACTTCTAGGTTTTATCTTGAATTCTGATAATATTTTGCTAGACAATAAGAGAGCATCCAAGAGTACATGGGTCCTATTAGCTAGCAAATGTCAGTCTTCCTTATTAAAGGTTAAGTATGACAAACTTTATGTAAATTCAGTGTTTGGAAGCAAAATATTTATCACTCCAATATGCAAACACAATATATTTCTTAATATGATGTTATCAGAAAAAAACTGAGAAACACTACTAATATCAAAAACTGAAAGATGTCCATAAATTAAGAAAAATGTATTTTAATTGCAGCTAATGAAATGCAAGAATAATATTAAAATCATCAATTCCCAAAACCAAGTGAAAAGGAATTCATTAAAATTCTTTGCATCAGCAATAAAGGGAACCTGAAACAGAGAACTGGCCTAGGATGCACAGAGTCCATTGTTTGATTTTCATTAAGACCAAAACAAGAATAAAAACTCCAAGAAAGGAAAGGAACTGTGGAAATGCCAAACAGAGTAAGAGAAATCTTAAATCATCCAGAAAAGCTCATGAAAAACATAAATTAGGACAATGAGATTAAAAACAACAACAACTAGACCTCAGAATGCAGTGGTCTGAGCAGATGGCAAAGGATATCATTGGAAAGAAGCTAAAAAACTATCAGAGGGGAAAAAAAACCTCTAATGAGTGTGTATGTGAAACTTCTGCCTATGGCTAAGAGGCCTTCAGAAAAGGCTTACACACACACACACACACACACACACACACACACACAGAGAGAGAGAGAGAGAGAGAGAGAGAGAGCATTGAAAATACTTTTTTATATAATGTATTTAGATTATGGTTTCAAATGACTGTAGATTATATTCTGAGAATCATTTATGTTTTAAAACAGGTAAATGCTAAGTGAGAAAACTAAGAGTCCATGACATCTCTGTCTGGGACTTCTCCAATGATCCACCACTTCCATTCTCTAGTTAATACACATAGGGTTTCCTAGGGGACAGGCTGTGAAAACAGGCTACTACTGGATTTGGTATATTGTCAATGCCTAGCATCCATGGCACTGTCTCAAAAGTGTTGTTTATAAGAGAGAATGAATGTTCTTGGCTGCTAAGCTCTGGTTAAACATTATGACCGATACAGGCATCCTTATTAAGGGTTCAAATTTGCATAAGGTTAAAAGAAGAAGCAGAAAACAACTAATGAACAAAAAGGAACTTTGTGGTGTTATTGTCATGTTCTGAACCCTAAATCATGAAATTTTGCATCTCTCATAGACAAGCAAATGTATATGTATCAAGTAAACTATTTTTAAGAACTCAACACAGAACACAATACTTAAGACCACAGAAACCAGAAAAGTACAAACATTTTGTGGAAGTGTTTTCTCTAAAGAGATGAACAACAAGGTATAGGGAATATGAAGAGGGGAATGGGAGAAATGGGTAGGAGATTTATTGTAAGGAAAGAAACAGCAATAAAAGAGAGGCAAGAGGGATACCTGTAAGAACTCAGAAGTTGAATAACTTCCTTGCTGAAGATACCACACATTGTGGACATAGGAATGAGAGGATATTAGCTAGAGCTTACCTGAAGGCCTCCTCCTTGATGACTATGCCTCATAGGATCTGAAGGTGATGCATAGCAGCTAAGAGAAGAAACAAATCAGCTCTCTTAACAAACTCTGATTTCTATAAACCATGGTGAGGTCCAGCGTGAAGAAAGATCCCTGAAGGTACTAAAATGGCATTGACATCTTGGTAATAATTGAGGATCATTTATTGTACTCAAGACCCATTTAACAGTAGGAAAATTATGTCTGGTATTACATACATAGCAAACTACGTGTAGCTAGTGATGTCATAGGTCTTGGCGAACGTACTAATTTACTAATCCTGTATCGTTTCTGGAAGTTCTCTAAATAATTATCTTTTTACACGCAAATAAGTGTGGCTCCCACTTATCTTTAAAGAATAATGTTTTGTAGTACAATGAGAACATTACAAAAAGCCACAACTAGTCAAAATGTAGATAACAGCAGATTATCAGGTGCCTAACTTCAACTGATATATCTAAAGCACAGTTTCTGCATCCAAGTCTCAGGGAATATCCCAGAAAAGAGGTCAGAATGATTATAAGAGGCAGAAAACCAGGGAAACTTTTGTGAGGCTGTGTCTCTTAGCTTTTGCAAGAAAGCTACATTCATAAAATCTCAACAATATGTCTGACTGAAAAAGAACTAACACCCCAAAATAGATAGAGGAAGTCTCACAGGGCCCCACATCTGACTGAATAATGACAATCAATTAACAACCTGCTGAGAAAGAGATAATTAGTCTTCACCAGGGATAAGGTCCTTGATTGTCTATTCAATAGTGAGTGATCAGTCCTAAAATCATATACATAGAGATAACACTGCAGGGAAGTAGTAGGTTATTCATTTACATATATATGTAACTGCAATTGTTCAAAAAAGTAGAAGGCTATAAATTTACAGGGAGGAGGCACTGGAAATGTGAGGGGCAAAAGAAAGAAGAGAGTGGGGAGAAATCTGTAATTATATTTTAATTAAATTAAAAAAACCTTAGAAAAGAAAAACTCTAGAATGAAAGAAATTTGGAACATGTAGTACTGATCAATTTACCCTGTCCCTTATAAAACATTAATTTAATGTTTCTCATTGTCTTATTTTGGCAATAATTTTGTTTCAGAATAGAAATTGTTATAAGCCATACAATTGTATTCATGTGGATTATTTGTAAAGAATTAACAATTACCTTGAACCTTCTTATGCAAAGGTAAATCTCATAACAATAAAGGGAAGAAATTTTTACACAAATTTAATAGAATGCATTGATTTCTCAGAGTTTCATGCTGCATTAAGATGTAGCCTTTTCCATGGTGATAGAAATATAAACAATTGTGCTGGTTTGATGTGCAAAAGAGCTAGTTTATACTGGCAGTTGGATCTCTGAATAAAAACTACATTGATTTCAAATGGAGTTTGAATTGTAAAGTTTTTCCAACAGCATGCCCCTTGAGTTCAGTTGTCAATAACAGGCAAGTCAAAGAAGAAGCAGGAGGTTCAGCCGTGTTTCTGTTGACATGAACTGTCATTGCTAATACTTAATGCAACTCTTGGTACTCAGCTTCCGCCTCAGGAAAGCTATAGTGAATAGTGAGAAAAGTGGTAGCCTAAGACTTCTAGAAAATCAACAATTTATTTAAAATGGACCTTAAATGTTTGTTCAAACCACAGACTGGCCAGCGTTGTATTATAGTATTCCAGGGATCAAATATCTACACACACCATAAAGGAAACTGGCAGCAGGCCAAAGTACACTTACCACCAATGTCCAACTTGGTAAACAAATAAGTTCTACTGGGGTAATTCATTGGGGCAAAAATGACTAACAGATAGCTGTCCACCAGAGCCCACTTAAGACACAAGTGAAAACTCACAAAAGATTTCAGTTAAATGAATGGAGAATGTCTTTTCCAAGTAGCTCAGATGGACTCTGTTTCTTCCAAGGTAGTTTGGTTGATGTTTTAGTTACTTTACTATTGCTATGAAGAGACACCATGGCCAAGGCCACTTAAAAAAGAAATACTTATTGTTGGCTTGCTTATAGTTTCAGAGCATTTCCATGACCATGATCATGGCCTCAGGCAGACATACATGATGCTGAAGCAATAGCTTAAAGCTTTAGTGTTGAGACAATAAGCATGGGGCCTAGAGAGAAATAACTGAGAATGGCCAGGAACTTTGAAATCTCACGGTGACACATTTTCTCCAATAAAACCTCATCCCCTTATCTTTCCTAAATAGTTCCATGAACTGTAGAACAAGCACTAAAATATATGAGGCTATGGGGACCATTTTCATTCACACCACTAAAATTGATCTCTGCTTTTTCCAGGCAGTTCAGCTTCTTTGAGAGGGCCTCTCCCCAGACCTTACTGCTTATATAGGTGTGGGTAGGGAGAAGCCTAGAATATCTGGTCAGTTTCAGATACTTCTTGAAGCTATTTAGTGTTGTTTAACTTGTGGGAATAATGAGTTTCCATGCATAATGGAAGGTTTTACTTCCCCTTAGCCTAGTAGTTCTCAACTTATGGCTCACATCTTTGTGGGGGTTTAAAGGACACTTTTCACAGGGGTCACCTAAGACCATCGGAAACCACAAATAATTATATTACAATTCATAATAGTAGCAAAACTACAATTATGAAGTAGCAACAATAATAATTTAATAGTCAGGGATTACCACAACGTGAAGTACTATATTAAAGGGTCCGAGCATTAGGAAAGTGGAGAACCACTGCTTTAGACAGTCCTGTTGTTTCACCTCCCATTTAATGCCCTGCATTCAAAGTAAACTGCTTTATCTTATAGTACATTGCCACACACAGGTATACCTTACTGATGTTTTTAAAAAGAACTATAAAATTCAAAGGAGGAAGAAACCAAATACTATAATTGTGCTAAGCCATGCCATGACCTTAACACTTAAATAATATCTGTGTTAATAATTCAGATCAGTAATACTGCATTGCTTAACAGCATTTTGGATTGTGTGCTTAATATTCTAGGTCACTATTAATTATTTTTATTACTGGTAGTAATAGTATTGCTGGTGAGAACTGAACATAGGGCTCTGTGCATGGTAAGTGAGTTCTACTACTGAGACCCATCCCTTGTCACCTTTTTGTTTTTTTTATTTTGACACAGTGCTTTCACTAAATTGCTCAAACTATCCTCAAATTCACTCTGTAACCCAAGCTAGCCTTCAACTTGTGATCTTCCTGCCTTAGCTTCTAAAGTTGCTGGAGTTATGTGCTACTGGGCCTGGTCAGAATATTTTACATTTCCTAAAGTGCATTAAATACAGTTTTTAACATTTGGTTTGAGAGATTTCTGGACTCAGGAAAATGCTACATTTTATAGTCTTCCTTTCTGTTGTACCTTCGAATTTATTTCATTATTTGTTAAATAACTGTGACTAACTAAAAACTCTATCATTTTAATATGTCTCACAAGAATTTCCAAGTTATGTTGTATAGTACTTAACTAATATAATATTAAATGAATAATGTATCAAGGAAAGATAGTTAAACATAATATACAAAAGATCTCATGTATCTTAAAAATGTTCCCAGTTGAATAATGCAAAAGCAAAGAAGAAAAGGCAGATAAAGGTAACAAATATAAAATAAGAACAAAGATTGTTTAGCTTTCAGATATTATAACACATATCCTATGAAAATTGTTAATTTTACAAATTTGAGGCAAGGTTTTCTAACATCCAAGAGTAACTAAAACAAACAACTCAGAAAATGCAAAATATTCCTTGATTTAAGGTTTTTGAGAAATCTATTTTAAAATTCCTAACAAAAAAGAAAATTACTGTGCAGTTATAAAAATTTTTTTTTGCCTTAATGTTTAATAACATGTGGTATCTGAAGCATATAATTGACAACCGCACAGAAGCAGAAAGTATAAAACCCTTGGCATTAACTATCTTTGAAGAATCACAAACTGGCTTACAAGTTAAGTTCTCAAAGAAATATGAATACAAATACAACAAAATGGCTTTTAATTAGATTCCTCAAATTAATCCAAATAAGGAAATTCAACTAGTCACAAGAGGTCAAACTCTCATCTTTTAGAAAAGGGACAGATGACAAACAGGTTGAACATGATAGAGTCACTAAGAGTTAAATATTTGTTATCTGGATTCAGGGTACTTTTTAAAAACTGAGACCCTGCTGTTTTTCAATATCTCTCTGGGTAAAAAACATTTCACATAGACACAACACACACACACACACGAGAGAGAGAGAGAGAGAGAGAGAGAGAGAGAGAGAGAGAGAGAGAGAGAGAGAGAGCCTTTGAGTATTTTATAACTTTGTTCCTCTGAGAAGTAGGTTATGTTAGCATTTGAGTCATATTAGAGTAGGCAAGAATTCAATATTTACATATCAATTGACCTGTGAAAGTCATCAGAGAACAGATAGCCCCTGTCCTTGTAAATTGCTCATCTATGAATTCCAATGGAAACTGAGTACCCTTATTAAATATTCAAATATCTTCCTGATAGCTTCTGACAGATGGAAAGTTTCTAATTAATATGTATATAGGTTTATATGCCAAACAAAGAGTTTAACACCCCACTGTTTTAAATTGATTCCATTTAAATCTCTACAAACATTTTCCACATTTAATACTGCTCTTCTAAAGATGCCTGAAGCACAGAGCTTCTGAGAGTATCACAATAGTTTTAGGAAAGCAGGCAGGGCTTGCTGTATAAGGTAGCTGTGCTCTAAAGGTGTCACATTGTTCTGGCTTTTGTTGATTGTGTTCTTTTGAGGACCTTTAGCCATCTGGATGGTTTGGGTCCCTGGATGTTCTTGTAGTAGATATTGATGTGTGTGTGGGGGGTGTGATCCTCGATTGTCCTGGTGTGGAAGGCCTCTGATGACTATCCTTGGACTGCCCAGACAGGTTCCAGGTCTGCAGGTCTGTATGCTTCAGGAGCTGCAAATCTGAGGAAATTGGGCAGAGAGGTAACTGGAGAATGGAGGTTCCCCTGGGCTAGCAGGCTGCTCAGGATAGTTTGGCTTGGCCCAGAGGACTTAAGGAACATGGAGATGGGTGGAAAAGGGAAGCTAACCTGTATGTTTCAGAATCCACAGGTCTGATGAAGAATAGGTGGTAGAAGAGAGGAGGTCCCCTTGGGAGAACAGGCTGCTTAGGGCAGTTGGCTTGGCCTGATTTTCTTTTTTAAAGTCAATTCATGTCTGATGTTCTTTTTGGAACACCTAAAAGACAAAAGAGTGTGTGTTTCTCCAGTAAAGTTTTGCTTCTGTTTTTGTCCTTGAGGCACTAACAAGTAGCCATGTTTAAACAAATTACTGAATAAGGAATTTTTTTCAGGTTATGTAGGTGTTATATTAAGCCACAAAATCAAATGAAAACCAATGTAGTTGTGAATGCATTGGAAAGAGAAGGCATAATTTTATGATGCCTTCCTATTGGGTTTTGAGCATGCTTTGTCCTTTCTCTGAATGTGGATCATTGATGTATCCCCTTCCCTTCTTTGAACAAACACATGTTATTGTCTCTGGTAATCTCCAAACACAAAGTGAGAAGTATTCTATCACTTTAAATGTAAATTAAATTGTTAAACCACACAAATCAGAATGTCAAAGATTGTAATGTTAGTGTGAGGTAGAATTGGCAAATACCTATTCTCACTTCATATGTGATGGCAGAAATTTAACAATTGCAAGCAGGGTGTGCTTTGAGTTATGTTATTGGTATTCTGCTGGAGGAACAAAATAACTGTTTGGCTTTAATTCAAATAGTGAGGAATGATGAAGGGATGTTGTCCTATATTACCTAATGATCATTAACCATGGGAACTAGCAACTGCTTTCAACTTTGATTTTATTCTAGCTCTGAAATATGGTTTCTTTGATAGTTAAGATCTTTCTCCATTAGGTATCTACTTTGCATAATCTGATGCATTATGAGGCTCTAATAATAGTAACTGCTAAAAACCAATGACAACAATAACTTGAGTCACCTTTTTTCCCTTTTAAAATATAACTATATTCATTATATTGGTGATTTCAATGTAAACTGGGATCTGTGTGTTCATAACAAAACAAAACAGGGAATTCATTCACTCACTGCCTTCTCAGATTATTGTCTCTTAAAGAAGAACTTAAAAATTTTAAAGTAGAAATAAATAAATATCCCAGATTATCTAGAACTCTAATAGACATGATCTCAGGAGTTGAGACCCTAGGTCTACATATGAGACTGTTGGAGCTGGCTGCATGGGTGGCTTAACTGTTAAAGGCTAGCTCTAGCTCCCAATGAAGGAGCTAGAGAAAGGACCCAAGGAGCTGAAGGGAACAGGAAGAACAACAATATGAACTAACTAATACCCCCAGAGCTCCCAGGGACTAAACCACCAACCAAAGAGTATACATGGTGGGACTCATGGCTCCAGCTGCATATGTAGCAGAGGATGGCCTAGTCAGTCATCAATGGGAGGAGAGGCCCATGGTCCTGTGAAGGCTCTATGCCTCAGTGTAGAGGACAAACAGGGCCAGGAAGCAGGACTGGATAGATTGGTGAGTAGGGGGAGGGCGTAGTAGGGTGGGGGTAGATGGTTTACAGAGGAGAAACCAGGAAATGGGATAATATTTAAAATATAAATTTAAAAAAAAATCTAAGCAAAAAAAAAAAAAAAAGGCTAGGCTCATAACCAAACAAACAATAGACAGCTAGAGCCAAAGGCCCCAGTTTTTCAGGTGACTCTGGACCCACTGGAGTGAAATCCCTACCTTGTAGTGACCTCTGGGGACAATGTAGCCTGAGACCTGGTTATCTCTAGTCTTGGTGGAGCCTGAGTATGAGGCATATGATGTTTTCTGATCTTACTGAGTCAGATCCATATTCATAGCCAGACCCCATATCCATGTCTAGAGTCAGTGCCAGAGTCCTCTTAAGTTGTCCCAGAAAAATAAAATGGTGAAAGGGATTGATGCTATTATCAAGGACAGCTCTCTACTAGCAATTTACTGGTACTGCTACCACATTGGCTGGGTCCCAGCCATTCCTTCTATTCCATTTTTGTTCCTCTGTGACTACCAACTGACCAGCAGAACTGTTCTGTACCAGGGATCCCACAAACACCACCCTTAGCTAGGACCAGGAACCAGCCACCACACTTTATAGAGAATAAAGAGTACCACAGCTGCCACACCTGACCTAGAGTGGGCAGATTTTTTTGTTAGGTTTACTATTGCTATGGTGAAACAACATGAACAAGAGCAAGGTTGGTGAGGAAGTGGTTTATTTGTCTTATGCTTCCACATCACTATTCATCATCCACAGAAGCCAGGGCCGGAAGTAAAAAAAAAAAATGACAGAAATCTGGAGGCTAGAGCTGATCCCAAAGCCATGACACAGTGTTATTTACTAGCTTGCTCCCACAAGGCTCCCTCAACCTACAATTTTGTAGCATTCAGGACCACAGTCCCAGGTTGGTATCATCCACACAGGGCAAGGCCCTCCCACATCAATCATTAATTATGGAAAATGCCCTACATGGTTTTCTATGACCCTATCTTATGAATATATTTTCTTAGTTGAGGTTTCCTCCTCTCTGATGACTCAAGCTTGAGCCAAGTTGACATAAAACTAGCCAGTACTGTATAAAAAAGCAAACAAAAAAACACAACACCCTCTGAGCAAAGTTGAAATCAGATGTCTACACCAACTTCAAACATTAATTGTAGATACCTAGATCCCAGTGCAAACACACAAACATGAACAACCAAGATGATATGTCAGCCATCCTAACATGATAAGCACTGAGAGAAGCAATAGAGCTGAAACACAAGAACCTTAATGAAGGCCATGAAAACACAAACAGTTGAATGTAATAATGAAAACCAGTCAAGATACAAAAGTAAGTGTTTTGTTTTGAGACAGAAACTAGGTTGCTGTCCTAGTACTTGCTAAGTTGTCCTCCAATTTTCCGAAATCTGCCTACTTCTGCCTCCTGAGTGCTAGTATTAAAGGTATATACCATCACATCCAGTGAAATAAGAATTTAACAAAATATAATCACCAAAGAAAAACTAAACCAAAATAAAGCTGGAAATGACAAACTTAGGAACTCAAAAAAAAAAGAGGTAAATCTTAATAACAGATTAAAAGACATGGAAGACAGAATATGGAAGATAGAAGCTAATACTTCAATCTAAGAAAATGTTAAATTAAAAAAATACAAATACAAAATATTCAGGAAATCTGGGACACTGACTAAATAGACAAAAATATTGGTATAGAGAATAGGAAATAAACTTAGGTTAAAGGCACAGAAAATTTTTTTTACATAAATGTAGAAGAAAATTTTCCTGAACTAGAGAATGAAATGTTAATCCAGCATCATGGCTACCTTGACTGTAATATAGACATGCCCTTAGTACACATCTTTAGTTCCAAAGACATCTAATTGGAGGACAGACAAAGTGATGAATCAGACAAAGATTTGACAGAATGCCATATGTCCACCTCTCATGAGAACAGCACAGGAATGATAGGTTATTTAAGAGAACACAGAGAGAGGGAGTGGAGTTGAGTTGAAATCAGTTCAGTCAGTTTGGTGCAGGTCAGTTGTACTCAGGAAATGCAGATCAGTAGAGTTCAGTGGAATCTGATGCAGTTCAGAGTAAAGTGAATTGGAAGTCAGTGGAGCTGAGTTTGTTCATGATTTCAACTCAGTTCATGCATAGAAGTCAGTTTTACTGGGACAGTTTTTCAATGACAGGTAGCAGAGAGAATAAGCTAGACTCAGGTGTAGACAGAATGAGTCAGAGAAAGAGAAGAAGCCAGAAGATTTGAACAGATTTCTAGAGTTAGTTTGAAGCCAAGCAGAACTATCCAGTCAGAAGCTGGAAGAAGCCTGAAGCAGCCAGCTTAGAGAAAAGTTTGAGCCAGAACAGCTGAGTTGAGCCTGCCAGGCAGAGTCAGAAAGAGTTAGAAAGGGTGAACTTATTCAGGAGTAAGCCTCTGAGATGACAAATACATCAGGCAAATAAAAGTTACTTTCCTATTGAGGTAAAGAGGCAAAGAGAATACCAAATAACAGGGACAAACAAAACAAAACAAAACAAAACCACCAACAACAAAAACAGAAAACAAACAAAAAAACCCAAACACTTCCTCATGACATCTAGTAATCAAAAAACTAAATGTACATAACAAAGAAAAGATCTTAAAAGCAGACCTATTACAATACCACCTGATTTCAGTGAAGACTCAGGAAGCTAAAAGGATCTTGATGAATGTTCTACAAGCTCTGAGAAACCATAGATGCCAGATCAGATTACTATACACAACAGTTACCAACCACAATTAATGGAGAAAGAAAAATATTACATAATAAAAGTTAATTTAATCAATTTATATCCATCAATACAGCTCTACAAAAGGCACTATAAGGAAAACTTCAGGGTGAAAAGGTTACTAACAAACAAGACAGCATGAAGAATATATAGCAGAAAGTCAATCAAAAGAGGAAGACAACCAGAAGTGGAAGCTAAGTCCCTATTTCTGAAGACACCTTGCACTTTTGAAATAGACCCTAGAGACTTGCAAACTGTATCTGATCTGAAAGCCACTAGCTTTGACAGAGGAAGCTTCCACAGGAGGGAGACAACAGACAGTCATACTCAGTTATGATCAGTGTTATAACCCTGAGAGTACACCTTGACAGCAACCAACAGTTCTCCAATTGAACCTAAGACATGGTCAACAAGAGGAAAATCTATTTCAAGAAACAGTGTTTTAATTAGGATTCTTATTGCTGTGAAGAGACACTATGTCAACTCTTAAAAAGAAAAACATTCAATTAGGGACTGGCTTACAGTACAGTGGTTTAGTTCAGTGTCATTATAGTAGGCGGCATGGCTTCATGCTGGCAGACATCGTGCTTGAGAAGTAGCTGAGAGTTATAGAACACATAGGTATACATCAGAAGGCAATAAAAGGAGTCACACTGGGCTTGACTTGAGCACTTGAAACCCCAAACACCAAGCTTCCAGTGACACACTTCTTCCAAGACCACACCTCCTAATTGTGCCACTTCCTGAGCCTATAGGGGTCATTTTCATTTAAAATCACCAAACCTGATGAACTTTCCATGGCTAGTGAAGTCATGGATATTTGAAAAGAGCCTACAACCTACTATTAAACCAGGGCAGTTCCAAACTGCATGCTAAATATTTTTATCCACAGATAAGTGCAGTCTTTAGATGTCATTGAGTAAAAATCTCTTCATAGAATTTTCTGCTTTATAAAATTTATAGAAAATTCTCTCATTATAGAAAACTGCAACTTATCAAACTGTGGAGAAATAATTGTCTAACTGACCTGGCTAACACTAATTGGCATGTGTAGAAAAACCTGACAGATTTCTGGATTTGCTATCAGAACTCCAACAAACCCAAGTAGACTGTCTATACTTTTAAATGGAATTCTTCAAGTTTTAATTGGATAACCTCAAGGATACCAAAGATCAGACCTAGTAACCCCCTGACACCATTATTAGTCTAGAATACTAAGTGTTACCATGATTTCTTCAGTACTTTCCAGGAATACTGTAATTAGGGCATTTCAATGAATTCCAGCAAGACATATGCCTCAGAAAAATGCCCTACTTGAACCAATTATAAAATTCTTCATAATGGGCTTAAAGTAAACTATGCTAGATATTTTTGAATTAATTTTTAATTAAAGGAAGTGATAACTACCTTTTCTTGGCATTTTAAATAAACATGATTGTATTTATAATGATTATTCCATATTTGGTTGATAAAATCATCAGCAGAACTACCATGGAGTACAATTGTCTAGCATATAATGTTTTTTTTTTATTTACCAGTCCCTAATTATTTTACTTTATTAGGCAACTAAATCTGCACAGCAATCCCAAGGTAGGTATTGTTAGCATCTTGATGTTGATGAAAAGGTATGACACAAGGCTGAGTGAGGTTTAGCTTTGTTAATTAGACCCTAAGTACACCCTCCACATCAACAATGCTTTTCAATTAAGTAAAGCAAACATTCAAGACTACTTGTGTAAGTATGAAAGAATATTTTCTGGGAAGTTTTACTCAGACATCTTACTGTTTCACACAGAAAAGACTTTCTGTTCTCATTCTTCAAAGTTTATTGAAAAATTAGTGGATATGACTCTAATTTATCTATTTGTTCCTGTTCCTTTCTAATCCATATGTAAATAACAATATAAAACTCTTATGATTATACCACAAACTTAGACATACATTTTTGTGGAATGTTTTCAGGACAAAAATGAATGGTGTTCTAAGTTTTCACTTTATAAAACAAAGTCATTTATGTAAAGACCACATTCAGATAGATTCTGTAGACCCACACCATGTTTCTCTCAAGGTAGTCAGACATCACTGCAAGTTTTCATCATTTCTAGATTAGAAAACTATTCTCTGACTAAAATATAACATCTAGTTCTGTTCAAGACAGACCATGGTTCCAAGAGTTACATTAAAACCATGAGACAAGAGAATATGGTGTTTGTCATACATTTACTAACATGATCTTTTCTCTACACATTTTAAACTGTTAAAACATTACCTTGGGTGCAAGAAGAACTACAAGACAACTTACTTTGAATTCACATTTGAGAGCATGAAAATTTTAAGATATGGAAATAAAGCATAAATGACAGATACTAAGGAGGCACAAACTTAGATAATCGACTAAGAGTGTGGTGAAGAAGATGGCGTTGGCATGGGTAGCAGGAAACAGCTTGGATTTCAGTGCCAGAATGTTAGTGAACATGTGCCACATTAACTCTTAAGGCTAGATCACTCTCATGCTTGTACATTAATTACTGTGAGCTTGGACTTTAGAACTAAGCCAAAATGGAAAAAATGAAAGTCTCGCCAGGCCGTGGTGGCACACGCCTTTAATCCCAGCACTTGGGAGGCAGAGGCAGGTGGATTTCTGAGTTCGAGGCCATCCTGGTCTACAGAGGGAGTTCCAGGACAGCCAGGGCTATGCAGAGAAACCCTGCATTGAAAAACAAAACAAAACAAAACAAAACAAAACAAAACAAAACAAAACAAAACAAAACAAAAATAAATATGTAGAAGTGTTCTATTCTTGGAAAGTTTTTCTCCTAGACATACTCTGTTGCATACCAGTATTATCACTGTGATTCATAAAATTTAGGCAAGTTCTTTTATTATTTTTAGGATTTTTGTCTATTTTTGAGATTGTGTCTAATTACAAAATTTCCTTCTTCTCTTTCCCCCATTCAAACCCTCCCATATACCCCTTCACAATCCCCCTCAAATTCATGGCCTCATTTTTCATCAATTGCTATTGCATATACATTTTTGTGTGTGTGTATGCATTTCTATTCCTATGTATAAGCTGTTGAGTCCATATTACATTATTTGTGTGTATGTTTTCAGGGCGGATTGGCACTGGAACTCCAATTTGTGTGCTCTTCCTAGGAGTGGGCTACCTCTCTAATTCCAAGCATTACTCAGTTGACTGTAGTAGTTTGACCAGGGCTGAGGACACATGGGCTTGTCTCCATGAAGTTTGGCATGCATTATGGTGTCCTCCTTGTTCATATTTTTGGGTAATCGTGTGGGTGAGACTTTAAAGATATAGCTTCTGATATTATTCATAGACACAATCTCACAGCAACCACCCGATCCTTTGGCTTTTATAGGCTTTCTACCCCTCTTCTTCAATGTTCCCTGAGCGTTAGGAGTAGCAGTAATTTATAGATATATTCATTGGGACTGGGCTCTACAATTCTGCATTTTAATTGTGGTTTTCTATAGTGGTATCCATCTATTGCAAAAAGAAATTTCCATAATGAGGAATGAAGACTCTACTTATATGTGAGTATAAGAACAAATGCTTATAGATGATTATTAGGAACTATGCTGGTTTAATAAATTAATGGTTATATATTCTTCTTCAGTAACCATGATCTCACTAGTACTGCTTAGATTGCTAGGTTTACAGTACCAGGCAAAATATTATTCTTGTTTGGAAAGTTTTACGTACAATTATAGAGAAATTGGTTACCATCAAAGTATGTGTGTCACTATTGCACACCCATAGAATTATCATGATGTGTTGTTTATTGATGTGGTTCATAGGCAACATATCTGTGTAGGACTGTTAGATGCTTCCCTCCTTTGGAAACTGGCACATCTCCTTCTGGAAGTGTCAAGGCTAGTTTTCAGGGAATGGGTATTTGGGTCAGTTCTATCTCAGGGGCCTCTAAGTACTGTTTATAAAGTAAATTTTGTGAAGAAATGTTTGCTTCCCCCCCCTTTCAATTGAAAATTGATTCTTCTTCCATACAGTAATGCTGACTATAGTTTCTTCTTCCTCTGTTCCTCCCAGTTCCCCTCACATTTCCTCTCTCTCCAACATCCACTCTCCAGAAATCTCTCTTCAAATAAGAGCAGGCCTCCAAGGGACAAGAATAAAACAAAATCTAGTAAGGTAAGGAAAACACCCTAAGAGTGAGGCTGGACAAAGCAACCCAACAGGAGGAAAGAAATCCCAAAGCAAGCAAATGAGACAAAACATACTGGCCTCCACAGTTAGAAGTCCCCCCAAACATCAAACTAACAGCTACAACATATTCACAGAGGACCATGTAGGCCCCATGGTTGCCACTTCAGTCATTGTGAGCCCATATGCACCCTGCTTAGCTGTGGGGCCTATTCTCCTGGTGTTTTCCATCCCCTCTGATGCCTACAATCTTTCTCGTCTCTCTTCCATGGGATTTCCCAAGCTCTGAGGGTCCTGATAGAGAAATCCAGTTTAGACTCTTTCTCTGAATAAAGCCTTTCTGTGGGTCTCTGCAAACCTTCACATCTACTACCAGAGGAAACCTCTCTAATGGCAACTGGACAAGGCATGAATCCACAAATAAAGAAAATATTACTAGGAATCATTTCATTGATTATTACTATTTTCTTTCCCTCCTCCCTCCCTCCCTCACCCCCTCTCTCATTCACTACTCATGTTTGCTTCTACCCTAGGTCTCTGGTCTATGCAACCACTGGTTCCTGGCCATCCAAGCAGTGTTGGGCATCAGCTCCCTCTTGTGTAGTGCACCTCAAATAAACTCAGACATTACTTGGCTACTCCTACAAGTTCTACCCCACAACTGTCCCAACATATCTTGCAGGCAAGACAATTATAGGTCAAAGGTTTTGGAGCTGAGTTGGTGTCCATGTTTCTCTTTTAGTATCATGCAAAGTAGAGACTTCTGCACCAAAGTGACTAGAACATAGGGATGAAGGTTCCATGCAGGCACCAGCACAACCTTTCTACATTCAATGAGCAGTGTGGATGTTGTCCTTAGCAATGGATTCACACTGTCAGGTTTTGGAGAGTGAGCCTCTGTCCTAACCTCAGCCTAGATTGTTTGGGGATCTCCATGGGACCCCCTCAACCAACAGCTTAAATGAATGTACCCCAGTCCTTCCACTGGGAGACGTGCATGGCTACAAGACATGGTCAGTTCACACTTCATATGCTCCATTACTAGGAGTCCTCACTAGAATCATCCTCACAGATTTCAGGATATTTCTATTGAACTAGATTTCCACACTGCTCCCCAAATGCCCTCAATTCTAGCCATTTCTCTTTATACTGTCTCCCTCCACCCTACTCTCACAACTGTTCTCTCCTGTTCCTATCCTCAGTCCACTCACAAAATCTGTTCTACTTACCCTTCCTTGGAGATCCATGTGTTGTACCTAGAACCCTCCAATTTACCTAACCTCTCTGGATCTATGGACTGTGTCATGGTTATCATTTACTTAAGGGCTAATATCCACTTGTAAATGAATGCATACCAATTTGTAAGAGTTTTATAGTTAGAGAAAGGGTGGGACCTTTCTGAATTCATGGCAAGCCATCAACTGTAGTGAGAATTTTGATTTCTTTAAAAACCCAGTTATGTTACATGAGTATGTTTTTGTTTTAATCTCAGGTGTGGAACATGGGGTTGCTTTAGATTGCCCAGAGCAGCCAACTATGGTTTGTTTTGTGCTCTCTCAAGGGTGCAGTTCTACCAGCTGAAAATAGTTTACATTTGGATTTCTAGGGACTTTTGAGAGAGTGTAAAAATGCCAGAGACCCAAGAGGCTGTGTCAGTTGCTGCTCCCCCTGCTCCTGCCCTGCTGCTGGTGGTTCCTGCTGTTGCTTTTGCTGTTTACTGGGTTGCTGGTTGCTGGTTGCAGATATACTTACGACAAAGATTGGACTTGCCCCAAGGACCTCAACACCCCAAATCAGCAAGTAGTCCTAAAGCTCCACACCCCCTTTCTGCTCTAATCATTGTTTTCTCCTACCTAGGCTAAATTGGATTTCTTTATCAGGTCACTCCCCTCAGAGTATGTGGAACCCCATGGAAGACAAGGCAGAAAAATTGTAGGCATCAGAGTGGATGGTGGACACCAGGAGAGCAGAGCCCACTGAATCAGTTAAGCATGGGGCATATGGGCTCACAATGACTGAAGTGGGAGGTGTAGGGATTACATGGCTCTAGACCAGGTCCTCTGTGAATATGTTGTAGCTGTTAGTTTGCTGTTTTGAGGGAACTCCTAATTGTGGGAGAGGGTGTTTCTTTGACTCATTCGCCTGCTCTTCTGACTGCTTTCCTCTGTTCTGTTTCCTTGTCCAGCCTCGGTCTTGGGACATTTGCCTTGCCTTATTAGATGTTGTTTTATTCTTGTCCCTTAGAGGCCTGCTCTTTTATGAAGAGAGATGACTGGAGAGTGGATGTTGAGGAGTATGGAAGTGTGTTGTGTGTGGGGGGAGCTGCAAGAAATATGGAGACATAAAATTTCTCTCCTCTCTCTCTCTCTCTCTCTCTCTCTCTCTGCATAATGTCTGTCTGTGTGTTTCTGTATTTTTTTCCATCTGCTTAAGGAAGAAGCCTTCACTCATCTATGAGTAGAATACTTCATCTTTAAGAGTCACTATATTTTTCCTTTTTTTGGTTTGTTTGTTCGTTTTAGAACATTAGTATTTGGTTTTATCCTAGGTTCCTGGGCTACTAGGCTAAGTGTCAGGATACTAGTCACAAAATCTGTGTCAGGTATGAGTTCTATCTTGTAGACTGAGCCTTACATCACAATAGATATTGAATGGTTACTCCATTCGTACCACCATTGCATTAGCATATCTTGCAGGTAGGACACCATTGTAGATCCAAAGATTTGTGGCTGGGTCACTGCTTTTGTTCATCTTTTGGTAGTGTGTAGAGTAACTTCCTGTACCAAAGACACTAGAACCTAGGGGTGAAGGCTCTATGTAGCCATAAGGTTCACTCCTCCATGTTCAGAATAGTGTAGGTGTTACCTTCAGCGATGGAACATGTCAGTTTGTTGAGAACAGGGTGTGGAGAAGACTTGGCAATTGAATGTGTTATTTGGGAATTTCTATGGGGTCCCTTGGCAAACAACTAAAAAAGATGGTGTCAAGTGATGTCTAGTAGGGCTTTTGTCTCCTCCATTATTTGGTGATTTCATTTAGAGGACCTTCATATATCAAATATTTTAGGAAGCTTTTACTGTATTAGGTTTTCATATACCCTTCAGGGGGCCCTTAATTTAAGGTATCTCTCCATGTTTCCTCCCTCATTCCTCTCTCTCTTTCCCATCCCAATTTGATTCTCCTGTTCTAGGCCTATCCATCCATAGCTATCTATTTTATTTCTTGATCTATCTGTTCTCTTTATTCCTTTACTCTATACTTCATACCTGTAGTTCTAAAGATTGTAGGTTGGTTAGCACTGACTTAACAGCTAATATCCACATTATAAGAAAATATAAGCCCTCTGCCTCAGGAGCATCGGGCGCCATCTTGGTTCCGGGACTCAGCCGAACTTAGGAACTTAGTCTGCACAGGTGAGAGTGTGCACCACAGAAGCTGACAGCTTCTGTGACCTGCCAAAGCAACACAGCTTCTGGGAAAGGTCCTGTTTTGGGACTTCTTCTTTAGCCAGGAGGAGGTCCAAACGCAAGATATCTGTGCACCTTCCCTGTAAGAGGAGAGCTTGCCAGCAGAGAGTGCTCTGACCACTGAAACTCAGAGCAGAGAGCCTGTCTCCCAGGTCTGCTGATAGATAGTAACAGAATCACCAGAAGAACAATCTATAAACAGAGTCAACTATAACAACTAACTCCAGAGATTATACATAAGAATCATACTAACAAGAACCAAGACCACTCACCATCATTGGAACCCAGCACTAACACTTCGCCCAGTCCAGGGCACCCCAACACACCTGAAAAACTAGACCCAGATTTAAAAGCATATCTCATGATGATGGTAGAGGACATCAAGAAGGACTTTAATAACTCACTTAAAGAAATACAGGAGAACACTGCTAAAGAGTTACAAGTCCTTAAAGAAAAAAAGGAAAACACAACCAAACAGGTAGAAGTCCTTACAGAAAAACAGGAAAACACATCCAAACAGGTGATGGAAATGAACAAAACCATACTAGACCTAAAAAGGGAGGTAGACACAATAAAGAAAACTCAAAGTGAGGCAACGCTGGAGATAGAAATCCTAGAAAAGAATCTGGAACCATAGATGCGAGCATCAGCAACAGAATACAAGAGATGGAAGAGAGAATCTCAGGTGCAGAAGATTCCATAGAGAACATCGGCACAACAATCAAAGAAAATGGAAAATGCAAAAAGATCCTAACTCAAAACATCCAGGAAATCCAGGACACAATGAGACGACCAAACCTACAGATAATAGGAGTAGATGAGAATGAAGGTTTTCAACTCAAAGGACCAGCAAATATCTTCAGCAAAATTATAGAAGAAAACTTCCCAAATCTAAAGAAAGAGATGCCCATGAACATACAGGAAGCCTACAGAACTCCAAATAGACTGGACCAGAAAAGAAATTCCTCCCAACACATAATAATCAGAACAACAAATGCTCTAAATAAAGATAGAATACTAAAAGCAGTAAGAGAAAAAGGCCAAGTAACATATAAAGGCAAGCCTATCAGAATTACACCAGATTTTTCACCAGAGACTATGAAAGCCAAAGGAGCCTGGACAGATGCTATACAGACACTAAGAGAACACAAATGCCAGCCAAGGCTACTATACTCAGTATATATACCCATCTATATATATAGATGGGTATAAACTATACCCATCTCAATTACAATAGATTGAAAAACCAAAGTATTCCGTGACAAAACCAAATTCACACATTACCTTTCCACGAATCCAGCCCTTCAAAGGATAATAACAGAAAAAAAAATACAAGGACGGAAACCACGCCCTAGAAAAAACAAAAAAGTAATCCCTCAACAAACCTAAAAGAAGACAGCCACAAGAACAGAATGCCAACTTTAACAACAAAAATAACAGGAACCAACAATTACTTTTCCGTAATATCTCTTAATATCAATGCACTCAACTCCCTAATAAAAAGACATAGACTAACAAACTGGCTACACAAACAAGACCCAACATTATGGTGCTTACAGGAAACTCATCTCAGAGAAAAAGATAGACACTACCTCAGAATGAAAGGCTGGAAAACAAATTTCCAAGAAATGGTATGAAGAAACAAGCTGGAGTAGCCATTCCAATATCTGATAAGATTGACTTCCAACCCAAAGTCATCAAAAAAGACACGGAGGGGCACTTCATTCTCATCAAAGGTAAAATCCTCCAAGAGGAACTATGAATTCTGAATATCTATGCTCCAAATACAAGGGCAGCCACATTCATTATGAAACTTTAGTAAAGCTCAAAGCACACATTGCACCTCATACAATAATAGTGGGAGACTTCAACACACCACTTTCACCAATGGACAGATCATGGAAACAGAAACTAAACAGGGTCACAGTGATACTAACAGAAATTATGAATCAAATGGATCTGGCAGATATCTACAGAACATTCTATCCTAAAACAAAAGTATATACCTTCTTCTCAGCACCTCATGGTACCTTCTCTAAAATTGACCACATAATAGGTCACAAAACAGGCCTCAACAGATACAAAAATATTGAAATTGTCCCATGCATCCTATCAGATCACCATGGACTAAAGCTGATCTTCAATAACAAAATAAATAAAAGAAAGCCAACATTCACGTGGAAACTGAACAACACTCTTCTCAATGATACCTTGGTCAAGGAAAGAATAAAGAAAGAAATAAAGGGCTTCTTAGAGTTCAATGAAAATGAAGCCACAACATACCCAAACTTATGGGACACAATGAAAACATTTCTAAGAGGAAAACTCATAGCTCTGAATGCCTCCAAAAAGAAACTAGAGAGAGCACACATTAACAGCTTGACAACACACTTAAAGCTCTAGAAGCAAATTCACCCAAGAGGAGTAGATGGCAGAAAATAATCAAACTCAGGGGTGAAATCAACCAAGTGGAAACAAGAAGAACTATTCAATGAATCAACCAATCGAGGAGTTGGTTCTTTGAGAAAATCAACACGATAGACAAACCCTTAGCCAGACTCACTAGAGGGTACAGGGAAAGCATTCTAATTAACAAAATCAGAAATGAAAAGGGAGATATAACAACAGATCCTGAAGAAATCCAAAATACCATCAGATCCTTCTATAAAAGGCTATACTCAACAAAACTGGAGAACCTGGATGAAATGGAGAAGTTTCTCGACAGATACCAGGTACCAAAATTGAATCAAGATCAGGTTAATGATCTAAACAGTCCTATATCCCCCAAAGAAATAGAGGCAGTCATTAATAGTCTCCCAACCAAAAAAAGCCCAGGACCAGATGCGTTTAGTGCAGAGTTCTATCAGACCTTCAAAGAAGATCTAATCCCACAAACTATTCCACAAAATAGAAACAGAAAGTACTCTACCCTACTCATTCTATGAAGCCACAATTACTCTGATACCTAAACCACAAAAAGACCCCACGAAGATAGAGAACTTCAGACCAATATCCCTTATGAATATTGATGCAAAAATACTCAATAAATTTCTTGCTAACCAAATCCAAGAACAAATCAAAACAATCATCCATCCTGACCAAGTAGGTTTCATCCCAGGGATGCAGGGATGGTTCTATATACGGAAATCCATCAACGTAATCCAGTATATAAACAATCTCAAAGACAAAAACCACATGATCATCTCTTTAGATGCTGAGAAAGCATTTGACAAACTCCAAAACCCATTCATGATAAAAATTCTTGGAAAGATCAGGAATTCAAGGCCCATACCTAAACATGATAAATCAATCAACAGCAAACCAGTAGCCAGCATCAAAGTAAATGGAGAGAAGCTTGAAGCAATCCAACTAAAATCAGGGACCTGACAAGGCTGTCCACTCTCTCCCTACCTATTCAACATTGTACTTGAAGTCGTAGCCAGAGCAATTCGACAACAACAGTAGATCAAGGGGATACAAATTGGAAAGGAAGAAGTCAAAATATCACTTTTTGCAGATATGATAATATTTATATGTGACCCTTAAAATTCCACCAGAGAACTCCTAAGCCTGATAAACAGCTTCAGTGAAGTAGCTGGATATAAAATTAACTCAAACAAGTCAATGGCCTTTCTCTACACAAAGGATAAACAGGCTGAGAAAGAAATTAGGGAAACAACACCCTTCTCATTAGCCACAAATAATATAAAATACCTAGGTGTGACTCTAACTAAGGAAGTGAAAGATCTGTATGACAAGAACTTCATGTCTCTGAAGAAAGAAATTAAAGAAGATCTCAGAAGATGGAAAGATCTCCCATGCTCATGGATTGGCAGGATCAATATAGTAAAAATGGCTATCTTGCCAAAAGCAATCTACGGATTCAATGCAATCCCCATCAAAATTTGAACTCAATTATTCAACAAATTAGAAAGGGCAATCGGCAGATTCATCTGGAATAACAAAAAACCTAGGATAGCAAAAACTCTTCTCAAGGATTAAAGAACCTCTGGTGGAATCACCATGCCCAACCTAAAGCTGAACTACAGAGCAATTGTGGTAAAAACTGCATGGTACTGGTATAGTGACAGGCAAGTAGACCAATGGAACAGAATTGAAGATCCAGAGATCAATCCACACACCTATGGTCACTTAATCTTTGACAAGGGAGCTAAAACCATCCAGTAGAAAAAAGACAGCATTTTCAACAAATGGTGCTGACAACTGGCTGTTATCATGTAGAAGATTGGGAATTGATCCATTACTATCTCCTTGTACTAAGGTCAAATCTAAGTGGATTAAGGAACTCCACATAAAACCAGAGACACTGAAACTTATAGAGGAGAAAGTAGGGAAAAGCCTCGAAGATATGGGTACAGGGGAAAATTCCTGAATAGAAGAGCAATGGCTTGTGCTGTAAGATCGAGAATAGATAAATGGGACCTCATAAAATTGCAAAGGTTCTGCAAGGCAAAAGACACCTTCAATAAGACAAAAAGACCACCAACAGATTGGGAAAGAATTTTTACCTATCCCAAATTGGATAGGGGACTAATATCCAATATATATAAAGAACTCAAGAAGGTGGACTCCAGAAAAATCAAATAACCCCATTAAAAAATGGGGCACAGAACTGAACAAAGAATTCTCACCAGAGGAATACGGAATGGTAGAGAAGCACCTGAGAAAAATGTTCAGCATCCTTAATCATCAGGGAAATGAAAATCAAAACAACCCTGAGATTCCACCTCACACCAGTCAGAATGGCTAAGATGAAAAATTCAGGTGACAGCAGATGCTGGAGAGGATGTGGAGAAAGAGGAATGCTCCTCCATTGTTCGTGGGATTGCAAGCTTGTACAACCACTCTGGAAATCACTCTGGTGGTTCCTCAGAAAATTGGACATAGTACTACCTGAAGATCCAGCAATACCTCTCCTGTGCATATATCCAGAAGATGTCCCAACCGGTAAGAAGGACACATGCTCCACTATGTTCATAGCAGCCTTATTTATAATAGACAGAAGCTGGAAAGAACCCAGATGCCCCTCAACAGAGGAATGGATACAGAAAATGTGGTACATTTACACAATGGACTACTACTCAGCTCTTAAAAAGAATGACTTTATGAAATTCCTAGGCAAATGGATGAACCTGGAGGGCATCATCCTGAGTGAGGTAACCCAATCACAAAGAAACTCTCCCAATATGTACTCACTGATAAGTGGATATTAGCCCAGAAACTTAGGATACCCAAGATATAAGATACAATTTGCTAAACGCATTAAACTCAAGAGAAAGAAGACCAAAGGCTGGACATTTTTCCCCTTTTTAGAATAGGGAACAAAACACCAATGGAAGGAGTTACAGAGACAAAATTTGGAAGTGTGACGAAAGGATGGACCATCTAGTGATTGCCATATCCAGAGATCCATCCCATGATCAGCTTCCAAACGCTGACACCATTGCATACATTAGCAAGATTTTGCTGAAAGGACCTAGATATATCTTTCTCTTGTGAGACTATGCCAGGGCCTAGCAAACACAGAAGTGGATGCTCACAGTCAGCTATTGAATGGATCATAGGGCCCCCAATGGAGGAGCTAGAGAAAGCACCCAAGGAACTAAAGGGAACTGCAACCCTATAGGTGGAACAACAATATGAACTAACCAGTACCCCAGAGTTCTTGTCTCTAGCTGCATATGTATCAAAAGATGGCCTAATAGGCCATCACTTGAAAGAGAGGCCAATTGGACTTGCAAACTTTATATGCCCCAGTACAGGGGAACGCCAGGGCCATAAAGGTGGAGTGGGTGGGTAGGGGAGTAGGAGGGTGGGTATGGGGGACTTTTGGTATAGCATTGGAAATGTAAATGAGCTAAATACCTAAAAATAAATGGAAAAAAAAAGACAATATAAACCTCAATTTTCTCTCTGGGCCTGAAATATATCATTCAGAATGATTTTGTTTAATGACATCCATTTACCTATAAATTTCTTGATTTTATTTGTTTATTTTTAATGGCTGAGTAATATTCCATTGTGTAAATGTATCACATTTTCTTTTTCAATTCTTCTGTTCAGGAACATTTAGGTTTGTCCCCCAGTTTCTGGTTATTATGAATATAGAAGCAATGGACAGGGCTCAGCAAGTGTCTCTATGGTAAGACAAAGTGTCTTTTGGTTATGTGTTCAAGTGTGGTATAGCTGGACCTTGAGATAAATTGATTATTATCTTGTTGCAAATATTTTCTGTGCCTTTGACCTGTTTTTCTCCTCTTTACTCTAGTCCTATTATTATTAAATTTGTCTTTTTCATAGTATCTCAGATTCCCTGAAATTCTTATGCCAGGATTTTTTCATATTTAACATTTTCTTTGCCTAAGGTATCTAGTTCTTTTATTGTGTCTTGAGTACCTGAGATTCTTTTTTTGATCTCTTGTATTTTGTTGATGCAGCTTTTCTCTAAGGTTCCTGTTTGATTTCCTAATTTTTTTACTTCCATATTTCCCTCATTTTGTTTTTGCTTTATAGATTCTATTTCTACTTTTAGGTCTTGAGCTATTTTCCCTTTAAAGACTGCTATCATATTCATAAAGACGATTTTCCAGTCCTTTTTTTAAAATTAGTTTTAGCTTCAGCTATGTTGGAATATTCAGGGCCTGTTGTAGCAGTTTTGCTGAGCTCTAGCACAGATTGTCCTGAGACATATGTCCAGAGACATACATATTGTCCTTTTATTGATTTTTTTTTAAATATGCTGGCCTCTAGGTATTTGGGTTAGAAAAACTAATCCTTGGAGGTGATACGTAACCACATTGACTTTGTTGGGTGAGTATTTTTTATTTGGTTTCTGTTGCCCTTTATTGTCCTTAGGAGAGTGTAGTGGCAGTGTATTGTTTAGTAAGAAGTCTTCTGGGATCCTAGTAGGCATGGTTACTGAGAGTTACACATAAAATGTGATCTTATATTTAGTGAGGTGAAGGAGGAATAGAGATGAATAAGGAAGGAAGACCCGAGGAGTCCACAGGGAAGAGGAGAACAGAACATTTCACCAGCATCTGCTTCTTCCTGTGGTAATGTTGGCAGAGTGAGGAGTGGCACAGCAGCTAGTCTGCTAGAGATCTGGGGAAAAGACTGTGGGACCGGACTGGGAGGAAAGGAGAGAGTGGTGAAGATCTGCAGGTGCTGTTCCTGCATCTGTGGTGGAGTGGTCTGCTGGTTCCTAGATTGTGCCTGCTACTAGTGTTGGAATAAAACAATGAGATGAGCAGGGAAGTATTTATCTGGTACACTAGAGATTGGGGAATGGAGGATGTCTGGGGAAGGGAGGCCTCAGCAGGGGGTCTGCTACAAGGCTGGGAATTGGTTTTGGAGAAGCTGAAGGAAGGAGTGGTGAAGATCAGCATGTAGCTTACTTCCTCCCTTGACTGGGGTGCACTGCTTTTCTTCTGTCTTTTTTTCTCCCCACATCCTTTCCCACTGAGGCCACACTGGTTAGGGTAATGGAATCTATAGGCAGGCAACAGATTCAGAGTCAGCCCCTACTCCAGTCTTTGGGAAACTAGCATGAAGACCAAGCTGCACATCTGCTACATATGTGCATAGCTCAAATTAGAGACCATGCTCACTCTTTGGTTGGTGCTTCAGTCTCTGGGACCCCCAAGGGTCCAGGTTAGTTGACTCTGTTGGTCTTCCTGTGGAGTCCCCATCTTCTTTGGTTCTTTCAGTTGTTCCCCCAACTCTTCCACAAGATTCTCCCAGCTCCATCTAATGTTTGACTGTGGGTCTCTGCATCTGTTTCCATTGGCTGCTCTGATGCTTAAAGAGAGAAGATCTTAGTATAACTGTTATGTGAGAGGCTCCACCCACACCCTGCTTTCTTTTCTATCAGAACCAAGTATCAGGTCTTAAGTTGAAAAGGCAAAAAAATCCTAGTATGAAGAAGATCACAAAATGCCCCATTAACTGAGGAGCTACTGGCAACTGCTCAGTGCTGAAAGGGGCAAGTTAATTTTCTGTAAGACTGTCTTATTGGGTAGGATAATCACACTTCAGTGGATGGTTCCAGAACCAGGAGTATGGAGGATTATAAGAAAAAAGAAGGAGGAGGAGGAGAAGGAGAAGGAGGAAGAGGAAGAGAAGGAGAAGGAAGAGGAGGAGAAAGAAGAGAAGGAGGAGGAGGAGGCAAAGACGAAGACAACATGAAACTGGAAGGGGTGGGAGAGGGATGGAGTTAGAATAGAATTAAGGGCCAACAACTGACAAATGAGACCCGATAAAAGTGAAAAGCCACTGGACAGCAAAGACAATAATTGTTCGAATTAATCTTTGCAATGTGTCTTAGCTACTGTTCAGAGACAATATAAAAGAGACATCCAGATAAAAATGCAGATACGTTAAAAATATTATATATGCATATATAAAATTTTAATGAACAAAATGGGTCATCATGATCACCGATTAGCAAAGTTAAATGTAAGAACATATCAACCCCTCAATCAATATCTAGAAAAATCAACAAAACCAAAATGTGTTTCAGATCAATCAGCAAAAATTTAACCACAAAACTTAAATTGAAATACCCAGGGCCTTCTGAGCCATATTCAAAACCATATTGTTCTCAGTGTGCACTCCATCATCTTCCTGTATCCATGTCCTCTTCCAAACCCATTTAGTTTGCTGGTCTGCGGCAGTTGTAGTAGTGAAGTTACACTTGTAACTCTCAGGCTGGGTCCACTGTTACCACATGCCATTTGGGTCTGAGTTGTATGTCTTTCTTCTAACATAATACCTCCATTCTTCTAAGGCAGCAGGGTAATTGAGTTTTCCATAATCTATGAAATCAGAGAGGTGAAATGAGGTCCATGTACAGTGTATTAGTCTCTCTCTCTCTCTCTCTCTCTCCCCCTCTCTCTTTGTTTCATGATTCATAATGAAATACAAACTTCTGACTCAGCTGAGAAGACCAATATGCCTTAGCTGAACTTTTTCTCACAGGGAAGCATGAGAAGTGAACTCTGGAATACCATCACAAAATGCCACCAAAAGTTTGAACCTACCACTCCTCCTTCCCTTCTAATCAAGAGTGCTGGGAGTGCTGTGGCTGAGATGTAAAGTGTTATTTAAACTCTTTGGAACATTGTAAACATATGCATCATTAATTTTCTTTTATTTAACATATTATTATTTTATTGTGTTTTTGTGTTGTCCGAGGTAGACAAGCCTATAGGCTATAAGACACACTCACGTGTGGTGTGTGTGTGTGTGTGTGTGTGCAGAGGACAACTTTCAGGACCTAGTTCAGTTTTTTTTCTTCCACTGTGTGATCTGAGGATCAAACATTGATAGTCAGGTTTGCAGCATAAGTGTTTTTACGTGCTTAGCCATCTCACGACCCTACAGCCATGCTTTTATAATACTAAGAGTTTTACTGAAGTTTGGTAATTGCTAACATACTCACAATGTTTTATATTAATTACAGAAACAAAAGCCATAAAAGGAGAAGGTATCTAATGCCTTATTTGAAAACAAGTCCAGAAGCAAATGTTGTACAATATTCACATTTGATAATTTTCAGTAAGAGGTATATTAGTGTCAAATTATGATCTCATGCTTTTAAATATATATTATGTTTTTACATGTATGTATTTCAAATATATTAAATATATAAAATATGTTATATGTTTAAAATATATTATATTTAATATATAAAATAAAATTTTATTTAAAAATAAATAAATATACATAGTTCATATATACATATATTTCATAATGCATTCTTTTGTGTATATCTTCAACATTTTTCCTTTTATTTCTTGTGAAAGGCAATTCATGAGCCTATATTCTTGAGAAGTAATGACCATGCAATAGAAATACATCTATTTCTAAGCATTACTGGACTTACTGAATTATCTCTCAGTGCTGTGGCATTTGTGGGATATTTAGTTCCATCTTAATTGGCCTATTGGGTCTTTCTAAACCAGTGCAAGTAAAGAATTAAGTCATTGTGCAAGGAAGGCTCTTGTGCCTCATGGAAACTCTACACTGTGATTACAATGCATTTCCATTAAATGCTTTTCCCATTTCTCAGGGAAAAAACAGGTTGCCAGGGTGGTGTTCCTTACTGTTATGGGAAATCAGGCTAATGTACAACAATGAATCATTTATTGTGAGTCCCTATTTTTACTAAACTGAGCTTCACAAAATATATTTTTAAGAACATTTATTCCATAGGAATTTATTTAAATTAATACCACATCAAACCTGAAACTCAAGGCTTTCATAATTAAATACAGTTAGGAGATATTAATTGTTTTATCTCATCCCAGAAAGGATTCAGTAGAACTGTTTCCAAATTTGTGTTTGCAGCATTTCAGATCGCAAAACTCTTCCTCCCCAAGGAAATCTTTAAGAATCTTGTTCCACGTTTATATCTGATTTCCAAACTTCTCAAACAGTCAGGGAGCAGGCTGTCCCTAGAAACCATAGTGGTGACTCTGGCTGTCAAAGGCTCCTGTGTTATCTCCAATCCCTGGCTCACTCTTTTCGTTTGTAATATAGTAAAAGAACAACTTCTGTGTCTTGCTTGGCTTTCCTCACAGAGCACTGCTAGTGATGTCCCAAAGGTTCCTGCAGCCTGTTACATGATATGAGAGAGGAGAATGATAAGCTTGGAACTTGTAAGTGACAGATTGCAATGAAACTGTGGGAACGAGATCCTATTTCACTGGCATTGATAAATAGTGTCATTAGATGAGAGAAAGAAAAAATCCAGATTTATGGTTATATTTATCCTCCTAACAAAGAGCTATTTAATTACTTATATGATAAATGTGGCTAAAGGAAGAAAGATTTGCATTTATACAATAGTACTAGGTTGCTGAGGACTTGGGACACCCATTAGAGTATTCCCTTGGTTCTCTCTAATTAGAACACAATGGAATATGCTTTGAGTTAGGTTGCCTTTTAAACCTTTGTCCTCTTGATATCTTCACCAGATCCTTTTCTGATATTTAATCTGAGCATTACAGAGTGTCCAGGCACATAGCTAGCCCATCTATTAGATTCCAGTATCATTTTCCTTTTCTTGAACCAAGACAAATGTCAAAAACTGTTTCCAGGTAGTGCCAAATTGACAGGAGGATCAACACTGCCACATGACTCGGAACCATTAGCTGGTGAATAACAGAATAACAAGTGCTTAAAAATGACCATTCAGCTGTGGCAGTGTAATGATCTGAAAGCCAGCTTGGCAAGATGGAGGGTATATATTAGTGCTTGTCACAGTGTCCTTGATGTGAGCTGTTGTCTGATAATAGTCTACAGAGAAGCACCTACCTGAGCATCTATGACTTTGTAGGTGTTCTTACATGACTTGTTCTGATGTATGGAACAGCACCAACAATGACATAGGTTGAACTTTAAAACGCACCTGTGCATGGGACTTATTATCCTGGAATGCTGTCAAATAGCATGTGAAATAGCCAGTACCAGTCTTCCAAAAGCACAGGCTGGCAATCACCCAGCACCCCTCTCCATGATACATAAGCTTGGTAAGTGACTAGAGAAAGCAAGTACTAAAACCAATCAGCTGAACCCTGCCAAATGGGTGACAAAGAACTTATGCACAAAGAAATGGCGATTGTTTAAAATGACTGTGTATTGGCGATGTTACTAGGAAACAAACAAACAAACAAAAACTGAAACTCATCTAGCTTGTCTGGAGTAGGTTAACGTTAGTGGAAATAAAATGTTTGTGCATTACGTTTTTAATATCTGTGTTTCTTGATGTCTAACTAAAAGGCTAGGGTATGAGAAGAGCAGGCCAAAAAAGACTTAAGAAATACTGGGTGATAATTATGAATAAAGTTGCTTGAACAATCTTTAAGAATATACTTAAACCTAGGCAGTACAGAAGTATTAACTCATCTGTCTACAAAACACACCCACTACTGTCTAAGTTCATGAGTCTGAGCACACAAAGATTCAGTTTAATCAGTTTACGTGTAAACCTGTAAAGCTATGTCCAATCTAGTCATTATTTTTTCATTACATGGAAAAAAATCAATCTTTAGAATCAATAAGAAAGTACATGAAATTACTGCTTATGAAAAAGTTTATTGCAATAATGGTAAAGCCCACTTTAGGCTTCAAAGCACACATGACTACATTCAGTTAGGGGTCAGGTTGCTGAGATGGGGCTGTGTAGGTCTTAGACTCCAGAGAGTTCTGTGAGTATGGCCATGTCCAGTCTACCATTCAGGAAGCATCAAACCCTTTGAGTGTGACCACACTCAGTGCACCATTCAAGTAGGAAAACTATGTCTAAAATTCAGCATTGAGATTGATGCTTAATGGTATTTTCTCAATAGGAATGCACCAGGCAGACTCTTCTACAATTCCAATATTCAAAAAACCCCAGTGATTAACAATCCATATTCAGAAAAAAATCTGAAATGCTGAGTATGTTAATATTTCCAACTTGATTAAGATCTTGATTCTAGAAGGGACAAGACTCCAGCCATGTCTATGAGGTATTATATAGATTAAATAAGGTGGGAGGATTCATTTTAAATGGGGATGCTACTATTTCACAGGCTGAACCCCCATTTCTGGAAAAAGGGGGAAAAATGAGCACAAATATTCTTCTGTCTTTGCTTTATGACTGCAAATGCAGTCTAAACAGCTGCCTAATGCTCTTACTTCAGTAATTTCTTTACCTTGATAGCTTGTTCCTGTGGACTTGTAAACTGTAATAAATATCTCTTTCCTGAAATTGATTTTGCATTCCACTGTGGCAATGCTGTACCACAGTTTCCTCTGAAATACAAACATTGCAATGCTCAGGGAAGGGAAGATCCTTAAGACAGAGAGTGAACAACTCAAATTGACTTCAGAAAATACCAGAAACTAACCAGATTCCCTATTTCTTCCTGAGAGTAAATATTAAAACACACACAAAAAAATCAAGCTGTAAAGTCAAGTAATACAAAAAATTGGTATTGTTGTAATGATAAAGCTGACCAAGGTCTTTGGACTTTTGAAATGGCTTTTGAGTTGAATATGGAAGAATTTGGAACTAGAATCAAACGACCTTGAATACTGTGCATAGAATTTCATGGCTATTGTAGTGAAAGGTTAGAAGACTAGAATATCAAGAGAAACACGGACAGTGGATTCCCATCTCCTGAAGTTTCCAAGGAAACAGATTCTATGAGGAACTGTGCTAGGAGCTATTTATGTGATATTCTGGCAAAGAACCTGGTTGCCTTCTGCCTGTTCCTTGAGTACTTACCTGAAGAAGAATTTAAAGGTAAAAGACTAGTGGTTTGATAATGTCTTGGTAATTGCTTACCATTTTCATCCAAGTCTACACTAAGAGAGCAAATTTGAGCAGAAAGCTAAGAAATATGAGAAGTTTGGAGGAAAGTTTTATGACCACCAGTTTAAAAGAGAGTGCAGAAGACAAAGCAACTGTCTTATTGAAGATTAAAGCATCACTGAAAGAAAAGAGAGAAAGCCTGGGCTCTACACTGCGGGTGAAGGTGGGGGAGGGGGAGAGAAAGATTCTTTCCCTGAGGGAAAGGCCTCACCTAAGAGCCTAAACTGAAACTAAAATCTGAAAGACTTCCTTGTTCAAAGCAGTCACCTAAGGAAGTATTTTTCAATGTTGGTACGCAGAAGCCAATACAACGATGGCCCAAGAGATCCAGGCTTTATTCAGAGCTGGCCCTATAACTTTGTAGTGTCACCCACATTATAGAGATTCTACTGGCACGAATGATGTAGGACTGAAGGGGTTCTGGAGTCTGAGACTAGGCAGTGCATGGCAGAGTTAGCTTGACTGTAAGCAGGCTCTTGAAGGCCATTGTATGAAGCTGTGAAGGTAAATTTTGTAGATGTCAGAAATGCCAAAATTCATGGGATTTTCACTGAAGAAATCTGCATATATGGCTCACAGCCAAATCAATAGAAAGGCTTTGCATACTATAGGTAGCAAAGATAGAGAAATGAGGCGGCTCAGATGTCTGGATCATACATGATTCCACTATAATTCCAGGTACTAGACACAGAACTACAGGAGTAGAAGACTGAGAAAGCTTGTGACAAAGCTAGAAAACTTAGAAAGTAAGGAATTTACCTTACTGAGTTTCAGTTTTGCTTTGGCCCAGTCACCTTTTGAGATGACCCCTGTGAACCGACTCTGGCTAGCATGGCTCTGTCTGGTCTTGCCCTTCTCACCCATTCCCTCTGCCTTGCTAAAAATCATTAGATTACATTCCTAAAGCTAGCTACTAAGGTCTACTCCTTTTTTTGACAACTTCTTTCTCCTGACACTGATTGATTACCAAGGTCTGACTATCAAAAGTTTGAAGTCCAGCAATCAAAAACCCCATTTAGTTCACCTAACATAGCCAATCAAATATATTCTATTACATCCCAGTCCATTCTAACACAACCCTCCCATTTTTCTCTTCTGAAAACTTACACCTGTAAGGACAGTTGCTGTTGTTTTTCTGCCTCAGTCAGAAAGTAGACAATGAAAAGAAATGGCAATACATAAAATAAAGCCCTAAACTTTGGGGAGCTAGTGGCAGTGGGTGACTACAAGGCAAGAGTGTCTTCCACACACAGCAGGAGTGGTGATATCCTTTATGAAGTAACAGGACTGTGGCAACATCTGCACATGTTCAAACCAGAAAAATAAAAATCATAAAGTGAAAAGGGAAGTAGGTGCAAATTCCTTCCACTAATCAAGAAACTATATGCTGCTGCTAACTGATGGAAAATAAGTTTTTCTCCAATGGGATGTCACTGAGGATATCAATCATGCCCTGGGCCAGGACACAGGGCTTGAGTTGTTGTTTTGGTCTTTTTTCTTTTGTTTGGATATTTTGTTTTGTTTGTTTTGGAGAGAGAGAGAGAGAGAGAGAATGTAAAGTTAGGTAGGGAGGAAGATGAGGGGGGAGAATATGGGAGAAGTTGGGACAGGGGAAAACATGATTAAAATTTTTTTCCAGTACAAAAATTAAAAAGAATGCTTTCTCTAAGTGATTTTGGCATTCGTTTTTTCTAAGGCCAAGAAGTCATGGAGTGAAAGTTTGTTTCTACTTAGGGATATGGGAGATCAACATGACAATGAACATAGAATTAGAGAATAAGGACTTCTGGTACTTTATTTATTTTTTTTTTAAAGCAGAATCTTTTGAATAGGCAGATTTACCATGTGTCTGGAATTATGAGAGGATACATGGCCAATAACTTTAGCCAATTTAGAATCTTATCTCTACTCACTTTCCCCCTTTGGTCGGTGCGGGTGTGTTTGCACTGTTCAGGCAAGCAGGGTCAGTATCTGGGGTGCAGAGGAGAACTTGAATAATTATGATCTGTGTTTGCGCCTCCAGCAAATCCCCAAAGCTTAACAGAGAGATGGTCCAGCTGTTGCAGAAGAAAGTCTGGGAGCCAGCCTGTGTCTTTACTCCAAGGTAGGGTGGAGCTTACTCACAGGAAGGTGACCAGTGGCGCTCTGTGGCTCAGGGCAGCAGTCTGGCGGCTGCAGCTGGAGGGGAGCGTCTGGCTCTCCTGCGCCCCGCCTCACCCGGACATCCCCCGCCCGCGGCAGGTGGTGGAACCGGCCGGACCTGCTCCACTGGCCGAGCCCCGGAGCTCGGAGCCCCGCCGTGGCCAGCGGCGCCATGGAGGCGGACGCGGACCCCGAGGAGCTGACCCGGCTGCGCTCCGTCTTCGCCACCTACGACACGAACGGCTCCGGGCGCCTGGAGCGTGCGGAGTTCGGCGCGCTGTGCGCGGAGCTGCACGTGGCCGAGGCCGAAGCAGAGGCCGTGTTCCGGGGGCTCGACACCGACCGCGATGGCGCCATCACCTTCCCGGAGTTCGCGCGTGGCTTCCGCGGAGCGCTCGGTCGGGACAGTGCTGAGGCCCAGGGCGCCTGGGAAGTGGCAGAGCCGGAGAGCCCGAGCCCCGCGTGGCGGGACTTCCATGCGCGCCTCGGAGACGAGGCCCAACTCATTCCCAGGTGCGTGGTCAGGCGAACGCGGGAGGCGTGCGCTTCGCAAACGGAAAACCCAATCTGTGAATCGCCTTTTCTGTTCGACAACTGGCGGTGATTTCTCCGCAAAGAAAAGGGAAAGAGATCTGGAGTTACTGGTAGGGAAGGAGTTCAGGGTTTCCTGCAAGCTTGTGGTGGTTGGCACCTGTAGCCTCCTGCAGCTGAAGCTGGCACACTCTGGGTGGCTCACAATGACCTCACCTGTCACCTTTTTCTGCTGTTTCCCTGCCGCACTAAGAAGCTACCCTCAGCAGTTTGCTAGCCTGACATTCTATAATACAATAGTAGTTGTGTTTGCTAAGGCCGGAAAGAAAACTATAGCATTACTGTATTCTCATACTTACTGATGTGCACAACGTCACTCCTTTTATTTTAAGGATACTTTAGGAAGTACGTTTGTCTGTTTAGGACTGAATGAGAAAAAATACTAGAAATTTAAATTCACAAGCGTCAAATGACTTGCTTAGTTGATTAAAAACAGAAATTTGATCTCAGGTCTTCTAAGCTGAAAACAATCGCTTTTATTCAGTAAATGAAAGGACACAATCACACTGTGACCTTACAAATAAGAAAACATAACTTATTACCTAGTTACTAACTTTATTCTCGACAACGAAAGGAGTACAAGGGCGATTTTAGGGTGAGAAGGTCACTCTCACCTTCGTTGTATTTCCGCGTTTCACTGGAAGTTTGTTTTTGTTTTTTGTTTTTTTTTTCTCTGCTTTGTGTTTGGAATTTAGCTGCGATTTTATTGAGCTATGGCTGTTCTTAATAGACCTGAGAGGCCTCAAGTGGGAGTTTGTGGATCTGAGACTTGGTCTCCGAGAAAGGAAAGGCCCTGGGAGGCATCAGGTTCTTTTGGATTGCTCCACAGCACAAGCTATATCATCCTAGCTTCTCCCTCGGGTAAGGGAATTTTGTGCAAGGAGGCTGAGTGACTCATTATGTTGAAAAACTGGGTGTGAGGACCTTGCATACACGTTGGGGAAAAACAAACAAACCCCTCAGTGTCTCAGCCAGGGAAGTAGAAAAAAACTGAACACTGTTGCTGTAGGCTATGCCTTTTCTTCAAGCCATCTTCCCAGCACATGCAGTTATTATTCTTTTTTTCTTTTCTTTATTGGATATTTTCTTTATTTACATTTCAAATGTTTTCCCCTTTCCTAGTCTTCTCTTCTAAAACCTGTATCCCATCTCCTCTCCCACCCCACCCCCCACCCCCACCTCTATGAGGATGCTCCCCCTCCCCCACTCCTGTCCTCCCGCCCTGGCATTCCCCTACACTAGGGAATCCGTACACCTTTAGGCCCAAGGGCCTCTCCTCCCACTGATGTCCAACAAGGCCATCCTCTCTTCATATGCAGCCGGAGCCATGAGTCCCTCTATGTGTACTTTTTTATTGATGGTCCAGTCCTGGGAGCTCTGGGGGGGGGTCTGGCCTGTTGACACTGTTGCTCCCTCAATGGGGCTGCAAACCCCCTTAGCTCCTTCAGTCCCTTCTCCATGGTTGTTTGCAAGCTTCCTCCTCTGTATTTGTCAGGCTCAGAGCCTCTTAGGAGACAGCCATATCAGGCTCCTGTCAGCAAGCAGTTCCCAGCATCTACTATAGTGTCTGGGTTTGGTGACTGTATATGGGATGGCTAATATTCACATATTAATGAGTGCATAACATGTGCGGTTTTTTTTTTTTTTTTTTTGTGTGTGTGTGTGTGTGTGACTGAGTTACCTCACTCAGGATGATATTTTCAAGTTCCATCCAGTTGTCTACAAGTTCTTACTTTTTAATTAACGATTTAAAAAAACGAAATAGGGAGAGGTACTGTGTATGAGTATGACCATTCCCTTTTGATCCTTATCAGATTTCAGCAGCAGATGTTTGATACTTAACCTCTCCAGGTTATGTTGACTTTTCTAGAGTTGGTGGACGAACCAGGACTTAACATATCTAGTGGATGATTATCTTTCCAAATGCTGTCAGAGGTTATTAAACTATCAGTGTCACCTGATAGACCGGTCCTCAGCCCTTCCGATGGAAGGTTAATAAGGGCAAAGTTTGCCTTCCTGTGTTGGTCTAGTGAAAAAGACCCACACTGAGTTGAGCCGCCTGATTGTTGCCATGGCAGCAATAAACTGTTTTGGTAAGTTGGGTTGCTGCCACTCTGCTTCCTCAAACAGTTGTTCATTTTGCCTTTCTTCTGTGTGAACTTGGTTTAAAAAAAAAAAAACCCACAACAAAATTTATTTTAGGCAAATTCATTCAGTGAACTTTTTTGAATGCCCCAGAGATGCCGAATACTCTATTGTAAGCATTTATTTTAGATCTCTGGGGAAAATGTCAAGGAAGGATGAAGTTCACATCTTTAATAAGCTGATAGTGGGGCTGGAGAGATGGCTCAGCGGTAGAGAGCACTGACTGCTCTTCCAGAGGTCTTGAGTTCAATTCCCAGCAACCACATGGTGGTTCATAACCATTTATAATGGGATCAGATGCCCTCGTCTGGTGTGTCAGAAGACAGTGACAGTGTATGCACATAAATAAATAAATAAATAAATAAATAAATATTTTTTGTTTGTTTTGGTTTTGGTTTTTCGAGACAGGGTTTAACTGTATAGCCCTGAGCCCTGGTTGTCCTGGCTGGCCTCGAACTCAGAAATCCCAAGTGCTGGGATTAAAGGCATGCGCCACCATGCCCGGCATATAAATAAATCTTAAGAAAAAAAAAAAAAAGCTCATAGTGTGTGTGCCCATTACATTTCTCAGAAATTTCATTAAATAATATTTACAGAGAAGTTGGTTATTTTCAGGAAATCACAAATTATGAGTTGTAAATGATAATTTTTTAAATGTTTTGAGGATCTTTAAAAAGAAATTTATTTTGTTTTAAATTGTTTGTATCTGTTTTTGGGTGCAGCTGCCTTCAGAGACTGGCGGTATTGGATCTGCCAGGAGATGGAGTTACAAATAGTTGTAAGCTGCCTGATGTGGGTGCTGGGAACCAAACTCAGTTCTGCTTGAAGAGCAGCCAGTGCTCTTACCTGCTGAGCCATCACTCTAGCCTCACAGTCTTGAATTTTTATCTTCAAGAAAAATGGTACTTGTTTATTTTACTGCGTGATATATCGGGGTTGTTTTGATATAAAATATTATGTTTTCTTCTGCAGTAATAATGAAACCTCCAGAAAGCTGTAGCATTCTAGCTTGCTCCTAGACTGGTATTCTATCTTATTTGGGACTGTACCATGCCTGTTTTAGGATATATACATATATACATACATATATATATATATCCAGTTTAAAACAGATATACTATATATTATATACTATATATATCTATATCTATATAGATATAGATAGATAGATAGATAGATAGATAGATAGATAGATAGATAGATAGATAGATATAAGAATGTTTCCTTCCCATAGAGGCAAAGCAAGTTAGGGCTGACAGCTTCTGCATTTTAGATCATCCAGAAAAAATATGAAGTGATTTTTATGTTTTATGTTAAGCTCTTTGGTCCACAATAATTTTGCGATTTGAGAAGAAGCTAAATTGCACCGTTGTTGAGGTAAATATTGTTGGGAGTTTCTACCCTACCTTAAATCTCACATAAAAAACATAAACTTTATAATAAATCCTAAAGCACTTTATGCTATTTTGCCTGCTTTCCTGTCAATAGACCTGATAGCACTTGTCCTGCTCTGCCTAGGGTGCTTTTACTCCAAGCGGTCAGCCCTCATGACCACGTGTTCATGATCCATGCAACCCCATGGCAACTTCTCAGTTCTTACTTCTCCTGATCCCTGCTTTAGACCCCAAGCTGGGAACTGAAGCCAAGCCTGCCTCTCGCATCTCTTCTGCCTAGCAACATACCACATACCGTAGGCCTCTTTATTAACCAATCACGGGTAACTTTGGGGGCAAGGGCAACGATTATACAACAAAAGCTGGTATAAGTGAGGATTTGCTTGAATTGGACCAATCAGATCTTGTGGTATAGAATCTAGCACTTGAATATAAGTAGCATCAGACCAACCCACACCACACTGTAAAATAATGTAAATCTTTGTGCTGTAAGTCAATACATGCTTAAGTTTGGTTTCTCTTAGGAGATTGAGGGACTATTTCCCTTGCTCTCTGGAAGTTTGTGACTTGTAACTTTTCATCTGGTAGATATAAAGATAAAATGTGGTCTTATAACAGTGGAAATAGAATAGGAGGCAAGGTGAAGCTTCAACACCAGAGGTAAACTGAGGAAGGCAGGGAGGTGTGGAGTTGGCGGGGATGTGGGTGGGGCAAAAGCTCCTGGCAATTCAGCTCTCTTTTGCTCTCTGGAGGCCAGAGCTGATGGATCCTGGCAATTAACTCCCCTTTACTATTCTAGGAAGAGCAATGGCTAGATTGTGGTGTTCAGATATAGAGCAGACATACAGTGCAGCCTAGAAAACTTCTGGAGCCTGGGTCATTATATTGGTTCAAAGGACTTTTGTTGTGTGCATGCTTGGTTCTTGAATTTGCAAAGAGCAGTGAACGCCAGGTTGGTTTCCCTCACTCCTTGGGTAGATTCCACCACTGTTTTAAACGTTCTTGATAATTGTTTCCCATACTTCGTAAAGTAGACACTTCGAGAAGATTCTTGGTTCCTGTCTCCCAGAAAAGGGAATTGGCCAGAGATAGCTATATAGTAGCAGAAACAGATTCTTCCAGTAGAGAAAGTAAGTCAGAGCAGAAAAAAAGACACTCAGAGATGACTTACATAGAAAATTACAGCTTTTATCTTAGATACTCTGGGTTTTGAGAGTCGTTACTACGGGTCAGGCTTTCCTGTTCAAGCTCTGCTACAAGCCTTTTTCTTTAAGTTGATTGATTCTTTGGCAATTTCATACATGCATATAATTCAGTCTAGTTGCATTATTCCCTCTAACCAATCTTTTCCTCCCAATCCCATCAACTCCTCATTCTACCAAGTGCCTATCCCACTTGCAAGTCCTCTTTTTTCTCTTTTTTCTTTTTGCTTTATGACCTTGAGTTTAATCAGGTTCACTCATGTGAGCACAGGTGCGAAGCTGTTTTTCTAGTTGGAGTTCCTACTGCCGTGAAAACATTCTAAAGTACCTTGGAGAGGAGAGACTTTATGTCATCTTAGACATTTCAGGTCACTGTCCATCACTTGGAGAGGAGAGACTTTACCATCTTAGACATTTCAGGTCACTGTCCATCACTTGGAGAGGAGAGACTTTATGTCATCTTAGACATTTCAGGTCACTGTCCATCACTTGGAGAGGAGAGACTTTACCATCTTAGACATTTCAGGTCAGTGTCCATCACTGAGGGAAGTTGAGGGAGGAGCTCCAGGCTGGAGCCTGAGGCAGGAACTGAAGCAGAAACCATGGAGAGGTCCTGCTGACAGGCTTACTTTACTAGCTTGTTAACTTACTTTTTTATATATCTCAATAACCCAGGGATGGCACCCTCTACGTTAGCTGGGCCCTCCCACATAAATCACTAGTAAAGAAAATGCCCTATAGACAGGCTTGCCTATAGGCCAGTCTATGGAAGCATTTTTAATATACGGTTACTTCTTCTGTTTAGCTCTAGATTGTGTTCAGTTGACAAAACAGCAACAACAACATGAAAAAGAAGAAGAACAACAACAAAACTAAACCAAACCAACCAACCAAACAAGAACTACCAGTACAACTGTCCATTAGAACATGAGTAATTAACCAGTGACTATATCACTGAAGACAATGATTTCTTGTCTCCCCTTGCTACCCACACCTCTACCATAACCCTAAATTGCCATTAGCTCTCCTGGTTAGTGTGCAGTCCTATGAGGCTCTATACATCTTTGATTGTATGTTAACTGGCTCAGCATTGTGTTAAAACTATGCAGTCTGTCACAAATGCTATGACCATGAGCTTCACAACCATGTCATGCCCACAGAACAGCCCACCTTCTTATAGTACAACTCTAACATGGATTTAATCTTCTTTTAAGTGTTCTGTACTGAACTTTGGAAGAGGTAATGCTGAGTACTCAACACTATTTTTCTCAGTAACTGACCAAGCATAAGTCTACATTAACAACTGTTCACTGGATAAAGAAATTAAGGCCTAGGACAGCATTAATCTATGAATATAAAGATAAATGTTTTAGGGAAGTTTGACAATCTGTCCACTCAGCAAAATGTATTTGTAACTATGGTGATTTGATGGAACTGTCCCCTGTAATCCTGCCATCTGAATACTTGGTCCTCAGTGGTTGGTGCGTCTGGGCAAGGCTGAGGAGTTGAGACCTTGTTGAGGATGGTATGTCATTGGAGGCAAGCTTTGAGAATTTGAAGACCTTTGCATTTTGAGTTTGTTCTTGAGGCTAACAGCTTAGGGCTCAAACTGTGAGCTTTCAGCTGGCTTTTCAGTTGCCTTGGTTACCTCCTCTGCTCTGACATTATGTACTCTAGCCCTCTGAAATCACATGCACAAATAAACCCTTCTATCTCATAAAATGTCTTGCTCATGGTGTTCTATTACAGCAATAGAAAAGTAACAGGAATGAGTCAGGACTTTATCTGGGGAAGGAGGAGGGCAATACTGAGGAAAAAAGGGAGGAAGATATTTATATGAGTTACTTTTCTGTTACAGTGATAAAGCACTATGACTTCATAGAAGGAAGTGTGATCTGGACCAGCAGGTCATTTTTTTCAGTGATAAGTTTCTAAGGGGGAGGGTTGGGAAAGAGATAATAAAGAAGACAAGAAAGTTGTGACCAGGCCATGCAAAAGATGAAGGCTTATACCAAGCAAGTTTATTAAAATCTTTTATGTAGTTTTCAGGGTGAAAAACAGGAGCAACTCCTAGGAAGCTAATCAAGTAGTGTTCATCAAAGTTCTTAAGTGTATCACCAAATCAAGAACACAATGGCTTTGGAACTAATAATCTCATTCTCATCTGAAGGAAAATTCAGGTCCCAGGAGCTGAAACCTTAACTTGTTTGAGGCCTCCGCTCCAGCCACATCCACAACCCTGTCAATTCTGCCTCTGTGCAAGGACATTGATGTAGCGTTCTCTTTGTTCTTCATCATGATCTGAGAAAGTCTTCGATTAGCCTAGTTCCAAACAGAAAGGTTTATTTGGTTCCAGACAATAAGATTCTGCCATGGCTGCAAAGCATGGCAACAAGCAGCAGACAGTAGCTTAGAGGAAAAGCTGAGGTCTGATGCTTGAACACCTGGAAAGAGTGGATGGATTTGAAACAGCAAAGTTGTTCCCCAATGATACTTTCAACAGCAAGACCACACCTCTTAAACCTACTCAAATAGTGCCACCAGTTGGAGACCAAGTATTCAAATAGCTGATCATTTGGGGAACTTTTTATTCAAACCAGTGTTATAAACTCCAAGTGCTTATAACCTTCTAAGACATGGGTCTTTGACCATGTGTACAACAATTTGAACACTTGGTCCCTAGCTGGTAGAGCTGTTTGAGTAGGTTTAGGGCATAAATTCTCTTATTTGAGGTGGGTCTCAGGTCTAATCACAAATCAGATGGTGATTTCCCTGAAGCAGTTGTGCCATTGTTTCACCAGTAAGCATCTCTGTGAGCAAGTTAGTTGGGATTTTACAACACAAGGGATAAAACTGGGGAAGACTATTGCTGAGTTTTCTTCCTCAGCTGCCAGAATAGTGACTTCATATATACATACATATATAAGTATACATATACATATACACACACACACACACACATATATATATACATATGTATACATACATGCACACACATATATACACATATATACATATATACACGTATATATATATGTATATATATACATATATATATATGTGTGTATATATATATATATATACATGTATATATATGTATATATATATTCATGTGACCAAGATGTGTGGTGTCTTCAGCCATAGGATTGCCCAGTTGTGGTTAGCAACCAGAAGCAATAGCCATAACCTATGGAATTTGAAGGATCCCTGTGGTATCACATCTCTTTGGAGGCACTGGCAATTTTACTACTGTAAGGTCACGTTCAGATAGTTTGGAGTACCTCTGTTCTTGAATTGGTTTTATTATTTCCTTCATTTGTTTTTACAGTGCTTATATAAGTCATTTGTTCATATTCTCCTTTATGTTCTTGAACTTTTTGCCATTTCCATTTTTAGTTTTTGTTGAAAAATTTTTATGCAATGTATTTTATTTCCTCTTCCTAATTTCTCAAAGATCTCCACCTCCCTTATCTTCTTTCTTTAAAAACAAGGAGAAAAGAAACAAAAAAAAAAAATAAAGAAAACAACAACAAGAAGAAACACAGAGAAACCCACACAATGAATATCAAACAAAACTCTCATAAGATGAAAAAAGATTGAAAACAAAGCAAAATAAAAAGGCTACAAAGATACCAGTGAGTTCATTTTGCCTTGGCCAACTACTCTTGGGCATAGGGCCTTTCCCTGAAGTGTGGCTAATATACCTAGTGAGTCTTCATTGTAAAAATTCTTTGTCAATGGGTGTCAAATTATAGGTAGCTCCTTGGTTAGGGGTTTGATCCTGTGCCCACTTACCCCTTTCAGTGCTGGAATCCTGTCGAAATTGAACCTTTGCCACCCTTGTGTACGGTGGCACAGTCTTTGAGTTCATATGGGCATCACTCCTGTGGTGTCCAGAGGACACTGTTCATGTGGCTCCTACTTCTGGCTCTTCCTTCCTTTCTGCCTCCTCTTCTGCATAGCTCCCTGGGTCTTCAAAGATTTGATGAAAACATCTCAATTAGAATGGAGTACTCTGAAGTTAGTGACTCTGTATATTGCCTACTTGTGGGTCTCTGTGTTAATTCTCATGTATTATAAGAAGAATCTTCTCTGGTGTGTTTTGATTGATGCATTGATTTATGGGTATAGCAGTATGTCATTAGGAGTTATTTTATTGCTGTGTGCCTTAGCAGAGTAATTATAGTAGTAAGTTTTCCACTAGGTCCCAGTTAATCTATCTTGTCTCAGGTTCTTGGCCACATTAGCAATGTCAACTATGGGTTTCATATTACTGAGTGGACCTGAAGTCTAAGAATAAAAGTGGTTGTGCTATTATTGCATTAGTGTGTCTTGAAGGCAGGTCATTGTAGTAGGTCATAGGGCTCATAGCTGGGTGATACTGAAAATTACTTTTCTCCTCTGGCACTTACAGTATATTCCAGTCCCATGAATATTAGTCAGTAGAGGTGGCACTTCTAGTTAGGTACCAAATTGATTCTTGTTTTTTGAACATCTTTATAGTTACTGTCTTGTAATCATTGTAATAGGTATTATCAAGAAGTTGATTTCCTCAGAGAATATTACAACAAGGTTGCTAATTTCTGGAGTTGACATGTTGTCTTGGTTATTCATGTTGTTTGACTTTTTTGTGATGGGGCTTAGGTATATGGACTCTGGTAATGTTTTTTTTTTTTTTTTTTTTTAGTCTGGATATCTAGTCTCATATTTGTTGAGTGCTTCTTAGGATTTTTGTTTGTTTTTTACTCACCTGTCAGTCACTGGTGAGTTTGGCTACACTGCTTTGTGCTCCTTGTAGGTCACACGCTTCCAGCCACTAGCCCAGGGAACTCTTTGGCATACACAGATTAGCTTACTTTTGAAATTCCTTGGCTCACTCAATGACTTGGGCGCTCCTAAACCTCCCCTGTTAACCTAGGCCCAATCAGAGAAGTGGCCAGTGGCCACTTACCCGAATTCTCACATGGCTGGTTGGCTTTCTCTGCTACAGCTCCTTCGACCCATCCTTCTTCCCCAAGTCCTGGCAATCTCTCTTTTCTCTCCCCTGTGTCCGAGCCCACACAACGCTAAGGGTCCTGCCCCATCTCCCTTTGTCTAGTCATTGGCCACTGGCATCTTTATTGATCGATCAAAAACCAACTGTGGACAAGGACCTTTAGCATTCGGAAATGCAGGTCCCCATTGAAATCAAAGCATTAGAACCAATCTCCAATATGCTCCAACAAAATGGTACTTGCTGTTTAGTCTTGGAGCCACTGTGTATTGTGGGAATGGAGTATCAGAAGTGGTCTCAGCATGGCTAAGAATAGGGGAAACCTTAGCCTAGTAATGTTGGACTTTCTGATTCTCAGCAAATTTGAGGTTTCAACTGGATGCCAAAATGAGAGTCTCCTTTTCATTCCCAAGCCTTTAATATTTTTCCATTTTTCTGAGCTGCTTCTGCTGCAGGACATATCTGCATACTTCTGTAACCAGAATACTCAAACAAACAGTGACACTCTAAATGAAAAACCACGCCACAAGGAAGTCATGCTAGTTGCTTAACAACCAAATTTCAGTATTCTAAGAACCAGTAGATATTTGAGAAAAAATGAAAACATAGGATTTTGATATTTTGTTTCCTTATGGTGAAGATAGATTGAAGGAAGGAAGTGCTGGGTTGTGGCTGCTTAGTTGTGTTTTCAAGACCAGAATGCATGCACAAGCATCTGAGAGAGCCCAGTGAAGGCAGGTGTCAGTCTCTGTCCATTTGGCAACCATGGCTCAAGAGGTGTCTTCCAGTGTGGCTTTCATCCATAGACTGCCATATACAGCTCTACATGGCCTGCTTGGAGACAGAGTGAAATGAGGCTTGAAGTAAGGCTTACAAAGCATCAGATTGATTCTGAGTGAAAATTTGAGGGTGTTGTGTTAATGTAAAAGGAAAGGGCATCACCTCTCTCCTGCAAGGTACCGTGATGTGACTTTAGGTTCAAGGTTGCAAATGTTATGTAGGTTGGCATAGTGGCTAAAATGAAAATGGGAGTCTTAGAAAGTGTTGAATAACAGTCAACAGAAATTGAGGTTTCAGTCCAGTTTCTGTAGTTAATGTAACCGTGCCCTAAGAAGCTAAATTTGTTCTTGTGTAGTTTAGCTCCAGACAGTGGACAGTGACTTGCACTACTTTACTATTGGAGTTCTTTAGGGAGAAGCAGAACCTGTGTATGAATAAATACACACGTGCATATTTTACCTGACTTATTCTGGTTTAGTGAGGAGTCCGGCTGATTTCAAAGAATTAACTTGTTATGGAGGCTGTTCCAAACTGCTTGAAGCTGGATGGAAGGCTGGAGACTTGAAAGGAGACTCTGAGAGAAGCTGAAGGTCAGTAGTGTGGTCCTGTTTTATCTGGAAGTCAGTACTTTGTGTTAAAGGCCTTAGCTAGTTAGTTCAGGCCTACCTCCAATCACTAGGGAAGAATTTGGTTTATTCAAAACCTCTTGACTAAGAGGTACAGACATAATGTTTACTTGCTGTTACAGTGGCAAGATACTGAAAATAAGGATAGTTAATATATTTTAAATTATATAATTTTATTGGAATAATATTTTCTAATCTGACAAATTACTTTTATTATAGGTAGTTTTATAAGATGGTTCCATTTAAAATGTTTTCTGAAAGAATATCATTTCTGAGATATATAAAGATATCTAGGGCAGTGCAGGTGTTTATAGTCCCAGCTCCTCAGGACTGAGGAGGCATCTCAGCCATGTGGACTCTGGCCACCCATCCTCGTGTTTGTGTATCATCTCTTTGGAGGAGTGACTTTTTTAGTGTGATTCTCTTCTGCTGTGCTGTATTCATAGTATTGCTTTCACTGTTGATAGGTGCATGGTTATTATGAATATTATGGTTATGATTATTCTTGTTACTGGGATTATTAAGTTAAAATTTGCGGATATTAGTAGTTGACTGTTCTCTGTGAATATGATTGCTTTGGACTAAGAGAACAGAACATTCCTGTTGAAGTTTGATGCTTGTTATTTTATTAAGAGATAAATGTTTTTGTTTGTTTTTCTTAGTCTGTTGATATCAGAAGGGTTTATTGGGGAATGTAAACATATTATCATTTAATGAACACATGACTTGTAAATTTAAACAGAATGACAACTGACTGAATCACTGTAGATGTAGACAGAGCTCTGACTACTCAGTTACTCAGGGTCAGGATAGACTTTCCCTGCCCTCCGTGCTTGTTGCTTATAATATCCCAGCTTTCCTGGACACTATGTGAGCTCTGAAGGAGCTGTCTGTATCTTTCTCTTATCCGAATCTAATTATTTTATGAAAGAGGAACAGGAAAACAGAATATTTCCATTGTGAACATCAATCAGTAAAGGTTTGACCTTACAGTACATATAACTGCTAGTTCCACTGTTAAACTCATTGTCCCACTGTGGCTGCAGGAATTGAAGCAAGGAAGGTTATAGCACATAAAGCTATGGTGGTGGATATCCATTTAAGTTGGCCTGAGCTCTGATGCACATGCTACTCTCTGTTAATCCACAATGTCAGAAGACACAGTGGCTCTTCTCAACTTGCAGCAGATCTTTCTGTTCTTTCTACTTTACTGTTTTCATTGGCAAACTCCCAAATACTAAATGTCAGTGGTTTTGAATAGGAAGCCATTTGCATTTTGAATTGTTCCTTTTGTTTGAGTGAATCTAGTTAATTTTCTCATCTTCCAAAAACTCTCATTAAAACTTTTGGGAGAATGAGGCCCAGATAAGTACTTTGGTATTTAAAATATGTTGCTGCAACACATCTGGATTTTTAACTGTCAGAGAGGTATTTGGGCATGGGAAATTAGACCATGATTTAATAGTTTCAGAAGATCTTCCTGTGATCATTCAACAGCAGATCAGAGCCAGGGAAGCCCAGGTCTGCTGGTTGGTGTCTTCATATGCTCCAAGTACTAACTGCGCCCAATCACACCTGCTCTGTACTGACTTAGCACCACAAAACTTTTCAACTATGTATAAGCTTGTGTAGGATAGCACTTAGTCTGATTTTTTTTTTCCCTCAGAATGTCATGATACCCCTTGAGTTGCATGAGTATGTTAATTTCCTGTGCTTGGACGTTAGGGTTAGAATGCAAGTATTTTTTTTTCTGTGATATTCCTTAATCAGAATAATAAAGATAAATGTTTATCACTTAGTCCAGTGTAATTTTGTACAAAGATTCAGGATCTGTATAATGTGTCTTTTCAATAAACTGTTCAGCTTTCTAGTATAATGCTAAATTTGTGGGAACTGTACCGTTCAGGCCAGTTTTCCAGGCAGCACTTCTGGTTATTCTGGGTCACTCTGTTCCTCTATTTGGAGCTGTGGTATTGCATTTAATTGTTCTGTAGGAGTGTCCTAAAACCAGGTGTGTAGACATATGCAGGGGAACCCCAGGACACTACAGATGCAAACACAAGCATATGTCACCTAAGTCAAATGTTTGTTTTATAAAAAATGTGTGACCTTTGAAACATTTTACATTCTCTATTCGATTTTTGTCCTCTAAGGATCTGTAACTTCTTTCTCAGCGTCAATGGTAATTCTTGCAACTTAAAATGCTAGTGCACCGCCTGGTGTGGTGGCACACACCTTTAATCCCAGCACTTGCACTCAGGAGGCAGAGGCAGGTGGATTTCTGAGTTCGAGGCCAGCCTGGTCTACAAAGTGAGTTCCAGGACAGCCAGGACTATACAGAGAAACCCTGTTTCAAAAAACAAAAAACAAAAAACAAATGCTAGTGCACCAGTATCATTTTAACATTTTACATTGTAATTTTTTCATTTGTAATAAATCATTAATACTATCTTTCATTCAAATTATGTTTTGACTTTTTTTTTTTAACTTAAAAGGAAGTACAGGCTTAGGTCTTAAATGTCTATGACTCATCTGTAGTTCATTGTACCTTCTCCCAGGCACTCCTTTGATACCTTGGGCATGCTTTAGATTGCTTTCCTTGTTAATGGCTCTATTAGCACAGAAGTAGCATTTATCTCTATCTATCTATCTATCTATCTATCTATCTATCTATCTATCTATCTATCTATCTATCTATCTGTCTACTTACTGGTCTTGACTAACACATATCACCTGGCCTAATCTTTACCTAATCGTCGCCTAATGTTTGTTAAGCCCATCTATAAAGATCTCTCCATTTGTGAGTGCACGTGTGATCGGCTTAGACTAGCCCCTGATATTTATGAAAGTAGCATGTTTCTAGTCTTAGAAGCTACCTGACACTTTCTAAGAACCCCTGTGCCTGACACTGTGAGCTCTGTGCAGCAGTTGGATATTCTCTGGTTTTTTAACCTTTGACATCAAGAGTGAGTATACTTGGGGAGGCAGATTACTGATACACTGCTGGAACAAAAGACTATCATGACATCAAGTCATGCCATCAGAACATCTGATGAATTCACAGATACATTCAACTCTTATCCTGAGGGATCAGTTTTTTCTTTCTTTTTTTTTTTTTTTTTTTTTCCTGTGATATGAAAACCTAGTTCTGGCTTAGAGAGAAACACTGAACCAGATGAACTAAGTTGGACGCCCCGCCTCTCTTTTGGGGGGATCCTTTTGAGACCATATCATATAGAATCCAGTCGAGGGCCTTACTCATTATATAGCCCAGGATGGCCTTGGCTTTCCAATCCTACATTCACCTCCTGAGTTCTGGGAATATTGGTGTGTGCTACCACGTCCAGTTTGTGTGGTGTTAAGAATTGAACCCATGGCTGCTCCTGAGACAAGTCCCTGGTGTATGAAGTAGAGCAAATGAGGATACAGGTCATTCTGATATAATAGTCAATTGTGTAGCATGTACATTTTCTACCAATAGCAGATTCTTTTTTATAATTAATCTATGTATACATTTCACTACAAATTATCCCTGGAACTTTGCACTAAGCATGAATAAAAAAATGACCAAAGTGAATTCATATCATTATTATTTGCTCCCACTTTAAACATTTACAGAAAGTGAAGGACCTGTTGTGACTTCTGCAACTCAGTGTTTCATTGTTGTTCAGTTAGCTGGTAAATATGACTCTACAGAATGACTTCTCTGACAGATTCCCACCACAGAGTATGTCTCTAGATTTTGTATCCTGTTAGTCTAAATGATACAGGTAAAGTCATAATGGTCCTGCTGTGTGTTGAAATTTCTTGGGACAATGTCAGAGAAGACATTTTTGTTGGTGCTTTACTATTATCTAATACTGTGGATCATTCTTGAAACCAGTATTTGTTCTGAGCCATAATGGGAGGGGTGATGACAGGTTTTAGCATGTTACCATATAATGTGACTTACTATTATGGCTTTATTAATAATGCTTAACTTGAACAGGTTGTTTTTTTTTTTTTTTAAAAATCATGATTAGCCTCTGAATAGATTGAGCAGTTTACTAGAGTAAAAAGTTACAAAGAATTTAAAGGAACATGGACATATTTTTTTTTAGCAATTCCTGATTAAGCAACAGAGTTAATACGTAACTCATGTCATACAGTGTTTCAAAGTGCAGGTATTTAACATAGATGAGAAGTGGTAGTATATTAGTGGCTAATTATGGTGTCTTTACCACAAAACAGAATTTTAATTCTGCCATTCAGTTTCTGTGACCTTTGATCCTGTTGGCTGCCCAGGCATTTCCAGCATCAAACACCTCAGTGAGTTTAAACAACAGAAAATTCTCATAACTGTAAAATCTAAAACTCTAGCACCAGGTTACCAGAAGGAGTCGTTTGTCCTAGTGCCTTTCTTTCTGGGTTTAAAGCTGCCATCTTCCCTTATACATGGCCTCTCTCTATATATATCTGTGTCCAAGTCTCCTCTTCCTCGAAGTCCACAACTAAGACTGGGTTAGAATTCACCACATGATCTGATTTTAACTTAATTCCTTCATTAAAGACTCTCAAATATTAGCTAGAGTTGTGGCTCTCACCCTGTGTTTTACGACACCCTTGAGGGTTGAACAACTCTTTCACAAGGGTCCCCTTAGACCATCCGAAAACACACATATTTACATTACAATTCATGACAGAGGCAAAAGTATAGTTATATAATAGAAACAAAAATAATTTTATGGTTGGGGGTCACTACAACATGAAGAACTGTATTAAAGGGTTGCAACCTTAGCAAGGTTGAGACCCACTGAGCTAGAGCCTGAGGTCCTAGTGGGAGGGTGTCAACTCATGAATTTGGGGGCATTAGGGTTATGATTTATCTTATAACAGACTTTTAGGTCTGCCTGATTTGCAAAATAAGTTAATAGAAATACATTCTGTGCTTGTCGTGAACCTTCCAATAGATGATGCATTCAAGTTGTGCAGCAATTGATCTGGGATCTGAGGAGTGTGGACTTCCCTACCATAGCTAAAGCCTTTTTTATTGAAGGCATGCTTCCCGGGACACCATTCATCAGAGACCATGAAGTTTGGCTTCCCTTCTGACACCAGTAGAGAGCCAGGATTGCTGCTATTACCACAATTCTTTGGCTGTGCTAGGACAGTAGTAGAGGGTGGGGACAGTAGCAGAATATGGGAACAGTAGCAGAGAACCTTTTTAAAATTTTTTTATTTTTATTTTAAACAAAGAACTCTTATTGTAATTCTTCCTGCTTGCCTTTCTACCTTGCTGTTTTCCTGCCTATTGCAGATAATGGTGGCTTTGTAGACAGGAAGTTGAAATGAATTACCCTGCAGATAAGCTTTATTAGAGGAATTACAGCATCACAGCCTGTAGTGTGAGGACAAGCATTCAGGTCCAGATAAGAATTTTATTGTAAGACACAGCTCGCAGGGATAGTGCTGATGGGGTCAAGAAGGGACACAGCCTTCAATTTTCCTCAGAGTTGAAAGACAAGGAGAGTTACAGCACAATGGGATCCCAAAAGGAAAGGCGTACCTTCAGATCCAAGGAACAAAAGATTTCTTGCTCTCAAAGGATTTCAAGGGCAAGTTGGGGAGATGGTTAAGTTCCATATCCTGTAACCTAGCCTGCATGTAAAAGTCACAAGACACTGATAAAGTAATAATTCTAGTTTGTCTTGGGTTTAGGAGCAGATGGTCTGCACCTGCCAGAGGGAGGGGGGAACTCTGAGAACTGCAAGGTTACTGAAACACCTTCTCAGCACTATCCAGAGAGTCTGTAACCTGACCCACCTGCCCTTCCTGCCTTCCCTCCTGTCCTTCACCCCCTTCAACCTTCAGTCTTTGCTCTTCTTTTTCTTCCTTTTAATTAAACAACAACAATTTGCTACAATTTAGCTAGAATGGTCTTGATTAGACTCATAATCTTCCTGCATTAGCTTCCCAGGTTTTTCTTCTGACCTCTGTGGACTTCAGACATGTGTGGGATACACAGATAAACATGGGAGTTAACCACTCATGCACATAAAATAATACATCTAAAACAAATACCAAAAAAACACACCCTTAACAGATTCGGGGCAAAGTGGATTAAGAAGATAACATGAGTTTTGTGTTCAGGCTATTTGAATGATCTGTGGTCATCAAATTGTTATCCGTAGGTACTGTCAATCTCCGTGCAAGCTTGTGAGCTTCTCATTTTCTTGTTCTGCCCAGGTGCGTTTCCAGTGTGATGCATGTACATCAAGAGTAATCTCTCCATATCAGGGTCAGGAGACGAGAGATAGTTTGCATTGTTCAGGGATTAACTATAAAATCTTGTCACAGCACCAAATAGAAGAAATAACCAAGTTCTGTTGCTGCTTTTTTCAGTAACACAGTGTGCATGAAAGGATTTAGTCTTTTGTGAGTACAGGCTATCCCTAGCATTTTTAACCCTGATGAAAACTGGTAATGTTTCTTTCATGCTGGTGTTGTGATAAGTTATTTCACATCTAAGGAATAAAATATTTTTCAAATACCTGCTGTGTCTTTTAGTTAGTATATATATTATTTGCTTAAAAAAAAAACCTGTAATTATCATGTGCTGTCAGTCACAGTTCATATCAAATTACAATACTCCTAGTTCTCTAGTGGAGAAAGAAGGAAGGATAGACTGCATTTTCTCTGATGTACTATGTCAAAGTAGATAGTATACAGCCTATCTATTGAGGAAAATGTTGGTGCTTATAGTCAATCTAGTGAGTATGAAATCACAGAGTATGTGCTTCAGCTGGGGTTACTATTGCTGTGATAAAATACCATGACTAAAGACAACTTGGGGAAGAAAGGGTGTATTTCACTCATCATTCCATATAACAGTTCATCAAAAGCAGTGAGGTCAAGAACTGAAGGCAGGCTGGAATCTGGAGGCAGGAGCGGATGCAGAGGCATTAGGGGGGGGGGTCTTACTGGTTTACTCCCATGGTTTGTGCAGCCTGCTTTCTTGTAGAACCCAGGACCACCTGCACCAGGGTTAGCTCAATCCACATCAATCCAAAAACTGCTCTGCAGTCCCATCTATAACCTCATTCTACTGAGAAATTTCCTCAACTGAGGTTCCCTTTCCTCCCCAGTGACTGTAGCATGCGTCAAATTGATATAAACTAGCCAGCACAATGTGTGTTTCTATAAAGAGTTTGTTACTCAAAAATAAAACCATGCCCAGTTACATGTAGGGCATTAGCTGCTGATTTCGGTGGCTGGAACACAACTAGCCTGTATCTTCTATCATGTAATGAAACAGATGACACCGTTAGGCTATAAGTTGCTTCAGAATGGAAACTGATTGTAACAAAGCAAAGCAAACAAGACAAAAAACAAATGTAAAACATTATGAGAGGGCTGGAACTTGGAGTATCATCCCTGACCTTTGGGAAGAGAGAAGGGCTGGAACTGAGTTTGACCTATGTCTCTAAGAGTGAGCTTGGGAAACTTCTGGGTTGGTAAATACATCAAAGTGTAAGCAGAATAATTGGAATAGACGTGGCTTGAAAACTCTGTGGTTACTCATGTTACCTCTGTGTGCCCATTTTGCTAGTCTTCATGGTAAGCTGTGAAAAGTGAGTAAATTTTTTTCCTGAATTCCATGAGCCTCTTTAGGAAACTATCAAACCCTTGGGTATTTCCTGGGATTCTCTGATGTATAGCTGTTTAGTTAGAAAGAGGCCTCATTTGAACTGGTGCCTGGCAAAGGAAGTGGAGCAGCAGCGTGGATCAGAGCTCTTAGCCTGGGAGTTTGTGCCAACTTTCAGTAGTTATTAACTGAATGACAATGTTGAACATCTAAATAGTGCCTGGAAAGTAGAAAAATTAATTGGTGTGAGAAAACTCCAAACATTTAGAGTTTGAAACCCTAGAGGAAAAAAGGTATATGAATGTTTCCACAGAAGTGAATTCGTCTGAGTTATTTGCACTGACCACAAAATAATAGGTATATTTATTCTTCAAAATTCAAGGATTAATACATATATAGTTAGGGATTGGAGAAACACAGTTTGTTAATTACTTTACCTTTCTCTGAAGTTCTTTACAACTCAATTTTTAACAAATACAATGAAGACCTTTCATTCTAAGTTGTTTCCACTGCCCTTCCACTGGCGTTCCAGGTAGCTATCTCCCAACACGGGAAATACAACAGGCTCTCTGCCTTCTCTGTTCTCTTCATTCTAGGCCAGTCTATGGATTTTTATACCTTTCTTGCTTCTTTTTTAGTTCTCTTTCTCTTTCTTATACATTTTCTGTTGTAGTTTTAAACTGATACCATTTAATTTTCATATTTTGGGCAGGAAAGAACAAGTTAGTACCCTGTACCAGAACATCACCCTTGTGGAGCCAAGGCTACTCCAACCGTATGAACGTGTGATAAGGAACTTTCTCCGTGAGATCAAGCTCCAGAGCACAGAGATGGAAAACCTGGCCATTGCAGTGAAGAGGTATCAAACCACTTCCTTCCTAAGGACACTTTAACTTGTTCCATGACCTGGGTGGCAAAGGGTCGGAATGGCACAATCATATTATGATGCAAGTGGACCTCATGAACTTTAGGAATCTAGAACACTGTAAAATATTCCATACGGGGTAAGTTTTGTCAGGTAGTAATTGCAAGGTTAAACAGCAGTCTGTTAGTAGATGATTGCCATCCTATGAGGTCAACTCCTCAGAACTGCTGAGTCCATCCTGAAAAATTCAGAATGTTTGTTTCTATCCAGCTACTTGACAAAAACAGATGCTAAGGGGCTTTTCCTGACACCCAGTTCACTGAGGAAGGCAGTGAAGTGGGGATATGGAGTTGGTGATCAGGGCCAACTCTGTTTTACCCTGGGCAATTCTTCTGTTGGTGATTACATAGCCCAAAACTTCTTACTTCTGGCAATTCTCAAAAGCTGCTGGCTTCTGGTGATTTGATTCTTGCTGACAGCAGGAGGGGGTTAAGAAAATAAGGCTTAATTACTTGAACTCTTTTTTTCCCTCTAGCACAAGGGCCCCTCTCTGGACAGAGGACAGGCTTGGAGTTCATTAACTCTTTGTGAGCCAGAGAGAAAAGAAAAGGAAGAAAGGGAGAAGTTAGGCACATACAGAGACACACAAACACATAGGTGCTTGCCCCCCACCCCACACATACACACTTTGACTGGGCCTGAACACTTGTCTCATTCTGCAGATGTTCATGCATGCTTATGTACATATGCATATACCTATACATGCAGGCTTGTGTGTGTGTGTGTGTGTGTGTGTGTGTGTGTGTGTATGTGTGTGTGTGTGTGTGTGTATTTGGTGAATGGGGCAGACCCCCCAAAGCCACACTTTATTTCTTCTCTCTGGTAATTTATACCTTCTAGATAAATGTTCTTCAAAACTTAGGATACCCAAGATATAAGATACAGTTTGCTAAACACATGAAACTCAAGAAGAATGAAGACTGAAGTGTGGACACTATGCCCCTCCTTAGAATTGGGAACAGAACACCCATGGAAGGAGTTACAGGGACAAAGTTTGGAGCTGTGACGAAAGGATGGACCATCTAGAGACTGCCATATCCAGGGATCCATCCCATAATCAGCTTCCAAACGCTGACACCATTGCATACACTAGCAAGATTTTGCTGAAAGGACCCAGATATAGCTGTCTCTTGTGAGACAATGCCGGGGCCTAGCAAACACAGAAGTGGATGTTCAAAGTCAGCTATTGGATGGATCACAGGGCCCCCAATGGAGGAGCTAGAGAAAGTACCCAAGGAGCTAAAGGGATTTGCAACCCTATAGGTGGAACAACATGATGAACTAACCAGTACCCCAGAGTTCTTGACTCTAGCTGCATATGTATCAAAAGATGGCCTAGTCGGCCATCACTGGAAAGAGAGGCCCATTGGACTTGCAAACTTTATATGCCCCAGTACAGGGGAATGCCAGGGCCAAAAAGTGGGAGTGAGTGGGTAGGGGAATGGGGGGGGCTGTATTGGGGACTTTTTGGATAGCATTGGAAATGTAAATGAGGAAAATACCTAATAAAAAAATTAATTCTAAAAAAAATGAAAAAAAAGAAAACAAGGCTCAATTACTTGAACTCTTTTTTTCCTCTGGCTCAGGGGCCCCTCTCTGGACAGAGGAGAGGCTTGGAGTTCCTTTAACTCTTTGTGAGCCAGAGAGAAAAGAAAAGGAAGAAAGGGAGAAGTTAGGCACATACAGAGACACACAAACACATAGGTGCTTGCTCACACACACACACTCTTTGACTGGGCCTGAACACTTGTCTCATTCTGCAGATGTTCATGCATGCTTATGTACATATGCATATACCTATACATGCAGGCTTGTGTGTGTGTGTGTGTGTGTGTGTGTGTGTGTGTATTTGGTGAATGGGGCAGACCCCCCCAAAGCCACACTTTATTTCTTCTCTCTGGTAATTTATACCTTCTAGATAAAAGCTCTTAAAAATTAACTCATCGATAAAATACAGAAGGATGTTGATAATAGGTTGAAAGCAGTGCTTAGAAACCATTCTTGAGAGTGTTCCTTGTACTTTAGTCTACAACTGTGAAGAATATATAATAGTAATATGACATTAGATCTAATTGTCTATTGCCTTAAAGTTCTTTCCTTTGTGTAGGTTTGTCACTCAATTGTAGCAGTATTTTCAGATTTTCTGACAGTCTCCCAGAATCTTTCTGACATAAGTTACTGTTTCTTTCAACCCAATATTTAATTTCTTTTAGTTGTTTAATGTCATTTTACACCCAAGTAGTCACACTGGCAAGCTTAGTATATTATATAGATGGATTGGGAAATACCATATATAATATGTCTGTAAAGTGAAACCTGATGTAGATGAGTTTTGAATTTCCCTTCACAGTTTAATCCAAGTGTACAATGCATTTTTTGAATTTCAGAGCCCAGGACAAGGCAGCCATTCAGCTAAGTGAGCTGGAAGAGGAAATGGATCAGAGGATTCAAGCTGTGGAAAATGAGTCCCGGAAAGATGTGAGTTTGTGGATTGGTCATTCATTCATTTGGCAGATTTTCCGAGAGTACCTTTTCTTGTGGAGCTATAGGTGCTTTTCTTGGTGCTAACGTGTTGGGACAGCGGGTGTCACTAGTTATTACTCTATGTAAAAAAATCAACACTCTGCATGTTTGAGCAGGAAATAGATTTTTTTTTTTTATAATCAGAAGTGTTTTGTGCTCATGAATTAAAGAGGTACAAAGATGTTATCCAAGTAAGTGAAAGATGCTCCACGTGAGGCATGGCATGAGGTTCAAGTGAGTTGGAAAGGAGTCAGCTTTCATGGGAAGGCAGAAGCCTCATTGAAAAGAATGTCATGGAGCAGAGGACTGGCAGGCAGATTGTGAGTTGGCTTTGGTGAGGTGGCAGAAGATCTATTTTTATATTGGCCTGTCATGTTTAATGTTGGAGGAACTCTTAAGTTGAAAGCTTTATGCTGTCTTTAGTGGTTTCTCTAGAAGGGCGTGTTTTTCAGTATAAAATATATTTGGGAAGTTGATGTTTGCTGAAGGTAGAAAAAATAGATATTTCTCTGAGTAAGTCATATTAGGACTTAAATTTTATTTTGATGCTGAGAGGTAATAAGAGTGCAGACCTGAGCGCTGGCGTCTGACACACTTATGTCTACATCCTGAGTTCACCCTTCCCAAGGCCATGTGGCGATGGTAAAGTAATCTCCTGTCAGTCAAATTTACAGAACAGTCCTGCCACCCACCAGCCTCAAAGAGAGATAATCATCCTGACATATATAAAGTACTGAGAAGTGTTGTCTGTGATAGGCACGACCACGGCTGTTATGCTTTTTTTCTCTTCTATCCTCGACTCCTTTCAGATAATTTACCTTCTTTCCTCGACTCCTTTCAGATAATTTACCTTCTTTGTCTTTACCACATACTCAGATCCCTTTGGGTATCTTTAATTGTTCTCTCTCTTTTAATAAAAATATATTCATTAATTCTTTGAGAATATCATACAGTATATTTGATTATCTCCATTTGTGATTGATTATCTTCAAATTTTACATTAACACACAGTCCAATTGTGTTTAGGAATAATAAATTCATTCTTAGCCTTCCTTTAAAACTTTCTTCCACTGTTGAATCTGTACTTCTATTCATGGATCAAACAGTTCTCATAGTCACATATAGTATGAACAACTCTCCTTGCTCCCAGTGCCTCCCAAACCAATTCCTGGTAATGTAGATAATCACATGGCCTCTATCTCTAACAATTTCGTGCTTTACTAATGATAACATCTTTGTATTTTCCTGGCTTCATTCTAGAAGTAAAAAAAAAAAAAAAAAAAAAACTTATATGATGTATAGCTTCTTTCTTGCATTTTACTTGTGGCCAGTCAGTTTCTATCCACATAAACCCTGAGACTTTAGCATGCCAGTCAAGGACTTTCCTGCCAGATGAACATTTTGGCACTGGGAAGAACTATGCTTGCCAGGTCTTTCGAGCACCAACCTCACACCTTTAATCATGTTTTCTCTGGATATTTACACCTACTGGCTCATTGGAGACTTCCCCTAGCTTCCTCCAGTCACCATGGCATCCTTCTGCCTCCTGGACTCTTCATCCTGTATACCTCTGTCCCAGTGGCATTGCTTCACTGCTTGTGAGTCTGATTTTATTTCAACTGTTTCTTTACCTTGGTGATTATCTATCTATCTATCTATCTATCTATCTATCTATCTATCTATCTATTTATTATTTTTCACTTTTTTGTGTAGCACTGGCTGTCCTGTAACTCACTCTGTAGTCCAGGCTGGCCTTGAACTCAGAGTGAACTCTGGACTAAAGGTTTGAGACATCACTGCCCAGCTGCCTTGGTAATTTTACCTAGACTCTTCTACTTCCCTATATTCTGCAAAATTGAGTCTCCAGTTTGCATCAATTTCTGCATCTAGTTCTCTATCCAAGGAAATCTCTTTTCCCCATGACTTCTTTTTTGTACACGAAATGCATATCTTTTGCGCTGTAACACCTTTAGTAACTTACAATTTGTGTTTAGTAAACTATACTTATATAAGATATAAGAATATGGTAAGTGTGTGCATATGTGTGTGTGTGCATACATGTGTGTGCTTGGTAAAACTGTACACTTTCAACTCACTTTGTATATGGTACAATATCTGATCATTGTTTTTTCGTGTGTTTGTATCTAATTATTCTAATACTTTTTGTTGAAAACAGTATTTGTTTGTTCATTTTGTGCTGCACAATACTTGTGTTCTGCCCAAGCCAGCTTGCTGTGTTTGTGCAAGTTTGCTATACCCTGACTCTGCTCGGAGCCTGGGTCAGTGTTTCCCTCTGTTTAAAGCTGTTGGTTCACTGTGATGAATCTTGAAGTCTAGAGGTTTCAGTCCTTCCTTTCTTTCCTTTACAGAGTTGATTTGCCAGTTTTATTTATTTAATTTTATTTTTCTTTTTTGAGACAGGGTTTCTCTGTATAACCCTGGCTGTCCTGGAACTCACTTTGTAGACCAGCCTGGCCTCAAACTCAGAAATCCACCTGCCTCTGCCTCCCAAGTTCTGGGATTAAAGGCATACACCACCACCGCCCAGCTATTTATTTATTTAATTTTTACAAAATCAACTTATATTGATGTTTAAAAGCAAATCTAAAACAGAATCCTGCAGAGGCTTTGTCTTCCCAGTTATCTGTAGATTAGGATAGTACAGTGACATTGTAACAGTACTGAGTACTCTCTATATGAACCATTCTCTATATCTACTTTCTCAGAAGTGTTTGATAGTCTGCAGTATGTAGATACTACACATGATTTTTCTTAATTGTTCTATTTTGATGACATTAAAAACATTTTGAAATTTATTTCTGATTGTTACTAGTAAAGCTGTGAAAATATAAAATATTGGTATATTAGTATACACACACACATATATATGTACACACACACACATATATATGTACACACACACACATATATATATGCACACACACACACATACATACGCAAACACACACTGAGTAACTTCTGATGGATTCCAGCAAGGTTTCTTGGTTAATGATAACAATCTATGAGCAATGAAAATTTTGCTTCTATTGTAGATAATGTTTTCTTGTCTTACTATGATATATTCCATCTTATGTTGAATTAATTTTAGTGAATTATATTTGTGCATATAATTATAGCTCATTGGAGAGAGCTAGAGAGAGAGTAATTTTTATTGTGTTGGGATAACCTGCCAAAGATGAAGTGTAAAAGAATTTGTCAGACCAGAATCGTCTGTTTTTTCTGGGGTCATATTTAAGTACATAGGAGGTAAGCGCTCACTGTCCAGTTAGGTAGAATTTTATAGCAGCATTTATCTCTGCTGGGATTAATCATTTGGTGCAAGGCCTAGGAGTCATAGGAGTTAGGCATTATTTTTCTTTTATAAAGACATCACAAGTCATCAGGTAAGATGACTAGCTAGCATTTAGGACCTGGTTATTGACAGGTGGGAGATTTTTATTTTTATATTTTGGTCTTTGCTTTTGGTCAATGATGTTATTTTTATTCATAAAATAAAAGAGATAGTAGAAAAGCAATTATTAATATTTATTATTGAATACTGTGTTGCTTTTTTCTTAATGTATTTCGATGTTTTCTGAGATTTTTGCATTAAACATCAATATTTTTTATTACTTTTTACAAAAAAGTTTAAAATGAAATGATATCATTCATCTCTTATTTTTTTTCTCTGTCAAACTCCTACTATGTCCTCAGCCCTCATTTTCTCTCAAATTCATGGCCTCTTTTTCTTTGTTATTGGAACATGCATGTGAATAAATACATGCACAACTCTGTGCATAAGTACAACATGCCCAGTCTGCTTAGTGTTGCTTGTGTGTATATGATTTCTGGCCTACCCACTTGCTTTTAAACAGTTAAAGAGCTAGTCCCTGGGAAAGACTTACTCTCTCCTCTCATCATTCCATCGTAATTTTTATTTAGAAGTAGAAACTCATGAAATTTCCCCCTCTTAATTTAGCACCCTTATTGGTGTTAGTTTCTCTTGTCTTTCCAAGAGACATGGTTTTAACAGATCTAATAGTTTTCTGGCTTTTTCAATATTTCATCTCTCTCTTGCATGATGTTCCCTGTGCCTTACATACTTGAGTTGTACTATGCCTACATCCATTGTGACTGGGTACCCTACAATCAACTTTTCTTTGTATTTTGATCAGTTGTGGTTTTCTATATTATATTGTTCTTGAGCTGTTCTTTGAGGGGGCATTAGCTACACTTTTTATCATGAGTATTTAGAATGCATTTATGAATCATGCTGGGTTAGTAAAGTGGTAGTAGTAGCTTCTCCCCTAAAGACCATGGCCTCACTAGGTAGTTTGGGTAGTTGGATAAGTCTCCAGTATAGAACATGATTTCCTTTGTGTTGAGTGGTGGCCCTTGAGTACAATTAGACAATGGTTCGTTACCATACCAACATGCCTGTGCCACAATTGCACTCTTAGAGATCTCATGTCCTGCTGGTCATTGTTGTATAAAGTCACAGGTAAATAGGACTTTTAGGTGCTTCCCTTTCATGACAGCACTTTCTGGTAATAGAAAAGTTATTCTCCAGCAAAGAGATTTTTGTATTCAAGTCATGTCTGTAAAGTCCACAGTATCTTTCTTCAGCTGTAGGTACTCAAATAATACTTAAATAAGTGCAACACAATAGCCTATATTGTTTTTGGAGACTCTTTAACTTCCTTGGCTTGAAAGAGAGTTTTTTATTCCTAGTGTTGGGGATTTTGTTCATCTATAGCTCTTGTGGAGAGTATTGTCAGCCCAAGTGACATAGTAAAATTTTAAATTTTATATGCATTATGAATATATATACACATATAGTCATTATATATGCTGTTTTGTAAATAAAGAATGATTCCTTGTGTTTCTGAAAACCTCTTAGTGTTGTTTTCCCCCTTTCTTCACTACTGTATTGACTTCCTTTTTTTCCTCCAATTTGAAAGACCACTATTTTTTGAGTTTTTCTTCTATTTTCTCTTGTATGTCACTTGTTCACTGCTATTTCCCTCTCTAGGGACAACGTCTACTTGTAGATACATTTTTACTTTCCTCATTTCTGTGATTACTTCAGGCTATATACTCACATCTGACAATTTGGATCTTGGAACTGTAGATGAGAGAGAGCACATACATTTGTCTTTCTGAGTCTTGGTTACCTCACTCAATATAGCCTTTTCTATGTTCATCTACTGCAGATTTCATTTTTTTTTGTTTCAACTAAATCATATTGAATCACGCATATGAACCATATTTTTCTTATCCATTCCTCAAGTCAGGGACATTCGGGTAATTTACTTTTCCTACCTATTGTGAATAGACCATCAATGCACATAATCTGTGGGGCTGATAAACTACCAACATTAGGAATAAAAATATTAGCCATATGTCAAGGATTGGTATAGTGATACAGAGTATGTGGTAGAATTATTTTTTCTGTTTGTGAGTTCTCTGTACTGATTTCCATAGGGGCTGCACCAGTTTGCAATCCCAACAACAATGAACGAGGGCTCTCTTTACTTATATCTTCTCTAGCATTTGTTGTTGTTTGGTTGTTTTGTTTATTTTACCCATTTCTGGGGTTTGATGAAATCTCAAAGTTGTTCTGCATTGCATTTTCTGGATCACTAAGGATGGTGAACATTTTGAAATTATTTCTTACATAGTATCTTTTTGAGAACTCTGTTCATATATATAACACAGTTTCAGAATGTGTCATATTGTTGACTCTTTGTTTTTTGAGTCTGTATCAATATGCTGAATGTCTGAAGCAACAAGGGGATTCTAATTATCTCCTGGTGTCCATAGTAGCCAGAAGAGAACATCAGATTCCCTAAAACTGGAGATTGAGATTGTTGTGATGATGGAACCAAATTCGGGTCCTTTTTAGGAAGAGCTGATGTTCTCAACTGCTGTGCCATCTTGCCAGCCCAGATACCTCGACTTTTTGATGTTTTTGTTGACTCTATAGGAATAACCAAGGGAGTTCCAAACTAATGCTAAAAGTCAAACAGCTATAAGATTAGAATAGGAAATACTCTACTGGTCAACAGTAAACACATGTATACTGGCTTGACTATTTATTATAATTAACAAAGATTTATTTGTATAAAAATAAGATAGGACAAGTATACCAGTTGTGACTTCCTGAGACCTGAGACAACACAGTGTGTAGGCAGTCAGTGGAGCCCATAGATGTGCTATATTTTTTGATAGTAATGGTTAACTGATTTATTGGTATGTTGTTGTCTTAGCACAGAATTACAGTCTTAGACCTGAACTTGAGGATGATGTGTGAATCTTCATCTTCTACATTTCCACTAGTTTTATAGGTTTCAAGTCCCGCACTGGTGTACACCAAGACTTCCTGGCATTCTTCTGCTATCTTGTCTCACTGTTCTTGTTTAGGAACATTGTGGTCAGTTTAGCTTGACCAAAAGTGCTTCATGTTGATGTGGGTTTGAAGGACTTTTAAGAGCAGAAATACTCACATGATGTCTTTTATTTTCCTTCTAGGAAAAGCGCAAAGCTGAGGAGGCTCTCACTGACCTCAGACGTCAGTATGAAACAGAAGTAGGAGACTTACAAGTGACCATTAAAAGGTTAAAAAAGGTGTGTATGTGGCATCTAGATGTTCAAGAAACAGTCTCAGTGTCTCACTGTATCTAAGACATTGAAACTGGAAAACATTTAGAATTATATTAAAGTAGAAGAAAGAATGGCATTTCTTAGTTGGTCCAACTCCTTGGGAGACTCATTTTTTAAAGGCCCACCTGACTTTTAACATGGGGACAATAAGATGTCTTATCCTTGAACAGTTATCATACTCCTTACTTTAGTTTTTTTTCATATTTTTTATTGGGTATTTATTTCATTTACATTTCCAATGCTATCCCAAAAGTCCCTCACACGCTCCCCCACCCACTCCCCTACCCACCCACTTCCACTTCTTGGCTCTGGCTTTCCCCTGTACTGAGGCATATAAAGTTTGCACGACCAATGGGCCTCCTTTTCCACTGATGGCTGACTAGGCCATCTTCTGATTCATATGCAGCTAGAGGCAGGAGCTCTGGGGGCAGGGGGAAGGTATTGGTTAGTTCATATTTTGTTCCACCTATAGGAATGCAGATCCCTTCAGCTCCTTGAGTACTTTCCCTAGCTCCTCCATTGGGGGCCCTGTGTTCCATCCAATAGCTGACTGTGAGCATCCACTTCTGTGTTTGCCAGGCCCCTGCATAGTCTCACAAGAGACAGCCATATCTGGGTCCTTTTAGCAAAATCTTGCTAGTGTATGCAATGGTGTCAGCGTTTGGAAGCTGATTATGTGATGGATCCCCGGATATGTCAAGTCTCTAGATGGTCCATCTTTTCGTCTCAGCTTCAAACTTTGTCTCTGTAACTCCTTCCATGGGTGTTTTATTCCCAATTCTAAGAAGGGGCAAAGTGTCCACACTTTGGTCTTCATTCTTTTTGAGTTTCATGCGTTTAGCAAATTGTATCTTATATCTTGGGTATTCTAAATTTCTGGGCTAATATCCACTTATCATTGAATACATATTGTGTGAGTTCCTTTGTGATTGGGTTACCTCACTCAGGATGATGCCCTTCAGGTCCATCCATTTGCCTAGGAATTTCATAAATTCATTCTTTTTAATAGCTGAGTAGTACTCCATTGTGTAAATGTACCACATTTTCTGTATCCATTCCTCTGTTGAGGGGCATCTGGGTTCTTTCCAGCTTCTGGCTATTATAAATAAGGCTGCTATGAACATAGTGGAGCATGTGTCCTTCTTGCCAGTTGGGACATCTTCTGGATATATGCCCAGGAGAGGTATTGTGGGATCCTCCTGTAGTACTATGTCCAATTTTCTGAGGAACTGCCAGAGTGATTTCCAGAGTGGTTGTACAAGCTTGCAATCCCACCAACAATGGAGGAGTGTTCCTCTTTCTCCACATCCTCGCTAGCATCTGCTATCACCTAAATTTTTGATCTTAGCCATTCTGGCTGCCGTGAGGTGGAATCTCAGGGAATCTATATGCTCTGTGATTTGTTCACACATATTTAAAAGTAGCTGTGGAGTTTTGATTTGCATTTTCCTGATGATTAAGGATGTTGAACATTTTTTCAGGTGCTTCTCAGCCATTCGGTATTCCTCAGGTTGCTTTAGTTTTAATTCACTAAGTGCTTTGAGTGACTCCCTCCTCTGTTTCTAGCAGAGAGTTTGTTCTTTACTGAAACATTATCTGCATAGGTCAGGTATCTCTGTATTCCTGTTACTATCTGACTTCATGCTATGTAGCAGATAATTAGTAAATATTAAGTGAAATAAAAAAATGTTCTTTTAAGTAGGAAGATCTATGTCTAGCAATCACCTGATCATTGAGAGATAAGAAAACAATTTGTAGAAATATGAGCAAAAGCATGTTTAAGTACTGGCATTTTCTCTCTTGGTTTTAATGAACAATTTCTATATGCTCTGTGATTTGTTCACACATATTTAAAAGCAGCTGTGGAGTTAGGCAGCAGGATAGGGGAGATTTGGATGCCTAAACCTGCCTTGGTGCAGATGTAATTAATATTGTGCTATCAAATTAACATCTCCACATACAGAAACAACAACGTCAACAACAACAAAATCTCTTACTGTCACAAGAAGCTGCTCTGTCTCAGGGTTAAACTTACATCTTACATGTGGTTGTTTCCATAAGTAATATGAATAGCTTAAGTAGACTTCATATACATCAAAGGAACAAAGCCATCAAGAGAATGTCTCAGTTCTAAACATCTAGGTCCCAAATGCAAAGGCACCCACATTCATAAAAGAAACTTCTAAATCTCAAAACACACATTGAACCTCACACAATAATAGTGGGAGATTTCAACACCCCACTCTCACCAATGAAACATTGAAACAGAAACTAAGCAGAGACACAGTGAGACTAAAACAGAGTTTTGATAATGAACTTTCCTGCCTAACCATAGTAATTGATATTTTATCGAGTATAGTTTATTAAGATCATTCTCATAATTTGAAAAAGTATGAACTGTTTCTGAGGATCTTATTAAATGGCTATGGTTTACAAATGAGGTCTAAGTTCTAGAGAAGGGAATATGATCTGTTACAACTTGAAGAGTTGTTAACCAAATAAGTGTGCACTTTTTTTGCCTGCAATAGACACCTTGCCCACCTGATATGTCTGCTGCATAAAACAGTAACAAGATTTATAGGAGAGAATTTTAAGGGCTCTGAAAATTATAAAGTATTATTTACAGGTCATTGCGGCTGTTACTATTTTTTCAACAAATTTTGAGAGTCTTCAGTTAATTCTTTATAATTTTTCTCCTGTGAAGTCATAATGCATTTCTTTTTTAAAAAATACATAATGATAACCAATTTTAAATTCAGGTTATACTACACATACATAATAACAAAAACAACACAGAAATGTAGAAGGACACACAGGTTCATTGACTAAAATGTCTGGAAGTAGATCCACAAAGCCAAAATCATCTGATTTTCATAAAGGTGTTGATACTGCAGAGCCAGCAGGTTGATATTCACATATGGCAGGCTGTAGTCAGATCTACGTGCTTCTTGCTCTATAGGAGAGGCAACTCCAAAGTGGGTACAAAAAAGCAAGTTTTCTCTGTCTATGGAAGGATACAGCTGGAAGCAATGTCTGGAAAATAGATGGTCTTCACCAGACACAAAACCTAATTAATATGCATCTGTTAGTCATGATTAGCCACATGCTAGTCATATCATATGATACTTTCTGGCAAGATGAAGACAGCTTATAGTTAAAGCCCATGAGCATGACAAAATGTGGTAGGCATTTTGGCTAGTGCAGGAAGAAGCCCCTATTTGAGGTGACCTCACAGATCTGAATATTTCATCATGGTAGTCAAGTCTTTCAGTTTTTGTTTACAGTGCTAGGGTTTTATCATTTTCTTAGACATACTAAGAAAATCTTGTACTATGGGCAGCTTTCTTCAGACATTGCTGTTGAGACATAGCCTTGATCTATTTGGCTGTAATCTTGATCAGCTTGATCAGCTTCACTGTGTGAACTCAAGGTTGGCTCCAGACTTAACAGTCTTTCTGCTTCTGCCTTCACCTGACTCACGGGAAAGTTATTTTTGCATTAGATATTCTTGAACTCTAGTATGAATGTATCAACTAGCAAACAGACATCATGTGTCATGCTTAGTTATTAGTGATTTCAGCTATTATTGCAAACATTTCTTAAAAGTTTACCATGAAGAAAACAGGTGAGTCTGACATTAACACTTTTCTTAAATTTTATTTCTAGTACTCATGTGTCCTCCCAGTACTTGAGAGTTAGGAAGGTCAGGACTTCAATGCTAGCCTTAGCCACAAAGCAAAATTGAGGCAAGCCTTTACATTATGAGTCTGTATCTATCAAACCAAACCAAACAACAACAAAATATTGTAACACTCTAACAGAAAGTAAGACTATTATAAAGGATACAAAGTAAAACAGAAAGTGTTAAGCATAGATGTGTTGTAAGATATTTGATAACATTGTGAACCCCAAGATTGTGTACTGGACAAACCTTGTTGTAGTGTGGCTCACTCCTAGCACACAACTTTCATGCAAGAGCTTTCTGTTATTGTAAGCAGGTTTTTGTGGTTTGGTCAGCCCTAGCACACACCTTAAGTCTTCATTTGGCAAATCAATATTTGGGATTTCGTTTTAAAAAACAACCCACACGATAAAAAAGAATGCCCATATTCCTTTAGCAAACAAGGAGAGTAAAGATTGCATTATAGTGGAATGGTTTTCAAATCGGCTTTCCCAGAGTTTTAAAGAAAATAAATTCAATAATAAAAGTCCCCCTTATGTTCATATTATTTAAAACAAATGTTTTAATATTACAAATTTTATGTCATTTAATGATTTGTATATTCATAAAGTATTAAAAATTGAAAATGACTAGAATTCCCACATTCATATTCAAGAATATCTCTAATCCCCACCAAAACACTTCTTGTTTCCTTTTTTAGCTTGAAGAGCAGTCAAGACAAATAAGTCAAAAGCAAGATGTGACTGCATTAAAGAAGCAAATCCATGATTTAACAATGGTAAGAATCACACTTCACTGGAAAATTGTATTTCCTCTTAGACATTAGTTACTTTCTATAGGTATGATAAAGCAACATGATCTAAAACAACTTGGGGAGAACAGTTTATTCCATCTTAGACTTCTCAGGTCAGCACCACCAGCAAACGTCAGAGCAGGAAGAGAAGCCGAAGCCTATGAGGAACACTGCTTCACAGCGTGTTCCCAGGGCTTTCCTTCTTATACAACCTAGGACCACCTGCCCAGAGATGACACTATCCGCAATGGAAATTTCCATATCAATTATTAATCAAGGAAATGTCCAGCAAATTTGTCTATAACTCTGTCTTATGGAAATGTTTTCTCAGTTGAGAATTCCTCTTCCTAAATGACTCTCACTTGTATCAAGTTGACAAAAATCTTAACTAACACAGATAACATGCCTATACTTGTGGCATTTATTGTTTTTGTGTTTCTGGAATAAAGGCTTAAAGAGAAACTGATACAATATTTATAAAAAGTCTTTGAAATATATTTGAGTAACTGTATTATAGAAGGTTTTTCCCCTTCAATTATTTACCACTTGCATGGTTTTATTTTATTTTTTTTATGTTTATTTACTTAAAGTAATGTACACATAGTGTTGAAAACTAGCTTATGTGTCTAATACTGCTTTTGTATGTGTGACTTCAAGCCCTGCCTTCAGCTTTTCTCTCTGGTCTTTTAAAAAAAATCTGTCCCTATGTTTATATTTCCTTTTTCTGTTGCAAACATAAATGGCATTTACTTTTGCTAAGTTATTTTATTTGTGTTGATTTTCGATTAATCTCAAAAATTAAAAGTGTTTTGTGTACTCTGGATCTTGAGTTGGCATTTCATAACTTTCTATCTAGTCATCATTATTCATCTTAGGAGAGATGTGCCCTAGCCTCACAGTCTTAGCCATTCTTGATGTTATTGCCTTGTAGTTGGCTTTAGATTTGGATCATGATTTTCATGAAGGGTTGCAGCTTTCTTGGATTTTCTGATTGTGTTTTTGGTTTCTTGTTTTAAAACATTGTTTAAATAGGGTTACTGTTGCTGTGATGAAACACTGTGACCAAAAGCAAATTGGAGAGGGTTTACTTTAGCCATAGTTTCATTTAACAGTTTATCAGTAGCAGTGACAGTAGGAACTCAAGTAAAGCAGGAACCTGGAGGCAGGAGCTGATGTTGAAGCCATGAGAGAGTGCCACTTATGATTTGGCACCTCTGGGTTACTCAGCCTGCTTTTTTATAGAGCCCAGGACTTCACCTCAGGGAAAAACTCACATACAATGGGAGAGTCTTCCCATATCAATCTAATTAAGAAAATGTTCTCCAGGCTTGTCTATAGTCACATCCAAAAACTCTAGCTTGGATCAAGTTGATAGAAAACTAGGCAGCATGATGATATTCAACCATCTTTGTAATGTCACTACTACTATAAAAATTCTTTATTTTCCCTTAAAAATATTAATTGTTGAGATCATGAAATGACAGTTTTTATTGGATTATTTTAATCTTGTTGCACTTATATATTAACCTAAAATTTCTTTACTTTGAGCCCTTCATTATAATTATATTTTCTTAATTAATGAACCTCACGGGTCATTATACTCAGTGTTTATTGATTCTAGGAACAATGAAGTAGTGCGTAGCATAATTGTCACAATCTTATTTTTCACCCTTCTTGAAATTGTTTTGTTCAAAGAACAATTATTGATTCAGCTATTGTGCATTATTAAATGAATACTTAAATTCTTACTATTGTTCATCATTCTTGTATGTAGCACTTGTTACGAAAATATGGTCATTATACCTCTGATATGTTAGTCTAGACAGACAGATTGTATGCTTGAACACGTGCGTGCATGTGCACACACACACATACACACACAAACACACACTAACACACACTTCGTTGAAAGTTTGTCAAAATGACTAGATAAGAAACTCTGTAGAAGAAGTTGGCCATGAACTCAAAGATATCCAGCGGTCTCTGCTACTTCAGTGTTGAGATTAAAGACAAATCCTACCTTGCCCAGCTGATTCTGATTTATTTCCATGCCCCTTCTCCTTTTAAAAAAAGTATTTATTTTTATTTTATTTTTATGGGTGTTTTGTCCTGATAAATGTTTATACTATAAAAATAAAGTAAAACTGAATAAATCTGGTATCCACAAAGTCTAAAAGATGGCATTTGACCCTCTGGAAGTGGAGTTACAGACATTTGTGAGTCACCATGTGGGTTCTGGGAGTACAACCTGGGTCGTCTGGATCAGCAACAAGTGTCCTCAACTGTGGAATCACCTCTCTAGCTTCCTAGTTCCACTTTTCATCTACCTTTGGATTTTTGACCAAGCTACTTGGCCTTTTCTCTGTGTAAAAGCAGGGTCTCCTAAGCATTGAATGTTGCCTTGGTGCCTTTTATTAATATAGTCAAATACCAGAGACAGGCTATCTTTATTTACCTCACAATGGGAAGGATTCAAGAGCATGGGGCAAGGTCAACTTAACTTTGTTGCAGAGCTGGTGGTAGACAGCTGGAAAAGGGGCCAAACAGGTAATCAGGAAATAACAAATGACCTCCAGAAGTCACTTCCAAGGACAGCATTCCAACTGACAAAAGGAACACAATTTTTGCATACTTTACATTAACACCAGTGCGTTACTATCAGCCCTTATTTATTATCATTTGGGATAAAAATCAAGAAGAAAATGAAGAACAACGTTAAACTTTAATAATGTACAATATTTGAATATATAATCAGCTTTTTAAGCAGGAAGATGTGAAGAAGTGAGGAACGGTAGATGCTATTTTTAATGGGCTTGCACTATATAGTGTGTAATAGTAATATTAATACAAATGGAAGCTGCAAATTAATACAGCAGTTGTTTTTCTTTATCCTAGCTAGTTCACCAATAATGACACAGAGACACCAATATATATTTAATTAAGCTTTGCCGAAATACCTGGGCAGTCATTGATCTATATTAATCCTTTAGGCTAATCTTGCTACCTCCCAGCCAAAAAGCCAGAGGTATATTCATTTTAGTGTATTCTGGCTCTCTGGACTTCAGATGTGTTTTTCTATGATCTCTCTTCTTGCTCTCCTTGTGGCTCAATCTGTCTTTTATCTCTTTCCCTTTCCTAGCTGATGGAAGTCCCACCCTATTCTTTTTTATGCCCAGCCATTGCATGATCAGCTTTTAATGACAAGGCAGAGAATAAATGGTAAGCATTGTTTACACAAGCTTGAGACAGGAGATTTTTGCAATACTATGTCCAGATTGAAATAAGATATGAGGGCAGAAAAATCAGCATTTGAATATTACAAGGATAAAGTTTACACAGTGCACAATATTATGCATACATATTTTAGCTGCAAGAAAAGCCTGAGTCTAATGTGTCTCATGATTTATTTGCTTTAGGAAAATCAAAAACTCAAGAAAGAACTTTTGGAAGCACAGACAAACGTAGCCTTTCTTCAGAGTGAACTAGATGCATTGAAAAGTGATTACGCTGACCAGAGTCTGAATTCTGAACGGTATGAAACTATTCATAACAGAGGGCCATTCATTAACTTTGGGGAATATATATTGCTTTGTAAAGATGCTACCTTTACTAGCAGATTTCTTGGTGTATGTGTATGTGTGTGTGTGTGTGTGTGTGTGTGTGTGTGTGTGTGTGTGTGTTAAAAAATGTTAGCTTTAAGTGGCCTTGGGAGGAAAATACTGTAAACAAACAAGCCTGTGTTAAAAATGCTTTCCAGATAGGAATCTTGGTCTAAAACAACAATGAGAGACATTAACTATTCAGTGCTTTAGTTCTGAGGTATTGGTATTATCAACATATAACTTCATAATCTGACAGATATTTTTACTTGAGAGATACAGTTATATGCATATACAAAGAGAGTCAATTTAGACTTTTTTGGGGAAAGAGGTTTTATTTATTTATTTGTTTGTTTGTTTGTTTTTATTTTCAAACCTTCAGAATTAAGGCATTTTAGTACAACCTTTACTCTTTGTGTTCTGTCTGCATCCTTAGGGATAATGATGTGTGAGTTCAGAGTTCAGCATATATAAAATAAAAGAAACATCTGCTACTGCTCTTTAAAAGTTTTAAGTTCAGCTAGAAAAGCCAGAACAAAAAGTTAAGCAGTGTACCCTGAGGAAAGCCAGCAGTAATACCATTACCAATACCAGGGCTTGGTTCAGCCTTTGTTCTGGAGACACAGGAGGTGAATACAAGAGAAAAGATCTGCCTGTGTTGGCCAAGCAACAAGAGGATCCAGTGACAGCAACATCAACTGAAGCAAGTAGCATTGCCACCTACCAGGACCATCCTTGGCACATTATTAGTGTTCATGACTTCATCCACAGAATATCCTCTCTTGTAGGGACCCTTATTATCTCCACTTTACAGATAGGAGAAACAAAAAGTCTTAGAGACTTAGATAAGAGGAAAATAAAAGAAGCAAGCTCACAGAGAAGGACTGGCTTGGAGAAAGAGGGATGATTAGACACTGGTTTGAATAAGAAAGAACCTTTTAAAACACAAAGAGTTGGTGGGCTAGTTTACAGGTATTCTGATAGGGACCAGACTTTGGCTAAGGAACTGAAATTTCTCTATGTAACTGGCTTTTAACTCAGTAGCAAATAGACAGTTGTCTATAAATGAAGCCCGAGAGCTCATGAGGATTGGAAGATAGTGATGAGTTTGCCCACACCCCATGATCACACCTGCTGTCTCTTCTCTTCTCACTGAAAGATAACATATAATTTTGCAGGGATCTGGAAATAATCCGAGAATACACAGAAGATCGAAGCAGTCTTGAGAGGCAAATTGAAATCCTCCAGTAAGTTCTTCTATGAAATGTTCACCGCATTTTAGCCAATTTGTGATAATGAAACATGTAACACAAGCTGCCATGACCAGTGTTTAGGTCACTGTGTCTTCTCATTGCAGCACATTTGGCATGGTCACTTCCCTTTCTGACTCATTTACCTCTAACTGAATAACTCCACTGCAGTCTTGTTCTCAAAGTCTGCAAGTTAGAAAAGCATATGCCATGCTGTTCATGTTACATCTGTTAGGAAGGTGCCCTTCACCCTCGATGCCCTGCTGCGTATCCGTAGAGCTCCTCAGGTCCACGAGTGAATGTGACCATAGGATAGTGTTTAGTCATTATTTTCTTACTCTGTTATGCTGGCTACAGCTGCCCTCCCCCCCCCCCCCATATATATACCCTTAGGGTTTTCTTTTCCAGTTTAAAACACTATTGCCTAAGACATTCTATCCTAAGTTGTCAAATTCACAATAAATTGTAGTACTTTAATCCTCTGAGAATCTTCTTCAAGAAACTTTGATGTTCTCCCATTTGTTCGCATATACAGTTTATTCTTTGGTTTTCAATCTACTAAACGAAATAATGTTGGGCTGGACAAATTTTTCTTCTCCAATATTTAGTATTCATTAAATCTCAGCTGTAGAAACTGTAGAGGCCATGTGTTATAGGGACTTATGAGTTCATTTACTCATTAACTCAGTCAATAGCCTTTTTAATTAATACCTTTTATGGGTGACATACCCCTGGAATTGGGGATAGATTAGTGTATATATATCATATACACTAATATATATATTATATATTTATATATATTATATATTATATATATTAGTGTATATGATATATGTATATATATATACACACACACACATATATATATACATATATATATATATATGTATATATATATATCCTAAGCATAGTAGAGGAGGAAGATAGAAACTGACTACTCATAGAAATAAATACTACATATATATCAATAGATCAATACACACATATGTATGTATAGCACCAAATTTAGAAGAATACAACAGAAGAAAGTATATTTTCCCCCATAGAGAGTGGTGGAAGGTCAATAAAGTACTCCTGGTGGAAGAGATAACAGAACTAAGATAAAAAGGATGAAGTGGCTACAAACAGGAAACTTAGATACCCTGTGGGAAGTGACTCTGAGATCCTCATTTTTTTAGCCAAGGGAATTGGATTTTAAATGGCCTTCATTATATCCTGTGAGATTCCTAAGTTCATATTTAAACTCTTACTTAATCTGAGATCAATAACCAAGTGCATGCTTGATATAGATATCCCATCAGGGCTTGAAGAGGATGGGATGTAGGAATAGCAAGCACGCTCTATGGCACACTGCATCTCTGTCTGGGCCTGAGCTATGAAAGCTGGACAATAAAGACCTGCGTGAAACCTGTTGACACAGGAGTTATCAGAGGGAAGAGTGAGTGCCTCAGCCCACCAAATTTATTCTATTTTTTAACCGTATAATTCAAGCTTTTTAAAAAATTAGGTATTTTACTTATTTACATTTCAAATGTTATTCCCTTTCCCAGTTTCCCTCCACAAGCCCCCATTCCCTCCTTCCTCCCCACTGCCTCTATGAGGGTGCTACCCCACTCGCCAACCTACTCCTGCCACAGCAGCCTAGCAGTCCCCTATACTAGGTCATCAAGATTCCACAGGACCAAGGGGCTTCCTTCCCAGTGATGCCAGATAAGGCAGTCCTCTGCTACATATCCAGCTGGAGGCATGGGTACTCTTTGGTTGGTGGTTTAGTCCCTGGGTGCTTTGGAGGGGGTGGCATCTGGTTGGTTGATATTGTTTTTTTCCCTATGAGGTTGCAAACCCCTTCAGCATATACAGTCCTTGCCCTAACTTCCCTAATGGAGTCCTCATGCTTAGTCCAATATTTGGCTGTGTATATCTGCATCTGAATTAGTCTGGCTCTTGCAGAGCCTTTCAGGGGACAGCTATATTTGGCTCCTGTCAGTAAGCACTTCTTGGTATCAGCAATCGTGTATCTGGGTTTGGTGTTAGCAGATGGGATGGATCCCTAGGTGGGACAGTCTCTGGATGGCCTTTCCTTCAGTTCCTGCTCCGCTCCAGTCTTTGTTTTCCTGCATTTTCTTTTGACAGGAGGAATTCTGGACTAGTGTGTTGAGTTGAGTGAGTGGTCCCGCCCCTCAACTGGGGGGCAGGGGGCATGCCTATCCACTGGATATGGTCTCTACAAGTTCTACCTTCCATTTGTTGGGTATTTCAGTTAAAATCCTCCCTCTTGGGTCCTGAGAACCTCTTGGGTCCCTGGCATCTGGGATTTTCTAGTGGCTACACTCAGGACCCATCCCTCACTGATACACACCTACTTTCAAATTCCTGACCCTCTCTACTTCTCCCCATGTCTTCCCATATCTAAACTGCCCCCTCCACTTTACTCCCATTCCTCTCTCCCTCCCAGATCCCTCTCTCCTACTTCCCACAAATAACTCTCTTCCCTCTACTGAGTAGTACTGTAGCATCCACACTTTGTTGTGATATTCTTTCTTCTTGGATTTCATATGGTCTGTGAGTGGCATCGTGGGTATTCTGAGCTTCTTTTTGGCTAATATCCACTTTATTAGTGAGTACATACCATGTGTAATCTTTTGTGACCTCAGGATATTTTCAAGTTTCATCCATTTGCCTGAAGATTTCATGAAATCTTTGTTTTTAATAGCTGAGTAGTTCTCCATTGTGTAGATGTACATTTTTTTTTATTCATTCCTCTGTTGAGGGACATCTGGGTTCTTTCCAGCTTCTGGCTATTATAAATAAGGCTGCTATGAACATAGTGGAGCATGTGTCCTTGTTATATATTGGAGAATCTTTTGGATATATGCCCAGGAGTGGTATAGCTGGGTCCTCAGGTAGTACTATGTCCACTTCCTCTGTGTGTTGTAGGAGTGGTTACAGAGCCCAGCACCCAAGGTCTTCTCCAGGTGCAGGTTCAAACCGGAAGGAACCCGTGCTACAAGCTGGGAGGGGGTTCCTGCATCCCTTGGTCCTGGGAGTCCCAGGTTACTCCTGGTGTTGGGCTAGATGTCGTGGCCTCACCTGTGATCCTGGGCGTGTTAAAGCACCTTGGGGTTGAGCTTCTTCTGGGTGTTTTAGGAGTGGGTGCAAAGTCAGCACCCTAGATCTGCTCCATCCAGGTGCAGGTTCAAACCAGAACAAAGGCCAAATTTATTCTTAAAATGCTCCCAGATTGTCAGGAAAGCAAACTAATTCATTCTTTCATTATAATTTGTATTTGTTTCTGGGGTTTGAAGGGAAAGAGAAAATTACAAGAAATGTGACATATCTATACATTCTGAATTTACTGCCTTTAAAAAAGCGTGAAAACATTGATCCCCCAGTGCTTCCTGTATATTTGTCTACCTATTCCCACACAGAACAGCTAACCGGAAGCTGCATGACAGTAATGACGGCCTCAGGAGTGCACTGGAAAACACTTATAGCAAGCTCAACAGATCCTTGGTATGCAGTGTCCTCTTACAAGATATTCTGTTCTTTCTCTTATTAAAGTGTTTTGTGGCATGAAAACCATGTGATATTTTAGGATAACTTTATGTCGATCTTAAAGTTAGACAGTCTTAACATAAAGTAAAAGGATAATGTTTTTTAAATTAAAAAATGTGGTCTGCCCATTTGTATAAAGAAATGAGATGATGTTAACCGAATTCTTAAATTAAATGTTCTAAGAAATAAGGGAAAGATGCCAAATGTGTGACTTTTTTCTCTAGAGGTTTTAATGACATAGGAGCTGATTAGTTTGCAGAGAAGGACAGCAAATAAAAGAAAATGTGAAAAATCCTGTGGTCATTAAAAACAGTGCTGCCAGTGAGGATGACATAGCTATGATTCTGGCTAGTGATCTTCTCTACAGCATGCACCTGACCCTGGGCTTTGGATTTGGGGTTCTAAACCTTCCTGGCAGAAACAAGTTTGCCCAGATTTCATTTACAATGAAGCTTTTTATTTAATTTTTGTGGCTCAGCTTTAGGAATGAGACTTTAATGTCATATTAGGATGTGGAATTCAATCAGATTTTGCTTCCAAAAGAGACAAATCTGAGGAAGCTGATGTAGTACTGTCATGCCCTGGAATACTCAAAGAGCAAGCAGACTTTTGTGGAGTCTGCCATAGAGCTATATAACAGTGAGATCTGATGAGAAAGAGAGACCAGGTCTATTATGCTTCCTGGAACTTTCAAAATGATGTTCACATTTGTTCATGTGGGGTCATAGATTTTTTATGTGTATTGAGAGGCAAATTGTGTAGGTACACATAAGTACATCTGCCTGGATAAATGTCTACATATTAACAACAACTTGTGTATTACAGCGTATAAATAACATATCTCCAGGGAATACAATTTCTAGAAGCAGTCCCAAATTTAATCATCATTCCTCTCAGCCACTGGCCTATGATAGGTATGTATCACCTGCTTCTTTATTCTCTGAGTTCTAGATCAAAGTCAAAAGCAAGACAAACTATCTTCGAACTGAATTAAAGTAAAGGAATATATTTAAGTAATAACTAATATTTATTACAACTTATATTACTGTCCAGAAATTTGGAAAAGGATAAAACAGTAAGTAAACATGTTTTGTACACAACAGTAATTTTCTCCATATGCTTTTAATGATTTTGTGTATGTCAATCCATGCCTTCCCTTGAACCACATCCTGTGCTGTTGCATTATGAATGGTGTATTGTGCTGAGCTTTTTGTCATGATCTGTCAGTGTTTAAAATTCAAAATAAATAGAAATTGTGGCTATGTTTATGAGTTACTAAGTATTTCAGGAATCATTGAGACGTACCAAATGTTAGAATTTAACTTGCCCTTTAAGGGATCAAATAATAAACAGTGATTATATTTGTGTGTGTGTGTGTGTGTGTGTGTGTGTGTGTGTATGTCTCTGTGTGTGTCTCTGTGTGTGTATGTGTCTGTGTTTCTATGTGTATGTGCATGGCTACATATTTCCTGTGTTGCTAGCTACAAGTTAAGTTTGTGGTACATCCATCAAAGTATAAAAAAACAAAAAAGCTAAAAAGTGTACTGTGTAAATATATTTAAAATTCCCTGCTCAGAGTTTCTTTCCCATCCTTTACCATTTATGTTCCTGGATGAAAAACATACATACAACCTTTATATTTTAATATACCTTAAGCAGCACAATAGTTGAGCAACCGCCTACCTTCTATACTGTTAGACTCTACCTTCCTATCCATAACCCAAGTTATTAATTACTATGTTTCATCTGGGCTGCTCTTTGCTCCATTTGACAACCAACATGGCCACTATTTTATTGCTCAGCTAACCCTTGGCAGCTCTCCTTTCTCTCTTGCACATTCTTATATTCCATGGTGGCTTCTTTTTCATAAGCCCATAAAACATCATCTCCATCCATGTCTCTTCTGCCCAGCTATTGGCTCTCAGCATTACCAATCAGAATTAACTTGGGAGCAGGGTCCCAGGGCCTGGAAGACTCCAGGTCTTGGGGGAGGGGGGCACACTTAGCATTACAATAGACAGTAAAAAGACAACACCTCAATAGTATAAATTTAAGATACCCATGTGTTTGAAGCTGTTAAACACAGTTTTGTCCTGTTTTTTTTGTTTTGGGGCAGTACTGTTAGTATAAATAATCATGTTCTTAGCCATCTTGATATTGCATGATGTTTTGGGCATCAAAGACAGGCAAATGATATAGTTCTATTCTAGTCCAACTTAATTAACCAGTGAGCTTATACACCTTACTTACAGGACCAGGAGTAACCCCAAACAACTGTCACTGGAGAATCTCATTCAAGCATGGATGCTGATTTGGTCCCCCTACTCATACTGCTTTCCATTCTTTTCTCAGTCCTGTGGGGATTGTCATTAGATGCAGTCTTGTGACAGCCATGTAGTAGCTGCTCAGATTTCAAGTTGTTCATAGCAGTGCTTTACCACACCTGGTGCCAGCTTACAGTTTCCCTGCCACTGGATATGTCTCTCACTACAGTCTACCCGTGTAAAAACATGATCCTGATTTTTCTTTGTTGATTCATTAATCTTTTTTTTTTAATTTTTTAAAAAGATTTATTTATTTATTATATGTAAGTACACTGTACCTGTCTTCAGACACTCCAGAGGAGGGCGCCAGATCTCATTACGGATGGTTGTTAGCCACCATGTAGTTGCTGGGATTTGAACTCTGGACCTTTGCAAGAACAGTCGGGTGCTCTTACCCACTGAGCCATCTCACCAGCCCCTGATTCATTAATCTTATCAAATGAACAGCTTTTTTACTTATAAGCAGGTGATTATAAGGTTACTAGAAATATACAGTTTTAAAATGCAAATTTGGTACTATTTTTCTGTAATAATAGTTATGAACAGTTATGAGCAAGATGTAGAAAGAAGCATACAAAACAAAATTACTTCAGCAGTCTCATTAGGATTTATTCTTGAAAGAATGACGCCACCAATGAGGTCTAGTACTGGAATGAGAGTTCCTCCCCAGTATGTTCTAAAGGACAGGGACTTCATTGCATCACCAGGGCCTCAAAAGCAAGCACGTCCTCTCCTGCTCTTCATTCTGAACCCACTACAAACTACCATGGCCTGTGCAAATCTTCCTTCTTTGGAGTTAGTTTGATGTGTGAAGTTAACAGGGTGCTCTTTTTTTCTTTTTCTATGCTAATATACAGCTCTGCTTGCTTGCAGAAAATCTCTAGGCTTAGGATATTGACTACTTTCTGTCATAGAAGAAGAGGATAGAGAGTCATGAGACCTTCACCTAAATATTCAGTCATTGCTCCCAAACCAGTTGTATGTAGTTTTGTACTAATTGCACAAGGCCTTGAAGTCTTGGGGAGGATCAAAGTACATATTGATTGGGAAAGACTAGTAGAGGTACTCCACCTGCACAGCTGTGAGGAAGCTATCCGCATGGGCTTCCACTTCCCAGTGCAGCTCCTTCTGGCTCACTCATGCTCCTGTGAGTAGTCCCTCACAGATGCTCTGTAAGTAAGCACAATAAACACATTGGTTTTCTAGGGGGAACTTTTGTGAAATTGAACTTTATTTTATTATCACGACATTGGATGAGGGTAGGCTTTGCCTAATTGCCCCTACTCACCCCAAAGAAAAGATTTCCCAACACCTTGTCTTAAAAAAATAAAAACACATAAATAACACAAAAAAGAAAAGAGTAAACAAACTATTCAGAATGTACTATAACAGTATTATAGTAAAAATGGTAGTGTTACATTGTATTTGTGTCTAGGATAGTCATTGTTTGTATCAGGAAATAGATCAGCCAATTTCAAAGAGTAACATATATAAGATTTCCCATTTGAAGGCCTTTGTCATTGTAGATAGATGAGCAAAATGAAGTGATTGCAGTTTGCACACTCCCTTTGCCAATGCTAAGGGAACATCCTGTCCTGTATCTCCTGGCAAGTGACAATGTTGTCAGCCTGTCCCTTTGTGCTCCTGTGCATTGTGAACTCCTTGGTAAAGTTGTCTCCTCTTTTATCACAAGGTCATTCCATTCTTCATATGCAGATGAGGATTGTGACTCTTTGGCTCTCTGTGACCCTCTGCAGAAGATGAATTATGAAGTTGACAGCCTGCCTGAAAGCTGTTTTGACAGCGGTCTGTCTACTCTGAGAGACAATGAGTGTGACTCCGAGGTGGACTACAAGCACCAGGGAGAATTTCAGAGTTTGCACAGAACAGAGGAGAGCCTTGGGGGCGATGCATCAGACACAGATGTAAGCCAGAAGCTATGATGCCATAAGACTTCCTTTGACTGAAATCTTCCATCATGTTTTATGGAATTCTGTCTTAACAGCACATAGCCTATGCTGTTAAGGTCATACATAGGAAGCTTATTCATTAGAATGGGTTTTCCCCCTAGCGTACTAGAGAGGAATCTCAAAGGTTTGCCTTGCAGAGGAAGTCTGCTTAGTAACCACACTAGCAGTACACTCAGCGAGCCACATACTGGTACTTTTCTTTGGTTTGTAATATATATATATGTAAAAGATTTGGTTTTTAATGGTTGATTTTTTTTTTTTTTGGACAGGTTCCAGATATAAGGGATGAAGAAGCATTTGATTCTGAAAGTGTGGCCTCTGTCTTACACTGGCAGCCCCAGGGCTCTGCTGGTGAGGGCGGCACTCTTAGTTCCTCCAGAAAGCCCATCTCAGCTCTTTCACCTCAGGTAGGTAGCTCCCAACACTCTTTTCTTTATGCTGTGTTACTTAAGAGGATAAATGGCCCTGTCATCACCCACCCGTGTGGCTATTTCCTTCTAGACAGACATGGTGGATAACACCTCCAAGGTCACATCTCAGAAGGCTTACAAGATTGTGCTGGCCGGCGACGCTGCAGTGGGAAAGTCCAGCTTCCTCATGCGTCTCTGCAAGAATGAGTTTCAGGGGAACACAAGCGCAACTCTAGGTACGGCTCTTACCCTGATAACCATAGAATTGGCATCTCCAGCTTGATTGTCTTTCTTTCAGTATTACATACACAGATTCACAGATCAAAATACCTGTGACTGAACTCATGTATATAGAGCCTGGGTGTGTATGTGTGCAGAGAATAATCTTTTATTTTGATTAAGATCTAACTTGAGAAAAACCTGACATGATGTAAATCTCTGTGGACCGTTGAATCAACACAAACCCTGCTTAGATGTAATAGATGATTTCATCCACCATGCATTTGTCAAGCCTTTTGAAGATAGCCTGCCTGGTATTTTAATGACGAAGGTACACAGTGAAGAACGCTAAATAAATCTGTAGCTTTAAGAAACTTTCACACCAGTCAAAATAAGTTGAACAAAATGAATCTTAAAAATGAAATACAGAAAAAGTGTATATTCCCATAAGTAGCTAGGGAGAACTTTCAGACACTTTGATTTTATGCTAAAAACTTTGTAATAAGCATGGCAAATTGGAGTTTAAGGTCAACATTGAGTCTGTATTTGTGTTTGTCTCTACGTGTCCACAAGAAAATGAGTTGAAGCAGTCATATTTTTCTCTGTTTTTTTTTCCTTCTTTGGTTTTTTTTTCACTCTTTCTTTTTCTCTGAGCCTTTTTTAAAAATTAGGTATTTTCCTTATTTGCATTTCAAATGCTATCCCAAAAGTCCCCCATACCCTCCTCCCCATACTCCCCTACCCACCCACTCCCACTTCTTGGCCTTGGTGTTCCCCTGTACTGAGGCATATAGAGTTTGCAAGACCAAAGGGCCTCTCTTCCCAATGATGGCTGTACACAATAGGTTTTGACCATGCTGGCTCACCCACTTATCTCCCAGGTACTCCCATATCCTTGCCTACCCAACTTCATATTCTCTCTCTTTCAAAAACAAAATACACATTAAAAAAGAAAGAAGGATATAAGGAAAGAAAAAATCTAAACAAAGAAGAAATAAGCCAAAAAAGAAAGAAAGAAAGAAAGAAAGAAAGAAAGAAAGAAAGAAAGAAAGAAAGAAGAAAGAAAGAAAGAAAGAAAAAAAATAGCAAGCCAAACCAAAAAGCTCCCTCCACCCAAACCATGGAGTTCAATTGTGTTGGTTTACTATACCTGGGCATGGGGCCTGCCCTAGTGTGTGGTTAATATACCCAGTAACATGGCATTGTAGAAAAAGGATTTTTCTTCTGTCAATAGGGTATCAATCCCATATATCTTCATTGTTAGGAGTAGGAGCCCTTGTCCAATTTTCCTCTCAGTCCTGGGATCTCATCTTGCCATTCATGCTAACGTAGTCTGCCATCTCATATGTTCATCAGTCCTGTTGTCTTTGGAAGACACAGACTCCTTGCAGTCATCCATCCAATCTGGCTCTTAGAATGTTTTTTGCCACCTCTTCCACATAGATGACTGAGCCTTGATCTCTGTAAGGACTGAGTGCTCCAAAATCTTTCACTTGTACCTTGTCCAGTTGTAAGTCTCTGTGCTAATTCTTATGTACTCTAAGAATAATCATCTCTGATGAGTGTAGCATAAGCACTTATTTTCTGGTGTAGCAATGTGTCATTAGGAGTCATTTTATTGCCTTTTTATAGCATGTTGAAATAATAAGAGCTAATAGGCATATAAGGGGAAATGTGGAATATATTGAGAGTGGGCTGGGTTAGCTCACTCAGGATCATCTTTTTATAGCTCTAACTATTTGCCTATGAATTTAATAAGTTCACTTTTTATAACAGCTAAGGAATATCCCAGTATATACATTACATCATTTTTATTATCTATCTCTCAGTTGATAGACATCTGGCCTGTTTCCAATTTCTATTTTAATTTCTAGTCTTATGATTAGAGCAGTAAAGATCATGGATGAGCAAGGATCTCTGTAGTAGAATGGACAGTGTTTTTGTTATGTGCCTAACAACTTTATAGCTGTATCTTGAAGTAGATCTAATCCCAGCTTCCTGTAGAACTACTACACTGATTTTTCATAATGGCCATACAAGTTTGTACTCCTTCAAGAATGAATGAGTGTTCACCTTTCCCTGTAACCTCACCAAAAATCGCTCTGTCATTTTTTTATCTTTATCATTCTGACTGGGTAAGATGAAATCACAAAGTAGTTCTTTTTTACTATTTCCAGATGACCAAAGATATTAGACATGTCTTTCAAATGTTCTCAGCCATTTTTGTGCTTAATCTTTTTTTCTTTTTTTTTTAAGTTGGATATTTTCTTCATTTACATTTCAAATGCTATCGCAAAAGTCCCCTATACCCTCCCCCCACCCTGCTACCCTACCCACTCACTCCCATTTCTTGGCTCTTGCTTTCCCCTGTACTAGGGCATATAAAGTTTGCTAGACCAAGGGTCCTCTCTTCCCAATGATGGCTGACTAGGCCATCTTCTGCTACATATGCAGCTAGAGACAAGAGTTCTGGTGGTACTGATTAGTTCATATTGTTGTTCCACCTATAGCTCTTGGGTTTAGCTCTTGGGTAGTTTCTCTAGCTCCTACATTGGGGGCCCTGTGTTCCATCCTATAGATGAGTGCTTCATCTTTCGAGAACTCTTAACTTCATTCTATATCCTGTATTTTAATTGGGTTACTTTCTTGATGTTCATTTTTTTTTAGCTCTTTATATATTCTAGATTTTAATCCTCTATCAGACATATCACTGGTAAGGATTTTTTTTTATCATTGTGTGGGTTAAAATGATAGTGTTCTTGCAGTACAGAAGCTTTTTATGAGGTCCTGTTTATTAATTGTTGGTTATAATGACTGTTTTATTGACGTATTGTTCAGAAAATCCTTTCCTGTGTCAGTGAGTTCAACCTTATTTCCCACTTACTCGCCTATCTATTTGAGGTATCTGGTCTTATATTAATCTCCTTAATTCATTTCTATCTGCATTTTGTACTGGGTGATAGTTTGGATCTATTATCATTCTTCTACATCAGTGGCTCTCAACTTTCTTCATGCTGCAACCTTTTAACACAGTTGACCATGTTGTGGTGACTGCAATTGTACATTTATTTTCCTTGTTACTTCTTAAATGTAATGTTGCTTCTGTTATGAATTGTAACGTAAATATCTGGTAAGCAGCATATTTGATGTATGATCCTGTGAAACTGTCATTTGACTCCCAAAGGAGTCATGGCCAACAGGTTAAGAATATATATATATATATATACACAAATTAGAGATATATAATATATATGTAAAATATATACATATCTACAAATAAAGTAAAAATAAATAAATATATTAAAATTTAGAAAGAAGAAAGTATATATAAAATAAAAATCTGTATTTTACCAAACTGGTAAAGTATAAACGAAATGAATGAATATTTTCATATCTATAACCTACCATACTTAAATCAAGATGAAATAAACAATTTAACAAGGCCTACAGCACTTAGAGAAATAGTAGCAGTAATTATAATCTCCCAAGCACAAACAGTGTAGGGCCATGTGGATTAAGCAAAGAATTCTATCAGATCTTTAAAGAACTAACACAGATACTGTTCAAATTATTCTGCAAAGTAGAAACTGAAGGAGCATTTTCCAATTCTTCTTACCACTATTATCCTGGTACCAAAGCTACATGAGGAACTAATAAAAGATGAAAATATTAGTATCATTGTTTTCAAATTCAAGTAATAATCAGTAGAAGGGGTTTGAAACACATCATTTGCTTTTCTTTATTGGAAGAGTTATTTAGACAATGAGAAATGAAACAAATTGATTGACCTCATCACAAGGGGCACATTTGTAAATTTATAATTCTCTGATAAACTCTGACATAATAAAACTGAAAAATCCACCTCATTTTAATTCATAAAGGAACTAAAATTGCTCTGGTTGCTAGAGATCCTGACATACATATGTATGTGTGTGTGATATACATAGCTACCTGCACACATATGTATATAAATATATATGTTTCAATGTATGTAGTGGTCACATATGAGCATCCATGTAAATGCACACACACACACACACACACACACACACACACACACACACATATATATATATATATATATATATATGTATATTTATGTATATATACACACAGACACATATATACATATACAATGTTATATGCATGCATATACTTAAAATATATAAAGAGAACACATATAACATATATATGTATGTGCATACACATACATAGTGTTGCATGCATACATATGGGTTTTGGTTTAACCATCCTGGAAAAAAGAACTGTGCTTTCTCTATTTTATAGAGCCACCCCTTCATTGAATCAGCCTGGCTTCAGATAGAGCATCTATATTTACACACATGTGATCTAAGTTATTTGAACCTCAGTCTTTGAAAGCCAAGTATATTTCTTTTTACTTTGGCTTTAGCTTTCCTATCATCTAAGTCACAAGCTTAGAGAATTACCTGTCTTTCTGTTTCAGGAGTTGATTTCCAAATGAAAACTCTGATTGTGGATGGTGAACAAACAGTTCTTCAGCTCTGGGATACAGCTGGGCAAGAGAGGCAAGTGCTTTTCATAATATTTTGGATTAAAAAAATACAAAGGCAAGCCTCATAGGGTTGGCTATACTATTGTTATTTGCAATATATTACTGTGTGTTAAGATATTGTATTTATAACTATAAGGTGTATATGTAATAATAAGGCTCATCTTCCCAATATCTACTTTCATATTTATGTGTTATTTGTATGAGAAGAAGGTGTTTGAACTTCACTGAGATGATGTTTCATTTGTACATCACACTTCACTGTGGAGAGGAGACAGCATTTCTGAATGCAGGGTACTTATTTTTGAAGCAGCAAATGATGGTTGAGGAGACTGTTAAATTTCCTTGATTGAGGGGAGTAATAATACCAGATAAGTGACGCACTCTGGTGATTCCACAGCTTAACATTTTTGCCCATAACCAGAAGTATGAAGCAAAAGTTTTAATCTTCTCTTGTTCTCTGTGGGTCAAAATTTATTCAAGTATGCAATGAACATTTGAGATTCCTGTGTCTGTGCCATGCTCTATTCATTGTATGAAGCTTTAGTGATGAACATAGTGAAATGATTCCTGCTCTTGGTCACTACAGATTTCACCGCATTGCTTTTCCCTTTTTTACCATTTGGAGATAGGTTACAGTCATGATACAACTTATTCCCAGGTTCCTCTCTATTGGCCCCTTAATAAATGATCTCCTTTCATGTAATAAATGAAACAAACACAAAACCCACTCTAGTTCTTTCAGAACACTATTATCCAGCATCAGAAGTTCTACCATTTGTATTTTGGGGTATACGTATAAACACGTGTACACGTGTGCATATGAGGGTCATATCACTCAATATCGGATTTCTTTTTCAGTCACCCTCTGCCTCCTTTTGAAGCAGCTTTGGTGTTCCACCTGTCTGGTAGCTAGTTCCTGGGGCTAATTTTGTTTTCATTATGCTTTTACCATTGTTGTGGCTAAAGTTTGGGGTTGGGAGACATTCTTGGGATTGTCTGGAGAAAGGATGGGCTTCTTCAGTGCTCTTAATGAAGTTTATCAGTAGTGTTTATTATTGGAATAGGTTATAGAAAATAAAATCCAAAGGCATAGTAGAGAAGAAGTGAACAGGAACGATGAGATGGATGGAAGGCAATGAAATTGTGTTTTATCTTTTCCAGATTTAGGAGTATTGCCAAGTCTTACTTCCGAAAAGCAGATGGTGTCTTACTGCTATACGATGTTACTTGTGAGAAAAGCTTTCTTAACGTCCGAGAATGGGTGGATATGGTTGAGGTAAGGAGTATAACGAAGAGATAGAAACCTATTCAAGGGAGGCATGAGCTGTCAAGAGATCCAGCTTTGTGCTGGATGACTAGGCGCTAGTGACCTCTGCAGCCTTATCTCCTCCCAGGGACTTTTCTGAAGTTGAAGATACTTCTTCAAGTAGCTTCTGAAAATAGCTTCTGGGCTCTTTGCTAAATAAAATATAGAAACCTTGTGTAAACAATTGGAAACACAGGTAACTAAGAAAGCAACTTTTACAAACAGGAAAATAGTAGAATTGGATGCACAGTATGGCAGGAATTTTATAAGCAGCTGAGATAGCACTGGAGTGTTAACAAGGGCTAAGATTGAAAGCTGACCTTGTTTTAGTTGTGATGTGGAATTTTCAGATATCACAGATATGTTAGAAATATGAATGGGCATTGGGGGACTTCAGTGTCAAGATGGCTATGTCTCCACTTAAGTACCTTTCATAACCACAGGAAGAATTTTTAAAAATAGGACATATACTAGGAAATGTTACTAACAAGCATATAAACAACAGGGTCCTATCTTGAAAATATAAATGAGTAGTAAATACAATTTCCTAAATAAGCACATCACCTGTATTTTAAACATATTAAATTAAGTGGCTAAAGACAAGTGCTGTTTGATCTCAAGTGTGCCTGTGTATTAATAGTCTCTTCTTTGACTACAGAATTAATGGAAGAGATATTGTGTGATTGGAATAATTCTTGGAGGTGAAACATAAGTATGACCTTTATTCTACCAGAGCATCAGTCACTATAAATTCAGTTGAAGTTACTCTCATTTCTGTAATATTTTGCTTGATAAAATTATCTATATATTATATTATTTCTACAACATCTTAAAAAATAAGACAGAAATAAGCAAATTTTACTTATGGGAACCCTGAGGCATAGAAAATATATGGCAAGTTCTTAATAGTATTATGTAGAGATGGAATGAATAGAACTCACAACCTTTTGTTTCAACATTGTCCATTACTGTGGCAAAGGACAAGAGTGAGTTACAAATGAATAGCAGTTGCCTTGATGAAACTAAAGGAAGCTTAAGGTGTGAGCAAGAGAGCTTCCTGCTATTGAATAGAATACAGTGGGCTGGAGCACAGAGTACTCTGGCAATCAGCTTATCATTAATATTTGGGACTTAGTCTCTGTTTTCTGGCTTTGTATATGCTGAAGAACATGCTCAGAAAATCGCAGTTAAAAAGGCCAGGGCAGCCAATGAGGAAAATGTCCTTCCTTTAAGTGAGGCAATGATTTGCTTACTATAAGTGAAATTTCCAGCCATCCATATCACTTTCTCATGGGATCTGAAAAGGATGAGCTCGTAGAGTTTTTATGACAGATAAGGCAGGTGTCAAACTGCATTTGGATCTCCCTGTAGAAAGGATGGCAAGAAAGAGCCTTCCCACAGGCCTGTTCTAAGGTGAAACATTGAAGTTATAACAGTCCCTATTAATTAGGTTAAAAGAAAGGGGGGGCACCATACTAGTGGCAGACATGGTAAAGACAGATGGCTAAAATAAAAATATAGTAAAGAAATGGCAAAACAAGAAGGAATGGGGGTTAAAGGGACAGAAGAGTAAAGAGAGTAGAGTTCAGGACTGTGATGAGGCAGCGAGACCAAGTGGCCTTCACAGAGTAAGCAGTGTTTAAGTCCATACTTGAAGGGACACTACATTCTGTTTCTAAGACGTTAGAATCTCATTTAGATACAGCTCCTTGGCTAGTGTTACTAATTGTCTTCACTGTGAATTCTGAGGAGATCACCAAAGAAGATAGTTCATGAGCATCTGAACATGTGGAGCAATAAGTATGGATGAGGGCCATGTACTATTTGCTGCCTTTTGCATGAAATACATTTATATGTCAGAAGTCAAAGATACAAAATCAAACACAGTCTTTTGTTTGGCCTATGTCTGATCCTGTATGAGGACCATACCAGACTGAGTGAGCCTGCCATTTAAGCATGTCAGTTTAATTCACATGTGTTTGTGGTAGGACTGCTGCTTATCCTAGCTGTGAACCTGAAACTTGTGTTTCTGTTCTGTCATATATAGTAACAGGACAAGATGAAATATGCCCTTGAGGTCTTCACCTCCAGATGTGAGCCTCTGACTCCTGTAAGGATTCTATTATCATGTGGAAGTCTGCACATAGTGATTGAGTGGTTTTGGAATCTATGACTTAAGAGGATTGATAGCTAGGAATATTTTTGCTTTGTTGTAAATTAGAGTAGTGTGTGTGATACCTTGAACACAGTTTTATTCTAGGATATATGAAGAATTATCTATACTTTGTCCATGGGATAAAACTGTTGATGTGGAGTGACCATTGTTTTAAGGAGACATTGTCACCTACATTCTGTGGACATCCCACCTGAACAGAATTCTGTGGTCATGCCATTGGGTCATGAAGTGATTATTTTGCACTGTGCACTGTGGATTGCACAGCTGGTTTTTCTCATATCATTTACCATTCCTATTATCCAGGAATGGAATATTTCCGATGTGGGGCAATATAGTCACTTTGGACCCAAATTGCAATATAGTCACTTTGGACCCATATCATCAGCTTTACAAATTCTTATTTCACCTCTTTGAATTTCATAATTCAGTTATAAATGGGGAAGTAGGGTGATTATGCTTCAAAGCATGTTGAGTTTTAAACATATTCTTGACTTTAAGCAATTTAATGTTTAAATGAGCACTAAGACACATACAATGAAAATAGCTATCAATTTTGTTCTATAACTGAAAATGATTAGGAATAGTAAATTTGGTGCCTTGAGACAATTGGACAATGACAGCTACTGGTACCATTGTTATAGCACCATACCATAGTTGGTTCAGTGTTTGATGTATTTCTACTTCTTTTCTTTCCTGGTAGGATGGAACCCACAGAACTATTCCTATCATGTTAGTAGGAAACAAGGCTGATCTTCGTGATGTTGATAATGCAGAGAAACAAAAGTTTATATCAGCATATCTTGGAGAAAAACTGGCCATGGTAAGATTTGGGACTTGTCCAAAATGAGCTCATTGTTTTCAGAATCAGGGGTCAAACACTTCAGCCTTTGAAAACCTGTACTTTGATAGGATATTTGACCTTCCTATCAATAGATTTCTCTAATTCTGCTTAACAGTAATTAGGTACTCATATGAAGGTCAGATGACCCCATCACTGTTTTCCTCGTGTTTGGATTTTGTGAAGATCAGGGAAATGTTTCCCACTTTTCTTGATAGATGCTGCTGTCTGTGGGAATTTATCTCTAGTACAGGAATCCTGTTGAAAACGAAGTTATTTTTAGAAGATATGATTGGCTGCAGAGAGTTGTCTTCCCAGTGATAGAAGTGTAGCAGTATATTTGCTGATGGAAAGCAATGTGAAGGCTTGGTTCTTTTCTCTAAGAATTGTGCTTAGTAGGAATTATCTAAAATTGTTTGCACCCCTGGATTTGTACAAAGAATGAGGCACACTCCTACTCTGAATGCTAACGTATACATTGTTAACCTGTTATTACTATCATTGTTCAAAGATTTGTGCTCTTGACTCTTCTGGATCATAGTAGGAAGCTGGGCAATAGAACCAAACAAGGTTGCCTGATGAAAATGTGATTTGATGATGATATTCACTTCTGTATCAAAACAAAGAGCCCATAGGGGCAAATAATTATGGGAAGGTAAAGAATTGTGTATTAAATAATAGTAAACGAAAGCTAAATGCAACAAACATAAAAACTAGTCACAGAAGATCAATACTATGGGCAAAACTTCATTACAGACTCAAACACACACACACATACACACACACACATACACACACAGACACACACACACAGACACACACACACAGACACACACACAGACACACACACACACACACACACACACACACCTGAACAAATCAAAGCTCACACTACTCCACTATTCTGTATTGCATTATATTGGAGTCTTCCTTCACTGAGTGTGTGTGTGTGTGTGTGTGTCTGTGTGTTTGTGTATTTTGCTTGTGTATAGGTGACAGTCTGGAAACAGTTATCATCTTGTGTATCTGACTGCTCTGGAGTCAGTTCTCAGCATGTGTAGTTGGCTGTGTTGGAGACAGTCATCAAATTATATGTTTACTATAGTGGAGTTACCCTACATTGTATATGTAGTCCAGTGTGTTGGAGACTGTGTCAGCCTGTGTAGTTCACTGTGTTGGAGTCAGCCTTTACTTTGTATAATCCAGTGTGTTGGGGATAATTGTCATACAGTGTAGTTCAGTTTTTGGAGACAGTTATACTGTTTATTACACTAGGTTAGAGATAGGCCTTACCCATATTTATTTCTTCATACTATGTTAGAAACAGTCCTGACTAAGTGTTGTTCACTGTATTAGAGATTCTTGTTGGTCTGTGTAGTTCACTGTGTTGTAAACAGTTATCACTTCTGTGTATTTCACTGTGCTGCAGATAGTTCCTTGTGAATTACATTGTGCTGAATAAAGTTATTACTCTGTGTATGACACCATGTTAGACAAATTCATCACACTGTGTAGCTCAATGTGTTACACCCAGTCCTCACCCCAGTGTATTACACTTTGATGGAGGCAGTCCTTACCTGTAGTAGCTGAGAAATCCCTCTGTGCTGAGAAATCCCTCTCTCTGTGTTGTATACCATGTTAGAAACAGTTCTCATGCCTATGTAGTTCATTGTTTTGTATAAAACCTTTACTTCTGTATACTTCATTGTGCTGAATACAATCTTTAACCCTATGCCTTATACTTTGTTGGTGATAGTTTTCACCTTGAGTCATTCACTGTGTTGCACATTGTGTAGGTGGCTGTTTTAGGAACAATTCATAAATGTGCACTTCACTGAGTTCAGCCATCCTCTCCTCTCCAGTTCCTTATGTTTGAGAAAGTACTTTTCTTCTATGTAGTTCATTGTGTTGGTGAAGCTCTTTATCCTGTGCCGTTAGCGGTTTTGGACACAGATCTTACTCTATGTACTTCACTCTACTGGAGACATTTCTTATCTTGTTTATTGCACTTGTTGGAAACAGCTCTCACCCATGAGACAATCCTCTACCTGCATTTTTTACTCTCAGGAGCAGTCTTTCAATCTACAAAGTCTATTCCTTTTGTTCTCAATGTGATCTTACATTTTTGGTTCACACACCAGGGGTTTTTCACTTAGCCTTTTTCAGACCTAGGATCTATGCTTGGCCTCTCCTAGCTACAGTCTGAGTTTTCACTTGCTCCCTTCTGCATCCTCTTACTTAATCCTGTCATTCTCCAGATTTACTTTACTTCTTCCTGTCAGCCCTGTCATACATAACCATCGCCAGTGCTGTTTCTACTACATATGCATTTGCGAATTGTATAGATTTTCCTGTCAGTTTGCTTATATAAACCTGGTGAACCTTTTCTTATTGCCAGCTTTTCTCTCTAGGTGCTACAGAGTAGTTGCCAAATCTTTCCCTTGAATTTTGTGTTAATATTGAATCTTCATCCAAGGCTATTGTATCTCTAATTGCCCTTTATTAAAAGAATTTGTCTTGATCTTGGTTTACAATAGCATACAAAAATAACTGTTGGAATTGCTTCAAGTACAAAATACTGTAAGGTTTTATGACAGGAAGACCTGGTAGATACTTTTCAGAATTAGAAACAACTTAATGATTACCAGTGAATCAAACCAAAAATAGTTTAAGTGAGATAAGGGCAACTTAGATATTAGAAGGGCAGGCGCGAGTGTCCTGAGATCTGTGGGGATTTAGGCCACTAGAGAAGAGATTTATGAGGTAAAGAATATGATCTAGGGTAAAACTGGAAGATTATCTCAACTCAAACAGTGTCCTATTGCACTTGAATATTATCTAAGCACCCTCTCAGAAGCAAAGGGGAGGGAGGATAGGGTGAAGAACTCAGGGAGGGAGGACCCAGAAGGGGGCAACATTTGTAAATAAATAAAAATAATTTAATAAGAAAAGAGAGTCATTTAAAGGTTATAAGCAGAGGAGTAACATAAGCAACTATACCTCGGCAACCACTGGGAGTTGTCTCTGGATGGGAACATTTCACTTCAGCAAAGTAGGAGCTCTGGTAAGAGAGGCTGAGAGTATGAAGGAGTAAGCCTTAGCCAGTGCACCAAGCAGACACATTCTTTTCCTCCTCATTGAGACCAGATATTGCTATGTAGTCAAGGTAATCCTAGTAGTTACAACTGATCTAATACTGCAAACACTCTTTTGATATTTATGTAATTCCTGAATGGCTACCTTAAACTGTCATTTTCATCTGTCTCAAATTATTTGAAGGAAATATATGTGCTTGACTATTATAAAGAAACATCCTCAAAATGAAATTTTGTTTTGTTTTTAATATAAAATAGAAATCTTTTGATTAGGAACTATTCCTAAAATAACTATGTGTAGACTTTTTGTTTGTCATTTGCTTATTTGTTTGTTAGAGGGTCTAATATATCAGGTTGAATTTGAATGGATATCTGCTTCTACCTTTCTAGTACTGGTATTCTAGGCAAGTTCTACTACATGTCAGAGTGATCTTGTGTTGTTTGTTGTTTATGAGTCTTGAAACTCTGGGACTTACTTTTCTTAGCTGTTACTTTTAGCATTCTTGATAGAAACACACACACACATACACACAGACACATTTACTGTCATTTTTTCAAAATAAGTTATTTTTCTGTGTAGCATTGACAGTCTTGAAACTCTATCTGAAGAACAGTGTAGCCTTGAAATCCTAGATCAGGCTGCCTTTGCCTCCCAAGTGCTGGTAGTTAAGGTGTATGCCACCATGCTTGGCTTAAAAAATGTTTTTAGTGAAATAACAAGTTTCAGAAAATTTTATCAAAGCCTTCACTGGATTGTGTATGCTTCTTTTCTACAGACCTATGGGGCATTATTCTGTGAAACAAGTGCCAAAGATGGCTCCAACGTGGTGGAAGCTGTTCTCCATCTTGCACGGTAAAGTTTTGTTATGTTTAGAAATCTCAGTTCAAATCAATTTTGACTTACTTAATGGATATGTCAAATTCCTTCATTATAGCACTCAGTTAAAATATCTGCTGCCAAACATAGCTCTGTCAGTCATGGTAAGGAAAGCAGTTCATGTGCTTATTATAAAATCTAATAATTTTGCATGTTCATTGTGAACATTGTCTAAATACTTTCCTACCAAACAAATGAGATGATGATATATAGTTGCAGTATTTTTAAACTTTCCTCAAAATAGCACCAAGAAAGGTAATAATTGACTAATAGAATCATCTCTTTAAACCAAAATATACACACAACAGTAATAACAATGGTTATTAATCTAACTAACTATATATTAGGACATTTTCCTGATCAAATAGAGTATAGAAAATCAAAATATCAAATTGCTTATCATACCAGTTGGAATCACTGTCAGAATTGTTCACTTTGTAATTATTAGAAGACGTCAGTCATGTCGAGAATATGTAGCATTTTATCATGTGGCTTAGAGTAAAAGTCATTAGAAGACTTGTATTTGTGCATGTCAGTTCTTCAGATGTTCTTAGACATGTCAGTACTATCTCCCTGATTTGTTTAGTGTGTGTTCTAGTTAGGTTTTTGTCAGCTTGACATAAGCTGTTGCTATTTGAGAAGAGGTAACTTTAATGGAGACAAGACTCCCATCAGATTGATCTGTGGACAAAACTCTGGGGCATGTCCTTCATTAATAATTGACTTGGTACCTGTATGTGTGCTACCACCTCAGGGCATTTGGTCCTGGGTTATATAAAAGAGCAGGCTGAGCAAGCCATGAAAAGAAAGCCAATAAGCTACATTCCTCCATTGCATCTGTTTTTGTTTCTGCCTCCAGGTTAGGTTCTGAATCCCATGATGAACTGGTGTGTGGAACTATAAGCTAAAATAAATTCTTTTCTTCCCACATTCCATTTGGTAATTGTGTCATAGTAATTGAAACCCCTACTAAGAGTATTAAGTGAAATATTCTGGGTCCACACACAGAATCTCTGGTCTACAGTCAGGGGAGGCTGTATATTATGCTGACAACTAAATTTGGATATGTCTCCTAGGAGGTACTTGATCTTAAGGCATGAAAGGGGCACAGAGAGGAGTTAAGGCTTGGTATTATGAGAAGTCAAGTGAGGCTATTGGTGAAGTTGCAGCCTCAGTTGCAGTCAAAACCCAGAGGTTGACAGGGTCCTAGAAGCTCAGTACCATGTAGCAGGGTCAGAGTCCCTGAAGAAAGCCAAGGAGAGTCTGTTGGTGAAAATGTAGTCCAGTTGCTGCAGAGATGCCAGTACCATGGGAGTGACCATCAAAAGAAGCAGTTTCAACATGCAACTGGCCTCTGAGCTATGCTGTGTGTCTACTCTCCATGGCACAGGAGTCCACATTTAGAGACATTGGAGTTTTAGAGAGACTGGATATTTTTGAGAAACTTTGAATTTTGAAATATGTGCTAAAGAGGCTTAGTTTTAAAAGTGTTTGAATTTTTTTAATTGGGAATTTATTTCATTTACATTTCCAAAGCTATCCCAAAAGTCCCCCACACGCTCCACGACCCACTTCCCCACCCACCCACTCCCACTTCTTGGCCCTGTCGTTCCCTTGTACTGAGGCATATAAAGTTTGCATGACCAATGAGCCTCTCTTTCCACTGATGGCCTGCTAGGCCATCTTCTGAATCATATGCAGCTAGAGACACGAGTTCCTGGGGGGTGTGGGGTACTGGTTAGTTCATATTGTTGTTCCACCTATAAGGTTGCAGATCCCTTTAGCTCCTTGGGTACTTTCTCTTGCTCCTCCATTGGGGGCCGTGTGATCCATCTAATAGCTGACTGTGAGCATCCACTTCTGTGCTTGCTAGGCCCTGGCACAGTCTCACAAGAGACAGCTATATCTGGGTCCTTTCAGCAAAATCTTGCTAGTGTATGCAATGGTGTCAGGGTTTGGAAGCTGATTATGGGATGGATCTCTGGATATGGCAATCTCTAGATGGTCCATCCTTTTGTCTCAGCTTCAAACTTTGTCTCTGTAACTCCTTCCATGGGTGTTTTGTTCCCAATTCTAAGAAGGGGCAAAGAGTCCACACTTTGGTCTTGGTTCTTCTTGAATTTCATGCATTTAGCAAATTGAATCTTATATCTTGGGTATTCTAAGTTTCTGGGCTAATATCCACTTATCAGTGAGTACATATTGTGTAAGTTCCTTTGTGATTGGGTTACCTCACTCAGGATGATGACCTCCATGTCCAACCATTTGTCTAGGGATTTCATAAATTCATTCTTTTTAATAGCTGAGTAGTATTCCATTGTGTAAATGTACCACATTTTCTGTATCCATTCCTCTGTTGAGGGGCATCTGGGTTCTTTCCAGCTTCTGGCTATTATAAATAAGGCTGCTATGAACATAGTGGAACATGTGTCCTTCTTACTGGTTGGAACATCTTCTGAATATATGCCCAGGAGAGGTATTGCGGAATCCTCTGGTAGTACTATGTCCAGTTTTCTGAGGAACTGCCAGACTGATTTCCAGAGTGGTTGTACAAGCTTGCAATCCCACCAACAATGGAGGAGTGTTCCTCAAGACTTTAGAATTTTAAAAAATGTTTTATATTGTTATACTAGTATTGACATTTTGGGGATAAATAAGAAAAGAACAGATAGGATGTTACAGTATTGAGTTTGCGTTTTAAGTTGACAAGGAGGCAACTGTCCTCCCTAGGCTGTGTTTTGTTTTGTTTTGTTTTGTTTTTGTTTTGTCAACTTGACAAAAGACTCTGTGCAGAGAACAGCGCAATCAAAACACCTTGTAAGCAAGCGTGTGGATCATTGTCTTGATTGGTGATTGAAGTGGGAGGGCACAGCCCACTGTGTGTGGTGCCAATCCTGGACAAGTGGTCCTGGATTGGATAAGAGAGTAGGTTGAGAAACCGTAGGAAGCAAGCCAGTAAGCAGTGTTTACCTGTGGCTTCTACTTCAGTTCTTGCTTCCAGGTTCCTCCCCTGGCTTCTTTGTATGGTGGACTATGGCGTGGAATTGTAAGCTAAAATAAACCCTTTCCTTTTCAAGTTACTCTTGGTCATTATGATGTTTTATAACAGCAATAGAAACTCTAAGACACTCTGCCCCTTATGGAAACATGACTTCTTGCTGTAATAAAGGAATTATGTATCTATCAAACCCCAAACACTCACAAAATCTAAGGACAGTAATGTCTAATTACAGACAAACAAGTACATAGTTTTCTTCATGCAGTTCTTTTTCTGGTCATTTTTAACTTATGTAAGAATCATTAGCATGGAAACAGACGTTTTAATTAGTGACTGGGGTTTATAGCACCTTTTAAATCATACTCCTACCAACAGAATGCTTGGAGTGTGGTCTTGGAAAAGATTACTACCTTGAATTGAAAAAAAAAAAAAAAAGAAAGAAAGAAAAGAAAAGAAACTGATAAGAAATAGGCCTCAGGTCTTCCAGAGGTCTGAGGAACATCTGTTTGTGGCAAAGAACAGAAGGTGCCCTGGGCTCAGACTAGGTGTCATTGAATAATTTCGGCATTAGCAACAACAGACCAGGGACTCCCACCTCAGTCAATGAAAACACCTGCTTAAAGGAAAACAGCATTGACATTACGTATAGCCTGGAATAGGGATATTTAAGTACAGTCTCTGAATATGTGGATTCTTGTTTTGTTTTGGCCAGAGCTAATGTTACATGTGGTAGATAGTAGCCATTTCCATACTTTTATCTATAAAGTCAATGAGGACTGTGTGCATTGACACCACTGGGAGCAGCAACTCTTTTGTCTAAACAAAATACATATACTGAAGGGGGCAATTTCAACAAAACAGTGTTTGCACTTAAGTCTTTGCAGGTAGTAGGCTTTAACTTTTTAAAATGATAGTCTTTATGTTGGTCTGGGTAGAGAAGATGCATCTTTGGGAGCACATATAGGTAGGAAAGAACCCACAGGTCTTACAGAATTGCTGGGCCAAGGCTTAGTAAGAGTCAGCATTGGCTCTTCCGGCCTGAACAGCACCTGGGTAGCTAGAGCGCAGGGTCGGCTGACACCCGCCAGCTACCCACGACACCCGCCACAGGATTGTGAGACTTCTGGTGAGTGGAACACAGCTTCTGCTCCAGTCCAATCACGCGGGACCTGAGACTGCTTTGGTTGGGGAGGCAGAAATCCGGCCTTAGTAGGGCCACAAGCCTCTTCCGGTCAGAACAGCACCGGTGTAGCTAGGGCGCAGGGTCGGCTGACACTCGCCAGCTACCCACAACACCCGCCACAGGATCTTAAGACTTCTGGTGAGTGGAACACAGCTTCTGCTCCAATTCAATTGTGCACGGGACCTGAGACTGCATTAGTTAGGGAAGCAGAAAACCGGCCTGAGTAGGGCCACAGGCCTCTTCCGGCCGGACCAGCACCAGGGTAGCTAGAGCACAGGGTCGGCTGACACCCGCCAGCTACCCACGACACCCGCCACAGGATTTTGAGACTTCGGGTGAGTGTAACACAGAGTCTGCTCCAATCTTTAAACAGTGACAACGATAACAACTAACCCCAGAGATTACCAGATGGCGAAAGGTAAACATAATAATCTTACTAACAGAAACCAAGACCACTCACCATCATCAGAACCCAGCACTCCCACTTCTCCCAGTCCAGGGCACCCCAACACACCGGAAAAGCTAGAAACGGATCTAAAAGCATATCTCATGATGATGGTAGAGGACATCAAGAAGGACTTTAATAACTCACTTAAAGAATTACAGGCGAACATGGCTAAAGAGTTACAAGTCCTTAAAGAAAAACAGGATAACACAATCAAACAGGTAGAAGTCCTTAAAGAAAAACAGGATAACACAATCAAACAGGTAGAAGTCCTTAAAGAAAAACAGGATAACACAATCAAACAGGTAGAAGTCCTTAAAGAAAAATAGGAAAACACATCCAAACAGATGATGGAAATGAACAAAACCATACTAGACCTAAAAAGTGAAGTAGACACAATAAAGAAAACCCAAAATGAGGCAACACTGGAGATAGAAAACCTAGGAAAGAAATCTGGAACCATAGATACGAGCATCAGCAACAGAATACAAGAGATGGAAGAGAGAATCTCAGGTGCAGAAGATTCCATAGAGAACATCGGCAAAACAATCAAGGAAAATGTAAAACGCAAAAAGATCCTAACTCAAAACATCCAAGAAATGCAGGACACAATGAGAAGACCAAACCTACGGATAATAGGAGTGGATGAGAATGAAGATTTTCAACTCAAAGGACCAGCAAACATTTTCAATAAAATTATAGGAGAAAACTTCCCAAACCTAAAGAAAGAGAAGCCCATGAATATACAAGAAGCCTACAGGAATCCAAATAGACTGGAACAGAAAAGAAATACCTCCCGACACATAATAATCAGAACAACAAATGCACTAAATAAAGATAGAATACTAAAAGCAGTAAGAGAAAAAGGCCAAGTAACATATAAAGGCAAGCCTATCAGAATTACACCAGATTTTTTACCAGAGACTATGAAAGCCAGAAGATCCTGGACAGATGTTATACAGACACTAAAAGAACACAAATTCCAGCCCAGGCTACTATACCCAGCCAAACTCTCAATTAACATAGATGGAGAAACCAAAGTATTCCACGACAAAACCAAATTCACATATTATCTCTCCACGAATCCAGCCCTTCAAAGGATAATAACAGGAAAAAAACCAATACAAGGATAGGAACCACGCCCTAGAAACAACAAGAAGGTAATCCCTCAACAAACCTAAAAGAAGACAGCCACAAGAACAGAATGCCAACTTTAACAACAAAAATAACAGGAAACAACAATTACTTTTCCTTAATATCTCTTAATATCAATGGACTCAACTCCCCGATAAAAAGACATAGACTAACAAACTGGCTACACAAACAAGACCCAACATTTTGCTGATTATAGGAAACTCATCTCAGAGAAAAAGATAGACACTACCTCAGAATGATAGGCTGGAAAACAATTTTCCAAGCAAATGGTATGAAGAAACAAGCTGGAGTAGCCATTCTAATATCTGATAAGATTGACTTCCAATCCAAACTCATCAAAAAAGACAGGGAGGGGCACTTCATACTCATCAAAGGTAAAATCCTCCAAGAGGAACTATCAATCCTGAATATTTATGCTCCAAATACAAAGGCAGCCACATTCATTAAAGAAACTTTAGTAAATCTCAATTCACACATTGCACCTCATACAATAGTGGGAGACTTCAACACACCACTTTCACCAATGGACAGATCATGGAAACAGAAACTAAACAGGGTCACAGTGAAACTAACAGAAGTTATGAATCAAATGGATCTGGCAGATATCTACAGAACATTCTATCCTAAAACAAAAGGATATACGTTCTTCTCAGCACCTCATGGTACCTTCTCCAAAATTGACCACATAATTGGTCACAAAACCGGCCTCAACAGATACAAAAATATTGAAATTGTCCCATGCATCCTATCAGATCACCATGGACTAAGGCTGATCTTCAATAACAAAATAAATAATAGAAATCCAACATTCACGTGGAAACTGAACAACACTCTTCTCAATGATACCTTGGTCAAGGAAGGAATAAAGAAAGAAATTAAGGACTTATTAGAGTTCAATGAAAATGAAGCCACAACATACCCAAACTTATGGGATGCAATGAAAGCATTTCTAAGAGGAAAACTCATAGCTCTGAGTGCCTCCAAAAAGAAACTAGAGAGAGCACACATTAGCAACTTGATAACACACCTAAAAGCACTAGAACAAAAGGAAGCAAACTCACCCAAGTGGGGTAGACGGCAGGAAATAATCAAACTCAGGGGCGAAATCAACCAAGTGGAAACAAGAAGAAATATTCAAAGTATCAACCAATCAAGGAGCTTGTTCTTTGAGAAAATCAACAAGATAGATAAACCCTTAGCCAGACTCACTAGAGGGCACAGGGAGAGCATCCTAATTAACAAAATCAGAAATGAAAAAGGAGACATAACAACAGATCCTGAAGACATCCAAAACACCATCAGATACTTCTACCAAAGGCTATACTCAACAAAACTGGAGAACCTGGATGAAATGGAGAAGTTCCTAGACAGATACCAGGTACCAAAGTTGAACCAAGATCAGGTTAATGATCTAAACAGCCCTATATCCCCCAAAGAAATAGAAGCAGTCATTAATAGTCTCCCAACCAAAAAAAGCCCAGGACCAGATGGGTTTAGTGCAGAGTTCTATCAGACCTTCAAAGAAGACCTAATCCCAGTTCTTCACAAACTATTCCACAAAATAGAAACAGAAGGTATTCTACCCAACTCATTCTATGAAGCCACAATTACTCTGATACCTAAACCACAAAAAGACCCAACAAAGATAGAAAACTTCAGACCAATATTCCTTATGAATATTGATGCAAAAATACTCGATAAAGTTCTTGCTAACCGAATCCAAGAACACATCAATACAATCATCCATCCTGACCAAGTAGGTTTCATCCCAGGGATGCAGGGATGGTTCAATATACGGAAATCCATCAACGTAATCCAGTATATAAACAAACTCTAAGACAAAAACCACATATTCATCTCGTTAGATGCAGAAAAAGCATTTGACAAGATCCAACACCCATTCATGACAAAAGTCTTGGAAAGATCAGGAATTCAAGGCCCATACCTAAACATGATAAAAGCAATCTACAGCAAACCAATAGCCAACATCAAAGTAAATGGTGAGAAGCATGAAGCAATCCCTCTAAAATTAGGGACTAGACAAGGCTGTCCACTTTCTCCATACCTATTCAACATTGTACTTGAAGTCCTAGCCAGAGCAATTCGACAACAAAAGGAGATCAAAGGGATACAAATTGGAAAAGATGAAGTCAAAATATCACTTTTTGCAGATGATATGATAGTATATATAAGTGACCCTAAAAATTCCACCAGAGAACTCCTAAACCTGATAAACAGCTTCGGTGAAGTAGCTGGATATAAAATTAACTCAAACAAATCAATGGCCTTTCTCTACACAAAGAATAAACAGGCCGAGAAAGAAATTAGGGAAACGACACCCTTCTCAATAGTCACAAATAATATAAAATATCTTGGCGTGACTCTAACTAAGGAAGTGAAAGATCTGTATAATAAAAACTTCAAGTCTCTGAAGAAAGAAATTAAAGAACATCTCAGAAGATGGAAAGATCTCCCATGCTCATGGATTGGCAGGATCAACATTGTAAAAATGGCTATCTTGCCAAAAGCAATCTACAGATTCAATGCAATCCCCATCAAAATTCCAACTCAATTCTTCAACGAATTACAAAGTGCAATCTGCAAATTCATCTGGAATAACAAGAAAACCTAGGATAGCAAAAACTCTCCTCAAGGATAAAAGAACCTCTGGTGGAATCACCATGCCAGACCTAAAGCTTTACTACAGAGCAATTGTGATAAAAACTGCATGGTACTGGTATAGTGACAGACAAATAGACCAATGGAATAGAACTGAAGACCCAGAAATGAACCCACACACCTACGGTCACTTGATCTTCGACAAGGGAGCTAAAAACATCCAGTGGAAGAAAGACAGCATTTTCAACAAATGGTGCTGGCACAACTGGTTGTTAACATGTAGAAGAATGCGAATCGATCCATTCCTATCTCCTTGTACTAAGGTCAAGTCTAAGTGGATCAAGGAACTTCACATAAAACCAGAGACACTGAAACTTATAGAGGAGAAAGTGGGGAAAAGCCTTGAAGATATGGGCACAGGGGAAAAATTCTTGAATAGAATAGCAATGGCTTGTGCTGTAAGATCGAGAATTGACAAGTGGGACCTCATGAAACTGCAAAGCTTCTGCAAGGCAAAAGACACCATCAATAAGACAAAGAAAACACCAACAGATTGGGAAAGGATCTTTACCTATCCTAAATCAGATAAGGGACTAATATCCAATATATATAAAGAACTCAAGAAGGTGGACTCCAGAAAGTCAAATAACCCCATTAAAAAATGGGGCTCAGAACTGAACAATGAATTCTCACCTGAAGAATACCGAATGGCAGAGAAGCACCTGAAAAAATGTTCAACATCCTTAATCATCAGGGAAATGCAAATCAAAACAACCCTGAGATTCCACCTCACACCAGTCAGAATGGCTAAGATCAAAATTTCAGGTGACAGCAGATGCTGCTGAGGATGTGGAGAAAGAGGAACACTCCTCCATTGTTGGTGGGATTGCAAGCTTGTACAACCACTCTGGAAATCAGTCTGGAGGTTCCTCAGAAAATTGGACATAGTACTACCGGAGGATCCAGCAATACCTCTCCTGGGCATATATCCAGATGATGTCCCAACTGGTAAGAAGGACACATGCTCCACTATGTTCATAGCAGCCCTATTTATAATAGCCAGAAGCTGGAAAGAACCCAGATGTCCCTCAACAGAGGAATGGATACAGAAATTATGGTACATTTACACAATGGAGTACTACTCAGCTATTAAAAAGAATGAATTTATGAAATTCCTAGCCAAATGGATGGACCTGGAGGGCATCATCTTGAGTGAGGTAACACAATCACAAAGGAACTCACACAATATGTATTCACTGATAAGTGGATATTAGCCCAAAACTTAGGCTACCCAAGATATAAGATACAATTTGCTAAACGCATGAAACTCAAGAAGAATGAAGACCAAAATGTGGACACTGTGCCCCTTCTTAGAATTGGGAACAAAACACCCATGGAAGGAGTTACAGAGACAAAATTTGGAGCTGTGACGAAAGGATGGACCATCTAGTGATTGCCATATCCAGGGATCCATCCCATAATCAGCTTCTAAATGCGGACACCATTGCATACACTAGCAAGATTTTGCTGAAAGGACCCATATATAGGTGTCTCTTGTGAGACTATGCAGGGGCCTAGCAAACACAGATGTGGATGCTCACAGTCAGCTATTGGATGTATCACAGGGCTCCCAATGGAGAAGCTAGAGAAAGTACCCAAGGAGTTAAAGGGATCTGCAACCCTATAGTTGGAACAACATGATGAATTAACCAGTACCCCGGAGCTCTTGTCTCTAGCTGCATATGTATGGAAAGATGGCCTAGTCGGCCATCAATGGAAAGAGAGGCCCATTGGACTTGCAAACTTTATATGCCCCAATATAGGGGAATGCCAGGGCCAAAAGAATGGGAATGGGTGGGTAGGGAAGTGGGGGGCGCTATGGGGGACTTTTGGGATAGCATTGGAAATGTAATTGAGGAAAATATGTAATAAAAAATATTAAAAATTAAAAAAAAAAGAGTCAGCATTGTCCTTTCACTTAGTTTCAACACTTGTGGGTGTTGTTATGATAACCAAGGCCTTTTTAATTTGGGAGCATTTCAGATTAGGATGCTTTGGATTTTTAAAATTAGGTATCCTTATCTAGTAAATATATGTAACATTCTCAAACATATAAAACGATTCTGGGCACAAGCATTCAAAGAATACGATTCTGTGCACAAGCATTCAAAGAAGAAATACAATCCATATATAGCAACAAGCTGCTGCCTACATACTGCAAGGGAATAGTAAAGTGAGCCTCAAAAGCTCAGTTTTAAAAAATGTTTTATCATCATTATCATCATTTACTATGTGTCATGCATGCATGCATAGGGGTGTGTGTGTGTGTGTGTGTGTTTGTGTGTGTGTGTGAATGTGAGTGTGAACATTGCACATGCCATGATGTACATGTGTGTAGTTGGCTCTCTCCTTTCACCTTTACCTGGATTCTGGGGATCAAACTGAAGATCTCAGGCTTGTGTGGAAGGTGTTTTTTCCTCTGTACCTATCACTGGCTGTATTATTCAGGGTTCTCTAGAGTCACAGAACTTATGGATAGTCTCTATATAGTAAAGGAATTTATTGATGATTTACAGTCTGCAGCCCAATTCCCAACAATGGTTCAGTAGTAGCTGTGAATGGAAGTCCAAGGATCTAGCAGTTACTCAGTCTCACACAGTAAGCAGGTGAAGGAACAAGAGCAAGACTCCCTTCTTCCAATGTCCTTATATTGTTTCCAACAGAAAGTGTAGCCCAGATTAAACGTGTGTTCTACCACACCTTTAATCCCGGATGACCTTCTGGAATCCATAGCCACTATCCCTCAAGATCTCCATACCAAGATCCAGATCAGAAACTTCTATCTCCAAGCCTCCAGATAAGGGTCACTGGTGATCCTTCCAATTCTGGATTGTAGTTCATTCCAAATATTGCCAAGTTGTCAACCAGGATAGCCACTACACTGGCTTTCAACATCTTTTCTTATATGGAACACTGTGTAGTCCTAGAGTTCTGATGTCATCCACACATCCCTGTTTTACTGTAGACATCTTTAGTCTGTAAAATGAAAACGAGGACTGGATATGATGGTCTCAAAGTTCTTTCCAGAGTTAGAAGTCTATATGTCTCTCTATAATAGCCTGCATTCTATTAAACAGTCTAGTAACCAGTGCTTAGCTGTCTTATGGGACCATAGTAAATCACATGATAAAGTATCTTAATCACATCCAAGCTATAGGCTAAAGTTGTTTTTATTTAGTGAAGATGGAAAGGCCATTGCTGTCTGTCAGTTCCTATGTGAGCTGCAGTGTAGTTTAGACACCACATTTTCTTACTTAGAACAACTAGTGTGCAAGGCTGGAAAAATTGTTCATTGGTTAGGAAAATTTGCTGCTCTTTCAGAGGACCTGGCTTCAGTTATTGGTATCCATATGGTGTTTAACAACTATTGATAACTCTACTTCTAGGGAATCTGATGGCCTTTTCTGGTCTCCACTGGTACCAGGCATATGGGTGAACAAACATATGCATGCAAAACACGTATTATAGAAATGTCTTTAAAAACAACTGGTGGGAAAAGACATTTTGATGGAAAGGTTATCTCAATCATGTGACAGTCAGGTCATAGCTGTTTTTGTACACTTTTAGGCTATTACAACAGGTTGACTTTTTATGAGTCACTGTCTTAGTAAGGGTTTTACTGCTGTGAACAGACACCATGACCAGGGCAAGTCTTATAAAAACAACATTTAATTGGGGCTGGCTTACAGGTTCAGAGGTTCAGTCCATTATCATCAAGGTGGGAGCATGGCAGTATCCAGGCAGGCATGGCAGGCAGAGCTGAGAGTTCTACATCTTCATCCAAAGGCTGCTAGTGGAAGACTGACTTCCAGGCAACTAGGGTGAGACTCTTAAGCCTATACCCACAGTGACACACCTATTCCTTCAAGGCCACACCTCCACAGGGTGCCACTCCATGGTCCAAGAATATACAAACCATCACATTCCACTCCCTGGCCCTCATAGACTTGTTCAAAAACATGAGTCTATGGGGCCCATACTTAAACATAGCATAATGCCAAATGTATATAGTCCAACTTTCAAAGTCCTCATAGTCTATAGCAGTCACAACAATGTTAAAAGTCCAAAGTTCAAGGGCTCTTCTGAGATTTGTCCAACTAATTAACTGTAATCCCCAAAGCAAGGCAGGAAACTAGCTGGGCAAACTCCAAACTCTGCATCTCCATGGCTGATGTCTAAGCAGCCTTCAGATCTCCACTCCCTTTTCATCTTTGTTGACTGCAACAAACTGCTTTCTCCTGGGCTGGTTCCACTCCCTGTTAGCAGCTTTCCTCAGCATGTATCCCATGGTTCTGAGTCTCCAAGGCAATTTCAATGTTACAGCTTCTTACTTCAGTGTCTGGCATTCCACTTGATCTTTTGGGCTCCTCCTAAGGGCTGGCATGACTTCTCCAGCTCTGCTCTCTGTATCACTCTAAGCTCAGGTTGATCCACTCCACTTCAGCTGCTGTTCTTGGTGATCATCCATGGTACTGACATCTCCAATACACTGGGGTGTTCCACTCCAACTAGGCTTCACCAATAGCCTCTTATAGGCTCTCTTCATGGTGCCAAGCCTCAAATCCTTTGCATGACCCCTTCAGTCCTGGGCCATCAACTACAGCTGAGGCTATGCCTTCTCCAGTGGCCTTCCATGACCTCTCACAGTGCGAAGCCTCAGCTGTTCTTCATGACCCCTTCATGCCTTCAAAACCAGTACTACCTGGGTGATGCTTACACATTACCAATTCCAGCTGCAATAAGAGGTACAACCTTGGCTATCTCTGGAACACAGCTTCTTTGTGCTCCCAGAAAATACTTCCCAGAAGATTTCACCTCAGTGATGCTGGTCTCTTCATAATCATTGCTAATTCCTTACCTCCAGCTAACCAGCATCAATTGTCCCAGTAGTTCCTTCCATTCTTAACTCTAGAGCCAGGGCCACATGGCTGAAGCTGCCGAGTTCTGCTGCTTACAGGAACTAGAACATGATCCCCTTGTACATTATCACTGGCTTTATGTTTTCTAAATCCTTCACTGCCTAAGCTTGGCTATCCTGGTTCTTGCTCTGTAGATTGACCTTGAATGCAGAGATCAGCATGCCTGTCTCATGGGATTAAAGGTGTGTACCACCATGCCTGGATCTGAATTCAGCTGGGTAGGATCTTGCCCCAAGGTCCCACTCCCTGAATCTGTTATTTCCTAGAACACAGGATTTTGCTCCATTTCACTTCCTGGTATGGCTTTAATACTCGAACCATGTATATATTATATTTTCCTTTCTAAGCTTGCTATGCTTGTTCAAACTTCTCTTTGTGAGACTTAACCAGAGAACAAACTCTCTGCTGGGCTTTTTTGAAACTTCCTTTGTCAATGCAATTAATGCAATCAATCCAAGTCTCTTCACCTTAGCTTCAGGCAGACTTTTCAGACAAGGGCAAAAAATAGCCACATTCTTCACCAAAATACCACAAAAACAGTCTTTATGCCACATACTGAAAGTCTTCTCATTCGAAATCTCTTGGGCCAGGTCAACACAGTTCAAATTACTTCCAGAAACAAAGTCCTCCAAATTCCTACTAGTATGACCCATTAAGCCCCATTTAAAGCATTCCACTGAGTTCCAAATCCAAAGTCCAAAAGTCCACATTCTTTCAAATAAAAGCATGGTCAGGCCTATCACAGCAATACCCCACTCCTGGTACCAACTTCTGTCTTAGGGATTTACTGCTGTGAACAGACACCATGACCAAGGCAAGTCTTATAAAAACAACATTAAATTGGGGCTGGCTTACAGGTTCAGAGGTTCAGTCCATTATCATCAAGGTGGGAGCATGGCAGTATCCAGAGAGACATGGCACAGGCAGAGCTGAGAGTTCTACATCTTCATCCAAAGGCTGCTAGTGGAAGACTGAGTTCCAGGCAACTGGGGCGAGAGTCTTAAGCCCACACCCACAGTGGCACACCTATTCCAACCAGGTCACACCTATTCATCAAGGCCACACCTCCACAGGGTGCCACTCCCTGGTCTAAGAATAAACAAACCGTCACAGTCACTTACTGGAGTTTTTCATTGCTAAGTTTTATTGCATTATGTCCTGTCTTCACTTCTAGTTTTATTTTCAGAGTGTCCTTAACATAGCATATACCTGCATTTTTACAGTTAGTTCCGTTTTATTACTTTAAGTCTCAGTTAATTGCTAGCTCTTTTTTTTTTAATGGATATTTTCTTTATTTACATTTTAAATGTTTTCCCCTTTTCTGGTTTCACCTCCAGAACCCCCCATCCCATTCCCCTCCATTTGCTTCTATGAGGGTGTCTCCCACCCACCCACTCCCATCTCCCTGCCCTGGCATTCCCCTGCACTGAGGTATAGAACCTTCACAGGACCAAGGGCCTCTCCTCCTATTAATGCCTGACAATGCTGTCCTCTGCTACATATAAAGCTGGGTCCATGGATCCCTCCATGGGTACTCTTTGGTTGGTGGTTTAGTTCCTGGGAGCTCTGGGCGGTCTTGTTGGTTGATATTGTTGTTCTTCCTCTATGGGGTTGCAAACCCCTTCAGCTCCTTCAGTCATTTCTCTAACTCCTCCATTGGGGCCTCATGCTTAGCCCAATGGTTGGCTGTGAGCATCCACCTCTGTATTGAAGACCAGCTTTGAATTTAACATTGTTTAATAACATTAAATATATAACTTGGAGCCTTAATATAGAGGTGCAGCTAAAAGACTAGTCATGCAGGTGGATCTTGACTTGACTTGACTTGGCTTGGCTTCCAGAGAACTGTTGATTTGATGGGCATTTTTATGTCTGCTGAAACTATCCTTAACTCTCTCCTGCTCTTGAATTGGACTGAGTGTTACAATTTCCTACTTGGAGGCAAATGTTTGTGCTCAGACTTCCTCCATCACCCAATTACTCTACATTCTTTAGTCACTGTACATGGGTTCATTTGATTTCCTGATCTTGCTTTTCAGTTGTTTTTCTCGAAGAGCTGGCCTGGACTTTGTGTGGGCTGCACATGCTTTCAACCACTGAGATACACCCTAGCCCTAGAATAATCTTTATAATGAGAACTGCACTTTCTGGTTTGGCTCTTAGTCCCCACCTTGCACTTTCTGTAAAGTATAAAGTCCAGGCTGCTCCCATGTGGCTAAAGATCTGCATGGCCTTGCTTCACCTACCTCTCTACTTGAATCCATTTTTTTGAAAATTGAATAATAAATTGTAGACACAGCAACCTTTGTGTCTAGTAATGTCCAAATTCTTTTAGGCCTTGCTTAGCCTTTGGGAATGCTGTTGCTGAATCTTGGATTCCCCTGCTGAAATGACAGCAGATGAATATCACTTCTTTTTTTTATTATTAATTTAATACTTTTAGAGAATATCATACTTGAATTCTATATTTACCTTATTTCTATCATTCCATATCCTGGATTCAACTCCTTTTATGTCTTCCTGTCACCCTTTCAAATGTATGACTCCCTTAGTTTTTTTTTTTTTTTTACACATATACTTGTACACAGGGACACACACACATGCATGCATGCACACATCTCTACTGAGCTTCCTTACTGTTGTTTATTTGTAGATATATTTAGAATTGACCACATTGGGTTGAATAAGCTATAATAGACCTTGAGATGAAGAGCTACAGGCAACCCATGGCTTCTGAGAAAAAGGAAACCTTGATTCATTTAAGAGGTTGTTTTAGTTAATTTTCTATTGCTGTGATAAAGCACCATAACAAAGGTATTTCATAGAAGGAAGAGTTTTGGGTCCAGTATCATTACAACAGAAATGTATAGCAGCAGTCAGTCAGGCATGGAGATAGGAGATGGAAACAGAGGTGAGGAAGCCCTTGGATTAGGTAGATATATCTCTTTAGGTATATCTAAAACGATAAATCTTAAACAGGAACCAGAGAGCAAACATGAAATGGTACCTAGGTTTTGAAACCTCAAAGTCTGCTCTGAGTGATATCCTCCAGCAAGGTCAAATCTCTGTTCAATCCCCAGTCTACCAACTAGGAACCAACTCTTCAAATGCTTGAGAATATGGGGGACATTTAATTAGAACAGTCACAGAAGTTCTTCCATTGTCAGCTTCCCCTAGAAGCACCTTGGTTCCTACAAGACATTGTACATGAGTATTAGATATATATTTATGACCATGCAATTATTTATCTCAGTATCTATCTCTTCCTCGGAGCTTTGAAGCTGACAGCCTATTATTTCAGCACAGATGGAACATAGTTTTATGATAGAATGACCAAGGCTTTGCATTTGGAAACTGTGTCAGTTTTCTATTGGCACTGTAATTAATTTCCACAGGTAAGTAAACAAGTAGCTTCCTTTTGATGTAATTGTTTTCTCCATTTCCCAGGGAAGTGAAGAAAAGGACAGAGGATGACGACAGCAGATCTATCACCAGTCTGGCTGGGTCTACTTCTAAAAAGTCACTGCAGATGAAGAACTGTTGCAATGGCTAAAGCCCAGCTGTTCTATGTTCACAAAGTCCTTGCTTCCAGATTACTGATTGTGGGACCCTGGCTCTCCATGAAGCAGTGCATAATATGACACTGGGATCTGAGGAATCACAGCCTGGCTAATTGCACTGCTCTTTCCCATTCTCAGCAACCTGAAGCTTGCTTTGTTCTATCTCAGTGAGCTATTTGGGATGGCTGGCCCTATAGATCACTAAGAGAAAATGTGTTAATGTTTTTAATATGATATGGTAAAATAAAATAACATTTCTCAGATCAAAGCTATTGAGAAACCACTTATAAAACTGCTTTATGAGAAAACCTGTAGTTTGTAGTTATCCTGTGACAGTGTTTACTTAAAATTTTGGACAAAAGAGTATAATACTTTATTTGTATTATGGAAGTCAGTGGTTTAAAACAGAGAATTAGGCAACTGGCAGTTTATTATATATCACAGTTTTAAACCATGGTTGGTGTAAGGTAGCATGAATGGTTTCATTTGGCACCTCAGCTTTGCTCTTACCTAGCCTGATACCATGGTGCCTATCCAGACCACATTACAGTGTTCCCTTCTGGAAAACAAGGAAGTTGTTCTCTAGGGCCTTTCAGATTCTGTAGCATCTTAAGAAGGGGGAAGGGTGCAGTGTTCCACAGTCATGAAGGACCACTGTGAAGTCTACCTTTTGATATTGAGGAATTGGGTTTTGATATTGAGGAATTTCTGAAGGAAGAATAGAAATTGTTTGAGAAAACAGAAATATTTTAGACTCTAGTGAAAATAAAAACCACTCTTCATGAAAAAAGAAGGTAAGCTTGAGAAATGTATGTAACAAAAAATACAAGAGAACTTGTGAAGTCTGTAGCTTAAATCACTAAGTGAAAATTTTAGTAAAGATGTGTATAATACATATTACTGAAAGAACTATGCCACCAACATGTATCTCACATAGTGACTGCCAGAGGCTGTGGGAAGAAGGGAGTTGGCACTAATGGTCAGGGGTCATGTGCCTTCTTAGGAGGATGGTCACAGTCTCATGGAATCAGCCTGGCAGTAGTCGTGATAAAAGCCACCAAACTCAGTATTTGAAAAGGATAAGTGTTATGAATGTGAATTGTGTTTCATGGAAAATATAATGGTAACTGAAGTAACAATACTTTGCCAAATGAATATATTATTGCTATTTCACACTGTCCTGTGGTTTAACATGTTATCTGTAGAATAATGACAGTCTGTCAGTGCCTAACTTCAAACATTAACTTCCTCCTTGATGAACAATGTAAGATTGTTATTAAGCATAGCTTTGGAATGTGCTGCATTTAAAAGAGGACCAGTCTTTAAAACTTTGAGTCTGTCCTTTAGATAGTGACTAAAGGACACTATCCTTACTAGTGTGACTGCTCCTCACTGGTTTTGTTTTTCTCCTGGAACCTGCAGTGCCTCCTGACCAAAATGTCTTCCAAGAGCCAGAAGTTTCACTATCTGACTCAGGATGGGCCGACAAAAACATGTTTCTAGTGGCATGAACCATTTAGATTATTCTTAGTAAGAGACTCAGATACCTTGGTTCATATAGATCTAGGCTTTGAATAGCTTACCCAGAACATAAATAATCACTGTTACTTATGTAAGTTGTATAGTATATGTTCAAGAATTCTTTTTGTTGAGCTAAAATAGTTGCTTGGGTTAGTGAGGTGTCTCAGGAAGTACAAGTACTTGTTGCACAAGCTTGCCAACTCCAGATTGGTGCCTGACCCCACAGTGGAAGAGCAGAACTGACTCCTGAAAGTGGTTCTCTAACCTTCATATGTGTGTTCTAGTGAAAAAATGATATGTCCACACACATAGAGTAGTAGATATTTTTTAATAACCCTTTCTTTAAACAAACCCTTCTGTACTTTTATGTTTGTCATTAAACTTTAAATTGTTTGAGCTTCATTATATTTTTTTAATAGATGGGAATTGACTAGATACATTTATACACAAAAGTCACATACCTTATCCGTATGGAAATACTCTAGGGTCTTAACAAGAAAATTGAGTCTTCAGTAACTACATATGAATTGCTATTTTGTGGTTAATGGTTTCTAGCTTCAGCTGAAAGGTTACTGATTAAAAAGAATACATTGATTGTGAGAAATGGCCAGAGAAATTGACACAGGTTGAGGTGGTGGTCATTTTGTAATATATGTCACAGTTAGAAGTTTGCCATTAGTCTCACCTTCAGGAGTGGGTTTCCAAGACAAGGCTGAGTCTTATACATTGATGGATTGCACTCACCAAACAGACTCTGTTAGCATGTGGCTAGCCTGCTCTCTTTATTTATTTTCCCCAAAGTCCTTTTGTCTTCTATTCTCTGTAACCAAGGGTGTATTATTAATGCAGATGTTCTGCCTGGGGTTTTGCCTCTAGTTGAGGGGCCAGAACAGCTGTGTTTACCAGAAAGTTGTCTAGGTGACGTGACCAAAAAGCTGACATACTTAGTTGTCTGAATATAAAATATTCAAATTAAAGACTACTATCTCTACGTAACAAACTTGTTTAAGGAAAAGCTAATTCAAACTATTTTTATCTGATTTGTTGGGAGACTGTTTTGATTTCTCGAAAGTGTTCTCAAATATAAATTATATTTTAAGTAAAGACAAAATGTTTTCAGCTTAAGCTTACTTATATATATTCACACATTTCTCACAAATAATGTATTTTGTATTCATTTTTCCTTAGACAACTTTTAAAAACCCAACGATGCTATATCTTCCTTTTAAATACTCTCTAGCACATTGGATAATGTATTAATTATGAAAAATAATGTTGGAGAGGCAGGCATTTTTTTCACTGTTAACTTCTAGGCCTGTTAATTTTTATAATTTATTTTTCTTCTTGCTGCTTTATACAATGTTATATAACATTTAACTATTTAATACTAAGTGTGATTTGAATAAATAAAACTGTCCTTCCTCCTCTAAAGTTAAAATTGAGGTTAAGGGTAAAGGCTTATTTTCATATTTATATAGTGGTTAGACTCAGAATATTGTTTTTGTAGGTTTTTGTTGTATATATGTATAAGAAATTCAGTGTGTATATGACAGGTAGGCAACTGGGAACTGAGTCACTGTTATGTATATGATTTGGGTTTATATGTTTTACATTTTTCACACTTTAAGCTGTATTTCATCCTACTGTTTATATCTTTTCAAACAATTGAAATACCATAAAATATAAATGCATAACAATGAAACTATTCCAAGGAACTACAGAATCTGTGCCTTAAAAAATACAATAAAGTGCTCTTCTTTTGGCCCCTGGGCAGTTTCTTGAGCTTTTCTGTGGGTGTTGTGAAGCTGCTGATTCCACAGTGTCTGCAGGAGACAGTGTTCCTTCAGCACTTGTGTTTTCTGGTCATGCCATTCTAGCAGTGGGAGAAAAGGATGAATGAATGTGTTCATTAGGTACCTCAGCACAGGGCAGCAGGGAGAGCATTGAGGAAACTGGAAGACCAATAGTAGCACTTGGTCTTTTTAATAACTTTTTAAAATAACATTGCTAGATATGATATAGCCATTCTTAGCTTTTATTCCCTTCTTTTTACCAGTACCCCCAGAACTGTGTCTCTAGTTGCATATGTAGCAGAGGATGGCCTAGGCAGCCATCAATGGGAGGAAAGGCCTTTGGTCTTGCAAAGATCATATGCCCCAGAACAGGGGAATGCCAGGGCCAGGAAGTGGGAGTGTGTGGGTTGGGGAGCAGGGTGGAGGGATGGTGTAGGGGACTTTCAGGATAGCAATTGAAATGTAAGTGAAGAAAATATCTAATAAAAAATTAAAAAAAGAATTTCATATATTGCACTGTACTTACATTTCAGCTTCATCTCTCTTCTTTTCCCATGTCCTTTCCGCTTCATGACAACTTTTATGAATTCTTTTACTGTAATTATATTTACACACACACACACATACACACACACACACTCTCACACTCACACTGCTGCTGAATCTGTGCACTATTGCTTCTCTGTACACACATTTTTAGGGATGAACAGTCGATATTGGCTAACCTTTCAGGATACTTATTCCTTAAAAAACAACATGTCATAATGGCCACAGTTATGGGCTCTGCAGTCAGCTTGCTTGGCCTCATACTCTAGTAGAGTAACTGAGCAAGGAACAGGGCATCTAAATGCCAGAGGTTGTTTGTTTGCTTGCTTGTTTGTTTGTTTTTATCAGTGAAATATGCATGACAGCAGACACTTCTCATGGAGTTTTCATGAGAACTAAGTGAATTCATGTCTGTAATGGTTTGGAATTGTCCCTGGTGCATTTATCGCCCTCAGTTTAAAACTTTAAGCATCATTTCTTATTCTGATTTAGGACAAGAGGTTCTGCAGCAGCAAATAATTAAACTTGTAAGTTTTCTGGATAGCTTAAGAAATGAAGCATAGAGCCGGGCGTGGTGGTGCACGCCTTTAATCCCAGCACTCGGGAGGCAGAGGCAGGCGGATTTCTGAGTTCGAGGCCAGCCTGGTCTACAGAGTGAGTTCCAGGACAGCCAGGGCTATACAGAGAAACCCTGTCTCAACCCCCCCCCCACCAAAAAAAAAAGAAGCATACAGGAGAATATCTCTTCTATAATTGATTGTCTCTGGCATGCATTCTTGTTGTTTCAAATGACTCAAATTTGGGGTATTGTGTACTCTAGGATATGATATAAGAAGGAGTTGATGAGGAGGAGATGATTAGAGGAAAGTGAAGGTTTGAAAATCAGAAAAGGATCAAGACTGAGGTCAGATTGTCACTAACCAGTGACTGGTAGAACCAGTAGTGAAGGGATGAAAAAAAAATGAGGGCGCTTTAGCTGAGACCTCAAATCTGTAAGTCAGTAAAAGCGCTGGTACATGATGGGCTTTACTAAGTAGAAAGTAGCCTTTATGTTTATACTACATGAGATATTCAAAATTCCACCAAGGAGTAAATTCTCAGGGACGTATGCCATTCACAAGCTTTGAAATAATAATTTCCATTTCTGAATTTTATTTTAAGCTATATTTTCCTATCTGAAAAATAAAAAGGGAGTAATAAATAATTGTGATTTCAGGGTAAAAATCTTTCATGGGCAAAATTCTAGGAATACCATCTTTTAATTTTCTGCAGAACTTTTCTTTTATGTGTTAGTTTTTTTTTAATTTGTTTCATAATTTTCTAAAGAGTGATAATATAAGTAAAAGTCTTTTAACTGTGACTACTCTGACAGTCCATTAGCCTCATTGAGAGGGAAAAAAATGGACAGAAGACCTTTCTGTTTTAAAATATCACATTTGAGCTTCATATTGTAGAAAGGAATCTATATGTCCCTAATGATGAGCCTGTTCTGAGTTACCTTTTAACAAGTGAAGAAGAGTGAAGGACTTACCGCCATTGTTATCTGTGAAACTTCCGCTACTCAGAGAGAAACAATAATGAGGAAAAGTACAAAGGTTATTGAGGGAAGCCCCATGGATCTGAGAGCAGAATGACTACCCATCCAAAGGAAAGGATCAGACTCTAAAGTGTCTGGCTGCCTTTCCATATTGTTGCTTCTCTGAATAAAGGTGAGATGGAAGACAGGTCTTTAGGATGTTAGTCTTCTGCCTTCTCAAACTGATCATTCTTTGAGTAGAGCAAAAATTAAGGACTAAATATCTCTTTCTGTTTACTGGATCCATAGAGAGATATACAAACATATAAACATACAAAGGAGATTTATGACATTGCCTCATGGCTTGTTTTAAGTAGTTCAACAATGGCTGTCTACCAACAGAAATTTTCATTATCCAGTCCTTGTTCTGTCTGTGAGGTGGATCTCTCAGCTAGTCTTCAATTTATGCTGGAATTCTGAGGAAGTAGGATTTAATGCTGGTGAGAGAATGGAGTTGTTAACAAGAGGGAGAAAAAGCAAGCAAAAAGTAGAAATTTTCTCCTCCTATATCCTTAATATAGACCTTTCTGCCACAGGAAGATGGAGCCTAAATTAAAGGTGGATCAATTTTCCACCTAAAAATATTTGGATCAAAGGTGGATTGCTCTTCCTACCTCAAAATATTTGGATTAAAGGTGCAATTTTCCACCTCAAAAGATCTAAATTAAAATTGAGTCTTTCCACTTCAAGTGATTTAATTAAGAAAATATCCTTCACAGTTAAACCTAGCCACTTGGGTTTTAGTTTATTCCAGATGTTAGCCATCACTTGAATATATTTCTAAATGTAACTTACTCAACTTGTATAATGTTAACTGTATGTATGTTTTCACTGCTATTAGGCATTGGATAATAAATTGCTATGTTATTCCCTAAAGAAGGAAATTTCCTTCTAACTTAAGCATTAATTACTGCCTGTAGTACTTTGTGTAGTGTTAAGGTATTGTGGAGTTCCCTCTGTCCAGTTTTTCATGTCTACTGGTGATGTTCTTGTTCAGCTTACATTTTAGGCAGTTACATTGGTGATACTTATAGGTGTAGCTTCTGATATCACAAAGAGACAAAGTCTCACAGCAAACAACCTGATCCTTTCTGGCTCTTTCAATTTTTCCCCACTCCTCTGTAATATTCCCTGAGCCTAAAGTATGGGAGTATTTATAGATGTATCTACTAGGACTGGGCTCTGCAACTCTGCATTTTGATGGTTTGTGCTATTCTTCAGTGGTATCTATCTGTTGAAAAGTGGTGCAGTGTGGATACATTGGGAATAGTGACAAATACTTAGAATGTAGTTAGGGATTATGCTGGTTTAGTTAATTAATACTTGTAGCTTTTCTAATATCTATGACTTCAATAACACTGAGTAGTTAATTAAGTACCAGTACCAGGCATGGCTTCCTGATTGTGGGACATGTATTTCTTAATCACTGTTCTATTGCTGTGAAATGACACTCTCAAGCACTAACTACAATTCTTATAAAACAATTTATTTGAGACTTGGTTACACAGTCAGAGGTTTAACCCATTGTCATCATGGTGGGAAACATGGTGAAACACAGGCAGACATGATGCTGGGGAAGTCATTGAGACTCCTTTTTTTTTTTTGGTTAATTATTTACATATCAAATGTTATCCTCCTACCTGGTTTCCCCTCTGTAAACCCGCTATTGCATCCCCTTCACCCTGCTTCTATGAGGGTGCTCCCACAACCCCCATCTCCCAGTATTCACCTACCCTGGGGCATTGAGCCTCTACAAAACCAAGGTCCTTCACTCCCACTGATGTCAGATAATGCCATCCTCTTCTACATATGCAGTTGGAGCCATAGGTGTCTCCATGTGTACTCTTTGGTTGGTGGTTTAGCCCCTGGGAGCTCTGGGGAGGGGGGTTGTCTGGTTGGTTGATATTGTTGTTCTTTCTATGAGGTTGCACACCCCTTCAGCTCCTTCCATCCTTTCTCTAACTCCTCCATTGGGGTCCACATGCTCAGTCTGATGGTTGGCTTCAAGCATCCACATCTGTATTTGCCAGGCTCTGTGAGAGCCTCTCAGGGGACAGCTATACCAGGCTCCTGTCAGCAAGCACTTATTGGCATCAGCAATAGTGTCTGGGTTTGGTGTCTGCAGATGGGATAGATTCCTAGGTGAGGCAGTCTCTGGATTGCCTTTCCTTCAGTCTCTGTTCCACTCTGTCCCTGCATTTCCATTAGACAGGAGAATTTTGGGGGTAATATTTTTGAGATGGATGTGTGGCCTCATCCCTCAACAGGGAGCCATGCCTATCCTCTGTATATGGTCTCTACATGGTCTCTCTCCCCTTTGTTGGGTATTTCAGCTAATGTCATTCCTGTTGGGTACTGGGAACCTCTTGCTTTCCTGGCATCTGGGACTGTCAGGTGGCTACTCCAATTTCCCCATCCCCTCTGGCTAACCACCTCCATTCAATTTCTGGATCCTGTATATTTCTCCTCCATTTCCTCACAAACCTGATCCTGCCCCCTTTTGCATCACCCTTCTTTCCCTCCCTGGTTCCTCCCTCCTTTTTCTCCCATGATTATTTTGTTCCCCTTTCTAAGTAGAACTGAAGCATCCACACTTTGATCTTCCTTCTTCTTGAGCTTCAGATGGTCTGTGAGTTGTATGGTGGGTTTCTGAGCTTTTTTCCTGATATCCATTGATCAGTGAGTACATAACATGTTCATTCTTTTGTGACTGGGTTATCTCATTGAGGATGATATTTTAAGTTCCATCCATTTTCCTAAGAATTTCATGAAGTCATTGTTTTTAATAGCTGAGTAGTACTCCATTGTGTAAATGTACCACATTTTCTGTATCCAGTCCTCTGTTGAAGGACATCTGGGTTGTTTCCAGCTTCTGACTAGTGTAAATAAGGCTGCTATGAACATAGTGGAGCATGTGTCCTTATTACATGTTGGATCATCTTCTGGGTATATGCCCAGGAGTCGGATAGCTGAGTCCTCAGGTAGTACTATGCCAAGGGACTCCGGTGGAGCCAGCTTGAGGCAGTAATGCCAAAAAGCTGCTCATGAGAAATGAATTCCTAGGACTCTTCTCCTGGAGGTCTGACGAAAGTCAACCCTCCAGTTTGGATCAGTTTGACAGGTGTAAAGCCTGGAAGCTGTTCTTGAGGATCAGAGTTCCATGGTAATTCCCCTCCCGGAGATTTGGCATTTTCTCCTGAACCCATAATAATCAAATTCCCACCGCATTAGTCTAATGTATAGACTCACGTGCACTTTATTAAGCATTACCTTATAGTAAATGCCTTTTAAGATTTTATTCTAACATAGCTAAAGCCTTTTCCCAGTGTTCTTAGATTCCAGATAGCAGCAAAGAGTTTAACCTATTCAGTAACTAATTTAGCTCTACCATAAAACAATAAAAGCACTAGCCATTATCTCAGTTATCTGCAAAAAGAGACTAAAAGTCTCACTGAGATAGAAATATTTACTATAAACTACATTCCACACCAGAGCAAGTTGATATACTATCCTGATAATGGGAATTCTCCAAACTAGATAAAATTTAACAAGGCCTAGAGAATTTCCGGGTCAGTGACACTACATTACCCGAAGCCTCAAAGAGTTAAACCCCCTGGAGCAATTAACAAAGTGTAAAACTCTTGCCTGGCCAGGGCTGAAGCAGGCGCTAATCTCTAAGTAAACATAGTCCTTTTAAAGTCACTCCTCTTGCATCTGGAGGGTTACTTATCTCTAACCTAAACATTTATATGGTTCCTGCAAATTCTTTTTGTAGTCACTCCTCTTGCACCTGGGAAACTTCAATGTACCGTATCTGTTATGTTTTACAATTTATGATATTCGCTGTAATATAATAGTCTCATGTTTTACCAGAAAATTACATTCAGATTCAACACCTCTCTTGTGTGCTTGATTCTGTCTGTCGCCATCTGACTCTTTGCCTGTCTGCTCGAGAGACTCATTCTTATGCAGGCACAGGAAAAAGAAGGTCTGCGGCAGTACTATGTGCAATTTTCTGAGGAACCACTAGACTGTTTTCCTAAGTGGTTGTATCAGCTTGTAATTCCACCAGCCATTGAGTGGCATTCCTCATTCTTCATATCCTGGCCACCATCTGCTGTTACCTGGGTTTTTGATCTCAAGGTCATTTTGATTTGCATTTCCCTAATAACTAAGGATGTTGGACATTTTTCTTCTCAGCCATTTGAGATTCCTCATTTGAGAACTCTGTGTTTAGCTCTGTACCAAGTTTTTAATAGAGTTATTTGTTTCTCTGGAGTTTAATTTCTTGAATTCTTTGTATATATTGGATATTAGCCCACTATTAGATATAGGATTGGTAAAGATCTTTTCCCAATATGTGGGTTGCCTTTTTGTCTTATTGACAGTGTCCTTTGTCTTTAAGAAGCTTTTCAATTTTTTGAGATCCCATTTGTCTATAGTTATCTTAGGGCTTGAACCATTGGTGTTATGTTCAGGAAATTTACCCCTGTGCAAATGTGTTCAAGGCTCTTTCCCACTTTCTCTCCTATTAGATTGATTGTATCTGGTTTTATGTGGAGGTTGGAGTTGAGCTTTGTACAAGGAGATGAGGATGGATCAATGGTCTATCCCCAAGAGGGGCTAATTCTCCCGTTCTGGGCAGGCGTTATTTATGTATAGTTCTTTGCATGACAGTGCAATTCTGTGAAATTTTCCCCTTTTGTCTTACCATAACTATTGTCATTGCTCAGGTATACAGGCAGCCATTTCTAGGATGCTCAATCTTAAAAGACTGTCTGCTTCTCTGGCTCTTACAATCTTTCTCCTCCCTCTTCTATGATATTCCCTGAGTCTCAGATGCAAGAGTTCTAGGCTGGGCTAAATAGAACCTGTGACTAACTGTATCTTTTTGTTCATATACTTCATGACCTTCGGGGGTTGGACTTCTTAATATCTTCCCATCAACTTTATTTTCTTGTACATTTTCTAGCTTTCTGCCAAAGCCATGATAGGGATAAAGATCTTTTTGGGGAGAGTTTCATGAATGTGATTTTAGTGACAAAATAAATTACTAAATATGTTTTTCTAATTACTCAAGAAAGAGATATTTAACTCTTTTGATAAAATCCAGTAAAGAGCATGGTTTCTAGGTTCATGACCTAGCTTCTGCCTGCCCATTGACTGACAATTGAATCAGTGAAAATTTATTGAGCTCTAATGTTTCCTAAGTTTTAATGGTATAAACAGCACTTGAATCTAAAAACCTGTCACTTTAGTTTCCTGACATTTCAAAGAAATCAGGAAAATATTGAGGAAGAAAATAAAAAAAAAATCTTTATAATTTATTTAAACTAAAGGGATAAAGATGTCAAAGTGCATTCCTCACATGCCTATGACTGTCATGCAATTTATCAAAAATGTAGGGGATAGACCTTGATCTCATCTGTCTTCAGTTTATAACCCTTAACTTAGAATCTGCTTCTGTTTGAAAGCATTTTCTCCTCACATAGGGTTACAGATGAGTACAGGATGAACCCTGTCTTCTCTGCCTTCACATTGGGGTTGGATCTCTTCCTTAAGCTCAAACTCCTGCTTGTCTCCACACATGCATGTTAATTATTCAAGTAGTATCAGTTTACCTAACCTATTCCACATCCCTTAAAGACTAAAGAACAGTAAATAGTGTTGCCAGAGTTTCTACAGTCAAAGTCTGGACCTGTCCAGATATAATAAGCTAGTGCTTGGAACCTGTCTTCAATAAGATAATGAAAATAACAAGTAATAGTGAATATCTAAGAAAGGAAATGTATTTCTCATGTCGGTATTGGGAAGAGTAATGAATAAAATAGTCCAGTGATCCATCACCCCCTCCCCAACCTACACGTATCCATTTTGGAGACGTTTATCCATTTTGAGATGTTTAGGTTTAAATGGATTATCAGTAGTATGTATAACCAAGCAGTCCTGTCAAGGCCTGATTCTGTTCGTTATTTGACAGAGAAACCCATGGTTGTCTCCAGTGTGCTGTGCAAAGTGGTCTGAGAAGGCATCAGTACTGCATTGAAGGCCAGCTTCAACATTACTGATTAAACCAAGGAGGGCTGAGTGTGCAGTTGGTGGTTAGTTACTCACAGACTTCTTCTTAGGGAACAAAGGTTAATTCTCTGGGGCCAGCAAGAAAGGGGAAACACACACACACACACACACACACTGGATGAAGCAAGTTCTGACAAACGCCCAACAACTTCATATACATGCATACATACATACATACATACATAAATACATACATACATACATACGAATGGACAAACATATTCATATTCACACATCAAGTAGATGGAGCAGAGCTTCAACAAGCAGGATCCAATAACTTAATTTCTTCCCTTAGGCCTTTTATACCCCCCTAAAACAAAGTTTTCTACATAAGAAAAATATTACATCATAGCTAGAAGTTATATATTCTCTAAAAAACTATCACCAAAAATATTCTTCATAAATAGATTAAATCAGGAAATTACAAGATTATTGACTATATTTTTTTCTATTGAACCTTATATCTTACTAAACATTTTCTTTTGTTTTTATATTTTTTATTACGTATTTTACTCAATTATATTTCCAATGCTATCCCAAAAGTCCCCATCCCCCCCCACTTCCCTACCCACCCATTCCCATTCTTTTGGCCCTGGCATTCCCCTGTATTGGGGCATATAAAGTTTGCAAGTCCAATGGGCCTCTCTTTCCAGTGATGGCCGACTAGGCCATCTTTCTATACATATGCAGCTAGAGACAAGAGCTCTGGGGTACTGGTTAGTTCATCATGTTGTTCCCCCTATAGGGTTACATATCCCTTTAACTCCTTGGGTACTTTCTCTAGCTTCTCCATTGGGAGCCCTGTGATCCATCCAATAGCTGACTGTGAGCATCCATTTCTGTGTTTGCTAGGCCCCGGCATAGTCTCACAAGAGACAGCTATATCTGGGTCCTTTCAGCAAAATCTTGCTAGTGTATGTAATGGTGTCAGCGTTTGGAAGCTGATTATGGGATGGATCCCTGGATATGGCAGTCTCTAGATGGTCCATCCTTTCATCACAGCTCCAAACTTTGTCTATGTAACTCCTTCCATGGGTGTTTTGTTCCCAATTCTAAGAAGGGGCATAGTGTCCACACTTTGATCTTCATTCTTCTTGAGTTTAAAAAATTGTATCTTATGTCTTGGGTATCCTAAGTTTTGAGCTAATATCCACTTATCAGTGAATACATATTGTGTGAGTTCCTTTGTTTTAAGAAATTGTATCTTATATCTTGGGTAGCCTAAGTTTTGGGCTAATATCCACTTATCAGTGAATACGTATTGTGTGAGTTCCTTTGTGATTGTGTTACCTCACTCAAGATGATGTCCTCCAGGTCCATCCATTTGCCTAGGAATTTCATAAATTCATTCTTTTTAATAGCTGAGTAGTAATCCATTGTGTAAATGTACCATAATTTCTGTATCCATTCCTCTGTTGAGGGACATCTGGGTTCTTTCCAGCTTCTGGCTATTATAAATAGGGCTGCTATGAACATAGTGGAGCATGTGTCCTTCTTACCGGTTGGGACATCTTCTGGATAGATGCCCAGGAGAGGTATTGCTGGATCCTCCGGTAGTACTATGTCCAATTTTCTGAGGAACCGCCAGACTGATTTCCAGAGTGGTTGTACAAGCTTGCAATCCCACCAACAATGGAGGAGTGTTCCTCTTTCTCCACATCCTCGGCAGCATCTGCTGTCACCTGAATTTTTGATCTTAGCCATTCTGACTGGTGTGAGGTGGAATCTCAGGGTTGTTTTGATTTGCATTTCCCTGATGATTAAGGATGTTGAACATTTTTTCAGGTGCTTCTCAGCCATTCGGTATTCCTCAGGTGAGAATTCTTTGTTCAGTTCTAAACCCCATTTTTTAATGGGGTTATTTGATTTTCTGGAGTCCACCTTCTTGAGTTCTTTATATATATTGGATATTAGTCCCTTATCTGATTTAGGATAGGTAAAGATCCTTTCCCAATCTGTTGGCGGTTTTTTTGTCTTATTGATGGTGTCTTTTGCTTTGCAGAAGCTTTGCAGTTTCATGAGGTCTCACTTGTCAATTCTCGATCTTACAGCACAAGTCATTGCTGTTCTATTCAAGAATTTTTCCCCTGTGCCCATATCTTCAAGGATTTTCCCCACTTTCTCCTCTACAAGTTTCAGTGTCTCTGGTTTTATATGAAGTTCCTTGATCCACTTAGACTTGACCTTATTACAAGGAGATAGGAATGGATCGATTCGCATTCTTCTACATGATAACAACCAGTTGTACCAACAACATTTGTTGAAACTGCTGTCTTTCTTCCACTGGATGGTTTTATCTCCCTTGTCGAAGATCAACTGACTGTAGGTGTGTGGGTTCATTTCTGGGTCTTCAATCCTATTCCATTGTTCTACTTGTCTGTCACTATACCAGTATCACGCAGTTTTTATCACAATTGCTCTGTAGTAAAGCATTAGGTTCAGCATGGTGATTCCACCAGAGGTTCTTTTATCCTTGAGAAGAGTTTTTGCTATCCTAGGTTTTTTGTTATTCCAGATGAAATTTCAGATTGCACTTTCTAATTTGTTGAAGAATTGAGTTGGAATTTTGATGGGGATTGCATTGAATCTGTAGATTGCTTTTGGCAAGATAGCCAATTTTACAATGTTGATCCTGCCAATCCATGAGCATGGGAGATCTTTCCATCTTCTGAGATCTTCTATAATTTCTTTCTTCAAAGACTTGAAATTTTTATTATACAGATCTTTCACTTCCTTAGTTAGAGTCATGCCAAGATATTTTATATTATTTGTGACTATTGAGAAGTGTGTTGTTTCCCTAATTTCTTTCTCAGCCTGTTTCTTCTTGGTGTAGATAAAGGCCATTGACTTGTTTGAGTTAATTTTATATCCAGCTACTTCACCGAAGCTGTTTATCAGGTTTAGGAGATCTCTGGTGGAATTTTTAGGGTCACTTATATATACTATCACATCATCTGCAAAAAGTGATATTTTGACTTCATCTTTTCCAATTTGTATCCCTTTGATCACCTTTTGTTGTCGAATTGCTCTGGCTAGGACTTCAAGTACGATATTGAATAGGTATGGAGAAAGTGGAGAGCCTTATCTAGTCCCTAATTTTAGAGGGATTGCTTCAAGCTTCTCACCATTTATTTTGATCTTGGCTACTGGTTTGCTGTAGATTGTTTTTATAATGTTTAGGTATGGGCCTTAAATTCCTGATCTTTCCAAGACTTTTATCATGATTGGGTGTTGGATCTTGTCAAATGAACGTTTTTCGCATCTAACGAGATGATCATGTGGTTTTTGTCTTTGAGTTTGTTTATATACTAGATTACGTTGATGGATTTCCATATAATGAACCATCCCTGCATCCCTGGGATGAAACCTACTTGGTCAGGATGGATGATTGTTTTGATGTGTTCTTGGATTTGGTTAGCAAGAACTTTATTGAGAATTTTTGCATCAATATTCATAATGGATATTGGTCTGAAGTTTTCTATCTTTGTTGGGTCTTTTTGTGGTTTAGGTATCAGAGTAATTCTGGCTTCATAGAATGAGTTGGGTAGAGTACCTTATGTTTCTATTTTGTGGAATAGTTTGAGAAGAACTGGGATTAGATCTTCTTTGAAAGTCTGACTGAACTCAGCACTAAACCCATCTGGTCCTGGGCTTTTTTTTGGTTGGGAAACTATTAATGACTGCTTCTATTTCTTTGGGTGATATAGGGCTGTTTAGATCATTAACCTGATCTTGATTCAATTTTGGTACCTGGTATCTGTCTAGAAACTTCTCCATTTCATCCAGGTTCTCCAGTTTTGATGGGTGTAGCCTTTTGTAGAAGCATCTGATGGTGTTTTGGATGTCTTCGGGATCTCTTGTTATGTCGCCTTTTTCATTTCTGATTTTGTTAATGAGAATACTTTCCATGTGCCCTCTAGTGAGTCTGGCTAAGGGTTTATCTATCTTTTTGATTTTCTCAAAAACCAGCTCCTTGATTGGTTGATTCTTTGAATAGTTCTTCTTGTTTCCTCTTGGTTGATTTCGCCCCTGAGTTTGATTATTTCCTGCCATCTACTCCTCTTGGGTGAATTTGCTTCCTTTTGTTCTAGAGATTTTAGGTGTGTTGTCAAGCTACTAGTGTGTGCTCTTTCTAGTTTGTTTTTGGAGGCATTCAGAGCTATGAGTTTCCCTCTTAGCAATGCTTTCATTGCATCCCATAAGTTTGGGTATTTTGTGGCTTCATTTTCATTGAACTCTAAAAAGTCCTTAATTTCTTTGTTTATTCTTTCCTTGACCAAGGTATCATTGAGAAGAGTGTTGTTCAGTTTCCACGTGAATGTTGGCTTTTTATTATTTATTTTGTTATTGAAGATCAGCCTTAGTCCATGGTGATCTGATAGGATGCATGGGACAATTTCAATATTTTTGTATCTGTTGAGGCCTGTTTTGTGACCAATTATGTGGTCAATTTTGGAGAAGGTACCATGAGGTGCTGAGAAGAAGATATATCCTTTTGTTTTAGGATAGAATGTTCTGTAGATATCTGCCAGATCCATTTGATTCATAACTTCTGTTAGTTTCACTGTGTCCCTGTTTAGTTTCTGTTTCTATGATCTGTCCATTGGTGAAAGTGGTGTGTTGAAGTCTCCCACTATTATTGTATGAGATGCAATGTGTGCTTTGAGCTTTACTAAAGTTTCTATAATGAATGTGGTTGCCCTTGTATTTGGAGCATAGATATTCAGAATTGAGAGTTCCTCTTGGAGGATTTTTACATTTGATGAGTATGAAGTGGCCCTCCTTGTCTTTTTTGATGACTCTTGGTTGGAAGTCGATTTTATTAGATATTAGAATGGCTACTCCAGCTTGTTTCTTCAGACCATTTGCTTGGAAAAATTGTTTTCCAGCCTTTCATTCTGAGGTAGTGTCTATCTTTTTCTCTGAAATGAGTTTCCTCAAAAGCAGCAAAATGTTGGGTCTTGTTTGTGTAGCCAGTCTGTTAGTCTATGTCTTTTTATTGTGGAGTTGAGTCCATTGATATTAAGAGATATTAAGGGAAAGAAATTGTTGCTTCCTATTATTTTTGTTGTTAAAGTTGGCATTCTGTTCTTGTGGCTGTCATCTTTTAGGTTTGTTGAGGGATTACCTTCTTGCTTTTTCTAGGACCTGGTTTCCATCTTTGTATTGGGTTTTTTTTTTTTTTTCTGTTATTATACTTTGAAGGGCTGGATTCGGGGAAAGATAATGTGTGAATTTGGTTTTGTCATGGAATACTTTGGTTTCTCCATATATGGTAATTGAGAGTTTGGCTGGGTATAGTAGGCTTGGCTGGCATTTGTGTTCTCTTCGTGTCTGTATAACATATGTCCAGGCTCTTCTGAATTTCATAGTCTCTGGTGAAATATCTGGTGTAATTCTGATAGGCTTCCCTTTATATGTTACTTGACCTTTTCCCCTTACTGCTTTTAATATTCTATCTTTATTTAGTGCATTTTTGGTTCTGATTGTTATGTGTCCAGAGAAATTTCTTTTCTGGTCCAGTCTATTTGGAGTTCTGTAGACTTCTTTTATGTTCATGGGCATCTCTTTCTTTAGGTTTGGGAAGTTTTCTTCTATAATTGTGTTGAAAATATTTGCTTGTCTTTTGAGTTGAAAATCTTCATTCACATCTACTCCTATTTACTGTAGGTTTGGTCTTCTCATTGTATCCTGGATTTCCTGGATGTTTTGAGATAGGATCTTTTTGCATATTCCATTTTCTTTGATTGCTGTGCCAATGTTCTCTATGGAATCTTCTGCACTGAGATTCTCTCTTCCATTACTTGTACTCTGTTGCTGATGCTTGCATCTATGGTTCCAGATTTCTTTCCTAGGTTTTCTATCTCCAGCGTTGCCTCACTTTGGGTTTTCATTATTGTGTCTACTTCCCTTTTTAGGTCTTGCATGGTTTTATTCAATTCCATCACCTCTTTGGTTGTGTTTTCCTGCAATTCTATAAGGGATTTTTGTGCTTCCTCTTTAAGGTCTTCTACCTGTTTAGCAGTGTTCTTCTGTATTTCTTTAAGTGAGTTATTAAAGTCCTTCTTGATGTCCTCTACCATCATCATGAGATATGCTTTTAAATCCGGGTCTAGCATTGTGGGTGTGATGGGGTGCCCTGGACTGGCGATGTGGGAGTGCTGGGTTCTGATGATTGAAAGTAGTCTTGGTTTCTCTTAGTAAGATTCTTATGTTTACCTTTAGAGATCTGGTAATCTCTGCAGTTAGCTGTTATAGTTGTCTCTGGTTAGAGATTGTTCCTCTGGTGATTCTGTTAGCCTCTATCAGCAGACCTGAGAGACTAGCTCTCTCCTCTGAGTTTCAATGGTCAGAGCACTCTCAGCAGACAAGATCTCCTCTTATAAGGAAGGTGCACAGATATCTGGCCTTAGGACTTCCCTCCTGGCCGAAGATGAAGGCCAAAAACTGGACCTTTCCCAGAAGCTGTGTTGCTTTGGGCTGTCACAGAAGCTGTTAGCTTCTCTAGTGTAAACTCTCACCTGTGCAGACTACTTGCTGTGGAGTCCCGGAAGCAAGATGGCTCCCGCCGATGCTGAGGCCTACATAACTCTTTTCATGTTTCATTCTTTTCACTTTAGTAGGGGACATAAGTATAGGGGTAGGGGATGTGGTACTTCATGGTGAGGTTCATTTTGTGGGTACCTGATCCCTGTTGTCTACCCTCCATTTTCATAAGATTCCTGACCCTGAGTCTGCAACTCTCTGTACTTCACAGACAACAGCTAAGCAGCTCTTTCATTATCTGCCGCTCTTGATGGAGGAGTTCTGGTCAGTGATCCACAGACTCGATTTTTTGAGAATACTGTGATAATGGGTTCAAAATTGAGTTGTACGAGGGTGGTACATGCAAGGTCAATTGAGAGAATATGAAAACTTATCTAAATATTTAGATTTCAGATATTTAGATAAAATAGAATGTCTGTCAAGGGACATTGCCACCAAACTCATTTTCTATCTCATATAGAGGTAGAAAGGATGGTTATGTTAAGTCTAATAATGGCCTGGTGATTCACATGTACACACACACACACACACACACACACACACACACACACACATATATATATATATATATATATATATATATATATATATACACATGTCAACATCTATGTATCTTGATCTCTATCTCTCTATATATCTCCCCATATCTATGTATCTATGTATATAGGTATCTATGTGTCAATGTATGTATGTATCTGTGTATCTGTGTATCTATGTATCTATTTATCTATGTATCTATGTATCTAGTATCCATCTATATTGCAGTTGACATTCCACATTGTACAATTACATCACTCTAGGTCTAATTAAAGTCTATAAATTGTTTACTTTTTAAATGAATCATGACCTAGGGATCTCTTCTGAGACATACATATATGTTATAGGTCTACAAGAAGGCCAGAAAAGAAGAAAGTTCTACATTGCCTGCATGGTATCATCCTCCCTAGGAAGTGAATGCACTAACTGGGGTTAGAGCAGGGGTTTTCTGGTTTTGGGGGGAGATGTGTTTTGAGTTGATGAAGCTCCCAAAGGGGTCACCTAAAGCCAGTCTGTGAGCCAAGCTTACTCAAACCACCACATTCCTCTCCCTGACCCCTTGTTCAAACACAAGAGTCTATGGGCGATACCTAGCTATAGCATAATGCTAAAATATGCAGTCTAAGTGACAAAGACCCCATACTATACAACATTCTCAAAAAAAAATTCGAAAGGATATAATTTGATCATATGGTTTAATGTACAGTCAATGACTTAAGTGTAGTGCTGTATAAAATCAAAATCACAAAGCCGATCATATACCTCCAACATCACAGGATATATATTCCTACTTGAAAAAGTTACAGTGAAGAAATACTGAACCAAAGCAAGATAAAAATTCATCTGTGCAAACTCCAAACTCGGTATCTCCATGTCTGTTACCAGCTTTGTTAAGAGCTTTGCTGAGCTGCTTATCTATGACTCTGGTCTCTCTAGTATCCTCAAGTCTAAATGGTAACCTTAAGTTGCATGTTCTTGTTCTAATGTCTGGGATCCACACATGATCATCTGGGCTCCTCCATAGGGCTTGGGTCACTTTTTCATCTCTGCCTTCTATAGTACTCTAGGCTTTGGTGGATGACACTCCATTACTACTATTCTTGTTGGACATCCCATGGAATTGGCATCTCAAAATGGCTGGGGACTTCTACTACATGTAGGCTTCACCAATAGCCTCTCAAAGGCTCCCTTCAATGTACCTAGTCACTAATTCTTTGCATGACTCCTTCAGTCCTAATTTATCTACTGCAACTAGAGCTGCACCTTCACACACAGGCTTCCCGAGGTGCTGAAGGCAAGGCCAACACCACAGTCATATCTCACCTGGATCCCTGGGAACACCTAGAGTCTGACCTACCAAACAAAGAGCATACATGCAATGATCTGAGGCCTTAGGCACATAAGTAGCTTAGGGATGCCTTGTCTAGACTCAATGGGAGAGGATGATCTTAAACCTGCATAGACTTTATGGATCAGGGTAGAGATAATACCCAGGGAGTCCACGTACTCAGAGATCAAGTAGAGATTTGGAGGGGGCCAGCCTTTGGGGTGAAAATATATTGATGAGTTTTATATGAAAGGAAAAGGAAAAAAAACAATTAAAAATAAACAAACTACAAACATTAAGAAAACAGCAACAACAACAACAACAACAAAGGGCCTTCCCGGGTATCTCTGGGAGACAAGGCTCAGCTGCTCTCCACAACCACTTCATATCTTAAAAATCAGTACCACCTGGATGAATCTCATGGATTACCACATCCAGATACAGCATGAGGTACAACCTTGGCAATCTCTGGAACACAGCTTCTTAGTACTCTCAGATAACACTTCTCAGAAGATTTCACCTCAGTGATAGTGGTCTCTTTATTATAATAAACTCTAATTTCTATGCTCTATTTAACCAGCATCAATTGTCCCACTAACCTCCTCTATTCCTGATTCGAAAGCTAGAGTCACATTGAAGGAAACTCCTAGTTTCTTTGCAAAGTTAATTATTTGAAAGGATGTTTTCTTGAGGCACAGAGGTGAAAAGGATGTCTCCCTGAGGAAGACACGGGTAAAGGATGTTTTGCTGAAGCAGACACAGGTGAAAGGATGTTTGATGTAGCAAACAGGTGAAAGGACCTGTGATGTTGGCATATAAAATGTCTCTACAAACATTAGGGGGAATGAGCACTGAGCATCTGTTTGGTTTTCTCTGAGTTACTATTCTTCCCTAAGTATACACAAGTATTGGTTAGCCCTACCTAGGGACATTGAGTTATTAGAGGTGGAAACGCTAGCTCTGATTGAGAAACCCTCATCCATGAAATCCTACCTAGATTCCTGCATCAGATTTCTGCTTTGTGGGCTCTCCTCAGGCCAGTTGTCATATCTGTCAGTTTCTTCCTGACCAGATTATAGCTTCTGGTTTGTGCCTTGTGTGTCTGAGTAGAGAAGGGACTGAAGCTGCTGGTTTGAATGTGATATCTGCCTGCCTAGAGGACTGGTCTGCAACAACTGTATCCTATTTGTGGTTTGCTATGGGACTGAACTGCTGCCAAAGATTGAGCTCGCCTCCTAAAAAGTATTGATGAACAAGTCCACTTCCCCCATACTCTAATGACATTTCTCTTCAGGTTCATTTGTGGGATGGCAGGTTAGAGTCAAGGTTGAACCCATTTTAATAATAAGTTGCAATATACTTGATGCCTAATTTGTACTGGGCCAAAGCTGCAGGGTTCTACTGCTTGGTGTACTGGGACATGGCACCCCATGTTCTATTCCATCTTTACCAACTTTCTGTGTTCAGTGATTTCATTCATTGCCTATGCTTGGCTCTCCTGGAACTTAATCTGTAGACGACCTTAAATTCAGAGATACACAGGCCTCTGTCCCTTGAGTCTTGGGATTAAAGTTGTGCACCACCAGGCCTGTACTTAACCTTTTTTTCACCTAGGGCTTGGAATGAGTCAGGCTCATCATGAATTCAAAAATCTGCTTGCCTTTGAACCATAGATTTTTTTTTGTTGTTGTTGCTTTAGTCTTATGATTGCTTTGTTTATCCTTAAGCTCCTGATCACTGTAAATCAAAGAACAAAGTCTATTCTTTTAATGACTTTTTATAGACACCCTTTGCAATTTCAAATGATCTCAGTCTTTTCACCTTAGCCTCAAACAGATTCTTCAGACAAGGGCAAAAAGCAGCCATATTTTCCACCAAATATCAGAAAAACCCGTCTCTAGGCCACATACTAACATTCTTCTCCACTGAAACAAACCTCTTGAGGACTACACCCACAGTTCAGTTCACCTTCAGCATCAGTGACATCCATGTCCCTGCTAGAATAACCCACCCAGTTCCACTTAAGACATTCCACGGCTTTTCTGATCTAAAGTCCCCAAATTTACTTTCCTTTAAATCAAAACGTGTACAGGTCTATGACATCAGTATCTCAGTGCTGGTACCAACTTCTGCCTGATTTTGTGTTCCCATTGCTCTGAATTGACTCCATGTCCAACAACTTTTAGGAATGAAAACATTTAACTGGGAATGACATTGCGGTTCTGAAGTTCAGCCCCATATCATGAAGAGAGGAATCATGGCAGCATCTAGGCAGACATGGTGGTGCAGCACCTGAGAATCCACTGCCTTCATCCAGAGGAGAAAGCCAGGACACCTAAGAAGGTATTTAGTAAATGTGTTAATGTCTGGGACTTACTTTAGATCCCAGCATATGAGAGAGGTAGCTATAGGCAGTGGATCGATCGGATATCAGACACCAGATTTTGGTCTTAACTTTAGTGAGTTGAAGAATGCCCAGAACTAGGTGAATAAACTCTGTCTCAGAAAATGAACTTAAATGAATTGGCCTAGTTTCTTTGGTCATTTTCAGTGGAGACTGTGGGGTCTTGCTTATGTAGCCTAGGAGATCCTGCTCATGAGCCTGTTTCTTTCCTCAGCATGGGATGTAGGATTAAAGGCACCAGGTCAACAATTGAGCCACCCTAAACATACAGGTTGGGTGGGTCAGATTCAATTAAACTGTAGAGCTTTATAAAGAACCACATTTGCACAGGAGTCTCCGACTTGTAGTAGCCCAGGGAAGTAAGCACAGCTCCTTGCACCGCAGACTCTTGTGAACACCGGGACACATTAGAACCTACTTTCCTCACTGTGTTCGGGAAAGGAATCTCAAGAGACAAAATGCAGGTGAGTTGGGGGCAATTAAATTCACTCCTATTTTCTGTAGGGTAACTGGGATATTTGTGCCTCGGCACATACAAAATATGGTTAGCTACCTTGAATTTGAACCCATGTCTGTAAATTGAAGAGGTACACCAACTAGATTTATTTTGTCCTTGGGTTTCTAGGTTTTAGCCCACATCCAACTATGTAGCCAAGAATGATGTTAAATTTCTGAAAATCCCCATTCCTCTTCGTAGTGAATGCCATTATGGCCACCTGTCAGACACCCATGTTTGTGACTTAGGATGGAAAAGTGTAGTTTCACAGTTTCTCTTGATATCTTACTGTGTCTGAAGCACAGCAGGAGTTGATTAGATTTTGAAAGGGAATTTTTTTCCCCTGCAGAAAATGGTAAGAATGTGAACTGGAGAGAGTGAGTGGCTGTGGTCTTCTCAAAGGAGAGGTGCTTCCATTTCTTTCCTCCACTTGATCAAGGGCTCCTGCCCTGTTCACTGTCGATCCTCTTTGGATTAACCTCAGAGGCCAACTTTCCCATTAGAAGAGAATGGACCAGCATCTGTGAATGAGGAAGTAAGGGTGCATTGTTTTAGCTTATGCAACTGGAGGCTGCTACCTGAGTCCATTCACAGCTGGGGAACAGGGATTCCTGTAGCTTGCAATCTCCTTTAATATTTAATTGTTTCCTTTCTGCACAGAGAGAAGATAACCGAGTCCAAAGTGTGAGAAATGACAAAGAATCCAATAGGAGAAGGAGGCTGAGGCAGGAAGGCCAAAGTTCCTCAGGTATTCAGAGTGAAATCCCTGCTCTCCTATTCTCTTGCTCTGTGACTTCGAGTAGATGAAAGAGCCCCGACTTGGACATCTGTAGCAAGGATAGACCAGCATTCAGTGGTCTCTGATTTATGTTCTTGTCCCAGAAGGCTCTGAGTGTCTCCCTGTCGTGGATGTGGTTATGAGTCTCTACAGATCCAACATTCCCTGGTAGCACTAATGCTGTGGATCCCATTGTATTCTGGGACCAAACCATCCCTAAATCTGTAGACACCTATGCTTTCCCAATGAGTGTACTTCTTACTGTGAAGAGCAGGGTAGGTGCTGTAACAGGGCTGATAAGACTGTGTTCCTAACCACTTGATAAATGAGGGAAGCCATTGTTGGCCAATCAGTGTGCAGGGAAAGTCCCTAAGCAAAGTTGACATGGTCATGTGTGTTACCTTTGATATCCTCATCTCATCCCTCTTTGCCTCGCAGGTCCGTGGGATAGCTTGTGGATTGAGGATGAAATCTGGACCTTGCTGGAAGAGGGGGCAATGGTTGAATATGAACTCGGAGACCCAGGCAATAAGATGCATGAGAAGGCCAAGTTCCTTAGCAGACGCCTCTCTAATCGGGGTCTGAGAAAGAGCAAGAATAGCTGCCTTGATGTGATGATGAAGATGAAGGACCTGCACACACGTCTTTGTAACGAGAGGCCCCAGGATTACAGCTTGTATTCCCCTTATGATTGGATCCTGTACGAGATCTTGGGCCACCCAAGATCCCAGGGAGGCTATGTGCCAGGTGAGTCTCTTGTGTAGAGGGGATTTTGAGGTCCCAGAGAAAAGCATCAGCTGAGCATAGAGCAGAGCACACAACTGCTGCAAGTCCTTTTCCCATAGGCTTTTATTTCCCATAGTGGCCTGCTCCGTGTGTCAAACTTCCTCTGTCACTCCAAGGCAATGGAATTTCTTCTTGTTCATACTTGACTCTGACCCAGAGTCTAGACAATCGCTTCTAGCGCCTGAAAGAGAGTGAGGGTGCCATTTTAAACGCCTTCTCTTTCTTCTCCCCTCACTCAGGTCCTTGGTTTGATGGGCACGGGAATCCCCCAGCTTCCTATGCACCTTCCCTCTGCATTGGTGGTGCCATCTCTCCAGGTATGCACATTGGCCATATCGCATCCCTCCCACTATTGGAAAGCTTAAGGGGAACTCATCACTGATGATGTCCAAGGGTGATGAAATTCTGATTTCCTGTTGGAAGGATTGGAACTCCCATATATCCTTTGATATTTTCCCTTGCATTTGGACTTGTGTGGGGGATGTTCTATCACGTTAGGTATGACTATGACACTGTTAAATATACAATGCATTTGCCATTTCTCCTTGGATGGCTTTATCACCCATCTGTGACTGTATACCGGTTATGGTTTCCTTTTGAAAGGAGGCATGACCTGAGGTGGCATCATAGTCAGGAGTTGACAGGAGGTGGTCTTGTCATGGCTGTTCTTTGTCGTCAAGTTGATTATATCATAGTTAGATGGAAACAAACCATTAAAGTTCTGTGTTTGTGTCTGCTTTTCAGCTCAAGTTTCCATGAAGTGAAGATAGTTAGCAAATGTGTGACATTGGCATCCCATGCCTTTAATTCCAGTACTTGGGAGGGGGAGCCAGAGGCAAGCACATCAATGTGATGTCCTAGATAGTTTGGGCTTAGTGTTAGTGAGCTGTAGGATGGCCAGCACCATGGAAGGAATCCCCAATACATAAAAGAAACTTCAATGAACTGACCTTGGTTTCACTTGGTGTCTCTGATATTTTTAAGTTTAGACAGTGTGGTCTTCCAAGGTTGGATTATATTGCCTGAAACCTACCCTTGGCTAAAACCTAAATCTGAACTCCTATTCATTTTGTAAAGCTGAAGACACTGATGAATTCCCAGTGAGTGTACCTCTTGGTATTAAGAGCCTGGTAGACTCTGGATCCTGGGCTCTGCTGCAAGTGTTCCCAAGGTCTTGATAACAGAAAGTAACCATTTTTGTCAGTTCAATGTGCAGGGAGAATCCCTGAGGAAAGGTGACAGGTATGAGTGTGTGACCTCCAATATACTCATCTTGCCCCTCTGTCTCTGCAGGCCTTTCCTGTAGCCCATGGACCGACCCTGAAATCAAGATCTTCCTGCAGGAGTGGCAAGTGGTTGAAGGGGAAATTGGCCACCCAGGCCAGAAGATCAAGCAGAAGAGCAGTCTTGTTTGCCAGCGTCTCTATCATCGAGGCCTGTTCAAGGACATCCAAAGCTGTTTGGACCTGATGTGGACCATGAAGGATCTGCACTCGACTCTCAGTAGAGAGAGATCCAGGGATGTACCCTTGTATTCTCCTTATAGAGAATATCTGGACAGGATCTTCGACCCCAAATGTCAGAGAGGCCGTGTTTCAGGTGAGTCTCTTCTGCATAGACACTTGGAGTTATGAAAGTCGTGGCATCAGATGGATTGTCCTTCATGAGGACAGAGCTGAGCAGACTATGGAGTGAAGCCCCATTCCCACAGGGCTGTGTTGTTGCATACAGCACAAATTATGGCCCCCAATGTCTAACTTCCCGTGTCACCTCAAGGCAATGGAATTTGGACTTGTTCATAGTTGACTCTGACCCAGAGGCCAGACAATTACTTAGAGAGACTCAGGGAGAGTGAGGGTGCCATGTTTATGCTTTCACTCTCTCTCTTTCTTCTCCTCTCAGGTGCTCTGTATAACCGGTCTGGTTATCCCAGGCCTTCCTCAAGCCCTCAAACTCCAATGGTGATACCATCTCCAGTATACCAGCCTTGGGATTATTGCATGTCTGCATCTTCGGGACAGCTTCCTGGGAATCTATCACTGATGATGTGCAGTCAGGACTCACTGGTTCCCAGATGGGACGCCTGGAATGTCACCTATCAATTGCCAGTTCAACATGGACTTCCTGCCTCTCTCCCTGGAGACAACAACTTTCAGCTGCTGTGGTCACCTCGTGATGAGAGCTCAAGTCCTCAGTGAAAACATGTTGGGACTTTTCTTTTTCCTCTAAAAACCACTAAGAAACTTCCAGCACTGTATGGATCCTCAATTTCTCTATCTTATTGTAAAGGAAATGTGAAATCAAATAAATTATTTTAACATAACTCTTTTCTTTATTTTTTTTTAATTTTTTGGGGGGTATTTATTTCATTTACATTTCCAATGGTATCCCAAAATCCCCCACATGCTCCCCCACTCACTCACCCAACCATCCTCTCCCTCTTCTTGGCCCTCTTGTTCTCCCATACTGAGGTATATAAAGTTTGCATGAGTAATGGGCCTCTCTTTACACTGATGGCCCACTAGGCCATTTTCTGATTCATATGCAGCTAGAGACATAAGCTCCAGGGCGGGGGGTGGGGGATACTGGTTATTTCATATTGTTGTTCTACCTATAGGATTGCAGATCTCTTTGGCTCCTTGGGTACTTTCTCTAGCTCCTCCATTGGGGGCCCTGTGATCCTTCCAATAGCTGACTGTGAGCATTCACTTCTGTGTTTGCTAGACCCAACATAGTCTCACAAGAGACAGCTCTATCTGGGTCCTTTGAGCAAATTCTTGATAGTGTCTGCAATGGTGTCAGCGTTTGGAAGCTGATTATGGGATGGAGTCCTGGAAATGGCAGTCTCTAGATGGTCCATCCTTTGGTCTCAGCTCCAAAATTTGTCTCTGTAACTTCTTCCAAGGGGGTTTTCTTTCCAATTCTAAGAAGGGGTAAAGCGTCCACACTTTGTTCTTTGATCTTCTTGAGTTTCATGCATTTAGCAAACCGTATCTTATATCTTGGGTATCCTAAGTTTCTGGACTCATATCCACTTGTCAGTGAGTACATATTGTGTGAGTTCCTTTGTGATTGGGTTACCTCACTCAGGATGATGCCCTCCAGGTCCATCCATCTCCCTAGGAATTTCAAAAATTCATTCTTTTTAATAGCTGAGCAGTACTCCATTGTGTAAATGTACCACATTTTCTGTATCCATTCCTCTGTTGAGTGGCATCTGGGGTCTTTTCAGCTTCTGTCTATTATATATGAGGCTGCTATGAACATAGTGGAGCATGTGTCCTTCTTACCGGTTGGCCCAGGAGAGGTATCGCTGGATCCTCCAGTAGTATTATGTCCAATTTTCTGAGGAACAGCCAGAGTGATTTCCAGTGTAGTTAAACAAGCTTGCAGTCCCACCAACACTGGAGAAGTGTTCCTCTTTCTCCACATCCTTGCCAGCATCTGCTGTCACCTGAATTTTTGATCTTAGCCATTCTGACTGGTGTGAGGTGGAATCTCAGGGTTGTTTTTATTTTCATTTCCCTGATGATTAAGGATGTTGAACATTTTTTCAGGTGCTTCTCTGCCATTCGTTATTCCTCAAGTGAGAATTCTTTGTTCAGCTCTGAGCCCCATTTTTTAATGGGGTTATTTGATTTTCTGGAGTCCACCTTCTTGAGTTCTTTATATATATTGAATATTAGTCCCCTATCTGATTTCCTATAGGTAAAGATCCTTTCCCAATGTGTTAGTGGTCTTTTTGTCGTATTGACATTGTCTTTTTTGCCTTGCAGAAACTTTGCAACTTTATGAGGTCCCATTTATCGATTCTTGATCTTACAGCACAAGGCATTGCTGTTCTATTCAGGAATTCTTCCCCTGTACCCATATCTTCAAGTCTTTTCCCTACTTTCTCTTCTATAAGTTTCAGTGTCTCTGGTTTATGTCGAGTCCCTGATTCCACTTAGAGTTGACTTTAGTCCAAGGAGATAGGAATGGATCAATTCGCATTCTTCTACATGATAACCGCCAATAGTGCCAGCACCATTTGTTGAAAATGCTGCCTTTTCCCACGGACTGGTTTCTGCTCCCTTGTCATAGATCAAGTGACCATAGCTGTTTGGGTTCATCTGTGGGTCTTCAATTCTATTCCATTGGTGTACTTGTCTGTTGCTATACCAGTACCATGCAGTTTTTATCTCAATTGTTCTGTAGTACAGCTTTAGTTCAGGCATGGTGATTCCACCAGAGGTGCTTTTATCCTTGAGAAGAGTTTTTGCTATCCTAGGTTTTTTGTTATTCCAGGTGAATCTGCCGATTGCCCTTTCTAATTGGTTGAAGATTTGAGTTGGAATTTTGATGGGGATTGCATTGAACCTGTAGATTGCTTTTGGCAAGATAGCCATTTTTACTATATTGATCCTGCCAATCCATGAGCATGGGAGATCTTTCCATCTTCTGAGATCTTCTATACTTTCTTTCTTCAGAGACTTGAAATTCTTATCATACGGATCTTTCACTTCCTTAGAGTCATGCGTAGGTATTTTATATTATTTGTGACTATTGAGAAGTGTGTTGTTTGCCTAATTTCTTTCTCAGCCTGTTTAACCTTTGTGTACAGAAAGGCCATTGACTTGTTTGAGTTAATTTTATATCCAGCTACTTCATTGAAGCTGTTTATCAGGCTTAGGAGTTCTCTGGTGGAATTTTTTGGGTCACTTATATATACTATCATATCATCTGCAGAAAGTGATATTTTGACTTCTTCCTTTCCAATTTGTATCCCCTTGATCTCCTTTTGTTGTTTACTTGCTCTGGCTAGGAATTCTAGTACAATGTTGAATAGGTAGGGAGAGAGTGGACAGCCTTGTCTAGTCCCTGATTTTAGTGGGATTGTTTCCAGCTTCTCAACTTTTACTTTGATGTTGGCTACTGGTTTGCTGTAGATTGCTTTTATCATGTTTAGGTATAGGCCTTGAATTCCTGATCTTTCCAAGACTATTCTCATGAATTCCGGTTGGATTTTGTGGCATGCTTTCTCCTCATCTAATGAGATGATCATGTTTTTTTTTGTCTTTGAGTTTGTTTATATACTGGATTACATTGTTGGATTTCCGTATATTGAACCATCCCTGCATCCCTGGGATGAAACCTACTTGGTCAGGTTGGATGATTGTTTTTGTTATGTTCTTGGATTCGGTTAGCGAGGACTTTATTGAGGATTTTTGCATCGATATTCATAAGGGAAATTGGTCTGAAGTTCTCTATCTTTTTTGGGTCTTTTTGTGGTTGAGGTATCAGGGTAATTGTGGCTTCATAGAATGAGTTTGGTAGAGTACCTTCTGTTTCTCTTTTGAGGAATAGTTTGTGAAGAACTGGGATTAGATCTTTGAAGGTCTGATAGAACTCTGCACTAAACCCATCTGGTCCTGCGCTTTTTTTGTTTGGGAGAATATTAATGACTGCTTCTATTTCATTAGGGGATATAGGACTGTTTAGATCATTAACCTGATCTTGATTTAACTTTGGTACCTGGTATCTGTCTAGAATCTTGTCCATTTCACCCAGGTTCTCCAGTTTTCTTGAGTATAGCCTTCTCTAGAAGGATCTGATGGTGTGTTGGATTTCTTCAGGATCTGTTGTTATGTCTCCCTTTTCATTTCTGATTTTGTTCATTTGGATTCTTTCTCTGTGCCCTCTAGTGAGTCTGGCTAAGAGTTAATCTATCTTGTTGATTTTCTCAAAGAACCAGTTCCTCGTTTGGTTGATTATTTGAATAGTTCTTCTTGTTTCCACTTGGTTGATTTCGCCCCTGAGTTTGATTATTTCCTGCCATCTACTCCTCTTAGGTGAATTTGCTTCCTTTTGTTCTAGAGATTTTAGGCGTGTTGTCAAGCTGCTAGTGTGTGCTCTCTCTAGTTTCTTTTTGGAGGCATTCAGAGCTATGAGTTTCCCTCTTAGCAATGCTTTCATTGTGTCCCATAAGTTTGGGAATGTTGTGGCTTCATTTTCATTAAACTCCAAAAAGTCCTTAATTTCTTTCTTTATTCCTTCCTTGACCAAGGTATCATTTAGAAGTGTGTTGTTCATTTTCCAAGTGAATGTTGGCTTTCTATTATTTATTTTGTTATTGAAGATCAGCCTTAGTCCATGGTGATCTGATAGGATGCATGGGACAAATTCAATATTTTTGTATATTCTAAGGCTGGTTTTGTGACCAATTATGTGTTCATTTTTGGAGAAGGTACCATGAGGTGCTGAGAAGAATGTATATCCTTCTGTTTTAGGATAAAATGTTCTGTAGATATCTGTTAGATCCATTTGTTTCATAACTTCTGTTAGTTTCACTGTGACCCTGTTTACTTTCTGTTTCCATGATCTGTCCATTGGTGAAAGTGGTGTGTTGAAGTCTCCCACTCTTATTGTGTGAGGGTCAATCTGTGCTTTGAGCTTTACTAAAGTTTCTTTAATGAATGTGGCTGCCCTTGTATTTGGAGCATAGATATTCAGAATTGAGAGTTCCTCTTGGAGGATTTTACATTTGATGCGTATGAAGTGGCCCTCCTTGTCTTTTTTGATGACTCTTGGTTGGAAGTCGATTTTATTAGATAATAGAATGGCTACTCCAGCTTGTTTCTTCAGACCATTTGCTTGGAAAAATTGTTTTCCAGCCTTTCATTCTGAGGTAGTGTCTATCTTTTTCTCTGAAATGAGTTTCCTCAAAAGCAGCAAAATGTTGGGTCTTGTTTGTGTAGCCAGTCTGTTAGTCTATGTCTTTTTATTGTGGAGTTGAGTCCATTGATATTAAGAGATATTAAGGGAAAGAAATTGTTGCTTCCTATTATTTTTGTTGTTAAAGTTGGCATTCTGTTCTTGTAGCTGTCATCTTTTAGGTTTGTTGAGGGATTACCTTCTTGCTTTTTCTAGGACCTGGTTTCCATCTTTGTATTGTTTGTTTTTTGCTTTTTTTTTCTGTTATTATCCTTTGAAAGGATGGATTCGGGGAAAGATAATGTGTGAATTTGGTTTTGTTGTGGAATACTTTGGTTTCTCCATATATGGTAATTGAGAGTTTGGCTGGGTATAGTAGGCTGGGCTGGCATTTGTGTTCTCTTAGTGTCTGTATAACATCTGTCCAGGCTCTTCTGAATTTCATAGTCTCTGGTGAAATATCTGGTGTAATTCTGATAGGCTTGCCTTTATATGTTACTTGACCTTTTCCCCTTACAGCTTTTAATATTCTATCTTTACTTAGTGCATTTTTGGTTCTGATTATTATGTGTCCGGAGGAATATCTTTTCTAGTCCAGTATATTTGGAGTTCTGTAGACTTCTTGTATATTCATGGGCATCTCTTTCTTTAGGTTTGGGAAGTTTTCTTCTATAATTTTGTTGAAGATATTTGCTTGTCTTTTGAGATGAAAATCTTCATTCTCATCTACTCCTATTATCTGTAAGTTTGGTCTTCTCATTGTGTCCTGGATTTCCAGGATGTTTTGAGTTAGGATCTTTTTGCATTTTCCATTTTCTTTGATTGTTGTGCTGATGTTCTCTATTGAATCTTCTGCACCTGAGATTCTCTCTTCCATCTCTTGTATTCAGTTGCTGATGCTCGAATCTATGGTTCCAGATTTCTTTCCCAGGGTTTCTATCTCCAGCGTTGCCTCACTTTGGCTTTTCTTTATTGTGTCTACTTCCCTTTTTATGTCTTTCATGGTTTTATTCAATTCCATCACCTCTTTGGTTGTGTTTTCCTGCAATTCTTTAAGGGATTTTTGTGCTTCCTCTTTAAGGTCTTCTACCTGTTTAGCAGTGTTCTTCTGTATTTCTTTAAGTGAGTTATTAAAGTCCTTCTTGATGTCCTCTACCATCATCATGAGATATGCTTTTAAATCGGGGTCTAGCATTTTGGGTGTGATGGGGTGCCCTGGACTGGGTGATGTGGGAGTGCTGGGTTCTGATGATGGAAAGTAGTCTTGGTATCTCTTAGTAAGATTCTTACGTTTACCTTTAGCGATCTGGTAATCTCTGCAGTTAGTTGTTATAGTTGTCTCTGGTTAGAGATTGTTCCTCTGGCGATTCTGTTAGCCTCTATCAGTAGACCTGAGAGACTAGCTCTCTCCTCTGAGTTTCAATGGTCAGAGCACTCTCAGCAGACAAGATCTCCTCTTATAAGGAAGGTGCACAGATATCTGGCCTTAGGACTTCCCTCCTGGCCGAAGATGAAGGCCAAAAACTGGACCTTTCCCAGAAGCTGTGTTGCTTTGGGCTGTCACAGAAGCTGTTAGCTTCTCTAGTGTACACTCTCACCTGTGCAGACTACTTGCTGTGGAGTCCCGGAAGCAAGATGGCTCCCGCTGATGAAGAAGCCTACATAACTCTTTTCATGTTTCATTCGTGTCACTTTAGTAGGGGACAAGAGTATAGGGGTAGGGGATGTGGTACTTCATGGTGAGGTTCATTTTGTGGGTAACTGATACCTGTTGTCTACCCTCCATTTTCATAAGATTCCTGACCCCGAGTCAGCAACTCTCTCTACTTCACAGACAACAGCTGAGCAGCTCTTTCATTATCTGCCGCTCTTGATGGAGGAATTCTGATCCACAGACTCGATATTTTGAGAATACTGTGATAATGGGTTCAAAATTGAGTTGTACGAGGGTGGTACATGCAAGGTCAATTGACAGAATATGAAAAATTATCTAAATATTTAGATTTCAGATATTTAGATAAAATAGAATGTCTGTCATGGGACATTGCCACCAAACTCATTGTCTATCTCATATAGAGGTAGAAAGGATGGTTATGTTAAGTCTAAAAATGGCCTGGTTATTCACATGTACATTCACACACACACGTGCACTCACACACACACACACACACACACACACACACACATATATATATATATATATATATACATATACATATTATATACATGTCAACATCTATGTATCTTGATCTCTATCTCTCTCTATATCTCCCCATATCTATGTATCTAGGTATCTAGGTATCTATGTGTCAATGTATGTATGTATCTGTGTATCTGTGTGTCTATGTATCTATTTATCTATGTATCTATGTATCTAGTATCCATCTATATTGCACTTGACATTCCACATTGTACATTTACATCACTCTAGGTCTAATTAAAGTCCATAAATTGTTTACTTTTTAAATGTATCATGACCTAGGGCTCTCTTCTGAGACATACCTATATGTTATAGGTCTACAAGAAGGCCAGAAAAGAAGAAAGTTCTACATTGCCTACATGGTATCATCCTCTCTAGGAAGTGAATGCACTAACTGGGGTTAGAGCAGGGGTTTTCTGGTTTTGGGGGGAAATGTGTTTTGAGTTGATGAATCTCCCAAAGGGGTCACCTAAAGCCAGTCAGTGAGCCAAGCTTACTCAAACCACCACATTCCTCTCCCTGACCACTTGTTCAAACACAAGAGTCTATGGGCTATACCTAGCTATAGCATAATGCTAAAATATGCAGTCTAACTGACAAAGTCCCCATACTATACAACACTCTCAAAAAAAAATTCAAAAGGATATAATTTGATCATGTGGTTTAATATTCAGTCAATGACTTACGTGTAGTGCTGTATAAAATCAAAATCACAAAGCCGATCATATACCTCCAGCATCACAGGATATATATTCCTACTTGAAAAAGTTACAGTGAAGAAATACTGAACCAAAGCAAGATAAAAATTCATCTGTGCAAACTCCAAACTCTGTATCTCCATGTCTGTTACCAGCTATGTTAAGAGCTTTGCTGAGCTGCTTATCTATGCCTCTGGTCTCTCTAATATCCTCAAGTCTAAATGGTAACCTTAAGTTGCATGTTCTTGTTCTAATGTCTGGGATCCACACATGATCATCTGGGCTCCTCCATAGGGCTTGGGTCACTTTTTCATCTCTGCCTTCTATAGTACTCTAGGCTTTGGTGGATGACACTCCATTACTACTATTCTTGTTGGACATCCCATGGAATTGGCATCTCAAAATGGCTGGGGACTTCTACTACATGTAGGCTTCACCAATAGCCTCTCAAAGGCTCCCTTCAATGTACCTAGTCACTAATTCTTTGCATGACTCCTTCAGTCCTAATTTATCAACTGCAACTAGGGCTGCACCTTCACACACAGGCTTCCCGTGGTGCTGAAGGCAAGGCCAACACCACAGTCACATCTCACCTGGATACCTGTGAACACCTAGAGACTGACCTACCAAACAAAGAGCATACATGCAATGATCTGAGGCCTTAGGCACATAAGTAGCATAGGGCTGCCTTTTCTAGACTCAGTGGGAGAGGATGATCTTAAACCTGCATAGACTTTATGGATCAGGGTAGAGGTAATACCCAGGGAGTCCACCTAATCAGAGATCAAGTAGAGATTTGGAGGGGGCCAGCCTTTGGGGTGAAAATATATTGATGAGTTTTATATGAAAGGAAAAGGAAAAAAAACAATTAAAAATAAACAAACTACAAACATTAAGAAAACAGCAACAAAAACAACAACAACAAAGGGCCTTCCCGGGTATCTCTGGGAGACAAGGCTCAGCTGCTCTCCACAACCCCTTCATATCTTAAAAATCAGTACCACCTGGATGAATCTCACCGATTACCACATCCAGATACAGCATGAGGTACATCCTTGGCAATCTCTGGAACACAGCTTCTTAGTACTCTCAGATAACACTTCTCAGAAGATTTCACCTCAGTGATAGTGGTCTCTTTATTATAATAAACTCTAATTTCTATGCTCTATTTAACCAGCATCAATTGTCCCACTAACCTCCTCTTTTCCTGTTTCGAAAGCTAGAGTCACATTGAAGGAAACTCCTAGTTTCTTTGCAAAGTTAATTATTTGAAAGGATGTTTTCTTGATGCACAGAGGTGAAAAGGATGTCTCCCTGTGGAAGACACGGGTAAAGGATGTTTTGCTGAAGCAGATACAGGTGAAACGATGTTTGATGTAGCAAACACGTGAAAGGACCTGTGATGTTGGCTTATAAAATGTCTCTACAAACATTAGGGGGAATGAGCACTGAGCATCGGTTTGGTTTTCTCTGAGTCACTATTCTTCCCTAAGTATACACAAGTATTGATTGGCCCTACCTAGGGACATTGAGTTATTACAGGTGGAAAAGCTAGCTCTGATTGAGAAACCCTCATCCAAGAAATCCTACCTAGATTCCTGCATCAGATTTCTGCTTTGTGGGCTCTCCTCAGGCCAGTTGTAATATCGGTCAGTTTCTTCCTGACTGGATTGTAGCTTCTGGTTTTTGCCTTGTGTGTCTGAGTAGAGAAGGGACTGAAGCTGCTGGTTTGAATGTGATGTCTGCCTGCCTAGAGGAGTGGTCTGCAACAACTCTATCCTATTTGGGGTTTGCTATGGGACTGAACTGCTGCCAAAGATTGAGCTGGCCTCCTAAAAAGTATTGATGAACAAGTCCACTTCCCCCATACTCTAATGACATTTCTCTTCAAGGTCATTTGTGGGATGGCAGGTTAGAGTCCATGTTGAACCCATTTTAATAATAGTTTGCAATATACTTGATGCCTAATTTGTACTGGCCAAAGCTGTAGGGTTCTACTGCTTTGTGTACTGGGACATGGCACCCCATGTTCTATTCCATCTTTACCAACTTTCTGTGTTCAGTGATTTCATTCATTGCCTATGCTTGGCTCTCCTGGAACTTAATCTGTAGACGACCTTAAATTCAGAGATACACAGGCCTCTGTCCCCTGAGTCTTGGGATTAAAGGTGTGCACCACCATGCCTGTACTTAACCTTTTTTTCACCTAGGGCTTGGAATGAGCCAGGCTGATCATGAATTCAAAAATCTGCTTGCCTTTGAACCATAGATTTTTGTTGTTGTTGTTTTAGTCTAATGATTGTTATGTTTATCCTTAAGCTCCTGATCACTGTAAATCAAAGAACAAAGTCTATTCTTTTAAAGACTTTTTATAGACACCCTTTGCAATTTCAAATGATTTCAGTCTTATCACCTTAGCCTCAAACAGATTCTTCAGACAAGGGCAAAAAGCAGCCATATTTTCCACCAAATATCAGAAAAACCCATCTCTAGGCCACATACTAACATTCTTCTCCTCTGAAACAAACCTCTTGAGGACTACACCCAGAGTTCAGTTCACCGTCAGCATCAGTGACATCCATGTCCCTGCTAGAATAACCCACCCAGTTCCACTTAAGACATTCCAAGGCTTTTCTGATCTAAAGTCCCGAAATCCACTTTCCTTTCAATCAAAACGTGTACAGGTCTATGACATCAGTATCTCAGTGCTGGTATCAACTTCTGCCTGATTTTGGGTTCCCATTGCTCTGAAGAGACTCCATGTCCAACAACTCTTAGGAATGAAAACATTTAACTGGGAATGACATTGGGGTTCTGAAGTTCAGCCCCATATCATGAAGAGAGGAATCATGGCAGCATCTAGGCAGACATGGGGGTGCAGCACCTGAGAATCCACTGCCTTCATCCAGAGGAGAAAGCCAGGACACCTAAGAAGGTATTTAGTAAATGTGTTAATGTCTGGGCCTTACTTTAGATCCCAGCATATGAGAGAGGGAGCTATAGGCAGTGGATCAATCGGTGTATCAGACACCAGATTTTGGTCTTAACTTTAGTGAGTTGAAGAATGCCCAGAACTAGGTGAATAAACTCTGTCTCATAAAATGAACTTAAATGAATTGGCCTAGTTTCTTTGGTCATTTTCAGTGGAGACTGTGGGGTCTTGCTTATGTAGCTTAGGAGATCCTGCTCATGAGCCTGTTTCTTTCCTCAGCATGGGATGTAGGATTAAAGGCACCAGGTCAACAATTGAGCCACCCTAAACATACAGGTTGGGTGGGTCAGATTCAATTAAACTGTAGAGCTTTATAAAGAACCACATTTGCACAGGAGTCTCCGACTTGTACTAGCCCAGGCAAGTAAGCAGAGCTCCTTACACCGCAGACTCTTGTGAACACAGGGACACATTAGAACCTACTTTCCTCACTGTGTTCGGGAAAGGAATCTCAAGAGACAAAATGCAGGTGAGTTGGGGGCAATTAAATTCACTCCTATTTTCTGTAGGGTAACTGGGATATTTGTGCCTCGGCACATACAAAATATGGTTAGCTACCTTGAATTTGAACCCATGTCTGTAAATTGAAGAGGTACACCAACTACATTTATTTTGTCCTTGGGTTTTTAGGTTTTAGCCCACAACCAACTATGTAGCCAAGAATGATGTTAAATTTCTGAGAATCCCCATTCCTCTTAGCAGTGAATGCCATTATGGCCACCTGTCAGACATCCATATTGTGTGACTTAGGATGGAAAAGTGTAGTTTCACACAGTTTCTCTTGATATCTTACTGTGTCTGAAGCATAGCTGGAGTTGATTAGATTTTGAAAGGGAATTTTTTCCCCTGCAGAAAATGGTAAGAATGTGAACTGGAGAGAGTGAGTGGCTGTGGTCTTCTCAAAGGAGAGTTGCTTCCGTTTCATTCCTCCACTTGATCAAGGGCTCCTGCCCTGTTCACTGTAGATCCTCTTTGGATTAACCTCAGAGGCCAACTTTCCCATTAGAAGAGAATGGACCAGCATCTGTGAATGAGGAAGTAAGGGTGCATTGTTTTAGCTTATGCAACTGGAGGCTGCTACCTGAGTCCATTCACAGCTGGGGAACAGGGATTCCTGTAGCTTGCAACCTGCTTTAATATTTAATTGTTTCCTTTCTGCACAGAGAGAAGATAACCGAGTCCAAAGTGTGAGAAATGACAATGAAGCCAATAGGAGAAGGAGGAGGCTGAGGCACGAAGGCCAAAGTTCCTCAGGTATTCAGAGTGAAATCCCTGCTCTCCTATTCTCTTGCTCTGTGACTTCGTGTAGATGAAAGAGCCCCGACTTGGACATCTGTAGCAAGGATAGACCAGCATTCAGTTGTCCCTGATGTATGCCCTTGTCCCAGAAAGCTCTGAGTGTCTCCCTGTCGTGGATGTGGTTATGAGTCTCTACAGATCCAACATTCCCTGGTAGCACTAATGCTGTGGATCCCATTGTATTCTGGGACCAAACCATCCCTAAATCTGCAGACACCTATGTTTTCCCAATGAGTGTACTTCTTACTGTGAAGAGCAGGGTAGGTGCTGTAACAGGGCTGGTAAGACTGTGTTCCTAACCACTTGATAAATGAGGGAAGCCATTGTTGGCCAATCAGTGTACAGGGAAAGTCCCTAATCAAAGTTGACATGGTCATGTGTGTTACCTTTGATATCCTCATGGCATCCCTCTTTGCCTCGCAGGTCCGTGGGATAGCCCGTGGATTGAGGATGAAATCTGGATCTTGCTGGAAGAGTGGGCAATGGTTGAATATGAACTCGGAGACCCAGGCAATAAGATGCATGAGAAGGCCAAGTTCCTTAGCAGACGCCTCTCTAATCGGGGTCTGAGGAAGAGCAAGCATAGCTGCCTTGATGTGATGGTGAAGATGAAGGACCTGCACACACGTCTTTGTAACGAGAGGCCCCGGGCTTACCGCTTGTATTCGCCTTATGATTGGATCCTGTACGAGATCTTGGGCCACCCCAGATCCCAGGGAGGCTATGTGCCAGGTGAGTCTCTTGTGTAGAGGGGATTTTGAGGTCCCAGAGGAAAGCATCAGCTGGGCATAGAGCAGAGCACACAACTGCTGCAAGTCCTTTTCCCATAGGCCTTTATTTCCCATAGTGGCCTGCTCCGTGTGTCAAACTTCCTCTGTCACTCCAAGGCAATGGACTTTCTTCTTGTTCATACTTGACTCTGACCCAGAGTCCAGACAATCGCTTCTAGCGCCTGAAAGAGAGTGAGGGTGCCATTTTAAACGCCTTCTCATTCTTCTACCCTCACTCAGGTCCTTGGTTTGATGGGCACGGGAATCCCCCAGCTTCCTATGCACCTTCCCTCTGCATTGGTGGTGCCATCTCTCCAGGTATGCACATTGGCATTATCGCATCCCTACCACTATTGGAAAGCTTAAGGGGAACTCATCACTGATGATGTCCAAGGGTGATGAAATTCTGATTTCCTGTTGGAAGGATTGGAACTCCCATATACCCTTTGATATTTTCCCTTGCATTTGGACTTGTGTGGGGGATATTCTATCACGTTAGGTATGACTATGACACTGTTAAATATACAATGCATTTGCCATTTCTCCGTGGATGGCTTCATCACCCATCTGTGACTGTATACCAGTTATGGTTTCCTTTGGAAAGGAGGCATGACCTGAGGTGGCATCATAGTCAGGAGTTGACAGGAGGTGGTCTTGTCATGGCTGTTCTTTGTCGTCAAGTTGATTATATCATAGTTAGAAGGAAACAAACCATTAAAGTTCTGTGTTTGTGTCTGCTTTTCAGCTCAAGTTTCCAAGAAGTGAAGATAGTTAGCAAATGTGCGACATTGGCATCCCATGCCTTTAATTCCAGTACTTGGGAGGGGGAGCCAGAGGCAAGCACATCAGTGTGATGTCCTAGATAGTTTGGGCTTAGTGTTAGTGAGCTGTAGGATGGCCAGCACCATGGAAGGAAACCCCAATACATAAAAGAAACTTCAATGAACTGACCTTGGTTTCACTCGGTGTCTCTGATATTTTTAAGTTGAGACAGTGTGGTCTTCCAAGGTTGGATTATATTGCCTGAAACCTGCCCTTGGCTAAAACCTAAATCTGAACTCCTATTCATTTTGTAAAGCTGAAGACACTGATGAATTCCCAGTGAGTGTACCTCTTGGTATTACGAGCCTGGTAGACTCTGGATCCTGGGCTCTGCTGCAAGTGTTCCCAAGGTCTTGATAACAGAAAGTAACCATTTTTGTCAGTTCAATGTGCAGGGAGAATCCCTGAGGAAAGGTGACAGGTATGAGTGTGTGACCTCCAATATACTCATCTTGCCCCTCTGTCTCTGCAGGCCCTTCCTGTAGCCCATGGACCGACCCTGAAATCAAGATCTTCCTGCAGGAGTGGCAAGTGGTTGAAAGGGAAATTGGCCACCCAGGCCAGAAGATCAAGCAGAAGAGCAGTCTTGTTTGCCAGCGTCTCTATCATCGAGGCCTGTTCAAGGACATCCAAAGCTGTTTGGACCTGATGTGGACCATGAAGGATCTGCACTCGACTCTCAGTAGAGAGAGATCCAGGGATGTACCCTTGTATTCTCCTTATAGAGATTATCTGGACAGGATCTTCGACCCCAAATGTCAGAGAGGCCGTGTTCCAGGTGAGTCTCTTCTGCATAGACACTTGGGGTTCTGAAAGTCGTGGCATCAGATGGCCTGTCCTTCATGAGGACAGAGCTGAGCAGACTATGGAGTGAAGCCCCATTCCCACAGGGCTGTGTTGTTGCATACAGCACAAATTCTGGCCCCCAATGTCTAACTTCCCGTGTCACCTCAAGGCAATGGAATTTGGACTTGTTCATAGTTGACTCTGACCCAGAGGCCAGACAATTACTTAGAGAGACTCAGGGAGAATGAGGGTGCCATGTTTATGCTTTCTCTCTCTCTTTCTTCTCCTCTCAGGTGCTCTGTATAACCGGTCTGGTCATCCCAGGCCGTCCTCAAGCCCTCAAACTCCAATGGTGATGCCATCTCCAGTATACCAGCCTTGGGATTATGGCATGTCTACATCTTCGGGACAGCTTCCTGGGAACCTATCACTGATGATGTGCAGTCAGGACTCACTGGTTCCCAGATGGGACGCCTGGAATGCCACCTATCTATTTCCAGTTCAACATGGACTTCCTGCCTCTCTCCCTGGAGACAACAATTTTCAGCTGCTGTGGTCACCTCGTGATGAGAGCTCAAGTACTCAGTGAAGACATGTTGGGACTTTTCTTTTTCCTCTAAAAACCACTAAGACTCTTCCAGCACTGTATGAATCCTCAATTTCTCTATCTTATTGTAAAGGAAATGTGAAATCAAATAAATTATTTTAACATAACTCTTTTCTTTATTTTTTTTCAATTTTTTGGGGGGTATTCATTATATTTACATTTCCAATGGTATCCCAAAAGTCCCCCACACGCTCCCCCACTCACTCACCCAACCACCCACTCCCTCTTCTTGGCACTCTTGTTCTCCCATACTGAGGTATATAAAGTTTGCATGAGTAATGGGCCTCTCTTTACACTGATGGCCCACTAGGCCATTTTCTGATTCATATGCAGCTAGAGACATAAGCTCCAGGGCGGGGGGGAGGGGGGGTTTCTGGTCATTTCATATTGTTGTTCCACCTATAGGATTTCAGATCTCTTTGGCTCCCTGGGTACTTTCTCTAGCTCCTCCATTGGGGGCCTTGTGATCCTTCCAATAGCTGACTGTGAGCATCCACTTCTGTGTTTGCTAGACCCAACATAGCCTCACAAGAGACAGCTCTATCTGGGTCCTTTCAGCAAATTCTTGATAGTGTCTGCAATGGTGTCAGCATTTGGACGCTGATTATGGGATGGAGTCCCGGAAATGGCATTCTCTAGATGGTCCATCGTCTGGTCTCAGCTCCAAAATTTGTCTCTGTAACTTCTTCCAAGGTGGTTTTCTTTCCAATTCTAAGAAGGGGTAAAGTGTCCACACTTTGGTCTTCGATCTTCTTGAGTTTCATGCATTTAGCAAATTGTATCTTATATCTTGGGTATCCTAAGATTCTGGACTCATATCCACTTGTCAGTGAGTACATATTGTGTGAGTTCCTTTTTGATTGGTTAACCTCACTCAGGATGATGCCCTCCAGGTCCATCCATCTGCCTAGGAATTTCAAAAATTCATTCTTTTTAATAGCTGAGCAGTACTCCATTGTGTAAATGTACCACATTTTCTGTATCCATTCCTCTGTTGAGTGGCATCTGGGTTCTTTCCAGCTTCTGGCTATTATATATGAAGCTGCTATGAACATAGTGGAGCATGTGTCTTTCTTACCGGTTGGAAAATCTTCTGGATAGATGCCCAGGAGAGGTATCACAGGATCCTCCAGTAGTATTATGACCAATTTACTGAGGAACCGCCAGAGTGATTTCCAGTGTAGTTAAACAAGCTTGCAGTCCCACCAACACTGGAGGAGTGTTCCTCTTTCTCCACATCCTTGCCAGCATCTGCTGTCACCTGAATTTTTGATCTTAGCCATTCTGACTGGTGTGAGGTGGAATCTCAGGGTTGTTTTTATTTTCATTTCCCTGATGATTAAGGATGTTGAACATTTTTTTCAGGTGCTTCTCTGCCATTCGTTATTCCTCAAGTGAGAATTCTTTGTTCAGCTCTGAGCCCCATTTTTTAATGGGATTTTTGATTTTCTGGAGTCCACCTTCTTGAGTTCTTTATATATATTGGATATTAGTCCAATATCTGATTTCCTATAGGTAAAGATCCTTTCCCAATGTGTTAGTGGTCTTTTTGTCGTATTGACGGTGTCTTTTTTGCCTTGCAGAAACTTTGCAACTTTATGAGGTCCCATTTATCGATTCTTGATCTTACAGCACAAAGCATTGCTGTTCTATTCAGGAATTCTTCCCCTGTACCCATATCTTCAAGACTTTTCCCCACTTTCTCTTCTATAAGTTTCAGTGTCTCTGGTTTATGTCGAGTCCCTGATTCCACTTAGAGTTGACTTTAGTCCAAGGAGATAGGAATGGATCAATTCACATTCTTCTACATGATAACCGCCAATAGTGCCAGCACCATTTGTTGAAAATGCTGCCTTTTCCCACTAAATGGTTTCTGCTCCCTTGTCATAGATCAAGTGACCATAGCTGTTTGGGTTCATCTGTGGGTCTTCAATTCTATTCCATTGGTGTACTTGTCTGTTGCTATACCAGTACCATGCAGTATTTATCTCAATTGCTCTCTAGTACAGCTTTAGTTCAGGCATGGTGATTCCATCAGAGGTGCTTTTATCCTTGAGAAGAGCTTTTGCAATCCTAGGTTTTTTTTTTATTCCAGGTGAATCTGCCGATTGCCCTTTCTAATTTGTTGAAGATTTGAGTTGGAATTTTGATGGGGATGGCATTGAACCTGTAGATTGCTTTTGGCAAGATAGCCATTTTTACTATATTGATCCTGCCAATCCATGAGCATGGGAGATCTTTCCATCTTCTGAGATCTTCTATAATTTCTTTTTTCAGAGACTTGAAATTCTTATCATACAGATCTTTCACTTCCTTAGAGTCATTCCAAGGTATTTTATATTATTTGTGACTATTGAGAAGTGTGTTGTTTCCCTAATTTCTTTCTCAGCCTCTTTATCCTTTGTTTACAGAAAGGCCATTGACTTGTTTGAGTTAATTTTATATCCAGCTACTTCATTGAAGCTGTTTATCAGGCTTAGGAGTTCTCTGGTGGAATTTTAGGGTTACTTATATATACTATCATATCATCTGCAGGAAGTGATATTTTTACTTCTTCCTTTCCAATTTGTATCCCCTTGATGACTTTTGTTGTCTAATTGCTCTGGCTAGGACTTCAAGTACAATATTGAATAGGTAGGGAGAGAGTGGACAGCCTTGTCTAGTCCCTGATTTTAGTGGGATTGCTTCCAGCTTCTCACCTTTTACTTTGATGTTGTCTACTTCTTTGCTGTAGATTGCTTTTATCATGTTTATGTATAGGCCTTGAATTCCTGATCTTTCCAAGACCTTTACCATGAATGCCTGTTAGATTTTGTGGCATGCTTTCTCCTCATCTAACGAGATGATCATGTTTTTTTTTTTTGTCTTTGAGTTTGTTTATATACTGGATTACATTGCTGGATTTCCGTATATTGAACCATCCCTGCATCCCTGGGATGAAACCTACTTGGTCAGGTTGGATGATTGTTTTTGTTATGTTCTTGGATTCGGTTAGCGAGGACTTTATTGAGGATTTTTGCATCGATATTCATAAGGGAAATTGGTCTGAAGTTCTCTATCTTTTTTGGGTCTTTTTGTGGTTGAGGTATCAGAGTAATTGTGGCTTCATAGAATGAGTTTGGTAGAGTACCTTCTGTTTCTCTTTTGAGGAATAGTTTGTGAAGAACTGGGATTAGATCTTTGAAGGTCTGATAGAACTCTGCACTAAACCCATCTGGTCCTGCGCTTTTTTTGTTTGGGAGAATATTAATGACTGCTTCTATTTCATTAGGGGATATAGGACTGTTTAGATCATTTACAGGATCTTGATTTAACTTTGGTACCTGGTATCTGTCTATAATCTTGTCCATTTCATCCAGGTTCTCCAGTTTTCTTGAGTATAGCCTTCTGTAGAAGGATCTGATGGTGTGTTGGATTTCTTCAGGATCTGTTGTTATGTCTCCCTTTTCATTTCTGATTTTGTTCATTTGGATTCTTTCTCTGTGCCCTCTAGTGAGTCTGGCTAAGGGTTTATCTATCTTGTTGATTTTCTCAAAGAACCAGTTCCTCGTTTGGTTGATTCTTTGAATAGTTCTTCTTGTTTCCACTTGGTTGATTTCACCCCTGAGTTTGATTATTTCCTGCCATCTACTCCTCTTAGGTGAATTTGCTTCCTTTTGTTCTAGAGATTTTAGGCGTGTTGTCAAGCTGCTAGTGTGTGCTCTCTCTAGTTTCTTTTTGGAGGCATTCAGAGCTATGAGTTTCCCTCTTAGCAATGCTTTCATTGTGTCCCATAAGTTTGGGAATGTTGTGGCTTCATTTTCATTAAACTCCAAAAAGTCCTTAATTTCTTTCTTTATTCCTTCCTTGACCAAGGTATCATTGAGAAGAGTGTTGTTCATTTTCCAAGTGAATGTTGGCTTTCTATTATTTATTTGTTATTGAAGATCAGTCTTAGTCCATGGTAATCTGATAGGATGCATGGGACAAATTCAATATTTTTGTATATTCTAAGGCTGGTTTTGTGACCAATTATGTGGTCAGTTTTGGAGAAGGTACCATGAGGTGCTGAGAAGAACGTATATCCTTTTGTTTTAGGATAAAATGTTCTGTAGATATCTGTTAGATCCATTTGTTTCATAACTTCTGTTAGTTTCACTGTGACCCTGTTTACTTTCTGTTTCCATGATCTGTCCATTGGTGAAAGTGGTGTGTTGAAGTCTCCCACTCTTATTGTGTGAGGGTCAATCTGTGCTTTGAGCTTTACTAAAGTTTCTTTAATGAATGTGGCTGCCCTTGTATTTGGAGCATAGATATTCAGAATTGAGAGTTCCTCTTGGAGGATTTTACATTTGATAGGTATGAAGTGGCCCTCCTTGTCTTTTTTGATGACTCTTGGTTGGAAGTCAATTTTATTAGATAATAGAATGGCTACTCCAGCTTGTTTCTTCAGACCATTTGCTTGGAAAAATTGTTTTCCAGCCTTTCATTCTGAGGTAGTGTCTATCTATTTCTCTGAGATGAGTTTCCTGTAAGCAGCAAAATGTTGGGTCTTGTTTGTGTAGCCAGTCTGTTAGTCTATGTCTTTTTATTGTGGAGTTGAGTCCATTGATATTAAGAGATATTAAGGCAAAGAAATTGTTGCTTCCTTTTATTTTTGTTGTTAAAGTTGGCATTCTGTTCTTGTGGCTGTCATCTTTTAGGTTTGTTGAGGGATTACCTTTTTGCTTTTTCTAGGACCTGGTTTCCATCTTTGTATTGTTCGTTTGTTTGTTTGTTTGTTTTTTCTGTTATTATCCTTTGAAGGGCTGGATTCGGGGAAAGATAATGTGTGAATTTGGTTTTGTCGTGGAATACTTTGGTTTCTCCATATATGGTAATTGAGAGTTTGGCTGGGTATAGTAGGCTGGGCTGGCATTTGTGTTCTCTTAGTGTCTGTATAACATCTGTCCAGGCTCTTCTGACTTTCATAGTCTCTGGTGAAATATCTGGTGTAATTCTGATAGTCTTGCCTTTATATGTTACTTGACCTTTTTCCCTTACTGCTTTTAATATTCTATCTTTATTTAGTGCATTTTTGGTTCTGATTATTATGTGTCCGGAGGAATTTCTTTTCTAGTCCAGTCTATTTGGAGTTCTGTAGACTTCTTGTATATTCATGGGCATCTCTTTCTTTAGGTTTGGGAAGTTTTCTTCTATAATTTTGTTGAAGATATTTGCTTGTCTTTTGAGTTGAAAATCTTCATTCTCATCTACTCCCATTATCCGTAAGTTTGGTCTTCTCATTGTGTCCTGGATTTCCTGGATGTTTTGAGTTAGGATCTTTTTGCATTTTCCATTTTCTTTGATTGTTGTGCTGATGTTCTCTATTGAATCTTCTGCACCTGAGATTCTCTCTTCCATCTCTTGTATTCTGTTGCTGATGCTACAATCTATGGTTCCAGATTTCTTTCCCAGGATTTCTATCTCCAGCGTTGCCTCACTTTGGCTTTTCTTTATTGTGTCTACTTCCCTTTTTAGGTCTTTCATGGTTTTATTCAATTCCATCACCTCTTTGGTTGTGTTTTCCTGCAATTCTTTAAGGGATTTTTGTGCTTCCTCTTTAAGGTCTTCTACCTGTTTAGCAGTGTTCTTCTGTATTTCTTTAAGTGAGTTATTAAAGTCCTTCTTGATGTCCTCTACCATCATCATGAGATATGCTTTTAAATCCGGGTCTAGCATTTTGGGTGTGATGAGGTGCCCTGGACTGGGCGATGTGGGAGTGCTGGGTTCTGATGATGGAAAGTAGTCTTGGTTTCTCTTAGTAAGATTCTTACGTTTACCTTTAGCGATCTGGTAATCTCTGCAGTTAGTTGTTATAGTTGTCTCTGGTTAGAGATTGTTCCTCTGGTGATTCTGTTAGCCTCTATCAGCAGACCTGAGAGACTAGCTCTCTCCTCTGAGTTTCAATGGTCAGAGCACTCTCAGCAGACAAGATCTCCTCTTATAAGGAAGGTGCACAGATATCTGGCCTTAGGACTTCCCTCCTGGCCGAAGATGAAGGCCAAAAACTGGACCTTTCCCAGAAGCTGTGTTGCTTTGGGCTGTCACAGAAGCTGTTAGCTTCTCTAGTGTACACTCTCACCTGGGCAGACTACTTGCTGTGGAGTCCCGGAAGCAAGATGGCTCCCGCCAATGCTGAGGCCTACAAACTCTTTTCATGTTTCATTCTTGTCACTTTAGTAGGGGACATAAGTATAGGGGTAGGGGATGTGGTACTTCATGGTGAGGTTCATTTTGTGGGTACCTGATCCCTGTTGTCTACCCTCCATTTTCATAAGATTCCTGACCCTGAGTCTGCAACTCTCTCTACTTCACAGACAACAGCTGAGCAGCTCTTTCATTATCTGCCACTCTTGATGGAGGAATTCTGGTCAGTGATCCACAGACTCGATATTTTGAGAATACTGTGATAATGGGTTCAAAATTGAGTTGTACGAGGGTGGTACATGCAAGGTCAATTGAGAGAATATGAAAAATTATCTAAATATTTAGGTTTCAGATATTTAGATAAAATAGAATATCTGTCAAGGGACATTGCCACCAAACTCATTTTCTATCTCATATAGAGTTAGAAAGGATGGTTATGTTAGGTCTAATAATGGCCTGGTGATTCACATGTACACACACACACACACACACGCACTTTCACACACACACACACACACACACAAAAATATATATGACATATATATATATATATATATATATATATATATATATATATATACGTCAACATATATGTATCTTGATCTCTATCTGTCTCTATATCTCCCCATATCTATGTATCTATGTATCTAGGTATCTATGTGTCAATGTATCTATGTATCTGTGTATCTGTGTATCTATGTATCTATTTATCTATGTATCTATGTATCTAGTATCCATCTATATTGCACGTGACATTCCACATTGTACAATTACATCACTCTACGTCTAATTAAAGTCCATAAATTGTTTACTTTTTAAATGCATCATGACCTAGGGCTCTCTTCTGAGACATACATATATGTAATAGGTCTACAAGAAGGCCAGAAAAGAAGAAAGATCTACATTGCCTGCATGGTATCATCCTCCCTAGGAAGTGAATGCACTAACTGCAGTTAGAGCGGGGGTTTTCTGGTTTTGGGGGGAGATGTGTTATGAGTTGATGAAGCTCCCAAAGGGGTCACCTAAAGCCAGTCTGTGAGCCAAGCTTACTCAAACCACCACATTCCTCTCCCTGGCCCCTTGTTCAAACACAAGAGTCTATGGGCTATACCTAGCTATAGCATAATGCTAAAATATGCAGTCTAACTGAACAAGCCCCATACTATACAACAATCTCAAAAAAAAAAAAATCGAAAGGCCATAATTTGATCATGTGGTTTAATGTTCAGTCAATGACTTTAGTGTAGTGCTGTATAAAATCAAAATCACAAAGCCGATCATATACCTCCAGCATCACAGGATATATATTCCTACTTGAAAAAGTTACAGTGAAGAAATACTGAACCAAAGCAAGATAAAAATTCATCTGTGCAAACTCCAAACTCTGTATCTCCATGTCTGTTACCAGCTTTGTTAAGAGCTTTGCTGAGCTGCTTATCTATGCCTCTGGTCTCTCTAATATCCTCAAGTCTAAATGGTAACCTTAAGTTGCATGTTCTTGTTCTAATGTCTGGGATCCACACATGATCATCTGGGCTCATCCATAGGGCTTGGGTCACTTTTTCATCTCTGCCTTCTATAGTACTCTAGGCTTTGGTGGATGACACTCCATTACTATTATTCTTGTTGGTCATCCCATGGTATTGGCATCTCCAAATGGCTGGGGACTTCTACTACATGTAGGTTTCACCAATAGCCTCTCAAAGGCTCCCTTCAATGTACCTAGTCACTAATTCTTTGCATGACTCCTTCAGTCCTAATTTATCAACTGCAACTAGGGCTGCACCTTCACACACAGGCTTCCCGTGGTGCTGAAGGCAAGGCCAACACCACAGTCACATCTCACCTGGATACCTGTGAACACCTAGAGACTGACCTACCAAACAAAGAGCATACATGCAATGATCTGAGGCCTTAGGCACATAAGTAGCATAGGGCTGCCTTGTCTAGACTCAGTAGGAGAGGATGATCTTAAAACTGCATAGACTTTATGGATCAGGGTAGAGGTAATACCCAGGGAGTCCACCTACTCAGAGATCAAGTAGAGATTTGGAGGGGGCCAGCATTTGGGGTGAAAATATATTGATGAGTTTTATATGAAAGGAAAAGGAAAAAAAAACAATTAAAAATAAAGAAACTACAAACATTAAGAAAACAGCAACAAAAACAACAACAACAAAGGGCCTTCCCGGGTATCTCTGGGAGACAAGGCTCAGCTGCTCTCCACAACCCCTTCATATCTTAAAAATCAGTACCACCTGGATGAATCTCACCTATTACCACATCCAGATACAGCATGAGGTACAACCTTGGCAATCTCTGGAACACAGCTTCTTAGTACTCTCAGATAACACTTCTCAGAAGATTTCACCTCAGTGATAGTGGTCTCTTTATTATAATAAACTCTAATTTCTATGCTCTATTTAACCAGCATCAATTGTCCCACTAACCTCCTCTATTCCTGTTTCGAAAGCTAGAGTCACATTGAAGGAAACTCCTAGTTTCTTTGCAAAGTTAATTATTTGAAAGGATGTTTTCTTGAGGCACAGAGGTGAAAAGGATGTCTCCCTGAGGAAGACACGGGTAAAGGATGTTTTGCTGAAGCAGACACAGGTGAAAGGATGTTTGATGTAGCAAACAGGTGAAAGGACCTGTGATGTTGGCATATAAAATGTCTCTACAAACATTAGGGGATAATGAGCACTGAGCGTCAGTTTGGTTTTCTCTGAGTCACTATTCTTCCCTAAGTATACACAAGTATTGGTTGGCCCTACCTAGGGACATTGAGTGATTACAGGTGGAAAAGCTAGCTCCGATTGAGAAACCCTCATCCAAGAAATCCTACCTAGATTCCTGCATCAGATTTCTGCTTTGTGGGCTCTCCTCAGGCCAGTTGTCATATCTGTCAGTTTCTTCCTGACCGGATTGTAGCTTCTGGTTTGTGCCTTGTGTGTCTGAGTAGAGAAGGGACTGAAGCTGCTGGTTTGAATGTGATATCTGCCTGCCTAGAGGACTGGTCTGCAACAACTGTATCATGTTTGCGGTTTGCTATGGGACTGAACTGCTGCCAAAGATTGAGCTCGCCTCCTAAAAAGTATTGATGAACAAGTCCACTTCCCCCATACTCTAATGACATTTCACTTCAAGTTCATTTGTGGGATGGCAGGTTAGAGTCGAGGTTGAACCCATTTTAATAATAGGTTGCAATATACTTGATGCCTAATTTGTACTGGGCCAAAGCTGCAGGGTTCTACTGCTTGGTGTACTGGGACATGGCACCCCATGTTCTATTCCATCTTTACCAACTTTCTGTGTTCAGTGATTTCATTCATTGCCTATGCTTGGCTCTCCTGGAACTTAATCTGTAGACGACCTTAAATTCAGAGATACACAGGCCTCTGTCCCCTGAGTCTTGGGATTAAAGGTGTGCACCACCACGCCTGTACTTAACCTTTTTTTCACCTAGGGCTTGGAATGAGCCAGGCTCATCATGAATTCAAAGATCTGCTTGCCTTTGAACCATAGATTTTTTTGTTGTTGTTGTTTTAGTCTTATGATTGTTATGTTTATCCTTAAGCTCCTGATCACTGTAAATCAAAGAACAAAGACTATTCTTTTAAAGACTTTTTATAGACACCCTTTGCAATTTCAAATGATCTCAGTCTTTTCACCTTAGCCTCAAACAGATTCTTCAGACAAGGGCAAAAAGCAGCCATATTTTCCACCAAATATCAGAAAAACCCATCTCTAGGCCACATACTAACATTCTTCTCCTCTGAAACAAACCTCTTGAGGACTCCACCCAGAGTTCAGTTCACCGTCAGCATCAGTGACATCCATGTCCCTGCTAGAATAACCCACCCAGCTCCACTTAAGACATTCCACGGCTTTTCTGATCTAAAGTCCCCAAATCCACTTTCCTTTAAATCAAAACGTGTACAGGTCTATGACATCAGTATCTCAGTGCTGGTACCAACTTCTGCCTGATTTTGGGTTCCCATTGCTCTGAAGAGACTCCATGTCCAACAACTCTTAGGAATGAAAACATTTAACTGGGAATGACATTGGGGTTCTGAAGTTCAGCCCCATATCATGAAGAGAGGAATCATGGCAGCATCTAGGCAGACATGGGGGTGCAGCACCTGAGAATCCACTGCCTTCATCCAGAGGAGAAAGCCAGGACACCTAAGAAGGTATTTAGTAAATGTGTTAATGTCTGGGCCTTACTTGAGATCCCAGCATATGAGAGAGGGAGCTATAGGCAGTGGATCGATCGGTGTATCAGACACCAGATTTTGGTCTTAACTTTAGTGAGTTGAAGAATGCCCAGAACTAGGTGAATAAACTCTGTCTCATAAAATGAACTTAAATGAATTGGCCTAGTTTCTTTGGTCATTTTCAGTGGAGACTGTGGGGTCTTGCTTATGTAGCTTAGGAGATCCTGCTCATGAGCCTGTTTCTTTCCTCAGCATGGGATGTAGGATTAAAGGCACCAGGTCAACAATTGAGCCACCCTAAACATACAGGTTGGGTGGGTCAGATTCAATTAAACTGTAGAGCTTTATAAAGAACCACATTTGCACAGGAGTCTCCGACTTGTACTAGCCCAGGCAAGTAAGCAGAGCTCCTTGCATTGCAGACTCTTGTGAACACCGGGACACATTAGAACCTACTTTCCTCACTGTGTTCGGGAAAGGAATCTCAAGAGACAAAATGCAGGTGAGTTGGGGGCAATTAAATTCACTCCTATTTTCTGTAGGGTAACTGGGATATTTGTGCCTCGGCACATACAAAATATGGTTAGCTACCTTGAATTTGAACCCATGTCTGTAAATTGAAGAGGTACACCAACTACATTTATTTTGTCCTTGGGTTTTTAGGTTTTAGCCCACAACCAACTATGTAGCCAAGAATGATGTTAAATTTCTGAGAATCCCCATTCCTCTTAGCAGTGAATGCCATTATGGCCACCTGTCAGACATCCATATTGTGTGACTTAGGATGGAAAAGTGTAGTTTCACACAGTTTCTCTTGATATCTTACTGTGTCTGAAGCATAGCTGGAGTTGATTAGATTTTGAAAGGGAATTTTTTCCCCTGCAGAAAATGGTAAGAATGTGAACTGGAGAGAGTGAGTGGCTGTGGTCTTCTCAAAGGAGAGTTGCTTCCGTTTCATTCCTCCACTTGATCAAGGGCTCCTGCCCTGTTCACTGTAGATCCTCTTTGGATTAACATCAGAGGCCAACTTTCCCATTAGAAGAGAATGGACCAGCATCTGTGAATGAGGAAGTAAGGGTGCATTGTTTTAGCTTATGCAACTGGAGGCTGCTACCTGAGTCCATTCACAGCTGGGGAACAGGGATTCCTGTAGCTTGCAACCTGCTTTAATATTTAATTGTTTCCTTTCTGCACAGAGAGAAGATAACCGAGTCCAAAGTGTGAGAAATTACAATGAAGCCAATAGGAGAAGGAGGAGGCTGAGGCAGGAAGGCCAAAGTTCCTCAGGTATTCAGAGTGAAATCCCTGCTCTCCTATTCTCTTGCTCTGTGACTTCGTGTAGATGAAAGAGCCCCGACTTGGACATCTGTAGCAAGGATAGACCAGCATTCAGTGGTCCCTGATGTATGCCCTTGTCCCAGAAAGCTCTGAGTGTCTCCCTGTCGTGGATGTGGTTATGAGTCTCTACAGATCCAACATTCCCTGGTAGCACTAATGCTGTGGATCCCATTGTATTCTGGGACCAAACCATCCCTAAATCTGCAGACACCTATGTTTTCCCAATGAGTGTACTTCTTACTGTGAAGAGCAGGGTAGGTGCTGTAACAGGGCTGGTAAGACTGTGTTCCTAACCACTTGATAAATGAGGGAAGCCATTGTTGGCCAATCAGTGTACAGGGAAAGTCCCTAATCAAAGTTGACATGGTCATGTGTGTTACCTTTGATATCCTCATGGCATCCCTCTTTGCCTCGCAGGTCCGTGGGATAGCCCGTGGATTGAGGATGAAATCTGGATCTTGCTGGAAGAGTGGGCAATGGTTGAATATGAACTCGGAGACCCAGGCAATAAGATGCATGAGAAGGCCAAGTTCCTTAGCAGACGCCTCTCTAATCGGGGTCTGAGGAAGAGCAAGCATAGCTGCCTTGATGTGATGGTGAAGATGAAGGACCTGCACACACGTCTTTGTAACGAGAGGCCCCGGGCTTACCGCTTGTATTCGCCTTATGATTGGATCCTGTACGAGATCTTGGGCCACCCCAGATCCCAGGGAGGCTATGTGCCAGGTGAGTCTCTTGTGTAGAGGGGATTTTGAGGTCCCAGAGGAAAGCATCAGCTGGGCATAGAGCAGAGCACACAACTGCTGCAAGTCCTTTTCCCATAGGCCTTTATTTCCCATAGTGGCCTGCTCCGTGTGTCAAACTTCCTCTGTCACTCCAAGGCAATGGACTTTCTTCTTGTTCATACTTGACTCTGACCCAGAGTCCAGACAATCGCTTCTAGCGCCTGAAAGAGAGTGAGGGTGCCATTTTAAACGCCTTCTCATTCTTCTCCCCTCACTCAGGTCCTTGGTTTGATGGGCACGGGAATCCCCCAGCTTCCTATGCACCTTCCCTCTGCATTGGTGGTGCCATCTCTCCAGGTATGCACATTGGCATTATCGCATCCCTACCACTATTGGAAAGCTTAAGGGGAACTCATCACTGATGATGTCCAAGGGTGATGAAATTCTGATTTCCTGTTGGAAGGATTGGAACTCCCATATACCCTTTGATATTTTCCCTTGCATTTGGACTTGTGTGGGGGATATTCTATCACGTTAGGTATGACTATGACACTGTTAAATATACAATGCATTTGCCATTTCTCCGTGGATGGCTTCATCACCCATCTGTGACTGTATACCAGTTATGGTTTCCTTTGGAAAGGAGGCATGACCTGAGGTGGCATCATAGTCAGGAGTTGACAGGAGGTGGTCTTGTCATGGCTGTTCTTTGTCGTCAAGTTGATTATATCATAGTTAGAAGGAAACAAACCATTAAAGTTCTGTGTTTGTGTCTGCTTTTCAGCTCAAGTTTCCAAGAAGTGAAGATAGTTAGCAAATGTGCGACATTGGCATCCCATGCCTTTAATTCCAGTACTTGGGAGGGGGAGCCAGAGGCAAGCACATCAGTGTGATGTCCTAGATAGTTTGGGCTTAGTGTTAGTGAGCTGTAGGATGGCCAGCACCATGGAAGGAAACCCCAATACATAAAAGAAACTTCAATGAACTGACCTTGGTTTCACTCGGTGTCTCTGATATTTTTAAGTTGAGACAGTGTGGTCTTCCAAGGTTGGATTATATTGCCTGAAACCTGCCCTTGGCTAAAACCTAAATCTGAACTCCTATTCATTTTGTAAAGCTGAAGACACTGATGAATTCCCAGTGAGTGTACCTCTTGGTATTACGAGCCTGGTAGACTCTGGATCCTGGGCTCTGCTGCAAGTGTTCCCAAGGTCTTGATAACAGAAAGTAACCATTTTTGTCAGTTCAATGTGCAGGGAGAATCCCTGAGGAAAGGTGACAGGTATGAGTGTGTGACCTCCAATATACTCATCTTGCCCATCTGTCTCTGCAGGCCCTTCCTGTAGCCCATGGACCGACCCTGAAATCAAGATCTTCCTGCAGGAGTGGCAAGTGGTTGAAAGGGAAATTGGCCACCCAGGCCAGAAGATCAAGCAGAAGAGCAGTCTTGTTTGCCAGCGTCTCTATCATCGAGGCCTGTTCAAGGACATCCAAAGCTGTTTGGACCTGATGTGGACCATGAAGGATCTGCACTCGACTCTCAGTAGAGAGAGATCCAGGGATGTACCCTTGTATTCTCCTTATAGAGATTATCTGGACAGGATCTTCGACCCCAAATGTCAGAGAGGCCGTGTTCCAGGTGAGTCTCTTCTGCATAGACACTTGGGGTTCTGAAAGTCGTGTCATCAGATGGCCTGTCCTTCATGAGGACAGAGCTGAGCAGACTATGGAGTGAAGCCCCATTCCCACAGGGCTGTGTTGTTGCATACAGCACAAATTCTGGCCCCCAATGTCTAACTTCCCGTGTCACCTCAAGGCAATGGAATTTGGACTTGTTCATAGTTGACTCTGACCCAGAGGCCAGACAATTACTTAGAGAGACTCAGGGAGAATGAGGGTGCCATGTTTATGCTTTCTCTCTCTCTCTTTCTTCTCCTCTCAGGTGCTCTGTATAACCGGTCTGGTCATCCCAGGCCGTCCTCAAGCCCTCAAACTCCAATGGTGATGCCATCTCCAGTATACCAGCCTTGGGATTATGGCATGTCTGCATCTTCGGGACAGCTTCCTGGGAACCTATCACTGATGATGTGCAGTCAGGACTCACTGGTTCCCAGATGGGACGCCTGGAATGCCACCTATCTATTTCCAGTTCAACATGGACTTCCTGCCTCTCTCCCTGGAGACAACAATTTTCAGCTGCTGTGGTCACCTCGTGATGAGAGCTCAAGTACTCAGTGAAGACATGTTGGGACTTTTCTTTTTCCTCTAAAAACCACTAAGACTCTTCCAGCACTGTATGAATCCTCAATTTCTCTATCTTATTGTAAAGGAAATGTGAAATCAAATAAATTATTTTAACATAACTCTTTTCTTTATTTTTTTTCAATTTTTTGAGGGGTATTCATTACATTTACATTTCCAATGGTATCCCAAAAGTCCCCCACACGCTCCCCCACTCACTCACCCAACCACCCACTCCCTCTTCTTGGCACTCTTGTTCTCCCATACTGAGGTATATAAAGTTTGCATGAGTAATGGGCCTCTCTTTACACTGATGGCCCACTAGGCCATTTCCTGATTCATATGCAGCTAGAGACATAAGCTCCAGGGCGGGGGGGCGGGGGGGTTTCTGGTCATTTCATATTGTTGTTCCACCTATAGGATTTCAGATCTCTTTGGCTCCCTGGGTACTTTCTCTAGCTCCTCCATTGGGGGCCTTGTGATCCTTCCAATAGCTGACTGTGAGCATCCACTTCTGTGTTTGCTAGACCCAACATAGCCTCACAAGAGACAGCTCTATCTGGGTCCTTTCAGCAAATTCTTGATAGTGTCTGCAATGGTGTCAGCATTTGGACGCTGATTATGGGATGGAGTCCCGGAAATGGCATTCTCTAGATGGTCCATCGTCTGGTCTAAGCTCCAAAATTTGTCTCTGTAACTTCTTCCAAGGGGGTTTTCTTTCCAATTCTAAGAAGGGGTAAAGTGTCCACACTTTGGTCTTCGATCTTCTTGAGTTTCATGCATTTAGCAAATTGTATCTTATATCTTGGGTATCCTAAGATTCTGGACTCATATCCACTTGTCAGTGAGTACATATTGTGTGAGTTCCTTTTTGATTGGTTAACCTCACTCAGGATGATGCCCTCCAGGTCCATCCATCTGCCTAGGAATTTCAAAAATTCATTCTTTTTAATAGCTGAGCAGTACTCCATTGTGTAAATGTACCACATTTTCTGTATCCATTCCTCTGTTGAGTGGCATCTGGGTTCTTTCCAGCTTCTGGCTATTATATATGAAGCTGCTATGAACATAGTGGAGCATGTGTCCTTCTTACCGGTTGGAAAATCTTCTGGATAGATGCCCAGGAGAGGTATTGCAGGATCCTCCAGTAGTATTATGTCCAATTTACTGAGGAACCACCAGAGTGATTTCCAGTGTAGTTAAACAAGCTTGCAGTCCCACCAACACTGGAGGAGTGTTCCTCTTTCTCCACATCCTTGCCAGCATCTGCTGTCACCTGAATTTTTGATCTTAGCCATTCTGACTGGTGTGAGGTGGAATCTCAGGGTTGTTTTTATTTTCATTTCCCTGATGATTAAGGATGTTGAACGTTTTTTCAGGTGCTTCTCTGCCATTCGTTATTCCTCAAGTGAGAATTCTTTGTTCAGCTCTGAGCCCCATTTTTTAATGGGATTTTTGATTTTCTGGAGTCCACCTTCTTGAGTTCTTTATATATATTGGATATTAGTCCCCTATCTGATTTCCTATAGGTAAAGATCCTTTCCCAATGTGTTAGTGGTCTTTTTGTCGTATTGACGGTGTCTTTTTTGCCTTGCAGAAACTTTGCAACTTTATGAGGTCCCATTTATCGATTCTTGATCTTACAGCACAAAGCATTGCTGTTCTATTCAGGAATTCTTCCCCTGTACCCATATCTTCAAGACTTTTCCCCACTTTCTCTTCTATAAGTTTCAGTGTCTCTGGTTTATGTCGAGTCCCTGATTCCACTTAGAGTTGACTTTAGTCCAAGGAGATAGGAATGGATCAATTCACATTCTTCTACATGATAACCGCCAATAGTGCCAGCACCATTTGTTGAAAATGCTGCCTTTTCCCACTAAATGGTTTCTGCTCCCTTGTCATAGATCAAGTGACCATAGCTGTTTGGGTTCATCTGTGGGTCTTCAATTCTATTCCATTGGTGTACTTGTCTGTTGCTATACCAGTACCATGCAGTATTTATCTCAATTGCTCTCTAGTACAGCTTTAGTTCAGGCATGGTGATTCCATCAGAGGTGCTTTTATCCTTGAGAAGAGCTTTTGCAATCCTAGGTTTTTTTTTTATTCCAGGTGAATCTGCCGATTGCCCTTTCTAATTTGTTGAAGATTTGAGTTGGAATTTTGATGGGGATGGCATTGAACCTGTAGATTGCTTTTGGCAAGATAGCCATTTTTACTATATTGATCCTGCCAATCCATGAGCATGGGAGATCTTTCCATCTTCTGAGATCTTCTATAATTTCTTTTTTCAGAGACTTGAAATTCTTATCATACAGATCTTTCACTTCCTTAGAATCATTCCAAGGTATTTTATATTATTTGTGACTATTGAGAAGTGTGTTGTTTCCCTAATTTCTTTCTCAGCCTCTTTATCCTTTGTTTACAGAAAGGCCATTGACTTGTTTGAGTTAATTTTATATCCAGCTACTTCATTGAAGCTGTTTATCAGGCTTAGGAGTTCTCTGGTGGAATTTTAGGGTTACTTATATATACTATCATATCATCTGCAGGAAGTGATATTTTTACTTCTTCCTTTCCAATTTGTATCCCCTTGATGACTTTTGTTGTCTAATTGCTCTGGCTAGGACTTCAAGTACAATATTGAATAGGTAGGGAGAGAGTGGACAGCCTTGTCTAGTCCCTGATTTTAGTGGGATTGCTTCCAGCTTCTCACCTTTTACTTTGATGTTGTCTACTTCTTTGCTGTAGATTGCTTTTATCATGTTTATGTATAGGCCTTGAATTCCTGATCTTTCCAAGACCTTTACCATGAATGCCTGTTAGATTTTGTGGCATGCTTTCTCCTCATCTAACGAGATGATCATGTTTTTTTTTTTTTTTTGTCTTTGAGTTTGTTTATATACTGGATTACATTGCTGGATTTCCGTATATTGAACCATCCCTGCATCCCTGGGATGAAACCTACTTGGTCAGGTTGGATGATTGTTTTTGTTATGTTCTTGGATTCGGTTAGCGAGGACTTTATTGAGGATTTTTGCATCGATATTCATAAGGGAAATTGGTCTGAAGTTCTCTATCTTTTTTGGGTCTTTTTGTGGTTGAGGTATCAGAGTAATTGTGGCTTCATAGAATGAGTTTGGTAGAGTACCTTCTGTTTCTCTTTTGAGGAATAGTTTGTGAAGAACTGGGATTAGATCTTTGAAGGTCTGATAGAACTCTGCACTAAACCCATCTGGTCCTGCGCTTTTTTTGTTTGGGAGAATATTAATGACTGCTTCTATTTCATTAGGGGATATAGGACTGTTTAGATCATTTACAGGATCTTGATTTAACTTTGGTACCTGGTATCTGTCTATAATCTTGTCCATTTCATCCAGGTTCTCCAGTTTTCTTGAGTATAGCCTTCTGTAGAAGGATCTGATGGTGTGTTGGATTTCTTCAGGATCTGTTGTTATGTCTCCCTTTTCATTTCTGATTTTGTTCATTTGGATTCTTTCTCTGTGCCCTCTAGTGAGTCTGGCTAAGGGTTTATCTATCTTGTTGATTTTCTCAAAGAACCAGTTCCTCGTTTGGTTGATTCTTTGAATAGTTCTTCTTGTTTCCACTTGGTTGATTTCACCCCTGAGTTTGATTATTTCCTGCCATCTACTCCTCTTATGTGAATTTGCTTCCTTTTGTTCTAGAGATTTTAGGCGTGTTGTCAAGCTGCTAGTGTGTGCTCTCTCTAGTTTCTTTTTGGAGGCATTCAGAGCTATGAGTTTCCCTCTTAGCAATGCTTTCATTGTGTCCCATAAGTTTGGGAATGTTGTGGCTTCATTTTCATTAAACTCCAAAAAGTCCTTAATTTCTTTCTTTATTCCTTCCTTGACCAAGGTATCATTGAGAAGAGTGTTGTTCATTTTCCAAGTGAATGTTGGCTTTCTATTATTTATTTGTTATTGAAGATCAGTCTTAGTCCATGGTAATCTGATAGGATGCATGGGACAAATTCAATATTTTTGTATATTCTAAGGCTGGTTTTGTGACCAATTATGTGGTCAGTTTTGGAGAAGGTACCATGAGGTGCTGAGAAGAACGTATATCCTTTTGTTTTAGGATAAAATGTTCGGTAGATATCTGTTAGATCCATTTGTTTCATAACTTCTGTTAGTTTCACTGTGACCCTGTTTACTTTCTGTTTCCATGATCTGTCCATTGGTGAAAGTGGTGTGTTGAAGTCTCCCACTCTTATTGTGTGAGGGTCAATCTGTGCTTTGAGCTTTACTAAAGTTTCTTTAATGAATGTGGCTGCCCTTGTATTTGGAGCATAGATATTCAGAATTGAGAGTTCCTCTTGGAGGATTTTACATTTGATAGGTATGAAGTGGCCCTCCTTGTCTTTTTTGATGACTCTTGGTTGGAAGTCAATTTTATTAGATAATAGAATGGCTACTCCAGCTTGTTTCTTCAGACCATTTGCTTGGAAAAATTGTTTTCCAGCCTTTCATTCTGAGGTAGTGTCTATCTATTTCTCTGAGATGAGTTTCCTGTAAGCAGCAAAATGTTGGGTCTTGTTTGTGTAGCCAGTCTGTTAGTCTATGTCTTTTTATTGTGGAGTTGAGTCCATTGATATTAAGAGATATTAAGGCAAAGAAATTGTTGCTTCCTTTTATTTTTGTTGTTAAAGTTGGCATTCTGTTCTTGTGGCTGTCATCTTTTAGGTTTGTTGAGGGATTACCTTTTTGCTTTTTCTAGGACCTGGTTTCCATCTTTGTATTGTTCGTTTGTTTGTTTGTTTGTTTTTTCTGTTATTATCCTATGAAGGGCTGGATTCGGGGAAAGATAATGTGTGAATTTGGTTTTGTCGTGGAATACTTTGGTTTCTCCATATATGGTAATTGAGAGTTTGGCTGGGTATAGTAGGCTGGGCTGGCATTTGTGTTCTCTTAGTGTCTGTATAACATCTGTCCAGGCTCTTCTGACTTTCATAGTCTCTGGTGAAATATCTGGTGTAATTCTGATAGTCTTGCCTTTATATGTTACTTGACCTTTTTCCCTTACTGCTTTTAATATTCTATCTTTATTTAGTGCATTTTTGGTTCTGATTATTATGTGTCCGGAGGAATTTCTTTTCTAGTCCAGTCTATTTGGAGTTCTGTAGACTTCTTGTATATTCATGGGCATCTCTTTCTTTAGGTTTGGGAAGTTTTCTTCTATAATTTTGTTGAAGATATTTGCTTGTCTTTTGAGTTGAAAATCTTCATTCTCATCTACTCCCATTATCCGTAAGTTTGGTCTTCTCATTGTGTCCTGGATTTCCTGGATGTTTTGAGTTAGGATCTTTTTGCATTTTCCATTTTCTTTGATTGTTGTGCTGATGTTCTCTATTGAATCTTCTGCACCTGAGATTCTCTCTTCCATCTCTTGTATTCTGTTGCTGATGCTACAATCTATGGTTCCAGATTTCTTTCCCAGGATTTCTATCTCCAGCGTTGCCTCACTTTGGCTTTTCTTTATTGTGTCTACTTCCCTTTTTAGGTCTTTCATGGTTTTATTCAATTCCATCACCTCTTTGGTTGTGTTTTCCTGCAATTCTTTAAGGGATTTTTGTGCTTCCTCTTTAAGGTCTTCTACCTGTTTAGCAGTGTTCTTCTGTATTTCTTTAAGTGAGTTATTAAAGTCCTTCTTGATGTCCTCTACCATCATCATGAGATATGCTTTTAAATCCGGGTCTAGCATTTTGGGTGTGATGAGGTGCCCTGGACTGGGCGATGTGGGAGTGCTGGGTTCTGATGATGGAAAGTAGTCTTGGTTTCTCTTAGTAAGATTCTTACGTTTACCTTTAGCGATCTGGTAATCTCTGCAGTTAGTTGTTATAGTTGTCTCTGGTTAGAGATTGTTCCTCTGGTGATTCTGTTAGCCTCTATCAGCAGACCTGAGAGACTAGCTCTCTCCTCTGAGTTTCAATGGTCAGAGCACTCTCAGCAGACAAGATCTCCTCTTATAAGGAAGGTGCACAGATATCTGGCCTTAGGACTTCCCTCCTGGCCGAAGATGAAGGCCAAAAACTGGACCTTTCCCAGAAGCTGTGTTGCTTTGGGCTGTCACAGAAGCTGTTAGCTTCTCTAGTGTACACTCTCACCTGGGCAGACTACTTGCTGTGGAGTCCCGGAAGCAAGATGGCTCCCGCCGATGCTGAGGCCTACAAACTCTTTTCATGTTTCATTCTTGTCACTTTAGTAGGGGACATAAGTATAGGGGTAGGGGATGTGGTACTTCATGGTGAGGTTCATTTTGTGGGTACCTGATCCCTGTTGTCTACCCTCCATTTTCATAAGATTCCTGACCCTGAGTCTGCAACTCTCTCTACTTCACAGACAACAGCTGAGCAGCTCTTTCATTATCTGCCACTCTTGATGGAGGAATTCTGGTCAGTGATCCACAGACTCGATATTTTGAGAATACTGTGATAATGGGTTCAAAATTGAGTTGTACGAGGGTGGTACATGCAAGGTCAATTGAGAGAATATGAAAAATTATCTAAATATTTAGGTTTCAGATATTTAGATAAAATAGAATATCTGTCAAGGGACATTGCCACCAAACTCATTTTCTATCTCATATAGAGTTAGAAAGGATGGTTATGTTAGGTCTAATAATGGCCTGGTGATTCACATGTACACACACACACACACACACGCACTTTCACACACACACACACACACACACACACACATATATATATGACATATATATATATATATATATATATATACGTCAACATATATGTATCTTGATCTCTATCTGTCTCTATATCTCCCCATATCTATGTATCTATGTATCTAGGTATCTATGTGTCAATGTATCTATGTATCTGTGTATCTGTGTATCTATGTATCTATTTATCTATGTATCTATGTATCTAGTATCCATCTATATTGCACGTGACATTCCACATTGTACAATTACATCACTCTACGTCTAATTAAAGTCCATAAATTGTTTACTTTTTAAATGCATCATGACCTAGGGCTCTCTTCTGAGACATACATATATGTAATAGGTCTACAAGAAGGCCAGAAAAGAAGAAAGATCTACATTGCCTGCATGGTATCATCCTCCCTAGGAAGTGAATGCACTAACTGCAGTTAGAGCGGGGGTTTTCTGGTTTTGGGGGGAGATGTGTTATGAGTTGATGAAGCTCCCAAAGGGGTCACCTAAAGCCAGTCTGTGAGCCAAGCTTACTCAAACCACCACATTCCTCTCCCTGGCCCCTTGTTCAAACACAAGAGTCTATGGGCTATACCTAGCTATAGCATAATGCTAAAATATGCAGTCTAACTGAACAAGCCCCATACTATACAACAATCTCAAAAAAAAAATCGAAAGGCCATAATTTGATCATGTGGTTTAATGTTCAGTCAATGACTTTAGTGTAGTGCTGTATAAAATCAAAATCACAAAGCCGATCATATACCTCCAGCATCACAGGATATATATTCCTACTTGAAAAAGTTACAGTGAAGAAATACTGAACCAAAGCAAGATAAAAATTCATCTGTGCAAACTCCAAACTCTGTATCTCCATGTCTGTTACCAGCTTTGTTAAGAGCTTTGCTGAGCTGCTTATCTATGCCTCTGGTCTCTCTAATATCCTCAAGTCTAAATGGTAACCTTAAGTTGCATGTTCTTGTTCTAATGTCTGGGATCCACACATGATCATCTGGGCTCATCCATAGGGCTTGGGTCACTTTTTCATCTCTGCCTTCTATAGTACTCTAGGCTTTGGTGGATGACACTCCATTACTATTACTCTTGTTGGTCATCCCATGGTATTGGCATCTCCAAATGGCTGGGGACTTCTACTACATGTAGGTTTCACCAATAGCCTCTCAAAGGCTCCCTTCAATGTACCTAGTCACTAATTCTTTGCATGACTCCTTCAGTCCTAATTTATCAACTGCAACTAGGGCTGCACCTTCACACACAGGCTTCCCGAGGTGCTGAAGGCAAGGCCAACACCACAGTCACATCTCACCTGGATACCTGGGAACACCTAGAGTCTGACCTACCAAACAAAGAGCATACATGCAATGATCTGAGGCCTTAGGCACATAAGTAGCATAGGGCTGCCTTGTCTAGACTCAGTAGGAGAGGATGATCTTAAAACTGCATAGACTTTATGGATCAGGGTAGAGGTAATACCCAGGGAGTCCACCTACTCAGAGATCAAGTAGAGATTTGGAGGGGGCCAGCCTTTGGGGTGAAAATATATTGATGAGTTTTATATGAAAGGAAAAGGAAAAAAAAAACAATTAAAAATAAAGAAACTACAAACATTAAGAAAACAGCAACAAAAACAACAACAACAAAGGGCCTTCCCGGGTATCTCTGGGAGACAAGGCTCAGCTGCTCTCCACAACCCCTTCATATCTTAAAAATCAGTACCACCTGGATGAATCTCATCTATTACCACATCCAGATACAGCATGAGGTACAACCTTGGCAATCTCTGGAACACAGCTTCTTAGTACTCTCAGATAACACTTCTCAGAAGATTTCACCTCAGTGATAGTGGTCTCTTTATTATAATAAACTCTAATTTCTATGCTCTATTTAACCAGCATCAATTGTCCCACTAACCTCCTCTATTCCTGTTTCGAAAGCTAGAGTCACATTGAAGGAAACTCCTAGTTTCTTTGCAAAGTTAATTATTTGAAAGGATGTTTTCTTGAGGCACAGAGGTGAAAAGGATGTCTCCCTGAGGAAGACACGGGTAAAGGATGTTTTGCTGAAGCAGACACAGGTGAAAGGATGTTTGATGTAGCAAACAGGTGAAAGGACCTGTGATGTTGGCATATAAAATGTCTCTACAAACATTAGGGGATAATGAGCACTGAGCGTCAGTTTGGTTTTCTCTGAGTCACTATTCTTCCCTAAGTATACACAAGTATTGGTTGGCCCTACCTAGGGACATTGAGTGATTACAGGTGGAAAAGCTAGCTCCGATTGAGAAACCCTCATCCAAGAAATCCTACCTAGATTCCTGCATCAGATTTCTGCTTTGTGGGCTCTCCTCAGGCCAGTTGTCATATCTGTCAGTTTCTTCCTGACCGGATTGTAGCTTCTGGTTTGTGCCTTGTGTGTCTGAGTAGAGAAGGGACTGAAGCTGCTGGTTTGAATGTGATATCTGCCTGCCTAGAGGACTGGTCTGCAACAACTGTATCATGTTTGCGGTTTGCTATGGGACTGAACTGCTGCCAAAGATTGAGCTCGCCTCCTAAAAAGTATTGATGAACAAGTCCACTTCCCCCATACTCTAATGACATTTCACTTCAAGTTCATTTGTGGGATGGCAGGTTAGAGTCGAGGTTGAACCCATTTTAATAATAGGTTGCAATATACTTGATGCCTAATTTGTACTGGGCCAAAGCTGCAGGGTTCTACTGCTTGGTGTACTGGGACATGGCACCCCATGTTCTATTCCATCTTTACCAACTTTCTGTGTTCAGTGATTTCATTCATTGCCTATGCTTGGCTCTCCTGGAACTTAATCTGTAGACGACCTTAAATTCAGAGATACACAGGCTTCTGTCCCCTGAGTCTTGTGATTAAAGGTGTGCATCACCACGCCTGTACTTAACCTTTTTTTCACCTAGGGCTTGGAATGAGCCAGGCTCATCATGAATTCAAAGATCTGCTTGCCTTTGAACCATAGATTTTTTTGTTGTTGTTGTTTTAGTCTTATGATTGTTATGTTTATCCTTAAGCTCCTGGTCACTGTAAATCAAAAAACAAAGTCTATTCTTTTAAAGACTTTTTATAGACACCCTTTGCAATTTCAAATGATCTCAGTCTTTTCACCTTAGCCTCAAACAGATTCTTCAGACAAGGGCAAAAAGCAGCCATATTTTCCACCAAATATCAGAAAAACCCATCTCTAGGCCACATACTAACATTCTTCTCCTCTGAAACAAACCTCTTGAGGACTACACCCAGAGTTCAGTTCACCGTCAGCATCAGTGACATCCATGTCCCTGCTGGAATAACCCACCCAGCTCCACTTAAGACATTCCACGGCTTTTCTGATCTAAAGTCCCCAAATCCACTTTCCTTTAAATCAAAACGTGTACAGGTCTATGACATCAGTATCTCAGTGCTGGTACCAACTTCTGCCTGATTTTGGGTTCCCATTGCTCTGAAGAGACTCCATGTCCAACAACTCTTAGGAATGAAAACATTTAACTGGGAATGACATTGGGGTTCTGAAGTTCAGCCCCATATCATGAAGAGAGGAATCATGGCAGCATCTAGGCAGACATGGGGGTGCAGCACCTGAGAATCCACTGCCTTCATCCAGAGGAGAAAGCCAGGACACCTAAGAAGGTATTTAGTAAATGTGTTAATGTCTGGGCCTTACTTTAGATCCCAGCATATGAGAGAGGGAGCTATAGGCAGTGGATCGATCAGTGTATCAGACACCAGATTTTGGTCTTAACTTTAGTGAGTTGAAGAATGCCCAGAACTAGGTGAATAAACCCTGTCTCATAAAATGAACTTAAATGAATTGGCCTAGTTTCTTTGGTCATTTTCAGTGGAGACTGTGGGGTCTTGCTTATGTAGCTTAGGAGATCCTGCTCATGAGCCTGTTTCTTTCCTCAGCATGGGATGTAGGATTAAAGGCACCAGGTCAACAATTGAGCCACCCTAAACATACAGGTTGGGTGGGTCAGATTCAATTAAACTGTAGAGCTTTATAAAGAACCACATTTGCACAGGAGTCTCCGACTTGTAGTAGCCCAGGGAAGTAAGCACAGCTCCTTGCACCGCAGACTCTTGTGAACACCGGGACACATTAGAACCTACTTTCCTCACTGTGTTCGGGAAAGGAATCTCAAGAGACAAAATGCAGGTGAGTTGGGGGCAATTAAATTCACTCCTATTTTCTGTAGGGTAACTGGGATATTTGTGCCTCGGCACATACAAAATATGGTTAGCTACCTTGAATTTGAACCCATGTCTGTAAATTGAAGAGGTACACCAATTACATTTATTTTGTCCTTGGGTTTTTAGGTTTTAGCCCACAACCAACTATGTAGCCAAGAATGATGTTAAATTTCTGAGAATCCCCATTCCTCTTAGCAGTGAATGCCATTATGGCCACCTGTCAGACATCCATATTGTGTGACTTAGGATGGAAAAGTGTAGTTTCACACAGTTTCTCTTGATATCTTACTGTGTCTGAAGCATAGCTGGAGTTGATTAGATTTTGAAAGGGAATTTTTTCCCCTGCAGAAAATGGTAAGAATGTGAACTGGAGAGAGTGAGTGGCTGTGGTCTTCTCAAAGGAGAGTTGCTTCCGTTTCTTTCCTCCACTTGATCAAGGGCTCCTGCCTTGTTCACTGTAGATCCTCTTTGGATTAACCTCAGAGGCCAACTTTCCCATTAGAAGAGAATGGACCAGCATCTGTGAATGAGGAAGTAAGGGTGCATTGTTTTAGCTTATGCAACTGGAGGCTGCTACCTGAGTCCATTCACAGCTGGGAACAGGGATTCCTGTAGCTTGCAACCTGCTTTAATATTTCATTGTTTCCTTTCTGCACAGAGAGAAGATAACCGAGTCCAAAGTGTGAGAAATGACAAAGAATCCAATAGGAGAAGGAGGAGGCTGAGGCAGGAAGGCCAAAGTTCCTCAGGTATTCAGAGTGAAATTCCTGCTCTCCTATTCTCTTGCTCTGTGACTTCGAGTAGATGAAAGAGCCCCGACTTGGACATCTGTAGCAAGGATAGACCAGCATTCAGTGGTCCCTGATGTATGCCCTTGTCCCAGAAGGCTCTGAGTGTCTCCCTGTCGTGGATGTGGTTATGAGTCTCTTCAGATCCAACATTCCCTGGTAGCACTAATGCTGTGGATCCCATTGTATTCTGGGACCAAACCATCCCTAAATCTGCAGACACCTATGTTTTCCCAATGAGTGTACTTCTTACTGTGAAGAGCAGGGTAGGTGCTGTAACAGGGCTGGTAAGACTGTGTTCCTAACCACTTGATAAATGAGGGAAGCCATTGTTGGCCAATCAGTGTGCAGGGAAAGTCCCTAAGCAAAGTTGACATGGTCATGTGTGTTACCTTTGATATCCTCATCGCATCCCTCTTTGCCTCGCAGGTCCGTGGGATAGCCCGTGGATTGAGGATGAAATCTGGATCTTGCTGGAAGAGTGGGCAATGGTTGAATATGAACTCGGAGACCCAGGCAATAAGATGCATGAGAAGGCCAAGTTCCTTAGCAGACGCCTCTCTAATCGGGGTCTGAGGAAGAGCAAGCATAGCTGCCTTGATGTGATGGTGAAGATGAAGGACCTGCACACACGTCTTTGTAACGAGAGGCCCCGGGCTTACCGCTTGTATTCGCCTTATGATTGGATCCTGTACGAGATCTTGGGCCACCCCAGATCCCAGGGAGGCTATGTGCCAGGTGAGTCTCTTGTGTAGAGGGGATTTTGAGGTCCCAGAGGAAAGCATCAGCTGGGCATAGAGCAGAGCACACAACTGCTGCAAGTCCTTTTCCCATAGGCCTTTATTTCCCATAGTGGCCTGCTCCTTGTGTCAAACTTCCTCTGTCACTCCAAGGCAATGGACTTTCTTCTTGTTCATACTTGACTCTGACCCAGAGTCCAGACAATCGCTTCTAGAGCCTGAAAGAGAGTGAGGGTGCCATTTTAAACGCCTTCTCTTTCTTCTCCCCTCACTCAGGTCCTTGGTTTGATGGGCACGGGAATCCCCCAGCTTCCTATGCACCTTCCCTCTGCATTGGTGGTGCCATCTCTCCAGGTATGCACATTGGCATTATCGCATCCCTACCACTATTGGAAAGCTTAAGGGGAACTCATCACTGATGATGTCCAAGGGTGATGAAATTCTGATTTCCTGTTGGAAGGATTGGAACTCCCATATATCCTTTGATATTTTCCCTTGCATTTGGACTTGTGTGGGGGATATTCTATCACGTTAGGTATGACTATGACACTGTTAAATATACAATGCATTTGCCATTTCTCCGTGGATGGCTTTATCACCCATCTGTGACTGTATACCAGTTATGGTTTCCTTTGGAAAGGAGGCATGACTTGAGGTGGCATCATAGTCAGGAGTTGACAGGAGGTGGTCTTGTCATGGCTGTTCTTTGTCGTCAAGTTGATTATATCATAGTTAGAAGGAAACAAACCATTAAAGTTCTGTGTTTGTGTCTTACTTTCAGCTCAAGTTTCCAAGAAGTGAAGATAGTTAGCAAATGTGTGACATTGGCATCCCATGCCTTTAATTCCAGTACTTGGGAGGGGGAGCCAGAGGCAAGCACATCAGTGTGATGTCCTAGATAGTTTGGGCTTAGTGTTAGTGAGCTGTAGGATGGCCAGCACCATGGAAGGAGACCCCAATACATAAAAGAAACTTCAATGAACTGACCTTGGTTTCACTCGGTGTCTCTGATATTTTTAAGTTGAGACAGTGTGGTCTTCCAAGGTTGGATTATATTGCCTGAAACCTGCCCTTGGCTGAAACCTAAATCTGAACTCCTATTCATTTTCTAAAGCTGAAGACACTGATGAATTCCCAGTGAGTGTACCTCTTGGTATTAAGAGCCTGGTAGACTCTGGATCCTGGGCTCTGCTGCAAGTGTTCCCAAGGTCTTGATAACAGAAAGTAACCATTTTTGTCAGTTCAATGTGCAGGGAGAATCCCTGAGGAAAGGTGACAGGTATGAGTGTGTGACCTCCAATATACTCATCTTGCCCCTCTGTCTCTGCAGGCCCTTCCTGTAGCCCATGGACCGACCCTGAAATCAAGATCTTCCTGCAGGAGTGGCAAGTGGTTGAATGGGAAATTGGCCACCCAGGCCAGAAGATCAAGCAGAAGAGCAGTCTTGTTTGCCAGCGTCTCTATCATCGAGGCCTGTTCAAGGACATCCAAAGCTGTTTGGACCTGATGTGGACCATGAAGGATCTGCACTCGACTCTCAGTAGAGAGAGATCCAGGGATGTATCCTTGTATTCTCCTTATAGAGATTATCTGGACAGGATCTTCGACCCCAAATGTCAGAGAGGCCGTGTTCCAGGTGAGTCTCTTCTGCATAGACACTTGGGGTTCTGAAAGTCGTGGCATCAGATGGCCTGTCCTTCATGAGGACAGAGCTGAGCAGACTATGGAGTGAAGCCCCATTCCCACAGGGCTGTGTTGTTGCATACAGCACAAATTCTGGCCCCCAATGTCTAACTTCCCGTGTCACCTCAAGGCAATGGAATTTGGACTTGTTCATAGTTGACTCTGACCCAGAGGCCAGACAATTACTTAGAGAGACTCAGGGAGAGTGAGGGTGCCATGTTTATGCTTTCACTCTCTCTCTCTTTGTTCTCCTCTCAGGTGCTCTGTATAACCGGTCTGGTTATCCCAGGCCTTCCTCAAGCCCTCAAACTCCAATGGTGATGCCATCTCCAGTATACCAGCCTTGGGATTATGGCATGTCTGCATCTTCGGGACAGCTTCCTGGGAACCTATCACTGATGATGTGCAGTCAGGACTCACTGGTTCCCAGATGGGATGCCTGGAATGCCACCTATCTATTGCCAGTTCAACATGGACTTCCTGCCTCTCTCCCTGGAGACAACAATTTTCAGCTGCTGTGGTCACCTCGTGATGAGAGCTCAAGTCCTCAGTGAAGACATGTTGGGACTTTTCTTTTTCCTCTAAAAACCACTAAGACTCTTCCAGCACTGTATGGATCCTCAATTTCTCTATCTTATTGTAAAGGAAAGTGAAATCAAATAAATTATTTTAACATAACTCTTTTCTTTATTTTTTTTCAATTTTTTGGGGGGTATTCATTACATTTAAATTTCCAATGGTATCCCAAAAGTCCCCCACACGCTCCCCCACTCACTCACCCAACCACCCACTCCCTCTTCTTGGCCCTCTTGTTCTCCCATACTGAGGTATATAAAGTTTGCATGAGTAATGGGCCTCTCTTTACACTGATGGCCCACTAGGCCATTTCCTGATTCATATGCAGCTAGAGACATAAGCTCCAGGGCGGCGGGGGGGGGGGGGGGCGGTTCTGGTTATTTCATATTGTTGTTCCACCTATAGGATTGCAGATCTCTTTGGCTCCCTGGGTACTTTCTCTAGCTCCTCCATTGGGGGCCTTGTGATCCTTCCAATAGCTGACTGTGAGCATCCACTTCTGTGTTTGCTAGACCCAACATAGCCTCACAAGAGACAGCTCTATCTGGGTCCTTTCAGCAAATTCTTGATAGTGTCTGCAATGGTGTCAGCATTTGGAAGCTGATTATGGGATGGAGTCCCAGAAATGGCAGTCTCTAGATGGTCCATCGTCTGGTCTCAGCTCCAAAATTTGTCTCTGTAACTTCTTCCAAGGGGGTTATCTTTCCAATTCTAAGAAGGGGTAAAGTGTCTACACTTTGGTCTTTGATCTTCTTGAGTTTCATGCATTTAGCAAATTGTATCTTATATCTTGGGTATCCTAAGATTCTGGACTCATATCCACTTGTCAGTGAGTACATATTGTGTGAGTTCCTTTGTGATTGGGTAACCTCACTCAGGATGATGCCCTCCAGGTCCATCCATCTGCCTAGGAATTTCAAAAATTCATTCTTTTTAATAGCTGAGCAGTACTCCATTGTGTAAACGTACCACATTTTCTGTATCCATTCCTCTGTTTAGTGGCATCTGGGTTCTTTCCAGCTTCTGGCTATTATATATGAAGCTGCTATGAACATAGTGGAGCATGTGTCCTTCTTACCGGTTGGAAAATCTTCTGGATAGATGCCCAGGAGAGGTATTGCAGGATCCTCCAGTAGTATTATGTCCAATTTACTGAGGAACCACCAGAGTGATTTCCAGTGTAGTTAAACAAGCTTGCAGTCCCACCAACACTGGAGGAGTGTTCCTCTTTCTCCACATCCTTGCCAGCATCTGCTGTCACCTGAATTTTTGATCTTAGCCATTCTGACTGGTGTGAGGTGGAATCTCAGGGTTGTTTTTATTTTCATTTCCCTGATGATTAAGGATGTTGAACGTTTTTTCAGGTGCTTCTCTGCCATTCGTTATTCCTCAAGTGAGAATTCTTTGTTCAGCTCTGAGCCCCATTTTTTAATGGGATTATTTGATTTTCTGGAGTCCACCTTCTTGAGTTCTTTATATATATTGGATATTAGTCCCCTATCTTATTTCCTATAGGTAAAGATCCTTTCCCAATGTGTTAGTGGTCTTTTTGTCGTATTGATGGTGTCTTTTTTGCCTTGCAGAAACTTTGCAACTTTATGAGGTCCCATTTATCGATTCTTGATCTTACAGCACAAAGCATTGCTGTTCTATTCAGGAATTCTTCCCCTGTACCCATATCTTCAAGACTTTTCCCTACTTTCTCTTCTATAAGTTTCAGTGTCTCTGGTTTATGTCGAGTCCCTGATTCCACTTAGAGTTGACTTTAGTCCAAGGAGATAGGAATGGATCAATTCACATTCTTCTACATGATAACCGCCAATAGTGCCAGCACCATTTGTTGAAAATGCTGCCTTTTCCCACGGAATGGTTTCTGCTCCCTTGTCATAGATCAAGTGACCATAGCTGTTTGGGTTCATCTGTGGGTCTTCAATTCTATTCCATTGGTGTACTTGTCTGTTGCTATACCAGTACCATGCAGTATTTATCTCAATTGCTCTCTAGTACAACTTTAGTTCAGGCATGGTGATTCCACCAGAGGTGCTTTTATCCTTGAGAAGAGCTTTTGCAATCCTAGGTTTTTTTTTTTTTTTTATTCCAGGTGAATCTGCCGATTGCCCTTTCTAATTTGTTGAAGATTTGAGTTGGAATTTTGATGGGGATGGCATTGAACCTGTAGATTGCTTTTGGCAAGATAGCCATTTTTACTATATTGATCCTGCCAATCCATGAGCATGGGAGATCTTTCCATCTTCTGAGATCTTCTATAATTTCTTTCTTCAGAGACTTGAAATTCTTATCATACAGATCTTTCACTTCCTTAGAGTCATGCCAAGGTATTTTATATTATTTGTGACTATTGAGAAGTATGTTGTTTCCCTAATTTCTTTCTCAGCCTGATTATCCTTTGTTTACAGAAAGGCCATTGATTTGTTTGAGTTAATTTTATATCCAGCTACTTCATTGAAGCTGTTTATCAGGCTTAGGAGTTCTCTGTTGGAATTTTTAGGGTCACTTATATATACTATCATATCATCCGCAGGAAGTGGTATTTTTACTTCTTCCTTTCCAATTTGTATCCCCTTGATGACTTTTGTTGTCTAATTGCTCTGGCTAGGACTTCAAGTACAATGTTAAATAGGTAGGGAGAGAGTGGACAGCCTTGTCTAGTCCCTGATTTTAGTGGGATTGCTTCCAGCTTCTCACCGTTTACTTTGATGTTGGCTACTGCTTTGTTGTAGATTGCTTTTATCATGTTTAGGTATAGGCCTTGAATTCCTGATCTTTCCAAGACTTTTACCATGAATGCCTGTTGGATTTTGTGGCATGCTTTCTCCTCATCTAACGAGATGATCATGTTTTTTTTTTTTTTTTTTTTTTTTTTTGTCTTTGAGTTTGTTTATATACTGGATTACATTGCTGGATTTCCGTATATTGAACCATCCCTGCATCCCTGGGATGAAACCTACTTGGTCAGGTTGGATGATTGTTTTTGTTATGTTCTTGGATTCGGTTAGCGAGGACTTTATTGAGGATTTTTGCATCGATATTCATAAGGGAAATTGGTCTGAAGTTCTCTATCTTTTTTGGGTCTTTTTGTGGTTGAGGTATCAGAGTAATTGTGGCTTCATAGAATGAGTTTGGTAGAGTACCTTCTGTTTCTCTTTTGAGGAATAGTTTGTGAAGAACTGGGATTAGATCTTCTTTGAAGGTCTGATAGAACTCTGCACTAAACCCATCTGGTCCTGGGCTTTTTTTGTTTGGGAGACTATTAATGACTGCTTCTATTTCATTAGGGGATATAGGACTGTTTAGATCATAAACTGGATCTTGATTTAACTTTGGTACCTGGTATCTGTCTAGAATCTTGTCCATTTCATCCAGGTTCTCCAGTTTTCTTGAGTATAGCCTTCTCTAGAAGGATCTGATGGTGTGTTGGATTTCTTCAGGATCTGTTGTTATGTCTCCCTTTTCATTTCTGATTTTGTTCATTTGGATTCTTTCTCTGTGCCCTCTAGTGAGTCTGGCTAAGGGTTTATCTATCTTGTTGATTTTCTCAAAGAACCTGTTCCTCGTTTGGTTGATTCTTTGAATAGTTCTTCTTGTTTCCACTTGGTTGATTTCGCCCCTGAGTTTGATTATTTCCTGCCATCTACTCCTCTTAGGTGAATTTGCTTCCTTTTGTTCTAGAGATTTTAGGCGTGTTGTCAAGCTGCTAGTGTGTGCTCTCTCTAGTTTCTTTTTGGAGGCATTCAGAGCTATGAGTTTCCCTCTTAGCAATGCTTTCATTGTGTCCCATAAGTTTGGGAATGTTGTGGCTTCATTTTCATTAAACTCCAAAAAGTCCTTAATTTCTTTCTTTATTCCTTCCTTGACCAAGGTATCATTGAGAAGTGTGTTGTTCATTTTCCAAGTGAATGTTGGCTTTCTATTATTTATTTTGTTATTGAAGATCAGCCTTAGTCCATGGTGATCTGATAGGATGCATGGGACAAATTCAATATTTTTGTATATTCTAAGGCTGGTTTTGTTACCAATTATGTGGTCAATTTTGGAGAAGGTACCATGAGGTGCTGAGAAGAACGTATATCCTTTTGTTTTAGGATAAAATGTTCTGTAGATATCTGTTAGATCCATTTGTTTCATAACTTCTGTTAGTTTCACTGTGACCCTGTTTACTTTATGTTTCCATGATCTGTCCATTGGTGAAAGTGGTGTGTTGAAGTCTCCCACTCTTATTGTGTGAGGGTCAATCTTTGCTTTGAGCTTTACTAAAGTTTCTTTAATGAATGTGGCTGCCCTTGTATTTGGAGCATAGATATTCAGAATTGAGAGTTCCTCTTGGAGGATTTTACATTTGATGAGTATGAAGTGGCCCTCCTTGTCTTTTTTGATGACTCTTGGTTGGAAGTCGATTTTATTAGATAATAGAATGGCTACTCCAGCTTGTTTCTTCAGACCATTTGCTTGGAAAAATTGTTTTCCAGCCTTTCATTCTGAGGTAGTGTCTATCTTTTTCTCTGAAATGAGTTTCCTCAAAAGCAGCAAAATGTTGGGTCTTGTTTGTGTAGCCAGTCTGTTAGTCTATGTCTTTTTATTGTGGAGTTGAGTCCATTGATATTAAGAGATATTAAGGGAAAGAAATTGTTGCTTCCTATTATTTTTGTTGTTAAAGTTGGCATTCTGTTCTTGTGGCTGTCATCTTTTAGGTTTGTTGAGGGATTACCTTCTTGCTTTTTCTAGGACCTGGTTTCCATCTTTGTATTGTTTGTTTGTTTGTTTGTTTGTTTTTTCTGTTATTATCCTTTGAAGGGCTGGATTCGGGGAAAGATAATGTGTGAATTTCGTTTTGTCGTGGAATACTTTGGTTTCTCCATATATGGTAATTGAGAGTTTGGCTGGGTATAGTAGGCTGGGCTGGCATTTGTGTTCTCTTCTTGTCTGTATAACATCTGTCCAGGCTCTTCTGACTTTCATAGTCAGAGAAAATATCCCTGTTATACTTGTCTTTATCCAAACCTGTGGAACATTTCCTTCTTGAAAGGAAACTAATGTGGGAGGGCTCAATCCATTGTTGTTGGTGCTACCCCTAGCCTAGTGGTTATGGGTGCTATAACCAAGCAGGTTGAACAAGCTATGGATCATCAAACCAGTAAATATTTCTCCATGAACCAGTTCCTGCTTCCAGGTCCCTGCCTTGAGTTTCTGCCTTGTCTTCTCTGGATGTTGGATTACAAGATGTAATATCAATTAAACACTTTTTTTTTTCCAGATTGATTTTATTCAGGATATTTTGTCACAGGTGGCAACTCTGTCTAAGGCAAATGTGGTACCAGGTTCATTGGGTATAAACCCTTAAAGTCAGCCTCCTTTCTCCTGCAGGGCTCTGCTTCATTAAAGTTTCATAATCTTTCCCAAACAGTGCTACCAATGATGAAGAAGTACTTAAATATGTGAGCACTGTTAACATTTCTCATTTGACCATCAAACTCTGAATAGGTATAGTCCTTTTCAAGACAGCAAGTAAGGACAGACGATACCTACAATGATATCTGTGATACAGTTTTAAAATGGGGATTGCATTCAGGACAAATGATAAAATAGGGAGACATTAATACTCCTTCTCACATTTTATTTGTTGATTGATTACCTTTTAAGGCTATTTTATTTAAAAATTAGTTAATTGTCATACAATATATATTTTATATTTTTTTCCAACAGTTCCTCCCAGGTTTTTCTCACTTCCCTACCCAGGCAACTTTATGTTTTTTTTTTTTTTTTCCTCTGTCTCTGTTTTAGAAGAAATAATGAAATAAAAATAGGCATGCAAAAAATCCACAAAACCAGACAGTAAAATACATATTCATGAGGGCTCTGTGGCAGAGCACCTAGGGGAGCCATCTTGGGTCCCAGATCCCTCAGTGACTAGTCCGTGCAGGTGACAGTGTGGACTACAGAAGCTACACAGCTTCTGGGACAGGTAGAACCAACACAGCTTCTGGAACAGACCCCTTTTTGGGCTCCAGACATCCAGGCACCTTCCCCACCAGAGGAGAGGTGTCCACCCCGCCCAGGAGGGCTCTGCCACAGAGCACCTGGGGGAGCAATCTTGGGTCTCAGATCCCTAAGAGAAGAGTCAGCACAAGTGAGAGTGTGGACTACAGAAGCTACACAGCTTCTGGGACAGGCAGAAGTGACACAGCTTCTGGAACAGGCCTTAATTTTCAGTCCATAGGAAGGTCTGAACTCCAGATATCTGTGCACCTTCAATGCAAGAGGAGAGCTTCCCTGCAGAGAGAACTCTGATACCTGAAACTCAGGAGAGAGCTACACTCCCAGGTCTGCTGACAGAGGCTAAGAGAATCACAGGAGGAACAAGCTCCAACCAGAGACAACTATAACAACTAACTCCAGAGAATATCAAATGGCAAAAGGCAAATGTAAGAATCTTACTTATAGAAACCAAGACCACTTATCATCATCAGAACCCAGCACTCCCACCTCAGCCAGTCCTGGATACCCCAACACACCCGAAAAGCTAGACCCGGATTTAAAATCATATCTCATGGTAAAATGACATCAAGAAGGACTTTAATAACTCACTTAAAGAAATACAGGAGAACACTGCTAAAGAGGTAGAAGTTCTTAATGAAAAACAGGAAAACACAACCAAACAGGTGATGGAATTGAACAAAACCATACAAGACCTAAAAAGGGAAGTAGATACAATAAGGAAAACCCAAAGTTGGAAAATGCTGGAGATAGAAACCCTAGAAAAGAAATCTGGAACCATAGAAACGAGCATCAGCAACAGAATACAAGAGATGGAAGAGAGAATCTCAGGTGCATAAGATTCCATAGAGAACATGGGCACAACAATCAAAGAAAATGCAAAATGCTAAAAGATTCTAACTCAAAACATCCACGAAATCCAGAACACAATGAGGAGACCAAATCTACAGATAATAGGAGTATATAAGAATGAAGATTTTCAACTTAAAGGGCCAGCAAATATCTTCAACAAAATTATAGAAGAAAACTTCCCAAACTTAAAGAAAGAGATGCCTGTGAACATACAAGAAGCCAACAGAACTCCAAATAGACTGGACCAGAAAAGAAATTCCTCCCAACACATAATAATCAGAACAACAAAAGCACTAAATAAAGATAGAATATTAGAAGTAGTAAGGGAAAAAAGGTCAATTAACATATAAAGGCAGGCCTATTAGAATTACACCAGACTTTTCACCAGAGACTATGAAAGCCAGAATATCCTGGACAGATGTTATACAGACCCTAAGAGAACACAAATGCCATCCCAGGCTACAATACCCAGAAAAACACTCAATTACCATAGATGGAGAAACCAAAGTATTCCATGATAAAACCAAATTCACACAATATCTTTCCACGCATCCAGCACTTCAAAGGATAATAAAAGGAAAACACCAACACAAGGATGGAAACTACACTCAAGAAAAAGCAAGAAAGTTATCCTTCAACAAACCTAAAGTAAGACAGCTGCAAGAACAAAATCCCAAATTTAACATAAAAATATCAAGAAGAAAGAATTACTTTTCTTTAATTTCTCTTAATATCAATGGACTCAATTCCCCAATAAAAAGACATAGACTAATAGACTGGCTACACAAACAGGACCCAACATTTTGTTGCTTACAGGAAACTCACCTCAGGGAAAAGGACAGACACTACCTCAGAGTGAAAGGCTGGAAAACAATTTTCCAAGCAAATGGTCTGAAGAAACAAGCTAGAGTAGCCATTCTTATATCGAATAAAGCTGACTTCCAACCCAAAGTTATCAAAAAAGACAAGGAGGGCACTTCATACTCATCATGGTAAAATTTACGAAGATTAACTCTCAATTCTAAATATCTATGCCCCAAATACAAGGGCAGCCACATTTATTAAAGAAACTTTAGTAAAGCTCAAACCACATATTGCACCTCACACAATAATAGTGGGTGACTTCAACACCCCACTCTCACCAATGTACAGATCCTGTGTGAGGAGCTGCCCTCACATTCGCCATTATAAGATGGCGCTGACACCTGTGTTCTAAGTAGTAAACAAGCAAGCTGCGCATGTGCAGGGGTAGCTTTCCTCTCCATGTGCTCTGCCTTCCCCATGACGACTACTCTGGTCGATGGGCTGCAGCCAATCAGGGAGCGACACGTCCAAGGCGGAGGACAATCCTCCATAAAAGGGATGGGGCTCCGCCATTTTCCTCTTCTTCTCCAATGGCTCCTGAAGAAATGAGAAATAAAGCTTTTGCCACAGAAGATTCCGATTGTCCTGAGCGTGTTCTTGCCGGTGGGGACAAAAGCTCAGGATAAGTGGCGCCGAGAAACCCGGGAACTACCATCACACCAGCGCAAGGAAGATCCCCCATTTGCAGGGCCGAACCAGAACTGTGGGGACGTGCATTACAGCTTTACAAGGTATGTCTGGTCTTGAACTTTCTCTAGTGTTAAAAGCCCTTTTGTTCCTTTTCACATGTCAACAAGTGGTTAAGGCAGGGTGGAGAATTCTGAACGAAATTCAAGACAGTCTATCAGAAGTAAAGCGGGGAGAGAGAGCAGGAGCAAAGAGGAAACATGGTGCACCAAATAAGTATACAGGCCTTTCCACGGGTCTTGAACCCGAGGAAAAGTTAATGTCAGGGAAGAATACCTGGGGAGAGATTGAAAGGAAAGAGGAGAAAAAAGATGAGTTTAAGGAGCCAGCACTTAGTAGCTCTGAATCAGATGAAAATAAGTATACAGGCCTTTCCATTGGTCTTGAACCCGAGGAAAAGTTAATGTCAGGGAAGAATACCTGGGGAGAGATTGAAAGGAAAGAGGAGAAAAAAGATGAGTTTAAGGAGCCAGCTCTTAGTAGCTGTGAATCAGATGAAGAAATTAGCACCTCTGAGGAAACAGACTTGGAGGAGAAAGCAGCTCGTTATGAGAGAGAAAAGTACCAGCCAGATGAAATTCGATCTTATAGGTCAAGAAAAATGCCAAAAGCAGCTGGCAAAGGCCAGCTTGATGCTCGGCTTCCGGGCAGTTGGCTTCAAGGTCATAGTGCACCTCCACCCTATGCGGAGCCCCTGCCCTGCATAGTGCGTCAGCCCTGCACAGAGAAGCAGTGTGCAGAGAGGCAGTGCGCAGACTCGTTCATTCCAAGAGAGGAACAAAGGAAGATGCAACAGGCATTTCCGGTCTTTGAAGGAGCCGTGGGTGGGCGTGTCCACACTCCGGTAGAGTATATACAGATTAAAGAGCTTGCCGAGTCGGTCCGTAAATATGGAGCCAATGCTAATTTTACCTTGGTGCAGTTAGACAGGCTTGCCGGCATGGCACTAACTCCTGCCGACTGGCAAATGATTACAAAAGCCGCTCTCCCCAGTATGGGCAAATATATGGAATGGAGAGCTCTATGGCAAGAGGCTGCAAGAAACCAAGACAGACAGGGTCTGGGTTTTCTCTAGGGGCCATTGGGGCAGCACAACCCATATGATTGGGCAGTTTCAGTTACCTCCTTTTCAGGACAAATAGATAACCATTATCCAAAACATCCAATTTTACAGTTTGTCCAAAATCAATCTGTTGTGTTTCCACAAATAACAGTAAGAAACCCACTTAAAAATGGGATTGTGGTATATACTGATGGATCAAAAACTGGCATAGGTGCCTATGTGGCTAATGGTAAAGTAGTATCCAAACAATATAATGAAAATTCACCTCAAGTGGTAGAATGTTTAGTGGTTTTAGAAGTTTTCAAAACCTTTTTAGAACCCCTTAATCTTTTTTTTTTCCCACTGTTTTTTTTATTACATATTTTCCTCAATTACATTTCCAATGCTATCCCAAAAGTCCCCCATAGCGCCCCCCACTTCCCTACCCTCCCATTCCCATTCTTTTGGCCCTGGCATTCCCCTATATTGGGGTATATAAAGTTTGCAAGTCCAATGGGCCTCTCTTTCCAGTGATGGCCGACTAGGCCATCTTTCGATACATATGCAGCTAGAGACAAGAGCTCCGGGGTACTGGTTGGTTCATCATGTTGTTCCAACTATAGGGTTGCAGATCCCTTTAGCTCCTTGGGTACTTTCTCTAGCTTCTCCATTGGGAGCCCTGTGATACATCCAATAGCTGACTGTGAGCATCCACTCCTGTGTTTGCTAGGCCCCTGCATAGTCTCACAAGAGACAGCTATCTTTGGGTCCTTTCAGCAAAATCTTGCTAGTGTATGCAATGGTGTCAGCGTTTAGAAGCTGATTATGGGATGGATCCCTGGATATGGCAGTCTCTAGATGGTCCATCCTTTCATCACAGCTCCGAACTTTGTCTCTGTAACTCCTTCCCTGGGTGATTTGTTCCCAATTCTAAGAAGGTGCACAGTGTCCACACTTTGGTCTTCATTCTTCTTGAGTTTCATGCGTTTAGCAAATTGTATCTTATATCTTGGGTATCCTAAGTTTTGGGCTAATATCCACTTATCAGTGAATACATATTGTGTGAGTTCCTTTGTGATTGTGTTACCTCACTCAAGATGATGCCCTCCAGGTCCATCCATTTGTCTAGGAATTTCATAAATTCATTCTTTTTAATAGCTGAGTAGTACTCCATTGTGTAAATGTACCATAATTTCTGTATCCATTCCTCTGTTGAGGGACATCTGGGTTCTTTCCAGCTTCTGGCTATTATAAATAGGGCTGCTATGAACATAGTGGAGCATGTGTCCTTCTTACCGGTTGGGACATCTTCTGGATATATGCCCAGAAGAGGTATTGCTGGATCCTCCGGTAGTACTATGTCCAATTTTCTGAGGAACCGCCAGACTGATTTCCAGAGTGGTTGTACAAGCTTGCAATCCCACCAACAATGGAGGAGTGTAGAACCCCTTAATCTTTTAGAAGTGGCTGGAGTGATTAAGCCTTCCAGTAAAGTTGCCAATATTTTTCAGCAGATACAATTAGTTTTGTTATCTAGAAGATTTCCTGTTTATATTACTCATGTTAGAGTCCATTCAGGCCTACCTGGCCCCATGGCTCTGGGAAATGATTTGGCAGATAAGGCCACTAAAGTGGTGGCTGCTGCCCTATCATCCCCGGTAGAGGCTGCAAGAAATTTTCATAACAATTTTCATGTGACAGCTAAAACATTACGCCATCGTTTCTCCTTGACGAGAAAAGAAGCCCGTGACATTGTTACTCAATGTCAAAGCTGCTGTGAGTTCTTGCCAGTTCCTCATGTGGGAATTAACCCACACGGTATTCGACCTCTACAGGTCTGGCAAATGGATGTTACACATGTTTCTTCCTTTGGAAAACTTCAATATCTCCATGTGTCCAGTGACACATGCTCTGGCATCATGTTTGCCTCTCCTTTAACCGGAGAAAAGGCCTCACATGTGATTCAACATTGCCTTGAGGCATGGAGTCCTTGGGGGAAACCCAAACTCCTTAAGACTGATAATGGACCAGCTTATACATCTCAAAAATTCCAACAGTTCTGCCATCAGATAGACGTGACCCACCTGACTGGACTTCCATACAACCCCCAAGGACAGGGTATTGTTGAGTGGGTGCACCGCACCCTCAAATCCTATCTAATAAAACAGAAAGGGGGAGTCGAGGAGGCTCTACCCCGAGTACCAAGAGTGTCTGTGTCTATGGCACTCTTTACACTCAATTTTTTAAATCTTGATGCTTATGGCCATACTGCGGCTGAACGTCATTGTTCAGAGCCAGATAGTCCCAATGAGATGGTTAAATGGAAAGATGTTTTAAGTAACAAATGGAAAGGACCGGATCCTATTTTGATAAGATCCAAGGGGAGCTGTTTGTGTTTTTCCACAGAATGAAGACAACCCATTTTGGATACAAGAAAGACTCACCTGAAAAATCCAGACTGACCAAGGGAATACTGATGTCCCTCATCTTGGTGATGTTCAGGGCAACAACAACAAAGGGAGAGCAGCATTGGGAGATACAGAATTGGATGGCTAAATTTGAACAGACCCTTCGAAAATTGAGACTTGCCCCACGCACTTGGACCTGTCCCTGACCAAAGGATTATCTCCTCAACATTTTCCTTCTTTAAAGAATGGGTGGGGGTGGGATTATTTGGAGCTGTTCTTTGCTGTGGATTAGTGTTGCTTCTCTGGTTGGTCTGTAAGCTTAAGGCCCAAACTAGGAGAGACAAGGTGGTTATTGCCCAGGTGCTTGCAGCACTAGAACATGGTGCTTCCCCTGATATATGGTTATCTATGCTTAAGCAGTAGGTCGCTGGCCACTCAGCTCTTGCACCCCATGAGGCTAGTCTCATTTCACGGGATAGAGTGAGTGTGCTTCAGCAGCCCGAGAGAGTTACACGGCTAAGCACTGCAGTAGAAGGGCTCTGTGGCATATATGAGCCTATTCTAGGGAGACATGTCATCTTTCAAGAAGGTTGAGTGTCCAAGTGTCCTTCCCCCAGGAAAAATGACACGGGATCAGACCAGGACCCCTCCGGGTAATGAGCCTGGGAGGAGGTTTTGTGTACGGCTCCTTTACCTGCACACTGGGGATTTGACCTCTATCTCTACTCTCATTAGAATGGGTGGCCTATTGCTCTTAAATAAAAGAAAAGGGGGAGATGTGAGGAGCCACCCTCACATTCGCCATTATAAGATGGTGCTGACACCCATGTTCTAAGTAGTAAACAAGCAAGCTGCGCATGTGCTGGGGTAGCTTTCCACTCCATGTGCTCTGCCTTCCCCGTGACAACAACTCTGGTCGATGGGCTGCAGCCAATCAGGGAGCAACACATCCGAGGCGGAGGACAATCCTCCATAAAAGGGATGGGGCTCCGCCATTTTCCTCTTCTTCTTCAATGGCTCCTGAAGAAGTGAGCAATAAAGCTTTTGCCACAGAAGATTCCGGTTGTCCTGAGCGTGTTCTTGCCGGTGGGAACAAAAGCTCAGGATAACCAATGTACAGATCCTGGAAACAGAAACTAAACAGAGACACATGGACACTAACAGAAGTTATGAAACAAATGGATTTAATTGCTATCAACAGAACATTTTATCCTAAAACAAAAGGATATACATTCTTCTCAGCGCCACATGGTACCTCCTCCAAAATTGACCATATAATTGGTCACAAAACAGGACTCAACAGATACAAAAATATTGAAATTATCCCATGCATCCTATCTGATCACCACAATCTATGGCTGATCTTCAATAACAACATAAATAATAGAAAGCCAACATTAATGTGGAAACTGAACAACACTCTACTCCATGATTCCTTGGTCAAGGATGAAATACAGAAAGAAATTAAAGATTCTTTAGAGTTTAATGAAAATGAAGCCACAACATACCCAAACTCATAGGACACAATGAAATCAGTCCAAAGAGGAAAACTCATTGCCCTGGGTGCTTCCAAAAAGAAACTAGAGAGAGCATACCCTAGCAGACTGACAGCACACCTAGAAGCTCTAGAACTAAAGGAAGTAAATTCACCCAAGAGGAGTAGAAAGCAGGAAATAATCAAACTCAGGACTGAAATCAACCAAGTGGAAACAAAAAGAACTATTCAAAGAATTAACCAAACCAGGAGCTGGTTCTTTGAGAAAATCAACAGCATAGGTAAACCCTTATCCAGACAAACTAGAGGGCAGGGGGACAGTATCCTAATAAAATCAAAAACAAAAAAGGAGACATAACAACAGAACCTGAGGAAATCCAAAACATCAACAGATCCTACTACAAAAGGCTACACTCAACAAAACTAGAAAACCTGGATGAAATGGACCACTTCATAGGCAGATACCAGGTACAGAAATTAAATCAAGATCAGACTAATGATCTAAAAAGTACTATTTCCCCTAAAGAAATAGAAGCAGTCATTAGTCGTCTCCCAACCAAAAAAAAATCCCAGGACCAGATGGGTTTAGTGTAGAGTTCTATCAGACCTTCAAAGAAGATCTAATTCCAACTCTTCTCAAACTATTCTACAAAATAGAAACAGAAGGTACCCTACCCAATTCATTCTATGAAGCCATAATTACTCTAATACCTAAACCACACAAAAATCCAACAAAGAAAGAGAACTTTAGACCAATTTCCCTTATGAATATCTATGCAAAAATACTCAATAAAATCATCGCAAACCAAATGAAAACGATCATCCATAATGACCAAGTAGGCTTCATCCCAGGGATGGAGGGATGGTTTAATATATGGAAATCCATCAACATAATCCAGTATATAAACAAACTCAAAGAAAAATACCACATGATTTACTCGTTAGATGCTCAGAAAGCACATGACAAAATCCAATAACCCTTCATGATAAAAGTTTAGAAAAGATCAGGAATTCAAGGCCCACACTTAAACATAATAAAAGTCATCTAGAGCAAACCAGTAGCCAACATCAAACTAAATGGAGAGAAACTTGAAACAATCCCACTAAAATCAGGGACTAGACAAGGATTCCCACTTTCTCCCTACCTATTCAATATAGTACTTGAAGTTCTAGCCAGAGCAATTCAACAACAAAAGGACATCAAGGGGATACAAATTGGAAAGAAAGAAGTCAAAATATCACTATTTGTAGATGATATGATAGTATATATAAATATTCCACCAGAGAACTCCTAAAGCTGATAAACAGCTTCAGTGCAGTAGCTGGATATATAATTAACTCAAATAAATCAATGGCCTTTCTTTACACAAAGGATAAACGGACTGAGAAAGAAATTAGGGAAACACGGATTTAATAGTCACAAATAATATAAAATACCTTGGTGTGACTCTAACTAAGGAAGTTAAAGATCTGTATGATAAGAACTTCAAGTCTCTGAAGAAAGAAATTGAAGAAGATCTCAGAAGATGGAAAGATCTCCCATGCTCATGGATCAGCGGGATTAATATAGTAAAAATGGCTATCCTGCTGAAAGCAATCTACAGATTCAATACAATCCCCATCAAAATTCCAACTCAATTCTTCACTGAGTTAGAAAGGGCAATTTACAAATTCATCTGGAAAAATAAAAAATCTAGGTTAACAAAAACTATTTTCAACAATAGAAGAACCTCTGGTGGAATCACCATGCCTGACATTAAGCTGTACTACAGAGCAATTGTGATAAAAACTGCATGGTATTGGTACAGTGACAGACAAGTAGATCAATGGAATGAAATGGAAGACCCAGAAATGAATCCACACAGCTATGTTCACTTGGTCTTTGACAAGGGAGCTAAAACCATCCAGTGGAAAAAAGATAGCATTTTCAACAAATAGTGCTGGCACAACTGGCAATAATCATGTGGAAGAATTCAAATTGATCCATTCTTATCTGTTTGTACAAAGCTCAAGTCTAAGTGGATCAAAGACCTCCACATTATACCAGAGACAGTGAAATTAATAGAGGAGAAAGTAGGAAACAGCCTCGAAGATATGGGCATTGGGGAAAAAATCCTAAACAGAACAGCAATGGCTTGTGCTGTAAGATCAAGAAATGACAAATGGGACCTCATAAAATTGCAAAGCTTCTGCAAGGCAAAGGACACTGTCCATAAGACAAAAAGGCCACTAACATATTAGGAAAGGATTTTTACCAATCCTAAATCTGATAGGAGACTAATATCCAATATATACAAAAAACTCAAGAAGCTGGACTCCAGAAATTCAAATAACCCCATTAAGAAATTGGGGTTCTGAGCTAAACAAAGAATTCTCATCTGAGGTATACTGAATGGCTGAGAAGCACCTGAAAAAATGTTCAACATCCTTAATCATCAGGGAAATGCAAATCAAAACAATCCTGAGATTCCACCTCACACCAGTCAGAATGGCTAAGATCAAAAATTCAGGTGACAACAGATGCTGGCAAGGATGTGGAGAAAGAGGAACACTCCTCCACTGATGGTGGGATTGCAAGCTTGTACAACCACTCTGGAAGTCAGTCTGTAGGTTCCTCAGAAAATTGGATATAATACTACCGGAAGATCCAGCAAAACCTGTCCTGGGCATATACCCAGAAGAAGTTCCAACTGGTAATAAGAACACCTGCATTACTATGGTTCATAGCAGTCTTGTTTATAATAGCCAGAAGCTGGAAAGTACCCAGATATCCCTCAACAGAAAAATGGATACAGAAAATGTGGTACATTTACACAATGGAGTACTACTCAGCAATTAAAAACAATGGATTTATGAAATTCTTGGACAAATGGATGTACCTGGAAGATATCATCCTTAGTGAGGTAACCCAATTACAAAAGAAGTCATTAGATATGCACTCACTGGTAAGTGGATATTAGCCCAGAAACATAGAACACCCAAGATACAATTTTCAAAACACAAGAAAATCAAGAAGAGGGATGACCAATGGGTGGATACTTCATTCCTCCTTAGAATTGGGAATAAAATACCCATGAAACGAGTTACAGAGACAAAGTTTGGAGCTAAGAGGAAAGGATGGATTATCCAGAGACTACCCCACCTGGGGATCCTTCCCATAACCAGCCACCAAACCCAGACACTATTACACAATGCCAGAAAGATTTTGCTGAAGGGACCCTGTTATAGCTGTCTAGTATGAGACTATGCCAGTGCCTGGCAAATACAGGAGTGGATGCTCACAGTCATCTATAAGATGGAACACAGGGCCCCCAATGGAGAAGCTAGAGAAAGCACCCAAGGAGCTGAAGGGGTCTGCAACCCTATAGGTCAAACAACAATATGAACTAACCAGTACCCCCAGAGCTCGTATCTCTAGCTGCATATGTATCAGAAGATGGCCTAGTTGGCCATCACTGGGAAGAGAGGCCCCTTGGTATTGCAAACTTTATATGCCCCAACACAGGGGAATGCCAGGGCCAAGAAACGGGAGTGTGTGGTAGGGGAGCAGGGTAGATGGTGGGCATAGGGAACTTTCAGGATAGCTTTTGATATGTATATAAAGAAAATATCTAATAAAAAATTTAAAGAATAAAAAATTAAAAAAAATTCATAAGACTATTAAAACCAAAAATTATGTTTAAACAAAGCCAGAAGAGACAAAAGTTTATAAAACCATCACTAAGTTAGCTTTGTATTGACAAACTACTCCTAGATACAAGGCCTATACTGAAGTTTGGTTAATATACCCAGTGAGAATCCATTCAAACATATTGGGTTTTCCTTTGACACCAGATATCAATTTCAGATAACTTACTGATAAGTCTTGAATCCCATGCCTTCTTCCCTATCTCAGTATTGTGATTTCATCTGACTGTACCTGTGCAGGTCTTGTGCATGCTCCCAGAGTGTCTGTGAGTTCATATGAGCATCAATCCTGTCTTTTCTGAGAGGCACTATTTCTTTGAAGTTATCCATTACGTCTGTTTTTTACAGCCTTTCTGTATCCTCTTCTGTACAGTTCACTGAGCTCTGAGGGGAAGTATTTGATAAAGACTTCCTATTTAGGATTGAGTATTTCAAAATCTCTCCCTCTCTGTATAAAGTTCAGAAGAGCCCTCTCTGATAAGGGATGAACAAGGCACTGAGTTTTTGGTGTGTGTGTGTGTGTGTGTGTGTGTGTGTGTGTATTTATATATATATATATAAATACATACATATCTCTCTCTCTCTCTCTCTCTCTCTCTCTATATATATATATATATATATATATATATATATATATATAGAGAGAGAGAGAGAGAGAGAGAAGTCAAGCTAGTGCCTACCTAGAAACTTCATCTCTACTAACTGATGTTCATTGTAGTAATAGGTGTTGCACCTTACTGGAGGACAAAGTTTATCATCAACATCTTCCAGCTACAGATCCTGAAACTTATACAGTGACCAGTCTGCAATATATACAGGTGAATTAATATCATAGGTGTAACTAACTATTTTTTCATTAGATTTACAGTTCACTAAATGAGATGGAATCCTCATGGATGGTGTCTGACCTTGCCAAAGTGTCCTGCAACATGACATTAGATAATACATTAACCTAGGGGAAAACATATTATTATTATACTAAAGGAACATAACAATAAAATTACTCTTAATGATAGTCTGAGATACCCATTAACATTAATAATCTTAAGACTCAAATAGTAATTGAATTTGGTCTCAGAGAACTGAAGGTCAACATTTGAATTACCAAATGAATGATAGCATTCCTTAGATTTCTGTTTTGACTTTTATTGGAAACTTTATTCAAGATGATTAGGTCTGAAGAAATTAAATACAAAATACAATTAAATAAAATGAAAGTTCTAGCAGAGTTCATCCTATGGCAAACCATATCCATTTCCTTTATAGCCTCATAGAAAGATGAAATAAAAGAAACCAGTAAAGAGCAACAGGGAGAGGATTGGGAGATGACTTGGGTCCAATCAAATAGAGACAGTTATCTTCCTTTAGTTCAGGGGACACAGAGAATGCTTTCCAACCTGAACCCCATAAAACTTTTAGTGGGATGATCCAATTATAAAATTATCAGCCCATTGATGAACAATTTGATATTTATAAAGCCTTAGTTTTGAAGGTGTTCCTATGTCAGAAAGAAAAGAATAGGAAGAATGAAAGCAACACAGCAGAAGCCACCTCCATCAAGGCACTTTGTGTCAGTGTTTCTGAAACTTTCCATACCCCAACACACACACTATTCCAATAGGGACCATTGTTTAAACATATTTTCTTAATAGTTCCCCTCCTATAAACATTTATTGCCACTGCTACATTTCATGTCTCCTACATTCTGGACATTCCTATGCTTTACACACTAAGGAAGACTTCCTGTCCTCCTCCATCTCCCCACAAAGATTTTGAGCCTCTTGGGGGGTCCTTTTGATAATTCATAATCTATCTAGATGAGAAATGAACCACGGAATCCTGGAGTTATGACAGAGATTACTGGCTCAGCACAGCTTTACTGTAACCTGCTTTTTTTTTTTTTTTTTTGCCATTTTCAGATTTTGTGATGATTAGGTATTTTCTGAAAACTTAATTTTCTTCGGAGATAGATACTAACTAAAGACAAAAGCAAGCACAGCCAAATAAAGTAGAGTGGTTCCTAACACTGGTTGACTTCACACCTGCCTATCTACTCCAATTTACTTGGCTTACATCTTGCTGATATGAATCTCTGTTAGTCCTGGGAGTCCCTCTCTTTATCTCTACTAGCCTTCTTTGTCCTGACAATTCTTTTCAAATTTGCTTCTCTGGCATCCATTGCTTGAGGTAATGCTGAGTACTCTGTCTCTTTGCAACTTAGCTGGCTATAGCCTACCATCTTGTGGTCAGGCCTGTTGAAGAGAATCAGGTACCTCACAGTCTTACAAACTATCTGAGTACCAGGAGAAATGGTCTACCTGGTTGGTTATAGCACAGAAACATAAGCAGTATTGTCATCAGCAACTTTTAAAATCTTTATTAGAGAGCTTGTTTTCTTCATTCACCTTTTTCTTCCCTTGCTGATTTGTTGATTCTTTTGTTCATTTACTCATTAAGTTCTTCTGAACAAGAGAAGCAAAACCCATAGTTCAATAGTCTTAAGGATTAGAAATAGAAGTAGAAGTTTTATATTCTTCCATTCTTTCCACATTCTGGATGGTTAAGATTATTATTATAACCTAAGATATAATTATCATTTTTCCAGGTACAACAAACAGATTCTTAGTTTAATGACCAGTGCAGCTGAGCTTTGTTTCTGCTGGCTGAGGGGTTTTTCTCTTTTTATTAGTAAGATTATGATTACTGAAGTATATAGAGAACAAAAAGAATGCCCACACACCAGCAACACCTACCAGGTGTCTTGAGTAAGGTAAGAAAATTTGCCCTGAACCTCATCAATATGTAAAAGACTTTGGTTTGATTATGTCTCATAAATGAATTAAATTATCCTATTCAAATATTTATTGAATATATACCTCAGACATGAGATACTAATAGACCTAAGAAAACTTACTTTTGTTTGATGCATACTAGGAAGACGTACACTTAACAGTGGGTAAATTAAGAAAATATATCTTGAAATGATTTACAGATGAGTGATGATTCAGTTCCAACCAAGAGCAATCCAGGAGAAAAAGCTGCTGGGTTTATGCTGAGTTTATAAACACTAATGAAGGTTGGCAAAAGTTATACAATCTCATTTGCATGGTCATCCAAGAAATAAAGAAAGGGCAGGCAGCCGCAACAGTGATATCATATTGAACAGGGTACAGAACTAAGTATTTGTTACTTGGTCTGTCCCAAGTTTAACTCCTTTAAACTTGTTGTTCATAAGAGAAAGACAGCTCCTTCAATCCTTCTTCTAACTCTTCCATAGGAGTTCCCGACATCGGTTCAGTGTTTGGCTCTAAGTATCTGCATCTGTTTCAGGCAGCAGCTGGTAGAGCCTCTCTGAGGACAGCCACCTTGCTGTCTGCAAGCACAACATAGAATCCAGTAATAGTGTCAGGGTTTGGTGCTCACCCATACGATGGATCCCAAGTTGGGCCTGCCACTGGTAGGCTATTCCTTCATCTTTTTCCCTGCTCCATTTTTGTCTCTGTATTTCTTTTATACTATGAAGCTATTAAAAATGAGGACATCATGATTTTTTTTCAGGCAAATGGATGGAGTTAGAAAATATCATTCTGAGTGAGGTAACACAAACTCAAAAGGACAGGAATTGTATGTACTCACTGATAAGTGAATATTAGTCAATTAGTACCAGGAATTTAAAAATGATGTTCCTTGGGCCTCGGATTTTCCTTCTTTCACTGTTGGCAGCAGTGATACTCCCCACAGACTGTAAGAAGTTTAACAAAAAGGAAGAAGAACAAAATAAACATGGAGGCAGAGGAAGGGAGAGACCTGGGTAAGAGAGGCAAGAGGTTCAGGCAGGGGCAGGTATTGGGGAGACAGGAGAGAAGCCCAGAGGACCAGGAAAATGAATGGAAATATGCAGCAGCTGGGGGTTGAGGGCTAGAGGTGGGGTGAACCTCTAGAAAGGCCCAGAGACCTGGAATGTGAGAGACTCCTAGGATTCAGTGGGGGTGACCTTAGCTAAAAATGCCCAACAGTGCATCTCCAGCAGTTAGACAGGGCCCCGAGTGAAGAGATGAGAATACCAACCCACCTTCAAAATTTTTGATCCACATACACTTTTAATCTCTAAGAGTGTATTCCAAATAAGGATTTCAATAAACATGGTTGTCATACACTAAGTTTATATATGCTCTCAAATTGAAACAGCAGCCCATCATCATTTGACTTAAAATGTGACTAAAAATGTCATGATAAAACTTGTCCTCACAATTTTGTTCATTTCTTATTTCAGTTACAGTTAATAATTGATCTTTCCCAGAAGAGCATTCATTTTATTGATAGTTTCAAAACGAAGACTCCATCATGACATACATGTTCCTAGTGTTTACTAAAATCTTCCGTGTTTACAAAAATCCTTTGCTTTTATGTGCAGGTAACACTGAGTTTTCTAGAATTTCTAGAAGTGACTCAATTGCCCATGAAAGCACCAAGCAAGGTCTTCACTAGCATCGCTAGGTGGCAGTAGAACATAAAAATTATGTTCCTTGGACCTCTGGGTTTTCCTTCTCTCTCACTGTTGCCAGCAGAGGCTAGATTGGCATGGGGAAAATAATCATTAAAAAGAAATTCAATAAAAAGGAGTAGGTTATTATAATGGTACACTGGAACTGTTTTTGTTAGAAGTATATCAATTTCCCATTAGAAATGTTGATTGGGCAGAGTTTGCTGTTAGACCAAAAAAATTCATTCGAGGTTAAAAGTGATGCTGGCACCCAGCCTTATAGCATATTTTTTTCCCTATTAAGTTTGATTTTAGATTTTGTGTATCTTTGAGGAAGGATGCAAAGACAGATGGATTTTTTTTCTTCAGGTGATTCAAAATTGTTCTTGCCATACTGAAGTGTTCACAGTGACCCAATGACATGCTACAATCCCATTGACCATACCTAACCTTATTAGGCCTTCAAATTTAAATTCTGATAAATGACTCGTGGAAGCAGAAGAAAAATAATGAAAAACTACTGCTTAGTAAAAAAAAAAAAATCCAGTTATTTTCAACACCAACGTCCTTCTCAACTTTATCTGAGGCCAGTGTCCTCCCTACATCTTTTTATTTTTAAAATTAAAAATAGATTCTTTTCTCCTACAATATATCCTGATTATAAATTCCCATACCCCTCTTTGTGAAATTTGTCCCACCTCTCTTCCCCTCTGGATCCACACATTCTCTCTCTGCTTCTTATTAGAAAAGAACTGATTTCTAAGAGATTATAACCAAACATGACAAATTAAATAGGATGAGATGAAGCAAAAATGTTTATATTGAAGTTGGATATAGCAACCAAACAGGAAGAAGAGTCCCAGGAACAGGCAATGAACTCAGAGATTCATTCTTCTCCCAGTCGAGTCCCATAATAACTGAGCTAATAGTTATAATATATGCAGAGGACATGATGTAGATCTATGTAGGTCTTGTGCTTGCTGTTTCAGTCTCTGAGAGCTAATATGCTCCTTGCTTAGTTGATTCTCCTCTGTCTTCAACATATCTAACTCTTTCTGCCTCATCTTCTGTGGGATTCCCTGAGCTTTGAGGGGAGATTTGATGAAGACCTCAAACTCTGGATAATGTCTGGCTGTTCTCAGCAATGGGACCCCCACTGTCAGATTGGGAATAGTAATTCTTCGTCTTTGCCAGTATTGTTTGGAAATTTACATGGGACCTCATTTGCCTACAATCCAGTCCCTCCACTGGAAACCTTGCCTGGCTATAAGATATGGTCAGACAATCACAAAGGAACTCACACAATATGTATTCACTGATAAGTGGATATTAGCCCAAAACTTAGGATACCCAAGATATAAGATACAATTTGCTAAACGCATGAAACTCAAGAAGAATGAAGACCAAAATGTGGACACTGTGCCCCTTCTTAGAATTGGGAACAAAACACCCATGGAAGGAGTTACAGAGACAAAGTTTGGAGCTGTGATGAAAGGATGGACCATCTAGAGACTGCCATATCCAGGGATCCATCCCATAATCAGCTTCTAAACGCTGACACTATTGCATACACTAGCAAGATTTTGCTGAAAGCACCCTGATAGAGCTGTCTCTTGTGAGACGATGCCGGGGCCTAGCAAACACAGGAGTGGATGCTCACAGTCAGCTATTGGACGTATCACAGGGATCCCAATGGAGAAGCTAGAGAAAGTACCCAAGGAGCTAAAGGGATCTGCAACCCTATAGTTGGAACAACATGATGAACTAACCAGTACCCCGGAGCTCTTGTCTCTAGCTGCATATGTATCGAAAGATGGCCTAGTCGTCCATCACTGGAAAGAGAGGCCCATTGGACTTGCAAACTTTATATGCCCCAATATAGGGGAATGCCAGGGCCAAAAGAATGGGAATGGGTGGATAGGGAAGTGGGGGGCATTATGGGAGACTTTTGGGATAGCATTGGAAATGCAATTGAGGAAAATATGTAATAAAAATATTAAAAATTAAAAAAAAATAAGATATGGTCAGTTGGGACTCAATAATGCTCAATTTCTTGGAGTCTTCATTAGGATCACCTTCATAGATTCTAGGAAGTTTCCCCTGCAATATATTTCCACCCCTCACCCAAAACATGGAAAGAAATAATCAAATTGAAGGCTGAAATCAATAAAATAGAAACAAAAATATACCAATAATCAATGAAGCATAGCTGTTTCTTTAAGAAAACAAACCACAAAGACAAATCCTTATCTAACTCAACTAAAAGGCAAAGAGAGAATATTCAAATTTTTAAAAATCAGGAAAAAAATGGGGAACATAACAACTGACACCAAAGAATTCCAGGGATGCATAAGAACATATTTGAAAACACTATATTCTACCAAGTTGGAAAACCTAGATGAAATGGATAATATTCTATCAATAGATAACACTTACCAATGTTTAATAAAGATCAGACAAAACAGTTTAAATACTTATAACCCTCAGTGAAATAAAAGTAATCATTAAAAGTCACAACCAAAAAGCCCAAACCCAACCCAACCTAACCCAACCCAACCCAACCCAGCCCAACCCAACCCAACCCAACCCAACCCAACCCAACCCAACCCAACCAAACCAAACCAATCCAAACCAAACCAAACCAAACAACCAAACCAAACCAAACCAAACCAAACCAAAGATGCCTCAGGGCTAGATGGGTTTTGTGCAGAATTCTACCTGACTTTCAAAGAAGTTTATGCTAATACTCCTCATATTATTCCATGAAGTAGAAACAGAATAAACATTGCCTAATGTATTTTAGTTATATTATAGTTGTACTGATTCCCTACATCTTCCATGAGCACATTTGTTTCCACTGTCAGTGAGAAGTCATTCTCTGAGGACATGGATATCCAGGTATCAAGGCAGACTGTCTGAGTCTGGTGTAAAACAACTGATTCACCTCACCAGGATGTATTTCTCATGTAATACCTGTGACTTGGTCCTCAATGACAGTACTTTATGATATTATTGAAAACCTACTAGATAAAACTGTGACTATAGTGTGTTCTCTGGCTTTCTGTCATGTGTTCTGTCTGAAAGAGAGACACTGATTTATTAATTTTGCTTCCTGCTCCATCTCCTACAACTCCCCTCACCCAACAACCATAACTATAACTGCATTGCTCAGAGCTAATTATTTACATGGTCCCACTTCTCTGTAAAGAAGTAGGAGAATTGCAGTCAGACACCACAACCTCTCCTTAAGTCACCTTAGCTCTGCATTATAAGATTCTGTCGTTGGAGGTGGTTATGATTCTCTCTCCTTTTTGAATGTTCTCACTGGCAACATCAAATTTATGTTAACTTCTCAGAAACTGAATTTATCAGGTACTTTCATAAATTCCAATCTTTCATCAAAACGGAGCATTGCATATTTTTTCTATGTATCCTTTCTCTTTTATTTTTATTTTTTCTATGTATCCTTTTTCTTTTGGGTAAAACCCATTGCTCCTCATCTCTGCTTTGGGTGAGTTGTGGGTGGTTTTGTGTGAGTTACAGACAGCTTTATTGTTTCTTCACCTCCTCTGGTACAGAATGACCTTCCTGATAACAAGTTTATTTTTATCCATCTTTGTATTTTTCAATGACATCTAAAACAGTATGTGAGGCAGGATAAAATATAGAAAACTATGGGACCATGAGGCTTTGGCTTGATTTTCATTCAGACAGTCATAGATTCAGGAAACATCAAAGATGACTGATAGGAAGAGTTGCCTACGGGGACTATATGCCACTTCCTAAAGCCATTTGTACCCACTTGAGGCCAGAATGACATGAAATATTGAGTTCTACCACTCTACTGAGATTCCTAAAGCCATCTGTACTGACCTAGTCCAAGAATGACTTGCAACCATCCATTTTGACACTTCTCTACCTTTATATCAATTTTGACAACCTCTTCAGAACACTTTACCCTTATAAAATACACTATTTGAGCACTGTTGAAAAGGACAAGGGGCTCTTAGCTACTATTAGAGAAGGAACTCGAGACCTAAGAAACTTCTCTATATGCCTATTGTAAAGATAACTAAGGGCAACTCTCCCTTGAGAAGCACACAGTCACACTTGGATGTGTCCTATTCTCTCCTGAAGCATCTCTTTGTATTAAGCCCTGTGCTTAAGATATGTGTTAAAAATGTCTTTTCATAAACTTCAATGCTGCTTCATCTCAACTGATAATGACATTCTTTTATGTGGTAACAAGGTCCTGGTTTTGCCTGAGAGTAGCTCCCTAAAAAGAGAGAGAACTATCTAGGCTGGTGGTAGTGACACCATGGAGCTGAGTCTCTGAACCTGCTGAAACTGGCAGCATATATAAGGTATAATAAATAGATAAAAGTATTAATCTATGTAAACAATGATAGAAATACTACTGAGGATATACCTGGTTCTATCCTCATTCCAAACTAATAATGATATAAAAATAAAAACTTTTTAAAACATATATAAGATAATCAGACATCTTGTAACTTTCAATTCTTGTAGTGAATCTGTGAAGCAGGTAAATGAAAGATGTGTTGAATAGCAATCAAATAACTTAGTTTTTGTTTGTTTTGCTTTTGACATCCCACTCACTGACCCCTCCAGGTCACCCGCTCCCATAATCTTTCTCCTCTGAGCTGGAGTGGATCTCCTTAGATATCCCCCCTACACACACACACACACACACACACACACACACACACACACTTCAAGTCTCTGGGAAGCTAGGCTCTTTTTCTCCCACTCAGGCCAGATAAGGCAGCCCAGATAGAAGAAAATATCCCACATGCAGGCTATTGGAATAGCTCCTGCTCCAGTTGTTTGGGACCCTCATGAAGACCAACCAGCACATATGCTACACATATGCCTGGAGGCCTATGTCCAGGTCCTGTATGTTCTTTGGTTGGTGGTTCAGACTCTGAGAGCCACAAGGATCCAGGTTAATTAACTCTGTTGGTCTTCCTGTGGAGTTCCCATCCCCTTCGGGATCTGCAGTCCTTCCTCCTATTCTTCCATAAGAGTCTCCAAGCTTTATCCACTGTTTGGTCGTGGGTGTCTGCATCTTTCTGAGTCAGCTGCTGAGTCGAGCCTCTCAGAGGACATGTTCCTATCTGCAAGAATAACAGAGCATCATTAATAGTGTTAGTGATTGGTGCTTGCATATGGCATAAATCACAAGATGGGCCAGTTATTGGTTGGCAATTCCCCCAGTCTCTGATCCATCCCCCATGCCTGCATTTCTTGTGGACAGGATAAATTTGGGGTTGAAGGTTTATGGTTGGTTTGGTGTCTCTATCACTATACTGGGGTTCCTACCTAGCTACAGAAGATGGCCTCTTCAGGTTCAATATCCCCAGTGTAGAGGGTAACAGCTAAGGTCATTCCCATTGATTCTTGGTCACGTACCTTATCACAGGTCTCTGTCTCACTCTAGAGATGCTCCCACCTATCCTTCCTCATCAGTTGTAGATCTCCATTCATTTTCATAGCAATCTAACCATCTCTCCTGCCCTGCCCCACATCTGATCTTGAATCACCCCTATTTCCCTCCTGTTGAAGGATTTTCTCTGTCCAATCACATTAGGGCAGTAGGAGGCTTGTGATTGGACAGGGGAAGGGAGAGAGAGAGAGAGAGAGAGAGATAGAGAGAGAGAGAGAGAGACTTGGAGGTCTCAGGAGGAGAGAGAACCAGAATGAAGGCTGATGTGGTGTTATCAACAGGTTAGAATAATTGGGTTGAAGTTTTATCATTATCATTTGTCTCTGAAATTATTGTATTGGCATTTTGTAAATTGTGTTATTATTGATACATAAATCTGATTGGCTAATTAAGCATTAAGAGTTTTGATTCTACCCAGTAATTAGGTAATGGCTAACCAGAGGTGCATGGGGTGTTGTGTGAAAGTGAGAGGAACTGGGGGCGGGGGGCATCCGAGAGATGTCCTGGTGGGAGCCATGTGTCTCCCAGGGCTGGTGAGTTGGCGGGCGAAAGAGCAAGTGAGATCAGCTGGCCTGGTGGCTAGAGAGTTGTAGGCAGTGGCAGGAGCATGGGAGCATGACCTGGACCTGAGAGTCCATTTTTAATATTCCCTGCAACACCCTCCCCCTTTGTCTGCCCCTTATGACTATTTTATCCCCCCAACTAAGTGAGATTCCTTGCTTAACTGTTTTGGGTCTGTGGAGTATAGAATGGTACCTATATTTTATGGCTAATATCTACTTATGAATAAGTACAAACTCAAAGTCATTTTGGGTCTGTGCTACCTCACTCAGGTTAATATTCTCAAGTTCCATCCATTTGCCCAAAAAATCCACATTGTTTTTGTTTCTAATAGATGAATAGTATTCTATTGTGTAGATGTACCACTTTTTCTTCAGTTGAGGAAAATCTAGCTTTTTTTGGTCCAGTTTCTGCCTATTATGAATAAAGCTGCTATGAACATAGTTGAATGAGTGTCTTTGTGGGATGATGGAGCATCTTTTGGGTATATGACCAGTAGTGGTATATCTTGGTCTTTTTTAATTATTATTATTTGACATTTTATTTATTTACATTTCAAATATTATCCCCTTTCTCCGTTTCCCCTCTGGAAACGCCTGTCCCATCCTCCCTCCCCTTACTTCTATGAGGGTGCTCCCCCACCCACTCATCCATTCCCTCCTCTGTGCACTGGCATTTCCCTACACTGGGTCATCCAGCCTTCACAGGACTGTAGCTGCCTGTGGCTACACTAACTGGGTTCCTGAGTGGGAGGCTGGAGTTGTAAAGGAGAGGACAGCAAGAGAAGTAGAGACCAAGACAAATTTTCTGATCATGGCCCAATGTTAACTAGCAGTCTGTGCTTATAAAGGGGGAAAGCCCATCTTGATCCACTCTTGATGCCTGTTGCCAGCCTGTAATCAATCTGTCTGACAACACTGGTTTGGCAAGAAGCTGTCAATCACTGGGTTTCTTGCTGTCTCCAGAATCTCTCAGTAATCTCTCAACCTCTCAGCAGGTAGCAGTGTCTCAGAGAAGAACAGCTCCAGTGACAAAAAATAGAACCATCTAGGTGGGAAGGCTCCACCCCAGGTGATCTCATTCCCAGTGAAGGCAAGGTCTGAGCCAGCTTACTCAGGTCTGGGGGAGGCTACACAGGACCAAAAGCCTCTCCTCCCATTGATGTCCAACAAGGCTATCTTCTGTTACATTTGTGGTTGGATCCATGAGTACTCCATGTGTACTCTGGTTGATGGTTTAGTTCCTGGGAGTTCTGGGGGAGGGGGGGTTCTATTTGGTTGATATTCTTCCTATGGGGTTCTTCCTATGGGGTTCTTCCTATGGGGTTGCAAACCCCTTCAGTTCCTTCAGCCCTTTTTCTAACTCCTCCATTGGGGACCCAGTGCTCAGTTCAATGGTTGGCTGTGAGTATTCACCTCTGTATTTGTCAGGTTCTGGCAGAGCCTCACAGGAGACAGCTATATCAGGCTCCTGTCAGCAAGCACTTCTTGGCATCCCCTGTAATGTCTGGGTTTGTTGTCCGTATATGTGATGGATCTCCAAGTAGGGCTGTCTCTGGAAGAGGGAAGACCAAAGTGTGGATGCTTCAGTCCTTAGAAGGGGGAACAAAATACTCAAGGTAGGAAATACAGAGACAAAATGTGGAACAGCAACTAAAGGAAATTGGTCTTGAGGTAGAACTATTCCCAGTTTTCTAAGAAACTAACAAATTGATTTCCAAAGTGGTTATAAAATTTTACACTCCCTCAAGCTGTAAAGAAGTATTCCTCTTGCTCCACATCTTCACTGGCATGTGCTATCTCTTGAGTTTTTATTTATTTTAGTCATTCTGATGGGTTCTCTTAGTCCAAGTTTTACTTATGTAAACAGACATCATGACCAAGGCAACTATTTTAAAAGACAACTCTTATAAAGGCTTACAGGTTTAGAGGTCAGTCCATTATTATCATCACAGAAAGCACAGCAGTGTCCAGGTAGACATGGCACTGGAGGAGTTGAGAGTTCTCTCTTCCTCCAAAGAAAGCCAGGAGCAGACTGCCTCCAACATGCTCAAGAGGAGGGTCTCAAAAGCCCACTCCTAAAAGAATACATTTCTTCCATCAAGGGCACATCTACTACAACAAGGTCAGACCTCCTAATAATGCCACTCTCTGGGCCAACCACATTTAAACCATCTCATGGGTATAAAATAGAACCTTACAGTTATTTTGATTTGCATCTCAGTTCGAGATTCCTCTGTTGAGAATTCTGTTTATTTCTGTTCCCCATTTTTAAAATTAGGTTATTTGGGTTTTTAGTGTCTAACTTCTTGAGTTCTTTGAAAAGTTTGAGTATTAACCTTCAGTCAAACGTAGGGTTGGTGAAGATCCTTTCCCAATCTGTAGGCTGTTGATTTGTCCTATTGAAAGCATCCTTTGCCTTACAGAAGCTTGGCAGTTTCATAAGGTCTCATTTATTAATTGTTGATTTTAGAGCCTGAGCTCTCCTCAGGAAATATTATCCTGCACCAATTCAGTGAACCAATATCTTACAATGCCCTAAATTGTGATTTTCAGACTTTGATTAGAAAACATAATTAAAAATTAAAACATGGAGCTGAAATTCTCTGAGTTTAAGAGCAGTGGCTGCTCTTCTAGAAGACTCAGGGTTAATTCCAAATGCTCACATGGCAGCTCATGACTGTCCTTAATCCTAGTTTTTAGAGATCTGATGCCCTTCTCTGGTCTCAGTTTGCACTGCACACAGTGACACACAGATATGCATTTAGTCAAAAATATCCCTACACATAAAAGTAAAATATGAAAAAAGAAACATTTTCTCAGTAAAGTACTATCAACTTGGAATAAAGATATCTATAGATGGTAGGAGATTTGCATTCTATTCCTACAAATTGCACAAGTTTGAATAAGACTCATCATATGTATGATCCCCAAATCTGAGATCTATAAGTAGACCCTAATCATTGCTTTTTTTTTTTTTTTTTTTACTTTTACCTTATTTTGTGTATTTCATCTTGTTGAAATACAGTTAACTTATTCAGTGCAGAGGGTACCAGATAGTTCTGTCCAGTGACTTTCCCAGTAAGGTTTTGGGGATGATCCATCAAGTACATTTTGCATTGCTAGAATCTACATGATTACTGAGAGATTCTATTATCGGATTTTACATTTTAAAAGTCTTAAAGTATTTAATTTTAATTATCAAAATTAATATATATATATATATATTAATTAATACTGTTATCTAAATGTAGTACTTTATGAGCATTTACCCAAACATTTTATTCATCCACTATACATCAATCCCTCAAGAGTTTCTCTAGAAATTCTCTCTACCCTTAAATCCCAGTGAAGTTGGAAGTATCAATGATTGAAATACCTTACAACAAGAATTCGTTCAAGGAACATTTAGGAGTTCAAATCCAGAAATATACAACCAAATATATTTCTGGAAATTACAGACAAAACCAATTCTTTCTTGATGGACTTGCACTCAAAACAGTTAGAGTTGTATTGGTGCAGGAAACCTAATACAATGGGAGCTTCCTAAAATATACACATATATTAAGGCAATCTAAATAAAATCATTAAATAACAGTGGTAACAGAACCCCAACTGGACATCTTTCATCACCAAATGAAACTTTGAATTTCAGGAATGGATTACACCTAATCAAGTTTTGTCCAAGGCTATTGGTTACACTCTACAAACTGATAGACTCTTTTGTTAAAGATAACACCTGCCTATAGAGGCATTTCTGTCCATAGAGACTCAGCAATTGTGGCTGCTGTGTTACATCTGTGTCAGTAAGTGGTCAAGATGGAGAGGGATGTTGATGCTCAGCATTCTGACCTGTGAATATCTGAATGACTAGTAGCTTAACACTCCATGGTGGTGGTGGTGGGGAGGAGGAACCTGAGAAGACCTCCAATCTGTACCATGGGATGAAAAGGGAGCTAGCCTGAGATGATCAGTTAGCCTGAGACTGAGAAACCTCATAGAGGACCATTTGGATGGTCTAGGTGAGGAACAAACTCAAGAGAATCACCAGACTAGCCTAGCTATGGGACCCAGACAGGGAACTAGCCTGAGAAGAATATCAGTATGCCATTGAAATCTGGGGTGGGGAGACTATGCCACAAATGACCCCAGCAATACTATAAAGCACCAAAAGTTGGGGTGCACTGTGTGAAATTGTCTTTGTCCTTCCTTGCCTACCTAAGGCATTTTTCTGATTGGCTTTAATACAAATATGATAGCCAATTAGCTGAGTAGGAAGTGGAAAGTGGGACTTCCTGGGAAGGAGAAAATAACCCTGGGAAGAAGAAATAGGAATAGCTTTTCAACCAGAGGCATGCAAGGAGGTAGATGTGATCACAGGAGAGCTAGCACTGATGTCATCAAGGTGGGAGAGCTTTCTCTCCACTTCAACTACTGAGCAGTAGGGAGAATTTTTCCTGTACCTTTCCTGTCCAGCATAGTAGAAGTGTCCCTGCATATGAGGGTTGCAGGTAAGATGGCTTGAAGATGTAAGCATGGGAGAGGTAGTTCTGCTTCTTCTCTGATGGATTGTGGCTTGGACATGTGAGAGATATCCCTCCTTCCCTCCCTTGTACTTCACCACCTATGGCAGCTAGAAGAGCTGGCTTTGGGTTTGTGAGGGTGGAAGAACTGGACCTGTTGCATACTGGCTGCAACACTTGGAATAGTGGGCCCAGCATGTTGCCTGGTCAGCAAAGCAGAGCTGGTCCTGATTCCTGGGGTTGTCCATGAGCTGGCCATGAGGGTGTGAGAGGGGGGAGGGTCTGTGGGCTGACTAGGTCAGATACATATTAGGAGCAGATCCAGGGCTTTGAATTGGCCTACCCCAACATCTATCCCATTGATAATCTGCTGGAGTGTATGAAGTCCTATAGATCCAAAACTACAGGATCTCATTGACACAAAACAACGGGGTATCTGAGAGCAGTCCCAGTAAGGTTCCAGTATTGATAGAGAAGCAGAAGCCAAAGTACTTGTACCAGAACAATGAATCATTGGAATGAACATTTGCAAGTGAAGAAGTGTGGACAAAAGGGTATACTGTGGGAATACTGTGACACACTACCATTTCCACAACTTCATTGTGATTAAGGTTGCAAGGATGGAGGGCTAGTATGTGAGAAGGAAAAGGTGAATGGAATTGGGATATATGGTCTAAAATTTACAAAGAATCAATTGAAAGACACACACACACAAAGACTCATTGAACATGAAAAGTTGAGATGGTGCCTACTTAGAGCCTTCATTCCTAATGACTAGTGTTCATAGTACTGTAAGAAACTCTGAAATAGTGGCGCAAATCTTGCTGGGGAGTAACAAACCACTATCTGTATGAATTTAAGGCCAACTCCATGTGATGTCTCAACACTGCTTGGATGGCCAAGAATCTGAGACTAGAAAAAATAGAGACCTAGGAACAAACCAAATACTATTGTTATGCTAAAAGAATGTAGCAATAAAATGATGCCTAATACCATACTGCTATACTCATGAATCAGTGCCTTCCCTGGCCATCATCAGAGAAGCTTCCTTTTTTAGTAGATGGAAACAAATATAGAGACCTGCAGCTGGGTAATGTGAAGAGAATGAAAGATCTTAGAATACCCACTCTGTAATTGGATGTCTATATTAAATTCATTCCCTAAAGACTCAGGGAACTCTAAGGAAAAGGAGGAGGAAATACAGCAAGGACAAGGGGGTATGGAGTATACCAAAGAAACAAGGACAAAAGAAACAGCAGAATGCAATATAAAATGATGGACACTGTGGCAGCCTGCACAGGACCTGCACAGGATTGAGACAGATGGGGTCCTAGTACTCACCATGGAGGAAAATGGTACATAACCACCCATCCCTTATTCAGAAGAAATATCCAAATGATAGCATTTACAAATGAAAAATAATTTTCTCCAATCATATTTCACTGGATATATAAACCACTCTTAAGGGTGGGCCCCTTGCTCAACCATAAATGCCTAACACAAATTGGTCTTAATAATAATTTTTGCAGGTTCTTTGTCTCATACAGCTTTGCCAAGGCTTTATTTTTATTTTTATTTACTTTTTGTCTTACAAACCCTTTGTATATATCTTATGTGACATGTCTAATTTTATGTTAACTTTACACAAACTAAAGTCATCTGGATAAGAGAGTCTCCATTGGGAAACTACCTGTATAAGATCAGGCTGCAGGAAAGACTGTGGGCCCTTTTTATAATTAGTGATTGATAGGAGTGATCCCAGAACATCATGGGTGCTTCCAAATCCTGGGTTTGTGGTCATCATGTGTTCTATAAAAACACAAGCAATTAAAATAAACCCAGTAAGCAGCACTACCTGATAGCCTCTGTATCAGCTCCTGTCTCAGATGCCTTTCCTGTTTGAGTTCTTATCTTGACTTCCATCAATGGTGAAAAAAGATGTGGAAGCATAAACCAAATCAATCCCTTTCTCCCAGTCTTGCTTTTGACCATGGTCTTTCAGTGTGGCTACAATAGTATGGTTTGTGGTTGTATGTTTTTACAGGATTTCTGTGTTGTGAACATGTGTTTCTCTATGTCTATGTGTTTCCTGTGCTGTTTCTTTGACTGTTTTTCTTCTGTTTTGTCCTATTGCAGTTTGTATGTTTTTCTGACACATTGTTATTATTCTTTAGATGCTTATTTGTTCTCTAATGAGAGAAAGATACATAGGAGAGGGGGTAGGAATCTTCTGAGCTTTCCTTGTAAAACTCTCAATCATATATTGCAAGGTAAATTTATTAATATGTGTACGTGTTCACTTGTGTGTGTTTGCTTTTGTGTGGTGTGTGTGTGTCTACTTCATATATATCATTAATTAATTTAACATTAACAACTGTATGATAAAAGCGTTGAAGGGACCCTGGAATCTATGTTCAATATGGGAGAAAAGACAGAAATGAAAATTTGTAAGTCAGAATTTAAGCTGAGGGTCAGCTAGAAACACAGAATTATCTCAGAGGTACTAAATGAAAGAACACTACAGAATCTCTGTACATAAATGGTAACAGATTGAGAATAAGAAGGGCTAAAAGAATAAAATGAAATCTACAAAGATGCCTTGAACTTCTGGATGGTAACTTAGGCTCTGCTCTCATTTACATATTAATTCTGGAGACTATAGCAAGTGAGGAAATAATCACCAAGTTGTAAAGAAACCAGTAGGAAACTGGAGTCTGAATTGGCCAGGCAGGCCATCACAAGACAGAGACATAAAAGAAAAAATGAATGGTGGTATGGTTTGAAAATTTCTTTTAGTGCCCCTCCTCTTAATTACTGACATGTCTGTATGTGTTTCCATATTTGTTGTCCTGACAGAAGCAATAATCAAAAATTGCCACTTGAGATTGGGAAGTAATTATGCATGTCACAGGTGAATTCCTCTTAGAACAAAAGATTTCACTTTGACCTGAAGCAAAAGCTATTTAAAATTTATTAAGGAAGCAGACCAACTACCCTATTAGCCATTTTTGTGATCAAAAGGAAATTGCCCTGTAAAAGGTTCTATTATACATGTCCATTAAATGGCTTCCGGATGGTTTTAAACTACCTTAAAGGTAGAGAGCATAACAACAGTACATTTGTAGGAATCACACCCAGTCAATAAGATTTTTGGAATGACATAAGATCTCTGTTTTTCCCATTAATGAGGAAGCCATTATTTTTCTTCAACCACCACATACCTGTGCTTTAGTGCATCCTGAAATCAATGTTCTCATGCCTGCATTTGTCATGCTTTGGTGACTCTGGAACATTTATCCATGTCATAGCACGACCTTCTGGTCTACTGTTCACACAGCTCTTATGCCTCAATGAATTTGCTTGATAGGATGCAGACAAATTGCTGCTTAGTATACTTTATGTTTTTAAATGAATATTTATTACACACAAAGGAGCAGGCAATTAAAAAATGATGCAACCATTTTGAGGCAGGGAGCTAACCAAGTGTTCATAGTCTAAAATGACTTGTATTTTATGCACCACCATTGGTATGACTCTGTGGTGTGTCGTACTACATTAATTTGCTTCAATGATCTATGCATATGTATACATTAATTATTGAACCTAAATACACTACCAACCATATTTTCAACATTTTTCATTGGATTAGTTATTCTGTAATTGTTACTTGTGTATATGAGGATATTCTGAAAAAGATATTTTTCTTGTAAAAAATTAAATAAAATGTATTTCAAAAGAAGTCTATATTACATACAGAATCATAACAGGATATAAAACAGTTTGGTAAAAAAAATAATAAAATAGCTCTACGTTAGCTAACCAAGACATAAAAACAAAGAGATTTATAATAGTTATATTTAATGTATAATTAATTTTATTAAGTTTCTGGTCCACACCATTGCCTGCAGTCCCAGATCAGCTTTGACCCCACAGCTCTGCCTGCTACACAGAAGGAATGCTCTAACCTGGGAAACACAATTAGATCTGCTGCCTCCCATGAGGCTTGCTCTATCCCAGGACAACCAAGCCAACCAAGAGCAGAGACAACTAGTTGCCAAAAGGCAAGCACAAGTACATAATCAATGGAAGCCAAAAAATATGGCACCATCAGAACTCAGATCTCCTATTACAGCAAGCCATGAATATCCTAACATATCTGAAAAGCAAGTCTGTGACTTTATTTCCATCTCAAGAAGATGGGAAAGATATAAATAATTCTCTTTAAAAATACAGAAAAACACAATCAGACAGGTAGAAGCCTTTAAAGACAAAACAAATAAATCCCTTAAAGAAATACAGGAAAATGCAATCAAGCAAGCAAAGGAAATGAATAAACAGTTCAAGACCTAAAAATTGAAATAGAAACAATAAAGAAAACATAAATAGAGGTAATGCTGGAGATGGAAAACTTAGGAAAGAGAACAGGAACTACAGATGCAGTCATCACAAACAGAATAAAAGAGATGGAAGAGAGAATCTCAGACATAAAAGATACAATAGAAGAAATTGATACTTCAGTCAAAGAAAATGCCAACTGTAAAAATCATAATTCAGAACATCCAGGAAATTTGAAACACCATGAAAAGACCAAACCTAAGAATAATAGGAATAGAAGTGGTTAAAGATTCCCAGTACAAAGAGTCAGAAAAAAATTCAAAAAAAAAAAATTCATAGAAGAATACTTCTCTAACCTAAAGAAAGATGGCTATAAACATACAAGAAGCTTATAAAATGTGAAATAGATTGGTCTGGAAAAGAATTTCTTCCCACTACTTAGTAATCAAAACACTAAATGCATAGAACAAAGGGACAATATTAAAAGTTGCAAAGGAAAATGCCTACTAACATAAAAAAGTAGACTTATCAGAATTATACCTGACTTCTTAACAGAGACTCTAAAAGCCAGAACATCCTAGAGAGATGTCTTGTAAACCTTAGAAGAACACAGACACCAGTGCAGACTACTACTATACCAAGGAAAAGTCTCAATAACCATAGATGGAGAAATATGGTATTCCATTACAAAATGAAAATTTTTTGTTTTGTTTTATATATTTTATTACATATTTTCCTCAATTACATTTCCAATGCTATCCCAAAAGTCCCCCACACCCTCCCCCCCCAATACCCTACCCACCCATTCCCATTTTTTTTTTTTTTTTTTTTTTGGTCCTGGCGTTCCCCTGTACTGGGGCATATAAAGTTTGCATGTCCAATGGGCCTCTCTTTCCAGTGATGGCCGACTAGGCCATCTTCTGCTACATATGCAGCTAGAGACACGAGCTCTGAGGGTACTGGTTAGTTCATATTGTTGTTTCACCTATAGGGTTGCAAAACAGACTTGAGTGTCTGGGAGTTTGGTACCTGCAAGGATTTTGATACTGGTATGGATTCTCTCTTTTCTCTTTTCTCTTTTCTCTTCTCTTCTCTTCTTATTCCTTTTATTGGATATTTTCTTTATTTACATTTCAAATGTTATCTACTTTCCCGGTTGTACCACTCCCAAGTGAAACCCCCTATTCCATCTCTCTTCCCAGTGGGTCTGGGGTGTTCCCTGACCAACCCACCTAACCTAGCATCCCTGCCCTCACATTCCACTACACTGGGGCATAGAGCCATTATAGAACTGAAAAAATGTTCAACATCCTTAATCATCAGGGAAATGCAAATCAAAACAACCCTGAGATTCCACCTCACACCAGTCAGAATGGCTAAGATCAAAAATTCAGGTGACAGCAGATGCTGGCGAGGATGTGGAGAAAGAGGAACACTCCTCCATTGTTGGTGGGATTGCAAGCTTGTACAACCACTCTGGAAATCAGTCTGATGGTTCCTCAGAAAATTGGACATAGTACTACCAGAGGATCCAGCAATACCTCTCCTGGGCATATATCCAGAAGATGTCCCAACCGGTAAAAAGGACACATGCTCCACTATGTTCATAGCAGCCCTATTTATAATAGCCAGAAGCTGGAAAGAACCCAGATGTCCCTCAACAGAGGAATGGATACAGAAATTATGGTACATTTACACAATGGAGTACTACTCAGCTATTAAAAAGAATGAATTTATGAAATTCCTAGCCAAATGGATGGACCTGGAGGGCATCATCTTGAGTGAAGTAACACAATCACAAAAGAACTCACACAATATGTATTCACTGATAAGTGGATATTAGCCCAAAACTTAGGATACCCAAGATATAAGATACAATTTACTAAACGCATGAAACTCAAGAAGAATGAAGACCAAAGTGTGGACACTGTGCCCCTTCTTAGAATTGGGAACAAAACACCCAGGGAAGGAGTTACACAGACAAAGTTCGTAGCTGTGATGAAAGGATGGACCATTTAGAGACTGCCGTATCCAGGGATCCTTCCCATAAGCAGCTTCTAAATGCTGACACTATTGCATACACTAGCAAGATTTTGCTGAAAGGACCCAAATATAGCTGTCTCTTGTGAGACGATGCCGGGGCCTAGCAAACACAGGAGCGGATGTTCACAGTCAGCTATTGGATGTATCACAGGGCTCCCTATGCAGAAGCTAGAGAAAGTACCCAAGGAGCTAAAGGGATCTGCAACCCTATGTCGGAACAACATGATGTACTAACCAGAACCCCGGAGCTCTTGTCTCTAGCTGCATATGTATCGAAAGATGGCTTAGTCGGCCATCATTGGAAAGAGAGGCCCATTGGACTTGCAAACTTTATATGCCCCAATATAGGGGAATGCCAGGGCCAAAAGAATGGGAATGGGTGGGTAGGGAAGTGGGGGGCGCTATGGGGGACTTTTGGGATAGCATTGGAAATGTAACTGAGGAAAATATGTAATAAAAATATTAAAAATTAAATAAATAAATAAATAAATAAGGCTGCTATGAACATAAAAAAAAAAAAAAGAACCAGGGGCCTCTTTTTCCATTGATGTCCAACAAGACCATCCTCTGCTACATATGCAGCTGGAGCTGTGGGTCCCTCCATGTGTATTCTTTGGTTAGTGGTTTAGTCCCTGGGAGCTCTGGGGTGCAGGGAGTCTGGTTGGTTGATATTTTTCTTCTTTGTATGGGCTTGTAAACCCCTTCAGCTGCTTCCATCCTTTCTCCTACTCCTCCATTGCAGACCCTGTGCTTAGTCCAATTGTTGGCTGTGAGCATCTGCCTTTTTATTTTTCAGGGTCTGGCAGATCCTCCCAGGAGACAGCTGTATCAGGCTCCTTTCAGCTTGCACTTCTCATCATCTATAATAGTGTCTGGGTTTGGTGACTGTATATAGAATGGATCACCAGGTGGGGTAGTCTCTGATGGCCTTACCTTCAGTCTCTGTTCCATACTTTGTCTCCATATTTTCTCCCATCAGTATTCTGTGCTCCCTTCCTAGTCAGACTGAAGCATCCAATTTTTGTCTTCCTTTTTCTTGAGCTTCATGTGGTCTGTGAATTGTATCATTGGTATTCTGAGCTTTTTGTGTAATATCTACTTATCAGTGAGAGCATACCATGTGTGTTCTTTTGTGATTGGGTTACCTCACTCAGGATAGTATTTTCTAGTTCCATTCATTTGCCTAAGAATTTCATAAGTTAAATGTTTTTAATAGCTGAGTAGTACTCCATTGTGTAAATGTACCACATTTTCTGTATCCAGTCCTCTGTTGAGGAACACCTGGGTTCTTTCCAGGTTCTAGCTATTATAAATAAGGCTGCTATGAACATAGTGGAGCATGTGTCTTTATTACATGTTGGATCATCTTCTGGGTATATGCCCAGGAGTCGGATAGCTGAGTCCTCGGGTTGTACTATGTCCAATTTTCTGAGGAACCAACAAACTGAGTTCCTGGGTGGTTGTACCAGTTTGCAATCCTACCAGCAATAGAGGAGTGTTCCTCTTTCTCCATGTCCTCACAAGCATCTTCTGTCACCTGAGTTTTTGATCTTCACCATTCTAACTGGTGTGAGGTAGAATCTCAGGGTCGTTTTGATTTGCATTCCCCTGAAGTCTAAATATGTTGAACATTTCTTTTTAGGGGCTGTTTAGACATTCAAGTTTCCTCGGTTGAGAAGTCTCTGTTTAGCTCTGTTTCCCATTTTTTTTAAAAGGGTTATTTGGTTCTCTGGAGTCTAACTTCTTGAGTTCTTTGTATATATTGGATATTGGCCCTCTATCAGATGTAGGATTGGAAAAGATATTTTCCCAATCTCTTGGTTGCCATCTTGTCCTAGTAACAGTGGCCTTTGCCTTACAGAAGCTTCACAATTTTGTAAGATCCCATTTTTCTATAGTTGATCTTAGAGCATAAGCCATTGGTGCTCTGTTCAGAAAAATTTCCCCTGTGTTTGAGGCTTTTCCCACTTTCTCTTCTAATGGCAATATAGTCATTTTTATCATATTAATTCTGCCAATCCATGAGCATGGGATATCTTTCCATCTTCTGAGGTCTTCTTTGATTTCTTTCTTCAGAGACTTGAAGTTCTTGTTGTACAGGTCTTTCATTTGTTTGTTTATAGTCACACCAATATATCGTATACTGTTTGTGACTATTGTGAATGTAATCATTTCACTAATTTCTTTCTCTGCCCGTTCATCCTTTGAGTAGAGGAAGGTTACTGATTTGTTTAAATAGATATCTAGCCACTTTGCTGATTTTGTTCATTATCTGTAGTTCTCTGGTGGAATTTTTGGGGTCATGTAAGTATACTATCCTATCATTTGCAAATAGTGATATTTTGACTTCTTCCTTTCTAATCGGTATCCCTTTGACCTCCTTTTGTAGTCTAATTCCTCTAGATAGAACTTCAAGTACTATATTGAATAGATATGGAGAGAGTGAGCAGTCTTGTCTAGTACCTGATTTTAGTGGGATAGCTGCAAGTTTTTCTCCATTTAGTTTGGTGTTGACTACTGGTTTGCTGTATATTGCTTTTACTATGTTTAGATATGGGCCTTGAATTCCTGATGAAAGTAACAGATATTATGAACCAAATGAATTTAACACATGTCTGCAGAATCTTTCACTCATGCCAAAAACAATATACCTTCTTCTCAGCACCTCATGGAACTTTCTCCAAAATTGATCATATAATTTGGCACAAGGCAAACCTCAATAGATACAAGAAGATTGAAATAACCCCATGCATTCTTTCAGATTACCATGGATTAAGACTATACTTTAGGAATAACCAAAACAACAGAAAGCCCACATACTCATAGAAACTGAACAAGTCTTCACTCAATGATCATTTGGTCAGGGAAGAAATAAAGAAAGAAATTAAAGACTTCCTAAAATTCAATGCAAATGAAGGCACAACATACACAAACTTATGAGACACAATGAAATCTCATAGCACTGAGTAGTTCATATAGAATTTGGATATATCTCACAGTAGTAACTTAACAACACACTTGAAAGCTTTGGAACAAAAAGAAGCAAACATATCCAAGAGGAGTAGAAGGCAGGAAAATAGTCAAAATTGGGACTGAAATCAAACCATTAGAAAGAAAGAGAACAATTCAAAGAGGAAAAAAAAAAAAAACTGAGAGCTCGTTCTTTGAGAAAATTAACAAGATAGACAAAAACCTTTTACAAAATGACTAAACGACATAGAGACAGTATCCAAATTAACAAAAATCAGAAAAATACAAGGGACACATAACTACAGAAATTGAGGGAATTTTTAAAAATTTTTAAAAATCAAATCTTACTACAAAAGCCTATACTTGACAAAACTGGAAAATATAGATCAAATGGATGATTTTCTTGACAGATTTCAGGTAACAAAGTTAAATTAAGAACATGTATACTATCTAAACAACCCCATAACCCCTAAGAAAATAGGAACAGTCATTAAAAGGATCCCAATAAAAAAAAAAGCCAGGGCCAGATGGTAGAATTCTACCACTTTCAAAGAAGAGCTAATATCAACTCTCCTCAAACTATTCCATGAAATAGAAATAGAAGGAACACTACCTAATACATTTTAGGAGACCACAATTACCCTGATACCTAAACCACACAAAGACACAGCAATATAAGAGAACTTCAGACTAATTTTCATCTGTGAACACCGATGAAAAATCAATCAACAATATTCTCTACCTAAAGACCAAGCTATCTGCTCTTGGGTATATACCCAAAAGATTCTCCACTATACCAGAAAGACACATGCTCTACTTTGTTCACAGCTGTTTTATTTTTAGTGGTCAGGAACCAGAAACAATCAAGATGTCCCTCAACTGAAAAATGAATACAGAAAATATGGTTCATTTACACAATGGAATGCTATGTAGTTATTAATAACAAGGACATCATGGATTTTTCAGAAAAATAGACGGAACTAGAAAATATCATCCTGAGTGAGGTAACTCAGACCCAAAATGACATGCATGGTATGTACTTACTGATATATGGATATTAGTCATAAAACATAGAGTACCTGTGATACACTCCATAGAACCAAAGAAATTAAACTAGATGGAAGGCCCAAGAGAGAATCTTGATTCTCACGTAGAAGGGGGAACAAAATGGTCACAGGAGAAAGAGAGAGAAAGGGAGAAAGGGAGAAAGGGAGGAAAATATGTGGGGGAGGGGAGGGGGAGTGGAGTCGGTGTGTGGAGAGACAGGAAAGAAGTCCAGAATGACAGGAGAATGAATGGAAATCTGCAGCTGTCAGGAGTTGGGAAGTGAGGGGAATCTTTAGGAAGTTCCAGAACCTGGAGATGGAGGAGGATTCCAGAATCCACTGTGGACGACCTTATTCAATATGCTAACAGTGGGGACATAGGACCTGAAGAGACACCCACCTGTAGCCAGGCAGGACCCTCAATTGAGGGATAAGGACACCTACAATCCCACAAAAATTTTGATCTAAAATTTGTCCTACCTAAAAGCAATGCAGGGACAAAGATGGAACAGAAACTGAGGGAATGGCCAAACAAAAACTGGCCCAACTTGAAACCCATCCCATGGGCATGTACCAATCCTTGACATTATCAATTATTCTCTATTATGCTTGCAGACAAGAGCTTAGCATAACTGTTCTCTGAGAGGCTCTATCTAGAAGCTGACTGAAACAGATGCAGATACCCATATCCAAATACTGGGTAGGGGTCAGGGACTCTTATAGAAGAGTTAGTGGAAGGATTAAAGGACCTGAAGTGATGGAAATCCTGAAAGAGGACCAGCAGGTCAACTAACATGGACCTATGGGAGCTCTTAGAAACTGAACAACTTATCAAAGAGTACATTTAGGCTGGAAGAAGGACTTCAGGACATATGTAACAGATTTGTAGATCAGTCTCCATGTGGGATCCACAACAACTAGAATGGAGGCTCACCCTAAAGGTATATCCTGACCTGTGGTATCTGTTCTCCAACAGGGCTGCCTGGTCTTGTATCAATGAGAGAGGCTTTGCCTAATCTGGAAGAGACTTGATGCACCAGAGTGGCGGATACACAGGAGAGCCCACTTTCTCATAGAAGAAAGAGATGGGGTATGTGGTAAGGGTCTCTGTGGTGGGGGAAATCCAGGGAATTGGGCAGCACTTGAGATGCAAATAAATAAATAAATAAATAAATAAATAAATAAATAAATAAATAAATAAATAAACAGATTTATTAAGATAATAGAGAAAACAAGTTTAACTTGTTAAAACATAAAACAAATTATTACCATAAAAATTTCAATATAAGTTTATTTTAAATTTTATATTTAAATAAGAAGTACAAATTGAATTTTCATAAGAGAGTCCAACTTGAAACACATAGAAATAATTCCACATTATCATGGATAAAATGTCTATCATTAAAAAGTGAATTACAGATAAAATTAATTCCTGTCGATGCTATATCTTTGCTGCTTGAATCTATGACCCTATGCTAGTATTGTAGTTTGGGTGTGATTGTGCAGTGTAATCCCAGTTGAGTATAACTGTACAGTATATGATCCTGGTGTGGGTATAACAGAGCATGATTGTGGTGTAGGTGTGACCATAAAGTGTGATTCTGGTGTGGGGTATAACTACAATGTCATCTTAGTGTGGGCTTTACTGTGCAGTGTGATCATAGTGCAGGAGTAGCTCTACAATGTGCTTCCCAATGTAGTGTGTGCTACTGATCTCTCTCTCTCTCTCTCTCTCTCTCTCTCTCTCTCTCTCTCTCTCTCTCTCCACACATACACACACACACACACACACACACACACACACAGACTCATAAACCAAACCAAAACAAACCAAACCAAAACAAACCAAACCAAAAACCCAACAACTCTCGCTTTAAAATGAATAAAAGTTTATTCTAAAATCAAATTTATATAACAATGGTACAGAAAAAGATTTGGGACACCCCTATCTTAAATTAGGGTTTTTATTGCTGTAATTAAACATTATGAGCAAAGTAAATTTGGGGAGAATGGGCTCATGTCATACTACATCTCATACTCCATCTTACAGGGAAGTAAAGGGAAGAACTCAAGGCAAAAACCTGGATGCAAGAACCTATGCAGAGACCATGGAGGTGAGCTGCTTATTGACTTGCTCTGAATGGCTTGCGTGGCCTTCTTTCTTATAGCATCCAGGACCCCAGCCTTACAGTAGCATTGCCCACAGTTATCTGGGTCCTCTCCAATAAATCCTCAATTGAGAAGGCAATGTAACCCAGGTTTCCTACAGGCCAGTCTGATAGGGACATTTTCTCAATTTAGGTCCCTGCTTCCAAAATGATTCTTGTGTCAAACTCTAGCTTATGTCAATTTAGCATAAAACTAAATAGCACACCTTCACCCTAAATTCCATGTTGTAACATGGGAGAAGTTTCATGTAGTTTTATAGTTTTATAAAACAAAGTCATATTATAAATCAAGGAAATTTTTAAATTTTAAAATTAAATTGCTGTGAATGACAGGGAGCTACTGATAGCAAAATGGATGAAGATTTCTACAGGATTTAGATGGTATAAAATGACAATTTAAGATTTTGAGTAGGTGAGAGTTAGGGGTATTCTAAATTAATAGATTCCAAAAAAAATGTTTATCTTTTAATCACAGAGTATAAGTTCTGACATGGAAATGGGCAATAAATTACTCTTCAGAGTAATGAAGTTGGCTAGAGATAAGGTAATTAGCCCCTGGACCTGTCACATTCCAAATTCTCACATCACTAATGATCTAATCAGTCAGTTAGTCTTTGCAGACTCAGCTACCTTCCAGGAATTCTTATTGATACTAAAGTGTGATTCCTAAGTAGATGTAGCTGTACAGTATGGTCCTGATATGGGGAGGGTTGTACATTTTGATCCTAATGTGAGTGTAACAATGAAATTTAAGTTTGGATAAGACTGAAGTGTGATTCTAGTGTGAGTGTGGCTGGACAGTGTTATCTAATATGTGTGTAGCTGTACAATAAGAATAAATCTGAGAATGACTGTATAGTGTGATCCTAGTGTGAGTGTGACTGTATAGTTTGGTTATAATATGAGTGTAAGAATGTAATATGAATGTTTACAATGAGAACAAATACAGTGGGATCCAATTGTAAGTACAATGGGATCCAAGTTTGCATGCACTGAGCAGTGTAGCCAAAGTGTATAGTGTGAGAAATTAACTATTCACGATTTTCTAATCCTCCCTAAGAAGCAAGAATTCTTTGTTATGTACCTGCATTGTTAATAAAGAAAAAAGGATCTAAGGGGCCCATAATATGTCTGAGGTCATATGTGAAGCCACACCAAGATGTTAACATTCAATCAGCACTGAGGAGTATAGAAGAGATGAGTAACCTGCCTATGTCTTGAAATTAAGTCCCAACACTCCAAATTATCCACATTATTGATTCAGTACTTAGGGGTACCAAATAATTTTCTTTGAGATGAAAAAGAGAGACAAACCTTTGAGGTTTAGAAAACAAATATTTGTGTAGGATTACCTCTCATCATACAGCATCGATAATTGTATCTATAAAGAGCATAGTGTTTAAATGTTTATGTGTAGACCACTAGCTCATATTCTATAAGAAAAAAATGTGTAAAGGCTTTTATGTGTGATTCCTTTCTACAAAACACACCCAGATTTGTAAGATGTAGAATTTTAATTGTACTAAAAAAATCTAAGTTATATTGGTCATTAATTGAGCAGGAAAAGTTGAGTAGGCACATCATTCAGGTATCCTGAAAGACATCTTGGACCAATTTAGTGGAAATCTCAGTACTTCAAGAGCTTTTGTGAAAATTCACTGGGAAGATCAATTGTCTATTTGTGATTTCCTTTGTTTTTCTCTCTTTTACAACTTTTGAAATACTTTATTATGTCAGTTGATTTTGATGAGGTATTCCTCTGAGAACCATACATATTCCTACAGAAAGCAGACTTTTCCAATGGACCTTGAAGTGCTTAGTTTCTCTTCCTGTTAAAGACATGGCAGACATTCTGTACACCGGGATTTTAGTAGTTCCACATGATTGTGTGCACATTTGTAGCTGGAAAAATCTGAGCCAATGAAGTTGCCTTTTCAAGGACTCATTGCATTTAGCATGTGAGGGATTTCTGTGAGCACTTTTGTAGTCTGATTGTGTGGGTAAAGATGAAGGCTATAGTTATGGTAGACCAGATATTTCAGTAAGTAACTTGTAAACAAAGCAAAACAAACAAAAACAAAACAAAACAAAAATGTTCTGCTCCCTCTAAATATGCTAGGAAAAACCATATCTCTGAACTGAAAGCGATATGCAGAGGTAAATTCCACCTTCCCTAAAAAATAATTCACTCTCTTTCCAGACAGTCAGTGATAGTCGTTCCAGAGAATTCTTCACTATCACCTGGAGCTAAACGTAGTTACTTGCAAAGAAACTGCAAAATGTTGGTCTGAATTTCTCATCATCAATGGGAAGGTGACAAGGTAGGGTTTGATTTGGTGTGTCCCAAAGAAAGGGTGAATGGAGATGTTCCAGGAAAGGAATGGATTTGAAGAGTGAAGAGAAAGTAAGATTAGGAAGCATCCACAAATATGGGTGGGTATAACAATTACATCCTACAATGATCATGAGTTTTTTTCAAGGGTTTTAATGGAGAAGTGGCCTAGGCAGAATTTATTTGACTGTACGGCAACAGCTTGTATTGACTAAAAAGATGGTGAGCAGTTTGTAAAAATGCCTCCATAAAAATAAATAGACACACTGCAAAAGTTTAGTGTCTCTCCATAAAAGGATAGTCTAATAAGCACAAATGAAGCCCTTCCGGTCCGACCAGCACCGGGATAGCTAGGGCACAGAGTCTGCTGACACCCGCCAGCTACCCAGGACACCCACCACAGGATCTTAAGACTTCTGGTGAGTGGAACACAGCCTCTGCTCCAATCCAATTTTGTAGGACCTGAGGCTGCATTACTTAGGGAAGAAGAAAACCGGCCTGAGTAGGGGCACAAGCCCCTTCCGGACCGACCAGCACCAGTATAGCTAGGACGCAGAGTCTGCTGACAACCGCCAGCTACCAAGGACACCTGCCAGGGGATCTTAAGACTTCTGGTGAGTGGAACACAGCGTCTGCTCCAATATCTAAATAGAGACAACTATAACTACTAACTCCAGAGATTACCAGATGGGGAAAGGTAAACATAATAACCTTACTAACAGAAACCAAGACCACTCACCATCATCAGAACCCAGCACTCCCACTTCGCCCATTCCAGGGCACCCCAATACACCTGAAAAGCTAGACCCGGATCTAAAGTTATATCTCATGATGATGGTAGAGAATATAAAGAAGGACTTTAATAACACACTTAAAGAAATAGAGGAGAACACTGCTAAACAGGTAGAAGACATTAAAGAGGAAGCACAAAAATCTCTTAAAGAATTGCAGGAAAACCAGACGAAACAGGTGATGGAATTGAATAAAACCATCCAAGACCTAAAAAGGGAAGTAGACACAATAAAGAAAACCCAAATTGAGGCAACACTGGAGATAGAAACCCTAGGAAAGAAATCTGGAACCATAGATGCGAGCATCAGCAACAGAATACAAGAGATGGAAGAGAGAATCTCAGGTGCAGAAGATTCAATAGAGAACATTGGCACAACAATCAAAGAAAATACAAAATTCAAAAAGATCCTAACTCAAAACATCCAGGAAATCCAGGACACAATGAGAAGACCAAACCTACGGATAATAGGAGTAGATGAGAATGAAGATTTCCACTCAAAGGACGGGTAAATATCTTCCACAAAATCATAGAAGAAAACTTCCCAAACCTAAAGAATGAGATGACTATGAACATACAAGAAGCCTACAGAACTACAAGTAGACTGGACCAGAAAAGAAATTCCTCGGACACAAAATAATTAGAACAAAAAATGCACTAAATAAAGATAGAATACTAAAAGCAGTAAGGGAAAAAGGTCAAGTAACATATAAAGGCAAGCCTATCAGAATTACACCAGATTTTTCACCGGAGACTATGAAAGCCAGAAGAGCCAGGACAGATGTTATACAGACACTAAGAGAACACAAATTCCAGCCCAGGCTACTATACCCAGCCAAACTCTCAATTAACATAGATGGAGAAACCAAAGTATTCCACGACAAAACCAAATTCACACATTATCTCTCCACGAATCCAGCCCTTCAAAGGATAATAACAGAAAAAAACCAATACAAGGACAGGAACCACGCCCTAGAAACAACAAGAAGGTAATCCCTCAACAAACCTAAAAGAAGACAGCCACAAGAACAAAATGCCAACTTTAACAACAAAAATAACAGGAAACAACAATTACTTTTCCTTAATATCTCTTAATATCAATGGACTCAACTCCCCGATAAAAAGACATAGACTAACAAACTGGCTACACAAACAAGACCCAACATTTTGCTGCTTACAGGAAACTCATCTCAGAGAAAAGGATAGACACTACCTCAGAATGAAAGGCTGGAAAACAATTTTCCAAGCAAATGGCATGAAGAAACAAGCTGGAGTAGCCATTCTAATATCTGATAAGATTGACTTCCAACCCAAAGTCATTAAAAAAGACAGGGAGGGACACTTCATACTCATCAAAGGTAAAATCCTCCAAGAGGAACTATCAATCCTGAATATCTATGCTCCAAATACAAAGGCAGCCACATTCATTAAAGAAACTTTAGTAAAGCTCAAAGCACACATTGCACCTCATACAATAATAGTGGGAGACTTCAACACACCACTTTCACCAATGGACAGATCATGGAAACAGAAACTAAACAGGGACACAGTGAAACTAAGAGAAATTATGAATCAAATGGATCTGGCAGATATCTACAGAACATTCTATCCTAAAACAAAAGGATATACCTTCTTCTCAGCACCTCATGGTACCTTCTCCAAAATTGACCACATAATTGGTCACAAAGCAGGCCTCAACAGATATAAAAATATTGAAATTGTCCCATGCATCCTATCAGATCACCATGGACTAAGGCTGATCTTCAATAACAAAATAAATAATAGAAAGCCAACCTTCACGTGGAAACTGAACAACACTCTTCTCAATGATACCTTGGTCAAGGAAGGAATAAAGAAAGAAATTAAGGACTTTTTAGAGTTCAATGAAAATGAAGCCACAACATACCCAAACTTATGGGATGCAATGAAAGCATTTCTAAGAGGAAAACTCATAGCTCTGAGTGCCTCCAAAAGGAAACTAGAGAGAGCACACATTAGCAGCTTGACAACACACCTAAAAGCGCTAGAACAAAAGGAAGCAAATTCACCCAAGAGGAGTACACGGCAGGAAATAATCAAACTCAGGGGTGAAATCAACCAAGTGGAAACAAGAAAAACTATTCAAAGAATCAACCAATCAAGGAGCTGGTTCTTTGAGAAAATCAACAAGATAGATAAACCCTTAGCCAGACTCACTAGAGGGCACAGGGAAAGCATCCTAATTAACAAAATCAGAAATGAAAAAGGAGACATAACAACAGATCCTGAAGACATCCAAAACACCATCAGATCCTTCTACCAAAGGCTATACTCAACAAAACTGAAGAACCTGGATGAAATGGAGAAGTTCCTAGACAGATACCAGGTACCAAAGTTGAATCAAGATCAGGTTAATGATCTAAACAACCCTATATCCCCCAAAGAAATAGAAGCAGTCATTAATAGTCTCCCAACTAAAAAAAGCCCAGGACCAGATGGGTTTAGTGCAGAGTTCTATCAGACCTTCAAAGAAGATCTAATCCCAGTTCTTCACAAACTATTCCACAAAATAGAAACAGAAGGTACTCTACCCAACTCATTCTATGAAGCCACAATTACTCTGATACCTAAACCATAAAAAGACCCAACAAAGATAGAAAACTTCAGACCAATATCCCTTATGAATATTGATGCAAAAATCCTCAATAAAGTTCTTGCTAACCGAATCCAAGAACACATCAAAACAATCATCCATCCTGACCAAGTAGGTTTCATCCCAGGGATGCAGGGATGGTTCAATATACGGAAATCCATCAACGTAATCCAGTATATAAACAAACTCAAAGACAAAAACCACATGGTCATCTCCTTAGATGCGGAAAAAGCATTTGACAAGATCCAACACCCATTCATGATAAAAGTCTTGGAAAGATCAGGAATTCAAGGCCCATACCTAAACATGATAAAAGCAATCTACAGCAAACCAGTAGCCAACATCAAAGTAAATGGTCAGAAGCTTGAAGCAATCCCTCTAAAATCAGGGACTAGACAAGGCTGTCCACTTTCTCCATACCTATTCAACATTGTACTTGAAGTCCTAGCCAGAGCAATTCGACAACAAAAGGAGATCAAAGGGATACAAATTGGAAAAGATGAAGTCAAAATATCACTTTTTGCAGATGATATGATAGTATATATAAGTGACCCTAAAAATTCCACCAGAGAACTCCTAAGCCTGATAAACAGCTTCGGTGAAGTAGCAGGATATAAAATTAACTCAAACAAATCAATGGCCTTTCTCTACACAAAGAATAAACAGGCTGAGAAAGAAATTAGGGAAACAACACCCTTCTCAATAGTCACAAATAATATAAAATATCTTGGCGTGACTCTAACTAAGGAAGTGAAAGATCTGTATAATAAAAACTTCAAGTCTCTGAAGAAAGAAATTATAGAAGATCTCAGAAGATGGAAAGATCTCCCATGCTCATGGATTGGCAGGATCAACATTGTAAAAATGGCTATCTTGCCAAAAGCAATCTACAGATTCAATGCAATCCCCATCAAAATTCCAAATCAATTCTTCAACGAATTAGAAAGTGCAATCTACAAATTCATCTGGAATAACAAAAAACCTAGGATAGCAAAAACTCTTCTCAAGGATAAAAGAACCTCTGGTGGAATCACCATGCCGGACCTAAAGCTCTACTACAGAGCAATTGTGATAAAAACTGCATGGTACTGGTATAGTGACAGACAAATAGACCAATGGAATAGAATTGAAGACCCAGAAATGAACCCACACACCTATGGTCACTTGATCTTCGACAAGGGAGCTAAAAACATCCAGTGGAAGAAAGACAGCATTTTCAACAAATGGTGCTGGCACAACTGGTTGTTAACATGTAGAAGAATGCGAATCGATCCATTCCTATCTCCTTGTACTAAGGTCAAGTCTAAGTGGATCAAGGAACTTCACATAAAACCAGAGACACTGAAACTTATAGAGGAGAAAGTGGGGAAAAGCCTTGAAGATATGGGCACAGGGGAAAAATTCCTGAATAGAACAGTAATGGCTTGTGCTGTAAGATCGAGAATTGACAAGTGGGACCTCATGAAACTACAAAGCTTCTGCAAGGCTAAAGACACCATCAATAAGACAAAAAAACCACCAACAGATTAGGAAAGGATCTTCACCTATCCTAAATCAGATAAGGGACTAATATCCAATATATATAAAGAACTCAAGAAGGTGGACTCCAGAAAGTCAAATAACCCCATTAAAAAATGGGGCTCAGAACTGAACAAAGAATTCTCACCTGAGGAATACCGAATGGCAGAGAAGCACCTGAAAAAATGTTCAACATCCTTAATCATCAGGGAAATGCAAATCAAAACAACCCTGAGATTCCACCTCACACCAGTCAGAATGGCTAAGATCAAAAATTCAGGTGACAGCAGATGCTGGCGAGGATGTGGAGAAAGAGGAACACTCCTCCATTGTTGGTGGGATTGCAAGCTTGTACAACCACTCTGGAAATCAGTCTGGCGGTTCCTCAGAAAATTGGACATAGTACTACCGGAGGATCCAGCAATACCTCTCCTGGGCATATATCCAGAAGATGTCCCAACCGGTAAAAAGGACACATGCTCCACTATGTTCATAGCAGCCTTATTTATAATAGCCAGAAGCTGGAAAGAACCCAGATGTCCCTCAACAGAGGAATGGATACAGAAATTATGGTACATTTACACAATGGAGTACTACTCAGCTATTAAAAAGAATGAATTTATGAAATTCCTAGCCAAATGGATGGACCTGGAGGGCATCATCTTGAGTGAAGTAACACAATCACAAAAGAACTCACACAATATGTACTCATTGATAAGTGGATATTAGCCCAAAACTTAGGATACCCAAGATATAAGATACAATTTGATAAACGCATGAAACTCAAGAAGAATGAAGACCAAAGTGTGGACACTGTGCACCTTCTTAGAATTGGGAACAAAACACCCAGGGAAGGAGTTACAGAGACAAAGTTCGTAGCTGTGATGAAAGGATGGACCATTTAGAGACTGCTGTATCCAGGGATCCGTCCCATAATCAGCTTCTAAACGCTGACACCATTGCATACACTAGCAAGATTTTGCTGAAAGGACCCAAATATAGCTGTCTCTTGTGAGACGATGCCGGGGCCTAGCAAACACAGGAGTGGATGTTCACAGTCAGCTATTGGATGTATCACAGGGCTCCCAATGGAGAAGCTAGAGAAAGTACCCAAGGAGCTAAAGGGATCTGCAACCCTATTGTTGGAACAACATGATGTACTAACCAGAACCCTGGAGTTCTTGTCTCTAGCTGCATATGTATCGAAAGATGGCCTAGTCGGCCATCAATGGAAAGAGAGGCCCATTGGACTTGCAAACTTTATATGCCCCAATATAGGGGAATGCCAGGGCCAAAAGAATGGGAATGGGTGGGTAGGGAAGTGGGGGGCGCTATGGGGGACTTTTGGGATAGTATTGGAAATGTAATTGAGGAAAATATGTAATAAAAAAAAAAAAAAAAAAAAGACCCTCACCCTAGTTGCCTGGAAGTCAGTCTTCCACTAGCCGCCTTTGATGGAAGATATAGAATTCTCAGCTCCTCCTGCGCCGTGCCTGCCTGGATACTGCCAAGCTCCCACTTTGATGGTAATGGACTGAACCTCTGAATCTGTAAGCGAGCCCCAATTAAATGTTGTTTTTTATAAGAAAAAAAAAAAAAAAAAAAAAGAAAGCCAGAAGGGCCTGGACAGATGTTATACAGAAACTAAGAGAACACAAATTCCAGCCCAGGCTACTATACCCAGCCAAACTCTCAATTACCATAGATGGAGAAACCAAAGTATTCCACGACAAAACCAAATTCACACATTATCTTTCCCCGAATCCAGCCCTTCAAAGGATAATAACAGGAAAAAAAAAAAAAAAAAAAAAAAAACAATACAAGGACGAAAACCACCTCCTAGAAAAAGCAAGAAGGTAATCCCTCAAAAAACCTAAAAGAAGACTGCCACAAGAACAGAATGCCAATTCTAACAACAAAAATAAAAGGAAGCAACAATTACTTCTCCCTAATATCTCTTAATATCAATGGACTCAACTCCCCAATAAAAAGACATAGACTAACAGACTGGATACACAAACAGGACCAAACATTTTGCTGCTTATAGGAAACTCATCTCGAAGAAAAAGATCGACACTACTTCAGAATGAAAGGCTGGAAAACAATTTTCCAAGCAAATGGTAGGAAGAAACAAGCTGGAGTAGCCATTCTAGTATATAATAAAATCGACTTCCAACCCAAAGTCATCAAAAAAGACAAGGAAGGGCACTTCAAACTCATCAAAGGTAAAATCCTCCAAGAGGAGCTATCAATTCTGAATATTTATGCTCCAAATACAAGGGCAGCCACATTCATTAAAGAAACTTTAGTAAAGCTCAAAGCACACATTGCACCTCACACAATAATAGTGGAGACTTCAACACAACACTTTCACCAATGGACAGATCATGGAAGCAGAAAATAAACAGAGACACAGTGAAACTAACAGAGGTTATGAAACAAATGGATCTGACAGATATCTACAGAACTTTTTATCCTAAAACAAAAGGATATACCTTCTTCTCAGCACCTCATGGTACCTTCTCCAAAATTGACCACATAATTGGTCACAAAACAAACCTCAACATATACAAAAATATTGAAATAGTCCCATGCGTCCTATCAGATCACCATGGACTAAGGATGATCTTCAATAACAAAATAAATAATAGAAAGCCAACATTCACTTGGAAAATGAACAACACTCTTCTCAATGATACCTTGGTCAAGGAAGGAATACAGAAAAAAAAGGAACTTTTGGAGTTTAATGAAAATGAAGCCACAACATACCAAAACTTATGGGACAAAATGAAAGCATTTCTAAGAGGAAAACTCATAGCTCTGAGTGCCTCCAAAAAGAAACTAGAGAGAGCACATATTAGCAGCTTGACAATACACCTAAAAGCTCTAGAACGAAAGAAAGCAAATTCACTCAAGAAGAGTAGATGGCAGGAAATAATCAAACTCAGGGGTGAAATCAACCAAGTGGAAACAAGAAGAACTATTCAAAGAATCAACCAATCGAGGAGCTGGTTCTTTGAGAAAAACAATAAGATAGATAAACCCTTAGCCAAACTCACTAGAGGCCATAGGGAAAGTACTCTAATTGAAAAAATCAGAAATGAAAAGGGAGACATAACAACAGATCCTGAAGAAATCCAAAACACCATCAGATCCTTCTACAAAAGGCTATACTCAACAAAACTGGAGAACGCGGATGAAATGGAGAAGTTTCTAGACATATACCAGGTACCAAAGTTAAATGAAGATCAAGTTAATGATCTAATCAGTCCCATATCCCCTAAAGAAATATAAGCAGTCATTAATAGTTTCCCAACCAAAAAAAAAGCCCAGGACCAGATGGGTTTAGTGTAGAGTTCTATCAGACCTTCAAAGAAGATCTAATCCCAGTTCTTCACAAACTATTCCACAAAATAGAAACAAAAGGTACTCTACCCAACTCATTCTATGAAGCCAAAATTACTCTGATACCTAAACAACAAAAAGACCCAACAAAGATAGAGAACTTCAGACCAATTTCCCTTATGAATATTGATGCAAAAATCCTCAATAAAGTTCTCGCTAACCGAATCCAAGAACACATCAAAACAATCATCCATCCTGACCAAGTAGGTTTCATCCCAGGGATGCAAGGATGGTTCATTATATGGAAATCCATCAATGTAATCCTGTATATAAACAAACTCAAAGACAAAAAACACATGATCATCTCATTAGATGCTGAGAAAGCCTTTGACAAATCCAACACCCATTCATGATAAAAGTCTTGGAAAGATCAGGAATTCAAGGCCCATACCTAAACATGATAAAAGCAATCTACAGCAAACCAGTAGCCAACATCAAAGTAAATGGTGAGAAGCTGGAAGAAATCCCACTAAAATCAGGGACTAGATAAGGCTGTCCACTCTCTCCCTACCTATTCAACATTGTACTTGAAATCCTAGCCAGAGCAATTAGACAACAAAAGGAGATCAAGGGGATACAAATTGGAAAATAAGAAGTCAAAATATCACTCTTTGCAGATGATATGATAGTATACATAAATGACCCTAAAAATTCCACTAACGAACTCCTAAGCCTGATGAACAGATTCAATGAAGAAGATGGATATAAAATTAACTCAAGCAAGTCAATGGCCTTTCTGTACACAAAGGATAAACAGGCTGAGAAGGAAATTAGAGAAACAACACCCTTCTCAATAGTCACAAACAATATAAAATACCTTGGCGTGACTCTAACTAAGGAAGTGAAAGATCTGTATGACAAGAACTTCAAGTCTCTGAAGAAAGAAATTATAGAAGATCTCAGAAGATTGAAAGACCTCCCATGCTCATGGATTGGCAGGATCAACATTGTAAAAATGGCTATCTTACCAAAAGCAATCTACAGATTCAATGCAATCCCCATCAAAATTCCAACTCAATTCTTCAAGGAATTAGAAAGGGTAATCTGCAAATTCATCTGGAACAACAAAAAACCTAGGATAGCAAAAACTCTTTTCAAGGATAAAAGAACCTCTGGTGGAATCACCATGCCTGACCTAAAGCTGTACTACAGAGCAATTGTGATAAAAACTGCATGGTACTGGTATAACGACAGACAAGTAGACCAATGGAACAGAATTGAAGTCCCTGAGATGAACCCACACACCTATGGTCACTTGATCTTCCACAAAGGAGCTAAAAACATCCAGTGGAAAAAAGACAGCATTTTCAACAAATGGTGCTGGCACCACTGGCGGTTATCATGTAGAAGAATGCAAAATGACCCATTCCTATCTCCTTGTACTAAGGTCAAATCAAAGTGGATTAAGGAACTCCACATAAAAATTCCTGAATAGAACAGCAATGGCTTGTGCTGTAAGTTTGAGAATCAATAAATGGGACCTCATAAAGTTGCAAAGCTTCTGCAAGGCTAAAGACACCATCAATAAGACAAAAAGACCACCAACAGATTGGGAAAGAATCTTTACCTATCCTAAATCAAATAGGGGACTAATATCCAATATATATATAAAGAACTAAAGAAGGTGGACTCCAGAAAAATCAAATATCCCCATTAAAAAATGGGTCTCAGAACTGAACAAAGAATTCTCACCTGAGGAATACCGAATTGCAGAGAAGCACCTGAAAAAATGTTCAGCATTCTTAATCATCAGGGAAATGCAAATCAAAACAACCCTGAGATTCCACCTCACACCAGTCAGAATGGCTAAGATCAAAAATTCTGGTGACAGCAGATGTTGGCAAGGATGTGGAGAAAGAGGAACATTCCTTCATTGTTGGTGGGATTGCAAGCTTGTACAACCACTCTGGAAATCAGTTTGGCCGTTCCTCAGAAAATTGGACATAATACTACCAGATGATCCAGCAATACCTCTCCTGGGCATATATCCAGAAGATGTTCCAACCGGTAAGAAGGACACATGCTCCACTATGTTCATAGCAGCCTTATTTATAATAGCCAGAAGCTGGAAAGAACCCAGATGCCCCTCAACAGAGGAATGGATACAGAAAATGTGGTACATTTACACAATGGAGTACTACTCAGCTATTAAAAGGAATGAATTTACGAAATTCCTAGGCAAATGAATGGACCTGGAGGGCATCATCCTGAGTGAAGTAACACAATCACAAAGGAACTCACACAATATGTACTCACTGATAAGTGGATATTAGCCCAAAAACTTAAGATACCCAAGATATAAGATACAATTTGTTAAACACATGAAACTCAAGAAGAACAAAGACCAAAGTGTGGACACTGTGCCCCTTCTTAGAATTGGGAACAAAACACCCATGGAAAGAGTTACAGAGATAAAGTTTGGAGCTGTGACAAAAGGATGAACCATCTAAAGACTGCCATATCCAGGGATCCATCCCATAATCAGCTTCCAATCGCTGACACCATTGCATACACTAGCAAGATTTTGCTGAAAGGACCCAAATATAGCTGTCTCTTTCTAGACAATGCTGGGGCTTAGCAAACACAGAAGTGGGTGCTCACAGTCAGCTATTGAATGGATCACAGGGCCCCCAATGGAGTAGCTAGAGAAAGTACCCAAGGAGCTAAAGGGATCTGCAACCCTATAGTTGGAACAACATTATGAACCAACCAGTACCCCAGAGCTCTTGACTCTAGCTGCATATGTATCAAAAGATGGCCTAGTAGGTCATCACTGGAAAGAGAGGCCCTTAGGACTTGCAAACTTTATATGCCCCAGTACAGGGGAATGCCAGGGCCAAAATGTGGGAGTGGGTGGATAGGGGAGTTGGGGGTGGTAGTGTATTGGGGACTTTTTGGACAGCATTGGAAATGTAAATGAGGAAAATACCTAATAAAAAATTAATTAAAAAAAAATAAGCACAAATGTAAACCAGAGGGGCTCATTTGTCTTTTGGTTAGAATTATCTACCACATTCTCAGTAAATGTATGAACAAAACATAACTATAAATGGAGAAATAAATAGTTTTCTTTTAGTGAACATCACTTAATAGGATATGGTTGTTTGCATAACATGGTATACAGCACTATTCCCTATGTAGTTGAGATAAAAAAAAGCAGTTTTAACAGTGACACAATGGAAACTCATCATCATAAATGTAAGATTTTAATGACCTCAGTTATTCAGGGCAGAGGACTAAATATGTCAGTGTTAGGCTAGCATATCTCTAACAATTTTACATTTTTGAGTGCTCTCAAAGCTCTCTCACAAGATTTTAAATCTTGGGCAGCTTGTCAGGTAAGATTGTTTTCTAGGCTCAAAGCTCTGATGCTGGTGCAGCTTAGGGCGTTTGTTTATAGATACATAATAGGACAGAAGATATATCTAGATTTTTAAGTGTATAAACCTCTTTATTGTATCACATCTAAAGGTCACCCTTCAGTCATGGAAAGGAAAAAAGAGCAACTACTACTTGTTCCCAGCATTTTCTAATCCCTTCCCCTTTTCTTAAAGCTTTTCTAGTTAGTCAGTTGCTTTCCAAAGTGAACTTGAAACAATGAGGAAATATATGAGAGAGCTACACTTGCTTTTATTCTTCCTGTGGGTAGTGTTTTGTACATCATTCTAGGAAAGAATTTAAATATATACAATGCATTTAACCTTGCGTTCAGATAACAAAACTTTTGAGCTATGTACAGGGCCCTGCTAAGCAGTACTCTGTTCTTTGCTCCACAGTACACAACCATTTTAATTTTTCATTATGTGCAATAGCTCTTCTTATGGGTAAGATGACCAAAATTAGGAACTGTATCTTTAATTCAAAGACATGGTTCCTACATCTGTCTTTTAGTTTCCATTGTGGTGATTTATTTTAAAATGTATGCTTTGAGGGAAAAGACTTAATCTACTTTATTTTCTCATCAAAACTATTTTTTCATACAAGGTATTCCGACTATGATTTCGTTCCCACATTACCCTCCAGATCCTTCCATTTCTTTACCTTTCTCGACTTCAGAAAAAGCAAATAAAACAAAATATCAGAATTTTTAAAAAACACAAAAATACAAAGACACACATAATCAAGCATCAACTTTATAAAACCACCAAATTTGAAAACACAATACACAAGCAAAAGATTACTAATTTAAAAAAAAAAATTCCCAAACATAGCAAGCTGAGACAGAAAAAAAAAAAACCCAAACCAAACCAAACCAGCTGCATATGTAGCAGAAGATGGCCTAGTTGGCCATCACTGGGAAGAGAGGCCCCTTGCTATTGCAAACTTTATATGCCCCAGTACAGGGGAATACCAGGGCCAAGAAGTGGGAGTGAGTGGGTAGGGGAGCAGGTCGGGGGGGGGGAGGGTATAGGGAACTTTCAGCATAGCATTTAAAATGTATATAAAGAAAATATCTAATAAAAAGTAAATAAAATTTCTTTGAGTGAAGTACCCATTTCTTATAACCTTTCTTCAAGACTGAAAATTTCCTTTCCATATCTTGTAATTTTTGGTGCATCTTATCTCTGAGCTTTCTGGGTTATGTCCCTAACATTTTCATTTCCAGTTTTATCACAATTTTTTTATTGATTATATTTCTACTCTCTAGTCTTGAACTATTTTCATTATTGCATTCTACTGCTTGTTTGTGTTTTAATAGGCTCCATTAAGGAATGTGTTCTGCTGTTTAGGTATCTGAAATTGGGATGACGGGGGTGATTTAGGTATTAAGATCTGGTTTTATTTTTTATTTTTGGTTGTTTTTGTGAGTGTGTGTGTGTGTGTGTGTGTGTGTGTGTGTGTGTAAGAGGGTAATGTACCATTCTTTGGTTTCTATTGCTGCCTCTTGATCATAGGAAAGTGTTAAGGCTATGGGTTGCCTAGTAAAGAGTGCTTATGGAGGCCAGAGGGTTGCAGAGAGAAATAGAATTGGCCTGGGAAAAAAGGCTGATAGAACTTCAGGAAAGAAATAAGGCAATGGTGTCAACACCAAGATGCAGGTTTCTCACAAAATTGAAGGTGTTGTGAGAAAAGGAGATCCTGCAAGTAGGTTACAGTAAGGCAAAGAATAATCTGCAGATAGAGGGATAAATGGGTCAGGTAGATCATGGTGATATACCAAGTGTGGTGTCTCCAGTGAAGGAATTCAAGGAGAAAAGTGTGTATATAGGTTGTAACATGGTTGCTGGTGAGAATGGAGAGATTCTAACATAGCAGAGGAAGGATAGTTTGAGTCTACTACTGAGTCCCTGTGAAGTGAGGCCACTGGACATCACAAATAGAAGTATTTCTAAGATCCTGGAGTCTGACACCGAAGACTAAGGAAGGGCTTTGAAGCGATGCCTGAGAGTCAACAGGAAGGATGAAATCTGGGTCCACATCAAGGTTCAGAGAAGCCCCTGGAGAGTGGAGCTTCATCTGCTTTGCTAATCTAAAGCCTCTATGACTCATAGAGATCTGACAAATCCTTTTGGATTTTAGAAGGATTTTCTTTTAAACAACTCAATAGGGAAATAGGTTTTGCTTTTCCTCTCTATCTTTCCAATCTTATAGATCTTTGTTCTGGTTAATTTCCATTTGTTGTCTCCCCTTGCTTTTACTGTCTTTTCTGGTACAATTTTTTTTTTAGGAGGATGGTTTTCTATCTCCATCTTTTGGCATTTTGTGAAAACACCTATTATATCTTCAGAATTTTATTTATTTCCTTGTTTGCTTTATTCATTCATCTGTTTATTTACTTATCTATTTACATTGTTAGCATTGGCCATCTTGGCTGAAATCATTCTTTACATGGTGTACAGCATTTTTATTTCAATGATTTGAGTGTAAAGATCTGAGGCATTGCCTTAGAAACTAGCCAACTTCCTGGTTTAAAAAGTTTAAGTAGGTCATAGTTCTTCACATAACTATTTGAAATAAAAAAAAAATGAAGTCAGAATAGTTCTAACAAGCAATGAGTGTTGGAATGAAATCCTTTTAGCATTATATATGCACTATGTCACCATGTTAACATTTCAAATGTATTTCAATAGTGCATTTCTATCTCTGCAACAGAAACACTATTATGTCTCATCTATAAATTAGACTCTTGCCAAATGAAGAGTTTTAGGGAGAAGTCATAGTAAATAAATGTTTAAAGTAAGATTATTGTCAATACCTTATTCTAGAAGCATAAAAGATTGTTTTCCATGACAATACATCTATAAATAAATAAATAAATAAATAAATAAATAAATGAATAAATGAATAAATATTGTTTTCCTAAGTGCTCAGTAAAACAATTGGACCTAAGCTGGGTACTTCCCTGTTGACTTGACACAAGCTAGAGTCATTTAAGAAGCAAAAATATTAACTGAAAAAATGCCTTCCTAAGGTTGGTCTGCAGGCCAATCTTTGGATATATTTTCTTATTTAATGATCGATGTGGGAGGACCCAACCAATTATGGGCAGTGGCATTCCATGGTAGATGTCCTTGGCTTTTATAAGAAAGCATGCTAGAGAGCAAGCCCTTAAGCAGTTTCAGTGATCTTCCACGGCCTCTGCTTCACCTCCTACTCTTGATTCAGTAATGGACAGTGATACAAGCTTAAATAACTCTTTTTCCTGGCAAGTTGCTTTTGGTCATGGGGTTTTATCACATCAATAGAACCCTAACTAAGATAGTACCTCAGTGTTGAGTCTTGGAGTCCTATGACCTGCTTTATACTGAGAAGGTTACTCAAAGAGCATTGAGCTCTTAAACACAGACATCATTTCATTACTCCCCATTTCAGTACAGTTTCTGAAATACCCAGGGTGCCTGTCACTGCCAAAGCAGGAACATGCAAACTTGTTGGCAGGAGGGAGGATTTTACCTTTGAATCATGCTAACACAAAAGGTTTCTTTTATAGCATGTGGGCATGAAACAGCCTTTCTGTTCTTAACTAATAGATGCTTTTTTTTTCATCACTACCTGGGGCTGAGGTGAAGGCGAATTAGCCTATCTCACAGGGGGACCTGAGAGAGTCATTATCAATCATACCGTATTAAAAGTGAAAGATTGAAGACAATGATTAACGCCCTGGCAGCTGCCTTTGCAAATGAAAAAGCAGTTTTTCATTGAGGGAAAAAGCAGTTTCAGTAAAAATGTAGCGAGTCTTCATATTATGTATTGTAACTTGGTGAAATTAAAGGCAATGCCAGGGAATATAAACCAATGTTGAATCTTCTTTTATTAAAACTTGGTTAGAATAAAGAATAGGAATATGTCAGGTGTGGCAATTACTTTGGTACTTAGAGATGCAAGCTCCCTTAAGAAAAGCCCTCTTCCTGTCTATTTTCTGTCTCTTCTGAGTTCTACTTTTACCTGATAAAGAAGAATAAACACACGCCCCAAACTTAACCCCTTTTTCTTTATGGACTTAATATTTTTTAAGATTAACTCTTTTTTTTTTTTCATTTTCCCTGAATTGCTGCCTTGAATACATTTGTAAGTTATAGTGTCATAAAAGAAACATGGAAGTGCTATGTTTACATGAAAATAAAATTAAGAAAGCCTAAAATTTTATAGAAAAATATTGGTTATATATTAAAACTTTATAACCCAGAGGTAAGAACCAGAAGACAGTATTAGAGAATTCATACTGGGAATAATCTGCCAGTAAGGAAGAAATCTGTCAGGCCATCACTGCTCAGTCGTAGAAGCAGTAAGAACATCTCCCAAGACCTTGTCAGAAATACAGATTCTTGGGCCCCAGAGATACCAGACCTGACTCTGCAATTTAATGAGACCTGCAGGCAAGCAAGCCACTAGAACCTAAGAAACTCTTATATATAAATATCTCTTAAACTTGACAAGATTAAAGCCAGGAGGCCCATAATACCCATATGCTGTCTATGAGTCTCCAGTAAGTCTTGGTAGTGACAGTGACAGTTGAATGAGTCACTTATTTAGATGGGGGGGGGGGATTACAAACAAATAGACCTAACAGCAACTCACATGCATGTTTTTAGAGTTAATGTAACAAAACTCTACTTCAAAAAGCACTTGTGCAGGTGGTATAAAGAACATATTACTGTTTGCCACGAAAATATAAGCTACAGGAAAAAAAAAAAGACTGTTTCAAGAAGTATAACATGAATGAACAAAAGATTTTGGACTAATAACAGATGGTGCACAATTAACCATACAGGAAGGCAACAGTTTCTCTCCAATATTGGTAGTCGTTAGTACCTCTAATACAAGCTTACTGAGCAAAGTTAATAATAAAACAAGGCCATGTTTAGCCATACCACTGTAAAGTTCACTATATATCCTGGTATATGTGTTTCTGAAATATAACTGTACCAAATTCCACATAATTCAGCCACAATTTTTCTTTATTTCTGTGTTAGGTATGAACTTAATCCACAGTTCTATTTTATATAATGGATGAATTTGACAATTTTTATCTTAACTCTTCTTACCTGAGTTTTTCAGTTGCAGAATAAGAACTGCCATATGCTAAACCCCAGAAAACGACTTGAGAAACACAAGTATATGATATTTTATTAGAAGAGTGTCTGGTCACATGGCTTAATGCTTCCCTTGTAAGACTAGTATTAGTACAACCAATGGTTCATAGCACATACTCAAGTATTTCAAGGAGAGGAATCTGAGGCATGAGGATGTAGTCAGAACTGACCATCACTTGGGCATTGAGAGCAGAGTCTCCTTTGTAGGAGAGATTATCCTGGGCTGCGTTCATGGTGTGGAGAGCAGGGACCATACTTGTAAGTTCATTATCTTTATCCTAGTTGTAAACATTGTATAAAAATTTTAAGTAGTAATAAGTGAACTAATTGTTCATTCACATAGCCAAGAAATGAACTTTGGAAATGGAAAAGCTATTGCTTATCTTTGCTTCCAGTAATCTCATCCATTTTCTTGGATACTTTTTATTTTTACTTACTTTGAAAGCCAAATGCACATTAGGAGTTCCTGTATGAATAGTTAGAGTCACAGTAGGGTGACCAAATTTCATTCTTTAAACTGATGGAAGTATTGAGAATTAGTTTGTAGTTCCATATATTTCACTCCATACACCCAAAATACTAAAGGAAAAATCAGATATAGCAAAACTGTAAAATATCTATTGTAAAAGTGATTTTCATAAAAATGAAAGGTATTCTTTAAAACAATAAGCTTTTATGAGTTTTTCCTAATAGAATAGATTTTAATGAGCATTTTGAAGTTTTTCATTTATACCCCTTTGTCTTATTTATTATTCTTGATACTTTTTATCTTTACTCTTCCTTGGTATTCTTCCTTCCTTCCTTCATGTTTCTGCATGAATTGTCAGCCAATATACAAACTGATGAGTTCAATTAATTTCCAAAAGACCCTTTCTTTGAGAATGAAAGGCATTTCATACTTCTTTCATATGTATATATGTAAACTTAATTAATGTTGTAGGCTGGGATCTAGGACCCTTCCTTCTTATATATCTGGTTTTAGGCTATTTTGTTTTAAAACATGTCATCACATTTTTCTTATTCTCTTATGTAAAACTGAACATTGAACCAAGCCTCAAGCTCTAGACCCTGTGATTAAGCCCCTAGGGGGGAAAAAACTTTTTTGTAAGAATTTCTAATACATTAACTTTACTACATGCAACTGTCTAATAGAATATCATCTATACTATCTACTTTAAAAATTGTTATGTTTTAGTTTGGGTTACTGAAATAAACTTTATCACAGATGTACAAAAAATAAGGATAAAAGAGTGGGAAGAAACCTCATAAAACCAGAGATATTGCTAGGCCTTTAAAATACAAATATGGGGATTTGTTAGATTTTTCAAAAAATATTTAATATATGATTACAATTTTGAAAGTAGTTCTTCCTCATATTTCTGTCTATCAAGATCTGAGGTATTTACTTACATTTGCTGTGATATTTAATTCTTTCACACTTCAAACCTCACCAGTAGCACATCCTCATTATACAACTATTAGAATGGCTATTAGAACAGGCACACAGAAAAGAAACACTGAGAACTTCATTACACATATGCAAGAATGACTAACACTAAACAATATAAAGAGATTCTGAGAGAGTGAAATGCTGATTTGGCTGTGTTGGTGATGGAATGCATCCTCTGCTGATGAAAATGCAAAATTCTATGGCAACTCTGGAAAGCAATGCAGTGGTTTTATATGCAGTTGAATAGGCTCTCGCAGCAATAATGGGTGCAATGCACATGCATTGAGAAATGAGGATTTGTGATTCTGAGTAACTAGCACATAAATGCTTGCAGCAGCTTTTTCTACAACAAACCCAAACTGCAAAACTGCTCAAATGACCATCAGTGGGTGAATGGATAAGCAAACTGGTATCTTTATAGGAAGAAATACCACAGAATACTTAAGAAGGGGCAAAGTGTTGAAGTGTTAATGAGTGTAACTACTTTAACAAATCTCAGAGGCATAATGTTGAGTGGAAAAAGACATTTCCCAAACTAACGTGGCATGAAATTCTCAAAAACTTAAACACACACACACACGTACACATTGCACTCAAGAAACTGTTTTTCTCTGTTTCCAAATTCACTACAGTGTTTGGGCTGGTTGTATGTGAATTTTGAAACAGAATAATCTGAACTGTCCTGAGATAGTGATAACATGAATCTATGAACATGTTATAATGCCTATACCCTGCATCTCAAAACAAAAAGGACAATTTAGTTTCATTTACAAACTGAAGAAAGGAGCAGTCCTATTGAAGAGCTGACACAGCAAGAAAATGTAGAAGTAAAATGGAACATCTTTTTTATAGTTTGATCTTAGCTCCTCTGATAAAATCTATGATCAAAATTGTCTTTATTAAGGTAAGAGTTTATTTACGCTTACTCTTCCAGGGTGCAGTAGATCATTGCGGCAAGTCTAGGCAGGAATTCAAGCAGGAGTAGAGGTCTGAAGTATGAAACAAAGCTGATTAAGAACATTTGATACACAAAGCCCATCATTGCTAAACTATGTTTCCCCACAAGTTGTTATATTAAGATTATAATATAAAATTCAGCACAACTTTTAAAGTCCTACATTCTTTTACTTAAATTCCACTGGTTTAAAAGTTAGATGTATCTCTAAAAGTTCAAAATCTCACACTTTTAGAAAAAGCAAGTTACAAGTTTCTTATTGCTGAAGGGAAGAACGGATACCTAAAAACAATCACACTGCAGAAAACCCACAGTCCAGTTGTATAAATCCAAATTCTATAGCTCAGAGTTTGACACTGTGCTGATTCCTAATGTCCTGGGCTCCAGAGGGCTTAAGTAGCCCCACCTCTCCAGCTCTGTTATCAACAACATAAATAGCTTATCTGGTAGGCTTAGGACCACTGTAGTCCATACCAACCACTCTCTTTAGCAAATATCTCATGATTCTTGTGTTTTCCATATCCAATGGTCTTCATTGGCTACATACATCTTCACTAATGACCTCTCAGAGCCTCTCTACAGAGCCTCTAATTCTGCCACAAGATGAGAGCTTACACTGCTCCCCAAGACCCCTTTTCTATGTGGATGAATCTTAGATAATGCCAACTTCAGCTACTGTCCTGAGATGCGGCTTTGCCTCCTCCTTATTTCCAGACTCATAGTCCTTGTATACTGATTATGAAGCAATACTTCCCAGCAGAGTTGTTGCAATGATACTGATCTCATATTAACGATAGATTATTCTTTATCCCATCCCGCGGGACTCAGTTATTCATGGGTGCGAGGGGCGACCACAAACCTGGGAGAAAATGGGGTGGGAGAGAAAAGAGAAGCGGAGACCAAGCAAAGAGTTGTCAAAGTCTCCATTTATTAGGCTGAGACGCCAGGTTTTAAATCATACATCGAGTGGAATAGGGTGGGGTCAAGGGGGAATTAACGAAGAACAAAGAAGTAAGCATCTGCTGACATGAGGGCCGAAGTCAGGCTCCACGTGGCAGGCACTCTGCGTCTTATATCCGGAACATAGATCCTCCTTAACAGTCTTGGGTGTTTGACCTTGGGTGTCAAGCTGAGCTCAGTGCGTAACTCATGTCCTTGGATGTCATAGGAGTCAGGAAGATAAGGAAGAGGGGACTATAATTCAGCTTTTATAGCCTCAGGTGCCAGGAAGGGAACAGGAAGAAGGGGTCCTAGCATGAGACCATTTGGCTTGTCAGGGTGGGAGATTGTGAAGGGCTCGATTTCTCACAGTATGGTCTCTGACAATTCTTTTACTTCCAAATGATCAGCCATCATTGAAGGTAATAAGAACAGGAAATCAATCAGGAGAAGAAATAGGACCAGTTCATTATTGCCTTGCTTCACATAACCTGTGCATAGATTGTTTCCTTATACACCTAACACAACTGGTTAGTGATGTTATGGTTCACACTGCAGTGGGCTCTTCAACATCAATCAGCAAACAAGAAAATGGTATATAGACACTAGAGAGACTGTTCATCAGTTAAGAGTTTGTACAGCTGTATCTGAGGACTCATGCTCAATTCCCAGCATTCATATTAAGTAGCTCTCAACTGCTGTAAATCTAGCCTCAGAGGATTTGATGTTGCTGTCCTCCATAGGCATTTGTACTGGCACATACTTACACACACACACACAGAGAGAGAGAGAGAGAGAGAGAGAGAGAGAGAGAGAGAGAGAGAGAGAGAGAGAGAGAGAGAGAGAGAGAATAAAGATAACACAAATGAATCATTTTTTAAAAGGAAAATGCCCCACAAACATCTGGTTGAGGAAATTCTTCAACTGAGCTTCTTACTATGGCAACTTACAACCTATTGTAACCAGGATAGTCTTCTTTCTGGAGGCCTCTATGCATTCTTTCATGTCGGCACCTTACTTGCAGGTCCAGAAGAGAGAGGTCCCAGTCCCACTGGGGTCTCTCCAGGTCTGAGTGGAATGGCGAAAGTCGACTGCCCAAAAGACACATAGTGAGCTGGGAATCTTGTTGAAGCAGGAACTCAACTTTATGGCATCAGCCTCTAGCTCATATAAGTTTGTAACATGGGGAGGGGAATTTTTGGTTGGGTAAGATGATGTAATAGGCAGGAAATACCTTTTGCAAGGAAGATATGGAATGACTGACAGGGCCAATGGCAAAGCTCTACATCAGCAACTGCAGGGCAGAGGCAGGACCAAACAGATCTTGCTGAGTTATCTCGGTACAGAAGTGACTAAGACAAGTCTCAAAACTCGAGTCAGGCTCACGTTTGTCCTCAAGGCCCAAACTAGTGCCAAAATGGGGTCCAACATTTTCATAGTTATTTGGGCTTTTATGAGAAAAGAATTTTGTTGCCAGACATCTTTGATTTGTGTCTATTGTGTGACTTTTCTGAGGATAGAAAACAGATGACAAGGTCAGGAAATAATTACATTCATATCTCCCATGGCTCTCAGTCAAGCCACCTGCTGAACAAGCCAAGGACTCCCCTTCCCTCGGGACCCAGCTAGAGCTCTCCCCTCTTTTCCCCTTCAGCTAGATCCAGCCTGCAGCTCTTCCACAGCATCCAGGAGTGTCTGGGTGCCCAAGAGCCTGAGAACCAGATGGCCCCAGCCTCCATACAGGGCCGGGGTCCCTGAGCCTTCTCCAGCTGTCTCCAGGATCTCAGACTGAGCTCTCCCATTCCCGGAGTGGGGTCTGGAGGCTTCGCATAACCAGACACCTGTCCGGTGACATCATGAGATAAACGCAGTCAAAACTCCCGTGCTCTGTCCTCCCAAGCGATCTGAGCCCTGTAGCATGGCGGATATAGGACCCCCTAACCCTACAAACTCTATTTTGACATCATGAACTATTATCATAATGAAATAAGACATAAGCTTTCTTCTATAAGATATCTTGGTCCTAATATTTTATCACAGCAGCAACTAATACAGGGGATACATATCCCAAGATAAATTGGATTTAAGCTCTCGTCTTGCAGCAGTCCAACTTCTCCATATCAGTGAATTCTACTCAGTCAATCAACCTTTATAGACATAGATAGCATCTTTTAAGAGTTCTCATTCACACTTAGTATCCATTATGTATGAATTATAATATGTAAGATATAATTTACATTTATCAAATTTATTATTATCAATATGCAATAAAAATATTATTAACAGACTCACTTTTAAAATTAGAAATAAAAATTATTTCTTTTATGTTTTAAGATATTAATTTAATTATATTATTTCACCCTTACCTTTCCTACTCTCTCATATATACCTTTCCTTGTGCTTTTTCAATAGTTTTATAAAACACAGGAAGTAACAAATAGAAGCAAGTTTGAAGTACTCTGGTGGGTACCTCAGAAGGGTGGGTCTAGAGAAAGAGGGGGAGCTTTACTACAGGCTAAAATGATATCTGTTGACATAATTAGCTCAGAGGTTGGCAGGAGATAGTGGTCTGCTAAATTAGTAGATTATGAAAAAGGCTTTCATCTATTGTCACATTTGTTAGTTATAACTCACATAGGAACAAGGAATGGCTGTTCTGGAGAGCTAAGCTTTAGCCTAAGATGAGGAAATTAGCTCCTGGAACTGCAACATTCCAACCTCTCCACAGTACAAAAATTCTAATCACCAATCATTCTCTGCAGACACAGCTTCTCTTCAGGAATATTTGTTTACAGATGTAACTTGAGAATCATTGACAGAGAGAGACAGAGACAGAGAGATACAGGAGAGACAGAGAGGGGGAGAAAAATGTGACTGTACGTATAATATTAAGGTAATCAATTGCTTACTCTATCTTAGAGAAATTTATACTTAAACTGGGGCTTACATGTCTCATGCCATCTGAGCACCTTTATATTCTTCACTCTTACTCCTAAGTCTGTATATAAAATATCTTTAATACAATTTCCAACTCAGCTTCATTATAGTGGTTAGTCCTGAATTTCCTTTATGCACGAAAACCATGAATCCTGGTTTGGCCTGAGTTACATCTCTAGAACTCTATAAGACATGCTCAGACATGTGGAGGTGGCAGTGTGGAGCAGCACACTAGTCCCTTGCCAATGAAACAATGAATGTTCAATCCTCTAACACTTCTACCCAATAGGCAAAAGGAATAATTTGCCAATGATCAGCCTTGAAGAACTTGTGTTTTCAGGTAGCACATCATAGCTTCACAAGGGGTTGTTAGCAGTCATTCCTGGTAAGCTGTGCATAGTCCCAGATAAGGATCTTCATGATATACCAGTTCCATAGCAAGTACTTGTGTGCCTGTGGGACAGGTTCCTTTCACTCTGAAACTCTCCTGACAGAACTTTGTTCTAGAAGGCTGTCTGTCACTTTCTCCAGAGGTAAGGCAATGAATGTTTTGGGCTTAACCCAGCCATAGAAGAGAAAGCAGCCTGGGCAGATGGTGGTGCGGCTGGTTACACAGTGGTGGGCCTCGCAGCACTGGAGAGCTCTGCTGTGCTCATTCAAGAGTTGCTCTGACAACATTCCTCTCCTGGCAGCCATGTCCTCACTCCTCCAGTCTTGTGCAAGCAAATGGCTTTTCTGCAGCCTCTCCGACATGCTGCTGTAGACTGGGGTGGTAGAAGAGGTCTACACACTTGCATCCATTCATTTCACTTATTTAAAACTTTCCATACACTTTCTCCAGATTTTAATTCTCATTTCTTTATTTCTTTGGTTTATATGAATGTAATTTACTTTTGTATTTGATAATAGACTTATGAAAAATAGGACAAAATCCTTACTTCTTTAAATGTTTGAATACAGAAGCAGATAGATAATGAAACTAACATATATCCTGTAAATTACTCCATGTAGTCTTTGATATGACCCTATCCAGTTAGAATACAAACCTCTTTGACTTTTATTTGTATTGTTTCAATCTCTCTGGTGCCTATGTTGATTCTCTTTCTCCTCCAAGTTTGACTTTGGCCTGTTCTTTCATGTGTTTTGTAACTGTGTGATATGATGAATTCTTTGTGCCTCCAGTTCAGTCATTCTGAAGTCTGGCTGCACATTAGAATCCCTTTGAACTATAATTTAGGCTTGTTAAATCCTAAATATGCATGCATATAAAGATACCTCAAATGTTTTGTAACTAAAGGATGGTATGAGATAGTACACATATGTAAATGGTATGAATTTTTTTCTGATTTCATCCAAATAATCTGGCCTGTTCTTCCTGTAATGTGATGAGTTTAGATGTAAGCACGCACTGATGAAACCATCACAAGAACCAAAGTCAAGAACACAGCCATTATCTTTAAATCCATTTTGTGTCTTTTGTTTTCTGTGTTTTGATATTCCATGATGTTAAAATCTTTTAACTTACGTTAAATGGGATCTGTAATATTAATATGAGTGATATAATATTGTTAACTATTGGACATAGGCTATAGAGCATACTTCTAGAACATACTCATCTGACTTAATGGGGACTATGCCATTTGCTATAATTTGGGTTGAAGAGTTTCACATGTGCTCACGTGTTGAAGTCTTGGGCCCCAGCTGACCTTCAATACTAGTAATAAGTAGCAAAACCTTTATGGAGGTAGGGCCTGGTAGAAAGAAATCAGGTCACTGCAAGCATTACCTGGAATGGGATAGCAGATACATTTTATCTCTTCTTTTCTTTTTAAGTCATGTTTTAAAACAGGAACAGATATTTAACTAGCTTATTAATTAAACAGTATATCCAATTTATAGTTCACTTGTAAAGAAGCAGATTGATTGTTGGTTAATATTTTCTTGAATAAATGACGGAAGGGAAATGAACCCTAACTCTAGGCATTTGTGTAGAAGGAATATTTATTACAACTATTGTAGATGTTAGTACTAAATATCATATCACTATTTTGAATGTCTGTGGTTTGGTTCTTTTCAAAATACTTAGGGACATCTTGGCAATGAAGGTCTAAGACATTTTGCACAGATTATATGTTTAAACTCATGGGAAGAGTCATAAACTACATCTCATGTCCACTTTTTGCCAGGTGTTGAGAAAACTCTTTTCTTTTTGCCCAAGCACCTGTGTTTGTGGATTGATTCAGCAGTAATTAATCTCCAGGCTAATTATGAGCTCTGTTGTCATTTTGCTAGATATAATTAAACTGCATAGCTGGAGAAAGTTTGGAAACTAAGGTTTCCAAGAAAACTCTTCCCCACAATCTGGCAAAGAGCTCGAGAGTGACAACATAATCATCCCATTAGTTACATGCTAGATGCTGGATGTCCTTCAAGATGAGTCCACAGGAGGAAGACAAATGTATGTTCACACAGAGCACCTGCTGTTTTGCTGCTGCCTGTTGGAAAGAGAGTGGAGTCTTCTAGAGGGTTCCTTTCATTAATCCTTCTGATAGCTTTATTAAACAGGAAGCAGGCTAAGCACTACAGTGTGTTTCAAATAGGCTAAAGTGATTAACCCCACAGAGGCCAACTGTCTTGTCACGGGGCACAGTGATCAAGGATCAGGAGCATATCTCCTTACAACATGTGACACAGTGTCATAGAACAGCTAGTTAGGTTAGACAGTCATGCAGTGATGATGTACATATTTTCTATTGTAAATACCTTCTTCAACTTTTGAGAAGCCAAGGTTGTATTTGAGTTTTAAGAACCCAAGACAAGGAGCTCATCTTGTCATCTTGTCATCATCTGACAACTGTAAGCTCATGTAGGAAGTATTTCACACTGGATTTGTTCTTGCTTAGCAAAGAACATTTACTGTAGGTACAGGGAATATGTGAACATGTATGGGTTCCAACATTTATGCTCAGACATTCAGTGTGAGTAAGAGTGATGTATGGACTCAGATTCCTAAAATTGCTTCACACATTTTTATAGTTGTTTTTATTTTATTCCATGGATTTTCATTAATACTTATAGAAAAACTCCATTTAAAATGTTTACTTTAGTCATACTATAAACCATGTCAGCTAAATAAATGAGAAAGCTGATGTGTGAACAGAATATAGGCCATGAAGATTGTACATGACCAATGAACATACGTGAAGTAGGGAGCCCCATCCATCATCTCCCATGGTAGAAGATCCCCATTCATTACTATGCTGCCTGAACGGTAATTTTTTGAACTGTGTGTCAGATAAGAAAACTAATATCTTATATACTCAAGTCATAAATGTTTATGCCACTGTTATAGTAATGAAAATATACTTTGAAAACATAGTCAGGCTTTGCCTAATGATTAGTGATTAATTATACTGTCCAATCACTTAATAAATAAACACTCTGGCAAGGCGGTGGTGGTGCATGCCTTTAATCCCAACACTTGGGAGGAAGAGGAAAGTGGATTTCTGAGTTTGAGGCCAGCTTGGTCTACAGAGTGAGTTTCAGGACAGCCAGGGCTATACAGAGAAACCCTGTCTCGAAAAACAAAAAACAAAATAATAATAATAATATAAGTAAATAAATAAATAAATAAATAAAACTCTGATTCTATGAGCAAATGTCTAAGTTCTGCATGCACTGCTTATGATCCTGTGTGGGCATGCAGACCACCAGTGCAGATACACCTATATTCTTACCTCACCTACCACTGGCAAAAGTTCCCAGTGGCAAGAAATTGGGGTTTTATACATTAACTTTTCCTTTATAAAGTAAGAAAGTCTCAAAAGAAAAACACCCTAATCCATATTTCTTGAGTGACTGATATTCAGAGATATGGACATATCTCAAATGCCCTGTGCTATATAAGCGAAACCATCCTTACACACAAGCTTTGGTTACAGTTGGGTAACTTTTTGGGCTAAGGAAAAGAGTAAGTAAATGAAACATACAAAGGGACATGGGAAGCTTTAAAAGGCACAGTTAGCCTCACCTTGATTATGGGAGCCGATAATGTAATTACATCTTCTGTCAAAATTCCTAGAACTATGCACTATAAAGAATGAATATTGATCACTGTAAATTGTACCTTAATGTATTTGACAAAAAACAAAAGAAAACAAACAAACAAACAAAGAGACCCACATGCTTCATGCTCCATAAGACAAATTTCAAGTATAAGGTGACTGGAAGTCCCACTGAAACACAAGGATTGAAAATTAATTCTTTTTTTTTTTAATTGGATATTTTCTTTATTTACATTTCAAATGTTATTCTCTTTTCCAGTTTAACCCCCGGCTAGGAAACCCCCTATCCCATCTCCTCTCTGCATGCTTCCATGAAGGTATTCCCCAATGCCCCTAATCCTGCCTCCTAGCCCTGGAATTCCCCTACACTGTGCCATCAAGCCTTCACAGAAACAAGGGCTTCTCCTCCAGTTGATACCCAACAAATAGGTCCTCTGCTACATATGTAGCTAGAGCATTGGATCCCTTCATGTGTACTCCTTGGTTAGTAGTTTAGTCTCTGGGAGCTCTGGGGGATCTAGTTGTTTGATATTATTGTTCTTTCTATGGAGTTGCATACCCCTTCAGCTTCTTCAGTGCTTTTTCTAACTCCTCCTTTGGGGACCCCATGCTCAGTCCAATGGTTGGTTGCAAGCATCTGCTTCTGTTTTTGCCAGCCTCTGGCAGAGCCTTTCAGAAGTAAATGAAACATACAAAGGGTCATGGGAAGCCCCTATATCAGGCCCTGCTACATCCACTCCAGTAGTGACTCTCGTGACAGGCCCAGAAACCTGGAAGCAGTCCCAAGGTGAAAAGTTCATGGAAACTTAGTCTTCTGGAACCGTGGCATCCTGTATAACAAATGCTCCAATGATGTGTTTGCTTTAATTGGTGAACGGATCTGTGTGCTTTCCATCAGTATTGTTTTATTATAGGTGCCTCCAAGCAATGACTTGCCAAATACCTAAGCAAAATCGAACTTTGCTTCCTGGCCTTCACCAATGCCCTAGTTAGTTTTTGAGCCAACCCTGGGCTTGGAATTCAGTAAGAATGTTACCTAGTATTGTAAGAGAGATAGTGAAAGAAATCAGGCATTACTGTCTACTACATAGAGTTAGAAATCTCAGGGCAAGCTTAGCAAAGTAAGTTTAGAATTCTTATTATAGTTATGTATGGCAGACTACATTACTTATTAGTAGAAAGTCCCCCCCCACACACACACAATCATTTAGAATAATAATCAAGTTACTCCCATATGCAAGAATTTACAATGACCTAGGAAGAAGGAAGGTTGTGGTCTAAGAAGGAACTAAAGTAAATACTTAGAACTATAGATAGCTGAGTTACACCAATACACAGGAATTTACAATGGCCTAGGGGGAAGGTGAACTATAAAATAGACTAGAATTGGTACTATGACAAAGGTATGAAGTCCTTGCCCCTGGCTTCTAAGATTAAGCTGACCTTAGGTGGGGCTGCCTTTGATCCCAGTTGTTAACATTGGTTTTTATCCCAGTTGGTTCCTGTTAGCTTTTTGTATGCATTCCTCTGTTTTGTGTAAAAGTCATGTATAAGACTGGTGCTTGCTTTCAGACAAATTACATTCAGATACACACTCTCTCTGTTTCCGTGTCTGTTTGTCACCCTTTTCATAACCAACTCCTTGCCCACCTGTCCAGAACCCTAATTTCCTATGGATTGAGGGAGGCTGACTGAGGCCAGTTCATGGCAAGGCTCCTGTCAGAATGAACTTCTTGGCATCCTCAATACTGTCTGAGTTTGGTGACTGTATATGGGATGGATCCCCAGGTGAGGGAGTCTGTAAATGGCCTTTTCTTCAGTCTCAGCTCTACACTTTGTCTCCATAGATGCTCCCATGAGTATTTTGTTCCCATTTCTAAGAAGGACTGAAACACCCACACTTTGGTTTTCCTTCTTCTTGAGAGTCATGTGGTCAGTGAATTGTATCTTGGGTATTCCAAACTTTTGGGCTAATATCCACTTATCAGTGAATACACACCATGTGAGCTCTTTTGTGACTGGGTTACCTCACTCAGGATGATATTTTCTAGTTCTAAACAAGACCTATCTAGTTCTAGTTGCCTAAGAATTCCATGAATTCATCACTTTTAATAGCTGTCATTTGTCATTTTTAATAGTACTCCATTGTGAAAAATGTACCATATTTTCTGTATGTATTTCTCTGTTGAAGGACATCTGATTCTTTCCAGCTTCTTGCTATTATAAATAAGGCTGCTATGAACACAGTGGAGCATGTGGCCTTATAATAAGTTGGAGAATTTGGGGGGTATATTCCCAGAAGTAGTATAGCTGGGTCCTACTATGTCCAATTTTCTGAGGACCTGCCAAACTGATTTCCAGAGTGTTTGTTCCAGCTTTCAATTCCATGAACAATGGAGGAGTGTTCCTCTTTCTCCACATCCTCTCCAGCATCTGCTGTCACCTGAGTTTTTGATCTTATTCATTCTGATTGGTATGAGGTGGAATCTCAGGGTTGTTTTGATTTGCCTTTCCCCAATGACTAAGGATGTGGACCAGTTCTTTAGGTGCTTCTCGGCCAATCAATATTCCTCAGTTGACAATTCTTTGTTTAGCTCTTTACCCCATTTTTAAATAGGGTTATTTAGATCTCTGGAGTTTAACTTCTTGACTTTTTTGTATATATTGGATATTAGCACTCTATCAGATGTAGAATTGGTAAATGTGATGGTTTGTATATCATTGGACCAGGGAGTGTCACCATCTGGAGGTGTGGCCTTGTTGGAATAGGTGTGACCTGGTTGGAATGGGTGTGTCACTGTGGGTGTGGGCATAAGATCCTCACCCTAGTTGCCTGGAAGTCAGTCTTCCACTTGTAGCCTTTGGATGAAGACATAGAACTCTCAGCTCCTCCTGTGCCATACCTGCCTGGATACTGCCATGATCCCACCTTGATGATAATGGATTGAACCTCTGAACCTGTAAGCCAGCCCCAATTAAATGTTGGTTTGTTTGTTTGTTTTTTTTTATAAGACTTGCCTTGGTCATGGTGTCTGTTCACAGCAGTAAAACCCTAACTAAGACAGTAAAGATCGTTTCTCAATCTGTTGGTTGCCATTTTTTTCTATTGACACTGTCTTACAGAAAGCTTTTTATGAGATCCCATTTGTCCATTGTTGATCTTAGAGCATAAGCCATTGATGTTCTGTTCAGGAAAATTTCACCAGTGCCCATATGTTCGAGGCTCTTCTCCACTTTCTCCTCTATTACTTTCAGTATATCTGGTTTTATGTGGAAGTCCTTGATCCACTTGGACTTGAGCTTTGTACAAGGGGATAAGAATGGGTCAATTTGTATTCTCCTACATGCTGACCTCCAGTTGGACCATAACCATTTGTTGAAAATGCTGTCTTGTGGCTGTCTTGTGTACCTTCTCCAAAACTGACCTTATAATTAGTCATAAAACAAGTCTCAACAGATACAAGGAGACTGAAATAATCCCATGCATCCTTACAGACCACCAGTGACTAAGGCTAGTTTTCAATACCAACAAAAACAACAGAAAGCCCACACAGAGATGGAAGTTGAACAATGTACTACTCATTGATAACTTGGTCAAGGAAGAAATAAAGAAAGAAATTAAAGACTTTCTAGAATTTAATGAAAAGGAAGGTACATCATACCAAAACTTATGGGGCACAATGAAAGTAGTACTAAGAGGAAAACTCATAGCTCTGAGTGCCTCCAAAAAGAAACTGGAGAAAGAATACACTAGCAGTTTAAGAGAACATCTGAAAACTCTAGAACAAAAATAAGCAAATACATACAAGAGGAGTAGACAGCAGGAAATAGTCAACTCAGGGCTGAAATCAACCAAGTAGAAACAAAAAGAACTATGCAAAGAATCAACCAAACCAGGAGCTGGTTCTTTGAGAAAATTAAAAAAAAAAGACAAACCCTTAGCCCAACTAACCAGAGGGCACAGAGACAGTGTCCAAGTTAACAAAATAAGAAATGAATAGGGAGATATAACAAGAGAATCAGAGGAAATTCAAAAAATCATCAGATCCTACTACAAAAGCCTACTGAACAAAATTGGAAAATCTGGATGATTGGAAAATTTTCTAGACAGACATCAGGTACCAAAGTTAAATCAAGATCATATAAACCACCTAAACAATCCCTTAACCTCTAAAGGAATAGAAGCAGTCATTAAAAGTCTCCCACCAAAAATTCCCAGGACCCGATGAGTTTAGTGCAGAATTCTATCAGACCTTCAAAGAAGACCTAAGACCAACACTCTTCAAACTATTCCAGAAAATAGAAACAGAAGGAACACTACCTAATTCATTCTTTGATGTCACAATTATGCTTATACATAAACCACGCAAAGACCCAACAAAGAAAGAAAACATCAGACCAATTTCCCTTATGAAAATCAATGCAAAAATACTCAATAAAATTCTCACAAACTAAATCCAAGAACACATCAAAATGGTCATTCACCATAATCAAGTAGGATTCATCCCAGGAATTCAGGGATGGTTCAATATTCGGAATCCCATCAATGTAATCCACTACATTAACAAACTCAGTGGAAAAAAAAAAACACATGATCATTTCATTATTAGATGCTGAAAAAGCATTTGAGAAAATTCAGCATCCTTTCATGGTAAAGGTCTAGTAAAGATCAGAAATTCAAGGCCCATACCTAAACATAGTGAAAACAATGTACAGGAAACCAGTAGTCAACAGAAACTAAATGGAGAAAAACTTGAAGCAATTCTATAAAAATCAGGAACTAGACAAGGCTGCCCACTCTCTCCCTATTTATTCAACATAGTACTTGAAGTTCTAGCTTGAGCAATTGGACAACAAAAGATCAAATGGATACAAATTGGAAAGGAAGAAGTCCAAATACTACTATTTGCAGATGATATGACAGTATACTTAAGTGACCCCAAAATTACACCAGGGAACCTGATAAACAACTTCAGGAACTGGCTGGATTTAAAATTAACTCAAACAAATCAGTGGCCTTCATATTCTCAAAGGATTAACAAGCTGAAAAAGAAATTAGTGAAAAGACATCCTTCAAAATAGTCACAAACAATATAAAATATCTTGGTGTGACTCTAACCAAACAAGTGAAAGATCTGTACAACAAGAACTTCAAGTCTCTGAAGAAAGAAATCGAAGAAGATCTCAGAAGTTGGAAAGATCTCCCATGCTCATGGATTGGCAGGATTAATATAGTAAAAGTGGCCATCTTGCCAAAAGCATTCTACAGATTCAATGCAATTGCCATCAAAACTCCAACTCAGTTTTTCATAGAATTAGCAAGAACAATTTACAAATTCATTTGGAGTAACAGAAAAACTAAGGATAGGGAAAACTATTCTAAACAATAAAAGATCTTCTGGGCAAATCACCATTCCTGACCTCAAGCTGTATTACAGCAATAGTGTTTAAAAACTGCATGGTATTGGTACAGAGGCATGAAGATCAAAGGAATAGAATTGAAGACCCAGAAATGAACACACACACCTATGGTCATTTGATTTTTGAAAATTACTTCTTGAGGAAGGAAAAATATTCTGCCTTTGAATCAACATATTTTGACAGACAAGCTTTTAGTTTTCATGTCCAGAATTGAAATGCCAGGTGCATATTTCAACACAAATATTTTCACTATGTCTCCTGGTTCATACTGTTCATGATGTTATTTCAGTCTTCCTTTTTTCTTATTAGATATCAACATCATTTATCAAAGAGTGTTTTTTTTAGTTGGGTACCACATCTAACAGTTGATTATTGTTCATATATAAGACTTTTCCTATAGCACAGTGTCATTTGTATTATCAATACAGTTTCAGTAATGAATGAAAATGACAAAATTAAGTAAGTGTGATCATTTAGAGAAAATATATGCAGAGTTATTGGGAACAGCCAACTTATTCAATAGTGTTATCAGGTGCCAGTAATGATTTATATCTATGTAAAAATACATTTTATTCAGAGAGGAAGGCATTTGGCTAGTATATTTGAGATGCCAATTCAAGAATGTGCAGAGAAGGAATTATAAAATGTGTATTACTGGAGTCACATGCCTCCACGTAGAGAATTCTTGAAACACATGCTACTTAGTCTGTTGGAATAAGAGATACTCAATGATCATAATGAATTTAGCATGACTTAGTGATTATATAAGTTAAGTCATGGAAGTAACATACCAACACACACATTTTAAAAGATCCTCCTACCTTCAAAATACAACATGTATCAAAATTCAAGCATGTTTTCCTACATACCATTTTTACAGAACGGTTTATTTTCTTTAGAAAATAGATATAAATAAAATAAAATAGAGTAAAATTTAAATAAACTGCATATTCTCCTAATTCAGATTATTCCATAGCATAAATATAAGAATCATTTGCTTATAGCATTTTAGAGAATTCTAAGTATAATGCAAGCAAATGAAATTAGTATATCTTATTAATGTATGTTTCATAATCATAAATCTTACCCAAGAACATATATTTAAATTCCTTATTTGCATTCTGTTTAATGTACATTTTCTGTTTCTTGGTGATGACCCACAGTGAAGTTTGCTCAGCTTTTGATCAAGAACAAAAGACTTATTTTACTAGATTGTTGACTGGCTATAGTCTTTCTTTTTGGGTCCCATATCATACCTTTCATTGGACACTGTCTAAGAGTTACTTTTGCTGTAATGAAACACCATTCCAGTTTGTTTCAGAAGGAAAGGATTGAATTTATTTTTCTTATATATCCATATAACAATTCATCACCAAAAGCAGTGAGTGCAAAAACACACACAGAGAAGGAACCTGAGACAAGAGTAGTTGCAGAGACCATGGAGGGGTGGTGCTTACTGGCTTGCTTTCAGTTTCAAAGGTGTAGGCCATTATCATCACAGCGGGGAGCATGGTGGCATGTCCATCATTCCCTTTGTGATGGATACATATTTTGTATCTTATCCTAGATCCTCCTCAGCCTTAAAGCCTTATCCTTTGATTTACATGGCAAATTCCAGATTTAGCTTTTGGTCATGCATATTGGTTGTCTGGCTCTGTTCTACCACTCTGGTCCAAGAACACATGGACATATAACCTAAAACAGTACAAGCATTTACACCACATCTTTTAGAAGACATGCTTTGCTTTTCTGAGTATTACCAACCAGGCCCAATGTTCCTGAAAAGTTCTTTGGAAAACAATATCCCAATAAAGAAAAAGTTAGAGCCTGGTGTTGTGGAGCACATTTCTTCTTCCTTATTTAGAAAACAAAATCCTACAGTGACCTAAGGCTACTCCTAAATTATAAATAACAAACCAGTACTTCAAACATAGTTTTTTGACTCTATGTATTAATAAAAGAACTTTATTGATTAAGGCAAGTTTTATATGAAAATAATGTAAAAGGTACAAATTTATGGTTTATAAAGTTTACCAATCAAGTGAAAACTAGCAAAGACAATCACATAATATCATGTTAACACCTCTCTTTTACCAAGCATTATTCAAGGTTTTGTGGCAGCTACCAAATGACCAATTCAGAACACAGCATTTGGTTAAATTGCATCTTTAATTTTTTTTTTTTTCTTTTTTTACTCTGGGCCAGTCTAGTCTTTCCTTATTGCTGCCACTAGATTCTAGATGACCTGAAATATTTTTTTTTCTATTGAGCAAGAAAAAAATTATGAAACTCAGTATTGGATAGAGCACCTTTAGAAATGAGACATTCAGGAATTTATGAAGATATGCTTTATTATTCTGGAGATTTGGTTATACTTGGCCCATTGGAAGTATCACTATTAGGAGGTGTTACCTTGTTGGAGGAAGTACATCACTGTACAGGTGGACTATGAGTTCCTATGTTCAAGCTCCACAGAGGGTGAAAGAGACCCTTTTCTCCTGAAAGCTCGGCGAAAAGTCCCTTCCTGGTTGCCTTTATATTAAGATGAACTTTCAGCCACTCCAGCATATGTCTGCCTGCTTGCTGCCATACTTCCCACAATGATGATAGTTGACTGAACCTCTGAAATGGCAAGCCAGCCTGAATTAATGTTTACCTTTATATGCGTTGCTTTGGTCATGGTATCTCTTCACAGCAATGAAACCCTAACTATAAGACAATTATTAAAACAATTTTAATTAACAGGTAGGATAGACTTCAACCTGATAAATGTGCCCTTACAAAACACTTGAACAGACCTAGAATGACTGACATCCTATTCTTTCAATAATTTAAGAGTAGACATTAATCTTAAGTCTCAAAGTGTGACCTTTGAAAAGAAGAGGGAAGATAAAGTGTACCTTAAAGGTTCTAAGACACCCCAAGAAAGCTGACATCTGTGCACATGGGCTTCCTTTATTTCCAGTCTTGACAACATTTGCCAAGCTTGTGTAATATTTGTTCATGGCTAATCATTTATTTCCAATAATACTTCAGACAAATTTTCCTACGACAGGTACATATTGATTCTTAAACTCATTTCAAGTTGCTAACAAACCACGTAAGAAGATGAAAATCACCTCAGTGGTGTTGATCTTTATCAGTCATTGTTTTCTCTCTCTTTTTTTTAATAGAAGATAAAATGTATTCATTTTGTAGTTAGGCCATAAGAAAACAAGTGAACAGCCATAGTTGCTTTCTGATTTTACTCCTAGTACCTTCTAACCAGGATAATGCAGAACAGTTTGTTTTTATTTACCATTAAAATAATGTAGTAAATCAATGGACTTTCTTAAGTAGTGTTTCATTCATTCAAATTCTTCATCTGAGACAAGTATATTTCTAAATGATGGTCAGTAAATTTGAAGAAAGAAAATGCTGCTTGCTTCATAACTTGCCTGAAATAAAATAAACATTTAAAATGAATTTTTTCATGTTAATGTAGTGATGATTTTCTAAGGACAGAGTGACTAAATTAATAATGAAGCATATAGTATTTATGTTCTAGCAGCAAGAATACACAGGTTTCATACCAAAACTAGAATCTTTTTTTGTGGCTATTTAATGCTTCTAACTGCCATAACAGATCTCAGGAAGGCATGACTAAGAAAGGAAGTGGACTGAAATAACTAACAAATCAGAATATTTTCCAGTAATATTTGCATATGAGTTATCTTTAAAAAAATACCATAGTAGAAGTGATAAAACTAAATGACCCAGTACATTTAAATTAATGTAGGTAAATGACTACATAAATAAAATGTTATGCTTGGTGACACTAAGATGAAAAAAATAATAGAAGACATTCAGTGTTGATGGATTCACTTTCGAGGTATAAGACATGGAGTTACTTTAGGATTATTTGTAATACATATTGTCACATTTCAAGAAACACATTGATGTCTATGAATTCATGGATGATGATGCTATAATACTCCAGCAAAGATGTCTACATGAATTAATGAAGTGTGTCTGGGCATTATTGTTCCAATAATAATTTTGGATGAATGTTTCTTTGAGGATAAAAACATACTGAGAAGTAGATGGCTACAGGCAACTAACACAAGTGAAACAGAGCATTTTCCTCGATCATTTCTACTCACTCGTAATCTGCATCAGCTATGCACACTTGAGAGATGAAGAATATGTCAAGGGGCTAATGTTGACAGAAGAAGTCATTTTTCAAGTAATTTTCAACTTCTTTTGGATTGCTTAGGAACACTCAAGCTTTCTAGTGACCCTTTGCTAATTAATCCTCCACATTTGTTGATGATATATTTAATGGTTACTTCAGAGTGCTTAGCAGATAACAGTGTGGTTTTTGCCTCTAAAATTCTTTAAAATTATGTGTATTGGTTATATTTCAGTTTCTGTGACAAAGTGCTATGCCCAAAGCAACTTACAGAACTAAGAGTTTATTTGGACTTAGAGTGAGTTCCAGAGGAATACGAGTCTCTCATGGTGAAGAGTCATGATTGCAAGTAGCAGGCCTGGTAGTAGGAGTAAAAAGCTGAGAGATCAGGTCTCAACTGCAAGTAGACAGCAGAGAAAAAAAACTGCACGAATGGGGAGCCTATGTATATTAAAGACAGCCCCTGTACTGCAAAGCTGTACCTCTTCACCCACCCACCCCAAACAGCAACTCCAACTGGGTAGCAAGTGTTCAAATGTCAGCCTATGGGGACATTTCACATACAAACCGCTATACTGTGTATGTGAATATCTTTCTTTTGTGATGTGAATAGTGGTAGGCAGTTGAATAATGTTAACTGGTCATATGGTTCTTTTTCTAGTTTGGAATACTTAATGAATCACAATGGGGTTTTTTGTTTTTCTTTGTATGAATTTACAAACATAAAAGCCTAGGCTTGGCTATTAGTTCCTTTCTGTCCCTCTTGCCAATAGGAAGTAGACACAAGTAGAAGTTCTGTAAAGGACTGATAGCAGGAAGAGCAGAGAGGAAGTTTGTTGCACAGAAGTCAGCTAGGAGAACTGGCATATGACCTTTAGAATTTGATTTAAACTCGTCCTGTCCACTTATAACCACAACATCTTCAAATCATTACTAAGATAAAAATCTTTCCCTTATGTATTGTAATTGTTCCCTGAGACTCCTTTGGAATTATGTGAGCAGAAGTGCTTTGCCTGTTGTAAAGCTTTGTGTACTTATGAGGTATGGGCATTGTAATAGGAAGCTCCCTGAGGGCTTATACTTTTCATAAACCTCTTCCAGCTGCTGACTTCAATTCCCAGACACCCAGCCATTGGCTCTTTCTCCTTTTTGTTCTAATTACATCCAGGAGGAAGCCTCCATTAGGAATTAATGAGCTTTCCTACCTTAATTTACCATCTGCTTCACCCTTTCTCCCCCCTTAACAAATGAGGGTGTGTCTCAGCCTCAAGACCTTATGTTGATAGTAGACAGGCAGATGGGAGTGATTTAGATGAGAAAGAGTATTTTCTATGATACCAAGGTCATATCTGGACTTGGTGTTGCTGGTTTTAGAAACCAGATGGTAAGTGGAAATCCCCTCTGTTTAGAGCCCCTTCTCTGGACCCCGCTGGTGCTCATTCATTCAGGGTTGTAGTTATTAATTAATCATGTCTGTTATCTGACAGCTTCAGTGTTCTATGTTAGGGATATAGAATTTAAAAACAAACACCATGCTCTTTTTCTTTGAACTTGTCACAGTCTCACAGATCTAGTTTTAGAGGGTTTCTAATTATCTCTTTTTCTATCTATCTATCTATCTATCTATCTATCTATCTATCTATCTATCTATCTATCCTATCCTATCCTCTATCTTTTTGTCAGTCTATCATTTATCTTCCTATTTTCCCATTCTTTACATCTCTCTATATATAATTTATGTACACACACACATGGATAGAAAACATAATAATTTTTCCATTGGCATCTACTTATAATGACTATGTGCTATTTGCTTGTTATATCATAAAGGTCCTGAAAAAAAAAACAACCAATAAATAGACAGCTACACAGATTGACCCATGTCTTATTAAAGTGTAACAGTGTTAGTAAGAATGTCCATGACATTTGTATTGCAACCCTTTTGTTCTCCCTTCACTCATATTAGAATCCTACCCATTTAGGTAATATAATACATGTCTTCAATACAAAGAATCAAACATAATACAAAAGGCTAGTACACACTGTACATGAAGTTCCATTTTCATTCTTTTTTAAACAGAAGTTCTACAGATTTTATACCATCACAATTAAAATCTCTATTTTTCCAAAAATGCCTCAGTGTTCCACTCTTTGTTCAGAATCCACAACAATGGAACATAAAGATGGCGAATTGAATGCCGAATAGAGAAGCACACAACTGTACAAAGGTGTGAACGCAAGACTAATGAAAAGGATTGTTAAGGAATATGGTGTACTGTACCTGAGCCAACAAGTTCAAAGGAAACAAAATACAAGCAGTAGTTTGCTTAATTTCTTCTAGGAACTCAGAAAAAGAACATCTTAGAAAATTTCAGGAGATCTTTAGTGAAGCAGTAGAGATTGTTGAAAGCAAATAGACAACCAGAGAACAAATATCCTGACTTTATGTTCTTTTTTCCCCTCTTGGTAACCTTTCTGCTAAACTCCACTTTTCAGATAAATGTCCACAGATGATTTTGGAAAAGAAGGGGCAAACAGAGTTATCTTAGTCTTTTTTCTGTTGCTGTTAACAAATATCTAATATCTCTTTATAAAGAAAAAGAGAAGATTTGGGTCACAAGTTTGGAGACTGGAAGATCCTTTCATCATTCAGAGACATTGTAGTAAAATTAACTTTGGCAGTATCATAACTTGGTGTAGAAAAGGTTAGAGCTGTGTGCAGAGAGGGACATTGTGAGATGGGAAGCAAGAGACTGGGAAGGAGAAGTTTGCTTAGTATTTTCATAGTAATCATTTCTTATGGAAAAAAGTCTACTACTAACCTAGCCCTGAAAGCTAGTATTTATCAGTTATGAATATGGAGTGCTCAAGACCTAATTACCTAATGTACTCAAGGGCTCTGTCATCTCAGTCCTTCCATACTAGTGGTTTAAGCCTCTAGTTTATGTGAGTAAACAATTCAAAACGTTAGTAAAGATTTCCATCGATGGAGATCAGGCAATACAACAAAAATGAACATACAAAATTGCACCCTGGAGAAAGTCATGATATACACATACAAACATATTCAGCATATAAGTGCACATATACATATATGTATACATGTATATATTTTACATTCTCATGGATACACACTTATGCCTTTCTGAAACAAAAGTACACATTTTTGGTTCTGGAGATCATACCTACGACCTTGTAATTGTTAAGCAATTACAGGTCTTGACTCCTGAACTATCTCTTAAGCATGCAGATTTTGCATAACTGTGGCTTTTTTGTATAAAATGAAATAATTAAAAATACATTGAAACTTAATACTTTGAAAACAGTTTTGTGGGTTATGAGAGGTTTAGCTGTTCGTCTTTCCCTTTGAACTTTTAATTTTCCTTGACTATAGAAAGAAAAATTAGAGTCAGAAGTTACAGCTGCCCATTATTTTTCTCAATATTTGCCAGTTCATGACTAAGTTATCTTGTTTCATTTTTTTCTCCATCCAAATGTTCCATTCTAAACCATATTGTTATGCATTGAGTTTTAATGAAGTTTTAAAAAATGCCTTTCTAAATCACAAACTAAGTTTGTAAATTTAACAGTTGAGTGACACTTAATAGAATTTTAAATGGTCTTCATATTTAATAACAAATTACTATAATGAAGAAGCTGTTAGGAATATAAGCATAACTATTTTTTGTTACTTGAAAACCTTGTTTGTGTTTGTGTGTGTGTGCGGGTGTGTGTGGGAATGTCAGAATAACATAAAATTAGCAAGATGTGGTAAGAAGCCAAACAATTCTGATATGAGCCAAGATAAAGGTAGGTTTTGATATGTTAATGAACCAGTCACAAGATGGTTCTGATATATTAATGAATCAACTTAAAACTGCTAACCCAGATAATCCAAGTTAACACTCGCAGGACTAATATAAAAACTGGAACTTTGAATACAACCTCAGAATCCCACTGTCAGGCTCCCAAGACATACCATCTCAACTCTCTGCTAGAGCCTATTGGGAAAGAGACTTTGGGACTGGTGAGTATGTGATGGCATTAGGGATTGGGTGTTTATTGCTGTTATAGGTCTGACCATGCTTTTGTTTGGAAGAATGTGGATTTTGGGCCTTTGGATTTGGAAGGCAGTGAAATGCTTTATATGGGTCTTAGTGTGCCATCCTAGTAGGAATATGGAAAACTTAGTTGCTGAGAGTAATTTGAACTGTGTTGACCTGGTCCAAAAGGTTTCAGAGCAGAAGAATGTCAGTATGTGATGTAAAGACTGTTCTGTGGTATTTTTGTGAAGAATGTGGCTACTTTTTGCCCTTGTCTGAAGTGTCTGCCTGAGGCTAAGGTGAAGAGACTCAAGGTAATTGCATTCACAAATGATGTCTCAAAATGTCTATGCCCATTATAGACTTTGTTCTCTGGTTAAGTCTCATGAAGAACATTTTATACAAGAATAATAAGATTAGAAAGGAAAAAATATAAAATATGTGATATTAAAGGGACACCAGGAACTGAATCCTGTGTTCAAGTATATTAAATTAAGGGAGTAATGACCTTGGGACAGCATCCCACCCAGCAAAGTTTAGGTCCAGACATGGTAGTTCAGCCCTTTAATCCCAGCAGTCAAAGACAAGCAGATCTCTGAGTTCAAGGCCAGTCTAGAACAGAGCAAGTTCTAGGTGAAGAAAATCTTAAATTCAGGCATAGTGGTAAACACCTTTAATCCCTAGAGTCAGGCATAGGATCTCTGAGTTCAAGATCAATCTACAAAGCAAGATCCAGGACAAGCAAACTTAGGCATTAAAGGAGATGAAAAAATGGATGATAGTGATAATGTAATAGGAGAAGTAGGATATTCTCAGGTTCCTACAAGCAGCAGAACTTTGGCAGCTTTGGCCTTATGTCTCTGGCTTTATAGTCCAAAATAGAAGAGACTACTGGGACAAATGATGTTGCTTAGCTGGAGCTAAGAAATTAGTTGTGGTTAAGAAGAGACCAGAATCATTCAGGTAAAATCTTCTAGGAAGTGTTTTCCGAGAGCACAAAAGAAGCTGTGTTCCAGAGAGAGTCAAGGTTGTACCTTGTGCCACAGCTGTACGTGGTAATATGTAAGAGTTACCCAGGTGGCACTGGCTTTGAACACATGAAGTGGTCATGGAGAGTAGCTGAGGTTTGGCTCTGTGAAAGGCCATGGAAGGCCATTGGTGAAGCACAGGCTCAGTAACAGTTGACGGCTCAGAACTGGAGGAGTCATGCAAAAAATCTGAGGCTTTGCAGCATGAAGAGAGCCTATGAGAGGCTATTGGTGAAGCATAGTTGACGCAGAAGACCCGACTGTATTGGAGATGTCAGTACCATGGGATGATCACCAAGAACAGCAGCAACAGTGGAGTGAATCAACCTGAGCTTAGAGGTGCTACAGAGGACCGAGCTGGAGAATTGGAGAATCCTTTGGAGGAGCCCTGAAGATCATGTGTGTATCCCAGACATTGAAACAAGAAGCTGTAACATTGACATCACTTGGAAACCCCAAGATGTTTGAGATGCTATAGCTGTGGGCTGTTTGCTGAAGAAAGCTGTTAATAGGTAGTAGAATCAGCCCAGGAGAAAGTAGTTTGTTGCAGTCAACAAAACTGAAAAATGAGTTGGAGATCTGAAGACCTCTTTGACATCAGACACAGAGATGCAGAGTTTGGAGTTTGCCCAGGTGGTTTCCTGTCTTACTTTGGGGATTACAGTTAACTGACTAGATGAATATCAGAAAAGACCTTGAATATTGGACCTTTAACTTTGTTGAGACTGCTATGGACTATGGGGAAACTGGAAGTTGAAGTAAATGTATTTTTCATTATGTTATGTTTAGGTATGGCCCCCATAGACTCATATGTTTGAAAAAGCCTATGGGAGCAGGGAGTGGAATGTGATGGTTTTTATATGCTTGGGCCAGGGAGTGGCATTTTAGGAGTTGTGGCCTTGTAGGAGTAGGGGTGTCACTGTGGGTGTGGGCTTTAAGATCCCCATCCTAGTTCCCAGAAGCCAGTATTCAGCTAGCAACCTTCAGATGAAGACGTAGAACTCTCAGTTCCTTCCGTACCATGTTTGTCTGGATGCTGCCATGTTCCTGCCTTGATGACAATAGACTGAATGTCTGAACCTGTAAGCCAGTCTCAATTAAATGTTCTTTCTAAGAGTTGACTTGGTCATGGTATCTGTTCACAGTCTTAAAACCCTAACTTAGACAGAAGGTGGTGTGTCCATGCCGTTTTTGCACCATTGATGAATTCACACATGTACCTATCAGGCCAGATAACAACAGGCAGACGGTCTCAAGGACCTTCTCAAACTTCAGCAGTGCCATCCTCCCAGATTGCCACAGCTGAAGGACCTCCTCAAAGACACTGGCTTGTCCCTGAAAGATCCTCACTACAGAAGATTCCAGTGCAGAAGTCTATAGCATTTCTCATGTATTTGGTGAGATAGCTGTTAATATGAAATTACCATAATCTTTATAATAGCATGCTATTATAAGGAATCTGTGAAAGAACAGAGTATATTTGAAAGGTGTTGAAATTTTAATCACTCAGTACCTCACAGCCCAGTAGCAATCCTTGTCATAGCATTATGGAATACAATATAATTAAGACTCAGAGTAAACATTGCCATAGCAATAAAGATAAAAAATGGACTTTTACCAAAGACACTAAAATTACATTGGAAGAAAGACTGCATCTTCAACAAATGGTACTGGACATCCATATGTGGAAGAAGGAAATTAGTTTCTTATTTCATACTCTACACAAATATCAACTTTAAATGGGTCAAAGATCTAGGCAGAAAAATAGAATATCTGAAACTGCCTGCAGAGAAGGTAGGTTGTAGCCTTCCCCAGCCTTGAGCAGACTGGCTCAGACCTGCTCTGTCACTGTCAGCTAGCCCACTTAGGGTGGAGTCTTCTGACCTAGATAAGGTCTATTGTTCTGCCACATCTGGGGTTTCTTCCAAGATGCCATTATCTGATGAGAGGTTGAACCTGCCTTCCTGAGGTGATCTTGACAAAGCAATGCCTGGCGACAAAGCAACATGAGCCTGGCATGATGGGCGATGGGCTTCCCCCTTTATCAACTCAGACTCTTAAGTAAACATTGGCCTTGCTCAGAAAACTTTGTTTTGGCTCCTTATTTCTCTCACAATCTCTCCCATACAGACCCAGTCTTCCTTTAGGGAACCTGATTCATGTAGTTGTGGGCGGCTACAGTAGGTAGCATATTCCAACATGTAAGCATTTTCTAAACAAGTTTTAATTTTGCTGATGCCTGACTGATAATACACGTTTTACTGTTAGTTGGAAGACACTATCGATCTAAGAGATTACTTGCACTTCTCTTCCGCACATCCTTACTCAACACAGCTGCTTCATCACTAAGTCAGCAAAAATAATCTCCGATACATATCCATCCCAGTTATCCATTTAGGATAATCACCATTTCCTTTTACTCAGAGTCAACTGATTTGGTCTTGACATTTTTGCAAAAGTCCTTTCCTTTGTTATAATTGAATAAAGTTCTATTTTTCTCTTAATGGAAACTATCCTGTGTGATTTAATTCTATTATCTGTTTCTGACTAAAGTTAAGGACATGCTCTGTGTGCTTGTGTTTATAAAGGGAGTACCATCATCTTTAAAGGTCAGCCTAACACGGTTAGGCCACCGAGGTAGGGAGATTGATATGGCTTTTCTCCTCCTTATAAGAAGTAGTTTTGAGAGATGAAGGTGCCTGGGTTTTAGAGCCATTCAATTAAGGTCTTATTATAATTCACATAGTACAGCAAAGAGTTAACCTCTGAATTTTGTTCTCAAGATTTTTTTTTTTTTGATTAGATGCTTAATTGTGGTTGTAAGCTTGTGTTTGGGGTTTGGGTTTAGTGACTAGAAACATTCAGAGGTTACATTTAATTCCTACTTTAAGGCTCTCCCCAGGGAGTTGTAGAGTACTTTGTTGACTACTGCTGCGCTATAGTTCACTGGCACAGGTGACTGTGTCCTTTGTGCTGGATCTTTCTGGTCTCAATTTAGCGGGAAAAGAACCCTACAGGGAGGTTATTGAAAGAGCAGTTAACATATGCTAAAAACTAGCCAAATAACAAAGGCTTCCTCCTCTGTGAACTGAAGGCCTTTGCTTATTCCCAGCTCTTTCCTGCTACTAAGCCAAACACCTCAGAATTTATGCTTAGCTTCATAGTAAAAGAAAAATCCATGTCTCCAGGAGAGGCTTTAAACACCTGTTGGGAAAGCTTTCAATTTTAATTAAGAAGAAATCCTGTTGTTGAAATGGAATTACCTTTGCTTTTCTTCTTATTTTGCAGAGCAGCAAGACAAACAGAACACTAAAAATACACATTTACCAACTCTATTTAGGCAACCTGTGCAGAATGGCTGAGTGTGCAGGATGGGGCTCATTTGACAAATCAGCTTGAAAGATTTCTTAAGGGCATAAGGAAGTTCCTTTAAACACTGTGTGTGTACAAAAGCTCCTTAAAGGTCCTTGATAGTATGTCAGTTGTGCCATGAGGAAGGCAGACTTAGACCGCAAGCTTGGGAGAAAACCAATACTATCTTCATTATCTAAGCCACAGAAAAAAGGGAGACGCTGAGTGAATGATCACAATGGCATTCTTTCTTATTACTTCCTGACAGGGTTTTGTCTCTTTGCTCAGACCCATCCCTCTGCCCCACTTTCTCCAGCTATTGCCTCTCGTTACTCTTAATGGTAACTGAAGCAGGGCTCCACAGCCCTCAGAGGCATGTATCTTCTTTGCACATGAGTGATGCTTCAGTGATAAACTTGAGCTTAAAGTTACTGAGGTGGAACCGAGGGCTCATGTGACAGCTAGCAGTTTTCAGCATCTCTTTAGGGCTTCAGCGATGCAGCATGTGGTAGATTGTTAATGTCCTGTGAGGAAAAACAGTAACACATTCCATTAATTCATTCATGTGTGAAACATCAATTAGTGTACTGGAGGTATTAATGATGTTATGTTTTAAACTGACACGTGCAGCATGACAGAAATTCAAAGACTCGATAGCAATAGATGATGTGAGGGACAAATATTTGAAAAGCTCCATTTGTCCACTGGTGAGATGATGGGTGTATGCAATGGAGGGAATGGAACATGGAATGGAAACCTTGTGTTTTATCATAGATCCATAGCAGCAAACGATGAAAATACAGGTCCTTGATTCTGTTCCTGCTTTGAACATCAGGAAGGACAAGAGGAATAGGCAAGAGTAGAGGAAAACCACAGGTCTTGGGATAATGGCATGACAGTGGAATAGAGCTAGCTAGCTAGGCTCTAGGCTGATGAGATTCTTTCTAATCATTTTTGCACCAGAAAATTCCATTGAAGCAGGATGGAGACTGCATATTTTATCCTACACAGATAATGAGGAACATGACTTCTCCAAAACATGTATTCATGAGTAGGAATGTAGGGGTCTTCATCTACCATCTGGCGGTTCAAGGCTCTGCTGTGTGATATGGGGAGAAAAGCATAGGAGCCAGATTTGACATTGACCTCTACTAACAGGAGTTAGTAATTACGTACAGTATGACAACTACTAAAACATGCACATATAAAGTAGTACATTTTTATGAAAACATCTTTCCCCCTCCCTAAATCTGAACTTTTTGCAGATCTTACAGAAAAGTTATTTGTATCCGTTTAAATCACTCAAGATTATGTATTTACTGTCCTCCTGTGTAGTCAGTTTGTTTCAATGTAGCCTACCTCTTTTTAAAATGTATTATTATTATTATTATTATTATTTTACAGTCCAGACTTTATCCCCTTCCCGGTCCACCCTCAGAATATTCCATATTCCATCCCTCTTTCCCTGTCTCCAAGAGGATGTCCCCACCCCTCTACCCCGACTCCTCCAGACCTCCCCACTCCCTGGGGCTGCAGGTCTTTTGAGGGTTAGGCATATCTTCTCTGACTGAGTCCAGGCCCAGTAGTCCTCTACTGTATATGTGTGCTGGGCCTCATATCAGCTAGTGTAGGCTCCCTTGTTGGTGGCTCAGTTTCTGAGAGATCTCAGGGGTCCAGGTTAGTTGAGACTGCTGGTCGCCCTTCTCAGCTTCTGCCATTTTTTCCTAGTTTAACCACCGGGGTCACCAGCTTCTGTTGATTGGTTGGGTGTAAATATCTGCATCTAAGACTTTCAGCTGCTTATTGGACCTTTCAGAGAGTAGTCATGATAGCCTCCTGTTAGTTTGATTTTTTGTTTGTTTAAATGTTTTCCTTTTATTATTATTAATTATCCCATTTGTTTACATCTCAAATCATATCCCACTTCCCAGTAACCACTTCCACCAACTCCCCTTTCCATGATACATCATTTCTCAGTTACCCCTCTGTCACCCCCCTATCCTACATCTGTCCTCCCCATTACTTTTCACCTGTATAAGAGTGTTCTCCCACCCACCCATACTCTCACATCACTCCAGCATCCCCCTACTCATGGGCTTCAAACCTTGGTCCGATGTATCCCCATAAAAATTCCATCTCGATTCTTGAAGATTTAGAAAGAGCAATTTTCAATTTTTTTTAGGAATAACAAAAAACCTAGGATAGCAAAAACGATTCTCAACAATAAAAGAACTTCTGGAGGAATCAACATCTCTGATCTCAAGATATACTATAGAGCAATAGCGATAAGATCTGCACGGTACTGGTACAGAAACAGGCAAGTAGATCAATGGAATACAATTGAAGACCCAGAAATGAACCCACACACCTATGGTCATTGACCTATTGTCACAAAGAAGCTGAAACCATTCAGTGGAAAAAAGACAGCATTTTTTTTTGATTTTTAATATTTTTATTACATATTTTCCTCAATTACATTTCCAATGCTATCCCAAAAGTCCCCCATAGCGCCCCCCACTTCCCTACCCACCCATTCCCATTCTTTTGGCCCTGGAATTCCCCTATATTGGGGCATATAAAGTTTGCAAGTCCAATGGGCCTCTCTTTCCAATGATGGCCGACTAGGCCATCTTTCGATACATATGCAGCTAGAGACAAGAGCTCCGGGGTTCTGGTTAGTACATCATGTTGTTCCAACAATAGGGTTGCAGATCCCTTTAGCTCCTTGGGTACTTTCTCTAGCTTCTCCATTGGGAGCCCTGTGATACATCCAATAGCTGACTGTGAACATCCACTCCTGTGTTTGCTAGGCCCCGGCATCATCTCACAAGAGACAGCTATATTTGGGTCCTTTCAGCAAAATCTTGCTAGTGTATTGAATGGTGTCAGCGTTTAGAAGCTGATTATGGGACGGATCCCTGGATACAGCAGTCTCTAAATGGCCCATCCTTTCATCACAGCTACGAATTTTGTCTCTGTAACTCCTTCCCTGGGTGTTTTGTTCCCAATTCTAAGAAGGTGCACAGTGTCCACACTTTGGTCTTCATTCTTCTTGAGTTTCATGCGTTTATCAAATTGTATCTTATATCTTGGGTATCCTAAGTTTTGGGCTAATATCCACTTATCAATGAATACATATTGTATGAGTTCTTTTGTGATTGTGTTACTTCACTCAAGATGATGCCCTCCAGGTCCATTCATTTGGCTAGGAATTTCATAAATTCATTCTTTTTAATAGCTGAGTAGTACTCCATTGTGTAAATGTACCATAATTTCTGTATCCATTCCTCTGTTGAGGGACATCTGGGTTCTTTCCAGCTTCTGGCTATTATAAATAGGGCTGCTATGAACATAGTGGAGCATGTGTCCTTTTTACCGGTTGGAACATCTTCTGGATATATGCCCAGGAGAGGAATTGCTGGATCCTCCGGTAGTACTATGTCCAATTTTCTGAGGAACCGCCAGACTGATTTCCAGAGTGGTTGTACAAGCTTGCAATCCCACCAACAATGGAGGAGTGTTCCTCTTTCTCCACATCCTTGCCAGCATCTGCTGTCACCTGAATTTTTGATCTTAGCCATTCTGACTGGTGTGAGGTGGAATCTCAGGGTTGTTTTGATTTGCATTTCCCTGATGATTAAGGATGTTGAACATTTTTTCAGGTGTTTCTCTGCCATTCGGTATTCCTCAGGTGAGAATTCTTTGTTCAGTTGTGAGCCCCATTTTTTAATGGGGTTATTTGACTTTCTGGAGTCCACCTTCTTGAGTTCTTTATATATATTGGATATTAGTCCCTTATCTGATTTAGGATAGGTGAAGATCCTTTCCCAATCTGTTGGTGGTTTTTTTGTCTTATTGATGGTGTCTTTAGCCTTGCAGAAGGTTTGTAGTTTCATGAGGTCCCACTTGTCAATTCTCGATCTTACAGCACAAGCCATTACTGTTCTATTCAGGAATTTTTCCCCTGTGCCCATATCTTCAAGGCTTTTCCCCACTTTCTCCTCTATAAGTTTCAGTGTCTCTGGTTTTATGTGAAGTTCCTTGATCCACTTAGACTTGACCTTAGTACAAGGAGATAGGAATGGATCGATTCGCATTCTTCTACATGTTAACAACCAGTTGTGCCAGCACCATTTGTTGAAAATGCTGTCTTTCTTCCACTGGATGTTTTTAGCTCCCTTGTCGAAGATCAAGTAACCATAGGTGTGTGGGTTCATTTCTGGGTCTTCAATTCTATTCCATTGGTCTATTTGTCTGTCACTATACCAGTACCATGCAGTTTTTATCACAATTGCTCTGTAGTAGAGCTTTAGGTCCGGCATGGTGATTCCACCAGAGGTTCTTTTATCCTTGAGAAGAGTTTTTGCTATCCTAGGTTTTTTGTTATTCCAGATGAATTTGCAGATTGCACTTTCTAATTTGTTGAAGAATTGATTTGGAATTTTGATGGGGATTGCATTGAATCTGTAGATTGCTTTTGGCAAGATAGCCATTTTTACAATGTTGATCCTGCCAATCCATGAGCATGGGAGATCTTTCCATCTTCTGAGATCTTCTATAATTTCTTTCTTCAGGGACTTGAAGTTTTTATTATACAGATCTTTCACTTCCTTAGTTAGAGTCACGCCAAGATATTTTATATTATTTGTGACTATTGAGAAGGGTGTTGTTTCCCTAATTTCTTTCTCAGCCTGTTTATTCTTTGTGTAGAGAAAGGCCATTGATTTGTTTGAGTTAATTTTATATCCAGCTACTTCACCGAAGCTGTTTATCAGGCTTAGGAGTTCTCTGGTGGAATTTTTAGGGTCACTTATATATACTATCATATCATCTGCAAAAAGTGATATTTTGACTTCATCTTTTCCAATTTGTATCCCTTTGATCTCCTTTTGTTGTCGAATTGCTCTGGCTAGGACTTCAAGTACAATGTTGAATAGGTATGGAGAAAGTGGACAGCCTTGTCTAGTCCCTGATTTTAGAGGGATTGCTTCAAGCTTCTGACCATTTACTTTGATGTTGGCTACTGGTTTGCTGTAGATTGCTTTTATCATGTTTAGGTATGGGCCTTGAATTCCTGATCTTTCCAAGACTTTTATCATGAATGGGTGTTGGATCTTGTCAAATGCTTTTTCTGCATCTAAGGAGATGACCATGTGGTTTTTGTCTTTGAGTTTGTTTATATACTGGATTACGTTGATGGATTTCCGTATATTGAACCATCCCTGCATCCCTGGGATGAAACCTACTTGGTCAGGATGGATGATTGTTTTGATGTGTTCTTGGATTCGGTTAGCAAGAACTTTATTGAGGATTTTTGCATCAATATTCATAAGGGATATTGGTCTGAAGTTTTCTATCTTTGTTGGGTCTTTTTGTGGTTTAGGTATCAGAGTAATTGTGGCTTCATAGAATGAGTTGGGTAGAGTACCTTCTGTTTCTATTTTGTGGAATAGTTTGTGAAGAACTGGGATTAGATCTTCTTTGAAGGTCTGATAGAACTCTGCACTAAACCCATCTGGTCCTGGGCTTTTTTTAGTTGGGAGACTATTAATGACTGCTTCTATTTCTTTGGGGGATATAGGGCTGTTTAGATCATTAACCTGATCTTGATTCAACTTTGGTACCTGGTATCTGTCTAGGAACTTCTCCATTTCATCCAGGTTCTCCAGTTTTGTTGAGTATAGCCTTTGGTAGAAGGATCTGATGGTGTTTTGGATGTCTTCAGGATCTGTTGTTATGTCTCCTTTTTCATTTCTGATTTTGTTAATTAGGATGCTTTCCCTGTGCCCTCTAGTGAGCCTGGCTAAGGGTTTATCTATCTTGTTGATTTTCTCAAAGAACCAGCTCCTTGATTGGTTGATTCTTTGAATAGTTTTTCTTGTTTCCACTTGGTTGATTTCACCCCTGAGTTTGATTATTTCCTGCCGTGTACTCCTCTTGGGTGAATTTGCTTCCTTTTGTTCTAGTGCTTTTAGGTGTGTTGTCAAGCTGCTAATGTGTGCTCTCTCTAGTTTCCTTTTGGAGGCACTCAGAGCTATGAGTTTTCCTCTTAGAAATGCTTTCATTGTGTCCCATAAGTTTGGGTATGTTGTGGCTTCATTTTCATTGAACTCTAAAAAGTCCTTAATTTCTTTCTTTATTCCTTCCTTGACCAAGGTATCATTGAGAAGAATGTTGTTCAGTTTCCACGTGAAGGTTGGCTTTCTATTATTTATTTTGTTATTGAAGATCAGCCTTAGTCCATGGTGATCTGATAGGATGCATGGGACAATTTCAATATTTTTATATCTGTTGAGGCCTGCTTTGTGACCAATTATGTGGTCAATTTAGGAGAAGGTACCATGAGGTGCTGAGAAGAAGGTATATCCTTTTGTTTTAGGATAGAATGTTCTGTAGATATCTGCCAGATCCATTTGATTCATAATTTCTCTTAGTTTCACTGTGTCCCTGTTTAGTTTCTGTTTCCATGATCTGTCCATTGGTGAAAGTGGTGTGTTGAAGTCTCCCACTATTATTGTATGAGGTGCAATGTGTGCTTTGAGATTTACTAAAGTTTCTTTAATGAATTTGGCTGCCTTTGTATTTGGAGCATAGATATTCAGGATTGATAGTTCCTCTTGGAGGATTTTACCTTTGATGAGTATGAAGTGTCCCTCCCTGTCTTTTTTAATGACTTTGGGTTGGAAGTCAATCTTATCAGATATTAGAATGGCTACTCCAGCTTGTTTCTTCATGCCATTTGCTTGGAAAATTGTTTTCCAGCCTTTCATTCTGAGATAGTGTCTATCCTTTTCTCTGAGATGAGTTTCCTGTAAGCAGCAAAATGTTGGGTCTTGTTTGTGTAGCCAGTTTGTTAGTCTATGTCTTTTTATCGGGGAGTTGAGTCCATTGATATTAAGAGATATTAAGGAAAAGTAATTGTTGTTTCTTGTTATTTTTGTTGTTAAAGTTGGCATTTTGTTCTTGTGGCTGTCTTCTTTTAGGTTTGTTGAGGGATTACCTTCTTGTTGTTTCTAGGGCGTGGTTCCTGTCCTTGTATTGGTTTTTTTCTGTTATTATCCTTTGAAGGGCTGGATTCCTGGAGAGATAATGTGTGAATTTGGTTTTGTCGTGGAATACTTTGGTTTCTCCATCTATGTTAATTGAGAGTTTGGCTGGGTATAGTAGCCTGGGCTGGAATTTGTGTTCTTTCAGTGTCTGTATAACATCCGTCCAGGATCTTCTGGCTTTCATAGTCTCTGGTGAAAAATCTGGTGTAATTCTGATAGGCTTGCCTTTATATGTTACTTGGCCTTTTTCTCTTACTGCTTTTAGTATTCTATCTTTATTTAGAGCATTTGTTGTTCTGATTATTATGTGTCGGGAGGTATTTCTTTTCTGGTCCAGTCTATTTGGAGTTCTGTAGGCTTCTTGTATGTTCATGGGCATCTCTTTCTTTAGATTTGGGAAGTTTTCTTCTATAATTTTGTTGAAGATGTTTGCTGGTCCTTTGAGTTGAAAATCTTCATTCTCATCCACTCCTATTATCCGTAGGTTTGGTCTTCTCATTGTGTCCTGTATTTCTTGGATGTTTTGAGTTAGGATCTTTTTGCATTTTCCATTTTCCTTGATTGTTGTGCCGATGTTCTCTATGGAATCTTCTGCACCTGAGATTCTCTCTTCCATCTCTTGTATTCTGTTGCTGATGCTCGTATCTATGGTTCCAGATTTCTTTCCTAGGGTTTCTATCTCCAGTGTTGCCTCATTTTGGGTTTTCTTTATTGTGTCTACTTCCCTTTTTAGGTCTAGTATGGTTTTGTTCATTTCCATCATCTGTTTGGATGTGTTTTCCTGTTTTTCTGTAAGGACTTCTACCTGTTTGATTATGTTATCCTGTTTTTCTTTAAGGATTTGTAACTCTTTAGCATTGTTCTCCTGCCATTCTTTAAGGGATTTTTGTGCTTCCTCTTTATTGTCTTCTGCCTGTTTAGCAGTGTTCTCCTGTATTTCTTTAAGTGTGTTATTAAAGTCCTTCTTGAAGTCCTCTATCATCATCAGGAGATATGCTTTTAAATCCGTGTCTAGCTTTTCCGGTGTGTTGGGGTGCCCTGGACTGGGCGAAGTGGGGGTGCTGGGTTCTGATGATGGTGAGTGGTCTTGGTTTCTGTTAGTAAGATTATTACGTTTACCTTTCGCCATCTGGTAATCTCTGGGGTTAGTTGTTATCGTTGTCACTGTTTAAAGATTGGAGCAGAAGCTGTGTTCCACTCACCAGCAGTCTCTAAATCCTGCGGCGGGGGTCGTGGGTAGCTGATGGTACCCCGGTGCTGGTCCAGCCGGAAGAGGCCTGTGGTCCTACACAGGCCGTTTTTCTTCTTCCCTAACTAATGCAGTCTCTGGTCCCGCGTGCAATTGGATTGGAGCAGAAGCTGTGTTCCACTCTCCAGAAGTCTTAAGATCCTGTTGTGGGTGTTGTGGGTAGCTGGTGAGTGTCAGCCGACCCTGCGCCCCAGCTGCCCCGGTGCTTTTCTGACCGGAAGAGGGTTGTGGCCCTATGTAGGCCGGATTTCTCTCTCCCCAACCAGAGCAGTCTCAGGTCCCGCGTGATTGGACTGGAGCAGAAGCTGTGTTCCACTCACCAGCAGTCCCAAAATCCTGCGGAGGGGGTCGTGGGTAGCTGGCGGGTGTCAGGCAACCCTGTGCTCCCGCTACCCCGGCGCTGATCCGGCCGGATGAGGCCTGTGGCCCTACTCAGGCCGGTTTCTGCTTCTCTAACTAATGCAGTCTCAGGTCCCGCGCAATTGGATTGGAGCAGAAGCTGTGTTCCACTCACCAGCAGTCCCAAAATCCTGTGGCGGGGGTTGTGGGTAGCTGGCGGGTGTCAGGCAACCCTGCACTCCCGCTACCCCAGCGCTGATCCAGCCGGATGAGGCCTGTGGTCCTCAAAAGACAGCATTTTCAACAAATGGTGTTGGTTCAACTGATAGTCTGCAAGTAGAAGAATGCAAATTGATCCATGCCTATCTCCTTGCACAAAGTTCAAGTCCAAGTATATCAGGGACCTCCACATAAAACCAAATACACTGAATTTAATAGAAGAGAAAGTGGGGAAGAACCTTGAATACTTGGGCATGGGGAAATTTTTCCAGAGCAGAACACCAATGGCTTATGCTTTAAAAGCAACAATCGACAAATGGAACCACATAATATGA